>NC_090277.1:45108750-45800000 GCF_040414725.1 Anabrus simplex
AGGTCTTATGGCGACGATGGGATAGGAAAGGCCTAGGAGTTGGAAGGAAGCGGCCGTGGCCTTAATTAAGGTACAGCCCCAGCATTTGCCTGGTGTGAAAATGGGAAACCACGGAAAACCATCTTCAGGGCTGCCGATAGTGGGATTCGAACCTACTATCTCCCGGATGCAAGCTCACAGCCGCGCGCCTCTACGCGCACGGCCAACTCGCCCGGTTTCATGAGTACAGATGAGTTATCAAAGTATACACAATCCACAGATATCGAAGGTATCTAAGAAGATTCCGCCACAACTATATTACATTTTACTATGATGGTGCTAATAACAAATCGCAGCAGCTATTGGCTTTACGTCGCACCTACACAGATAGGCCTTATGGCGACGATGGGACTGGAAAGGCTAGGACAGGGAAAGAAGCGGCCGTGGCCTTAATTAAGGTATAGCCCCAGCATTTTCCTGGTGTAAAAATGGGAAACCACGGAAAACCGTCTTCTGGGCTGCCGAGAGAGGGGTTCGAGCCCACTATCTCACGAATAATGGACACTGGCCACGCTGAAATGAAATGTCGTATGGCTTTTAGTGCCGGGAGTGTCCGAGGACAAGTTCGGCTCGCCAGAAGCAGGTCTTTCGATTTGACACTCGTAGGCGACCTGCGTGTCATAATGAGAATGAATTGATGATGAGACAACACACACAACCAGCCCCCGTGCCGGCAAAATTAACCTATGATGGTTAGAATTCGCGACCCCGCTGCGTATCGAACCCGGGACCCCTGTGATCAAGGACCAGCACGCTAACCATTTAGCCAAGGAGCCGGCCTGAAAGCCGGTGATGTTGTGGTACATAAGCACCTGTATCCACGACCTGCGCGTCGTGATGAGAATGAATTGATGATGAAGATGGCATATACACCCAGTTCCCGTGCCAGCAAAATGAACCAATTAAGGTTAAATTCCCGACCCTGCCGGGAATCGAACCCGGGACCCCTGTGACCAAAGGCCAGCACGCTAACCATTTAGCCATGGAGCCGGACTTAAGCGATTGCAGCTATCGAGCTCGGTAAATCGCAACAGATTACGCTACTGCGTGTTAAGATGATGTCGGTAGAATAAGACATAAGGCTGCAGTAGAAGAAGTGGCAGAAGAAGGTAACGAGAGCCACATGGTCAAGCAGTACAGAGCCGAACAAAGCGCACATTAGTGACACAGACATAAGAGTGGCGTGGTCGTAGGAACTACAGTCGCATGAGTAACACTCTGTTGTAGAAAAATAACTACCATACAGTACGGGCTCCGTAATTCCAGGTGGACGGTAACAAGACTATCTCGAATAGAAAAGTACGGATTTACGAACGTACACGAAAACGCCTGTGAACAACAAAATGTACCTATGTTAAACATTACAGTACAACAGTTTAGAAAACAAAAACATACAGATTGCCTTACACTAAAAGAATCTTTTGTAAATTAACAAAACACTCTAGGCAACCTTCTTAAGTTAAATGTTAACTTATACTTCCTATTTCAGTAATGATGAATATAAAACAATTATTTTATTGAATATTTATAAGTGATGATGATGATGATGACGACGACGATGATGATGATGATGATTGCTGTCTTAATGTCATCGGCCCTTAAAATCAAAGTGTCCTCTGTTTTAACTCGTGGTGAATAAAAAACAAAATATAAATTGCTCGAAGCCTTTCCCGATAGATTCATGAAGGGCGACCCGTGTTCTGTTCTGCCACACGATACACTAGCAGCAGATCATGGTATTCGTGGTATTCATACACTGGCATTATTCAAGTAATACTACTGATTCTACTACTACGAAGTAACTCGCGTACTAGTACGGACGATAATAAATTCGCATCTCTGACAGCTGTTATTCAGGTCAAGGTCAGACAGACCGGTTTCATGTAGGGGCGGGGAACCCGTCCAGCCACATCCCCTTCCCTATGTACAGCAGACAACGGAATCGGCACGAGACACGTTTAGTGCTTTTGTCGAACTGCTTACGTGGAATATTTTCCCACAGTGCGATTTCAATATCATGGTCTTTTGGGAGTGCAACTCGCCGTATGCAGAAACACCCCGCGTTGACGCCTATGTAAATAAAGTTTATTACGTCAACGAAAGAATGCATGGGATATGATTTCCAAGTGAGTAGTATCGGAACTGAAATGTCAAAACACATCGAACGTTTTACTTCATACAAGTAAGGGACATGTTTTGAACATAAATGAATTAGACGTACCTTCCTTTCGTGCTTCCAACCGAAGAGAACATGTTTAAATGTAAATTAAAGCCTTCTAGCTTACTGCTGATTTTGCAGTGCCTATTAAACGTATCAAAATAAACGTTGCCAGGCTGAGTGGCTCAGACTGTTCAAGCACTGGTTTCATGAACTTAGCAGGCTCGATCCTGGCTCAGTCCGCTGGTATTTCAAGGTGCTCAAATACGACCGCTTCTGATCGGTAGATTACAGGCACGTTAAAGAATACCTGTGGGCAAAATTCCGACACCGCGCGTCTCCATTGGCACGTAAAGATGTATTATTATTATTATTATTATTATTATTATTATTATTATTATTATTATTACTGGGCGAGTTGGCCGTGCGATTAGGAGCGCGCAGCTGTCAGCTTGCATCCGTCGAAAAGCCAGTAACAATATTATTATAAAAACTGTGTTAGTCTATTATTACTAACTATTATGAAAATAAAAGTTAATCGCCCCACTCAAACATCGTAGCTCGTAATCTGTCAGAAAACCCTAAAGAAAATAGTGAACTTTTAACAGGTCCGAATTATTATTAATATTATAATTGCAGACATGTCTCCGAAATTACCGAAACATGTACTTACAGATTGTTTTACGTCGCACCGACACAAATAGGTCTTACGGCAACGATGGGAGAGAAAAGGGATACAAGTGGGAAGGAAGCGTTCGAAGTCTACTAAAGGTACAGTCCCAGCATTTCCCTGATGTGAAAATGGGAAACTACGAAAAACCATCTTCCTGGCTGCCGACAGTGGAGTTCGAACCCACTATCACTAGAATACAAGCTCACAGCTGCGCGCCCCTAACCGCACGATCAACTTACTCTAAGCTCCAATGGCGGTCTGAGTAGCTCGGACGATAGAGCGCTGGTCTTCTGATCCCACCTTGGCAGGTTCGATGGCGGCTCAGTTCGGTGGTATTTGAAGGTGCTGAAATACGCCTGTCTCGTGTCTGTGGATTTACTTGCATTTAAAAAAGTACTGTGGTACAAAATTCTGGCACTTCAGCGTCTCCGAAAACCGTGAAAATTAGTTAGTGAAACGTTAAGATAGTAGTAGTAGTAGTAGTAGTAGTAGTAGTAGTAGTAACATTATTATTACGGAAGTTTTAATTAAACGGGTCCGTTACATTACCTATCGGCACTTACTGTCCAGTAATTAGCCTTCTGTCCACCTCTGTGGTATAGTGGTTAGTTTGATTAGTTGCCACCCCCCAGAGGCCCGTGTTCCATTCCCAGCTCCGCCACGAAATTTGAAAAGTGGTACGAGGGCTGGAACGGGGTCCATTAAGCCTCGGGAGGTCAAATGAGTAGAGGTGGTTCGATTCCCACCTCAGCCATCCTGAAAGTGGTTTCCCGTAGTTTTCCACTTCTCCAGGCAAATGCCGGGATGGTACCTAACTTAAGGCCACGGCCGCTTCCTTCCCTCTTCCTTGTCTATCCCTTCCAATCTCCCCATTCCCGCGCAAGGCCCCTGATCAGCATAGAAGGTGAGGCCGCCTGGACGGGGTACTGGTCATTCTCCCCAGTTGTATCCCCCGACCCAATGTCTCACGCTCCAGGACACTGCCCTTGAGGCGGTAGAGGTGAGTCCGGAAACCAACCCTGGAGGGTAAACAGATTAGGAAAATGTCTCACGCTCCAGGACACTGCCCTTGAGGCGGTAGTGGTGAGTCCGGAAACAAACCCTGGAGGGTAAACAGATTAGGAAAAAGAAGAATAAGCCTTCTATTAGAAATGCCCGGCGGCAATTCCACAGTAGACCGAGCTCGATAGCTGCAGTCGCTTAAGTGCGGCCAGTATCCAGTATTCGGTAGATAGCAGGTTCGAACACCACTGTCGGCGGCCCTGAAGATGGTTTTCCGTGGTTTTCCATTTTCACACCAGGCAAATGCTGGGGCTGTACCTTAATTAAGGCCACGGCCGCTTCCTTCCCACTCCTAGCCCTTTCCTGTCCCATCGTCGCCATAAGACCTATCTGTCTCGGTGCAACGTAAAGTAATTAGCAAAGCAAATCCACAGTAGCTATTTTTCCTTCGAGCAATGTTCACGCATATTTGCAGCTACGGTTTTTGAAATCTGTCTCATTAATAACAGTATGACTGAATACTTACAGCCTTTTCTTTCAGTGTCCACCGTCCTTTCACTGACCTGAAAAGTTTATGAATAAGCATAGAAAACTCGCATTGTCTATTGTCAGAAATTCATCGTGGACTGTCGCAATAAGAGCACAGAAATGTTGCGCTCATTTTTAATTTACTTATTAACTATTTCCTTTCATTTTGTCAGCTGGGATCACTGAGTAATGCCATTGACGTCTTAAAAATCACACACAACTACACAATACTTGATTCGCATGTATGTGCTGGTACGTATCTTCGAGGTCACTGTAAGAATTCTGTGTACATTTCACACAGAGTACCCTAGACCGCTTCTCGAGTACAGCAAGTGGCTTGGCACGTGAGTCATCCTCTCCTACTTGCCAAGGCTTTAGGGGAAGTGCACAACAACATGCGTTGGCCTGCGATAAGAAACAGGTTCAACAAGCCCTATACTCTGCTACTGTACTTCCACTACGCGTGGACAGAATGACGTAACCGGCATATCCTGCTACGGCCGTTCAAAACACATTAGGTCCTGAAATATTTGGCTCAGTTATGGGCAAACTAATAGGAGAAGGTAAAAAGTACATAGCATATATTGTGAGATGTATTTTTCTTTGCCGTCTAGCTTAATATCTGCACGTATACCCCTAACAGCCTGTATATCTACTGATTTTACTGAGCAGTTCAATCGTCTGTTTAATGCGACTTGTGTCGATTATTTCCTCTTATCTCACCTGGAATAAATGTAATAAAATAAATCGCCTTCCTTTTATCCCCCCAACTGTGATGAACTCAATATGGACAACAAAAGGCTTTTAAAGTCTGTTTCAGCTTTTCCTTTTAAAAACAACTAGGACGGGATGGAGCGGAAAGAGGGAAGGGGGCAGGGGAATTGGATCAAGCACATACACTGATTAGATTGTGATAGCAGACAAAATTGAATTGCCGTGGAAATGAAAGATGCCAGCTCATTAGATGAAGCTTTCAAACCGGAGTCAAAAGCTGTGTCGTGCTTTAACGACGTTACCCAGACAGGTTACAGGAGGACGGGGGAGGAAGCGAGGAGGAGGAAGGGGCTTAATGAAGGAGAGGTCATGGGTTAACACCCAGCACATTACAATCAACCACAGCTAGGGGAATTATAGACTACTGACTGTTAAAAATTTCTGATTGTTGTTAAAAATATGTCATCGCATAGCCTACTTCATGGACGGCGTGGTAAGTGTAATTAATGCCTGTTGTACACCATCAAAGTTTTATTTCGATTTAATACTTCACAAGAAAAGTTGTCAAATCTTGTCAAAGATTGCTCAACACTGCTGAAGGTTTGACAGGATTTGAAAAGATTCGGCAAGGTTTGATAGCATTTTGTTTTAACATGGAAGAAAGGCAAACAGCAGTTGTGGTCCTTGGACAAGCAGCGGGATACATTCTAAAAAAATGAAGAGAAACGCGCAGTAAACCATAAGTTACATGGGGAAAATATTAGTGTGATTATTAGGGCCCGGATTTTTAGGTTTTAAACTATTTTATTCCTTGCTAGCTAACTGCAGTATTTTAACTTACTTATCCATTTCATTACCATTCGAGTAAATTACTCGAATCTTATAAAACCTAAAAATAACTAAATAAGACGTTAAAACCTTAAAAAAAAACTAAATGGGCTATTCAAGACAGTATTACGTTATTTTGAAATAGAAGTACCAAATATTAATGACATTGAATGATTTTTAAAAAATAAACATTATGCACGACTTTTTGAAATGACTTCATGGTTTGGAACTGGAAGTGGTTTGTAATTATAACTAGTGAGAGCGAAGCAACGTGATACGATACTATTCCACTAGGGTACAGCACAAAACAAGAGACAACCCCCTGGCGTTCACTGACCTGTATCTAGCGGGTACAAGCCCGCTTAACTTGCCAGCTTCAGTGCATCTCTCATTGTGTACGGTCGACTACCGCCAGCTACGGCTGTTTAGCTCTATACACACTATTATGCGACAGACTAAAACTAATTTTCCCTATAAATCAAGTTATTATTGAAGGCAGTTTAAGAAGCTTACGCATCTCAGAAGTAGCGATGCCTAAAGGCAAGTCATCATTTGTTTTACGTCGCACCGAACCAGATATGTCTTATGGCGACGATGGGATAGGAAAGGCCTAGAAATGGGAAGGAAGCGGCCGTGGCCTTAATTAAGGTACAGTCCCAGCATTTGCCTGGTGTGAAAATGGGAAACCACGGAAAACTATCTTCAGGGCTGCCGACAGTGGGGTTCGAACCCACTATCTCCCGATTACTGGATACTGGCCGCACTTAAGCGACTGCAAAAAAAGTTTGAATGAATAGTATAACTGTAGTAATGATTGAAATGATCATTAAAACTATTTCAGGAGGATAAAAACTAAAAAAAACTATTTTGAGCTATTAAAAAACTAAAGCGTTGTTTTTAAGAACCTAAAAATCCGGGCCCTAGTGATTATCTTCAACATAATTTTTACGGTGTATTTAAGGCCATAGCGTCATTCGCAGAGGTTATGTTATGTTGCATTTACTCACATTAACTGAATAAAAATGACGGCAGTGCATCGGAAATTCATAACTAATTACATTAAAACATATTAGGAATTAAATAATACTAATAATTTCACGTTTAGGATTATGATTTTTTTTTGCTAGGGGCTTTACGTCGTTAGGATTATGATGAAACTCTTACATTTTAAACTGATATTGTTAAAAAAAAAGTGTCATCGCATACTTCATGGACAGCGTGCTAAGTGTAATGCCTGTTGCAAACCATCAAATTGTTATTTCGATTTAATACTTCACAAGAAATGTTCGATTGAGAAGAGATCAAAAGTTGATCAAAAGAGGTCGGATAGGAAATATTACAATCAAGAGGCTGTCACATTAAATGTAAGGTCCCATGGTCGCCAAACCACACCTCCACCGACAAGGATATGCCAAGAGAAGGCCTGCAAGTATTAGGGAAACGCGTGATCAGCGTAACAGCATCCTCAGTCGCATTGCTTACCTTTCTTACCTTGAAGATGATTTTCCGCGGTTTCCCAGATTTTCACACCAATTAAATGCTTGGCCACATTCACTACCTTTCCAATCCTTGCGTTAGCTCTACGTTAAATCCTTTGGAAAAAAAAAAAACCTTTTCCCTTCGTGAAAATCAAGTGATCATAAATAATATGTCTCCCGGTCATGGGCTTCCATCAACGGCTGCTAATTTCAGATGGCCACCAGCCATAAGACACAGTCTGCACCGTTACTAGGTAACACTGTCTGGCCATCCATCCATACCTTACACCAGTGCCTGCACGGTTGCTATGGTTACACATCCGTCACGTATTTTGTCGCGTTATACACGTTTTCGAATGACTCCCAGCCATAACACATACTGTATTTATGTCAAAATCTTTCGGCCTTATTAGAAAAGGCATATTTGCTTCTGACGATACGGAAGTAAGATGTTGGCGAAACGTTATATCTCTTTCCTGGAGTTTCGTCTCGTTTCATACGGAATAAAGCCCAAAAGAGGACTATAATGTGTAGCATAAAGTGCAGTTTATAATTTAGTGTGAAGTCAGGCGAAGTCTCATGTCATATAAATATCAACCTTTTATTCATACACACATATACACAGTGGAGGCCCCTGTTGCTTTTTAATACGCTTATGTCTGGGGGAGAAGTAATTTATTGATGGACCGCTCGTAAAAATATCCCAACATTACTGTACAAAAAAAGAAAGAATGAAAGAAATTAAAAAATATGTGTGTGTATAAAAAGTTAGAGTATAAAGTGTCATAGAGAAGGAAGATATATTACCGGCATTAAAGCGCTCAGATATATCCCCTTTTCAGTTTCGTTTTCTCATTAATTTATAACAGAGTTGTTTTTTTATTTTCATTTTTACCAGTACTTGTGCTATTATTATGGTTCTTTTGATTGATGGATACGAAAAATATACTGTATACACGTAATTTAAAGGAAGAATATTATGATTATTATTAGCTTTTTATCAAGCATTCTATTAACGTCAAGGGCATTAGCTTAGCTTGTCTTCCCTGCCTCACTCTCTTTTATCATCTTGATTGGCTGTGAGATCGTAAAACAGTAATGGAATGGGCCAATGTTAAATGGTCCTTGTCTTAACAAGATACATTTTTGCCAAGATAAAAAATATAAGTACTTTCTTAGTGTGTATGTGTGCATAATTAATAGTTTATTTTGTCTGGTGTGTGTGCTTTATTAGTGTAATAATTACTGTGTGTGTGTGTTTTCTTTGTGAGAAGGATCTTTTGAAATATCGTAGTCAATAGCCTCATATTCATAATGCAAATGGAGTTAAAGCAATATAGCGGGTGATTTAAAAGGAGAGCCCTGCAGAGATATACAAAATGTTAAATATTTAATTCCTAGTTGATACCCGGTATGCGCCTCTAATCCTCAATAAATAAAAGGTGTTTTTAACTAATGCCGGCCCGCGGTGTAGGGGTAACGTGCCTGCCTCTTACCCGGAGGCCCCGAGTTCGATTCCCGGCTAGGTCCACTTAGCCTACGTGATCACTATTTAGGAGCTCTCTGACGGTGAGATGGCAGCCCCGGTCTATAAAGCCAAGAATAACGGCCGGGAGGATCCGTCGTGCTGACCACACGACACCTTGTAATCTGTAGGCCTTCGAGCTGAGCAGCGGCCGCTTGGTAGGCCATGGCCCGTCGGGACTGTGGGGTTGTTTTTAATGCATTCAACTTTATGCAAATTTTTATTAACATTTTTCTTCATATTTTGTTATTTAGCCTACATATTTCTTATTGATTTAATTATAATTTCACTTACAACATTACTGTAAATATGTCCTATTTTTTAGATTCCTATATCTATTAATTTGATTAAACTATTTCTATATGCCTTTTTTTTACAATTGGCTTTACGTCGCACCAACACAGATAGGTTTTATGGCGACGATGGAACAGGAAAGGGCTAGGAGTGGGAAGGAAGCGGCCGTGGCCTTAATTAAGGTACATCTCCAGCATTTTCCTGGTGTGAAAATTGGAAACCACGGAAAACCATCTTCAGGGCTGCCAACAGTGGGGTTCGAACCCACTATCTTCCGGATGCAAGCTCACAGCTGCGCGCCTCTAACTGCACGACCAGCTCGCTGGGTTTTCTATATGCTTACATAAATGGCGATTTATTTGCATGATGCATGATATTCACTGCAACGCGAATGGATACATGACGTTCTTCGTTTTTCATCTGGTGCCAAATTTATCACATTCCTCGGCAATGAGTTGCCTAGTTATATGAAAGTACATCTCAAATACGGCATGTGGGATTGCTATTTTCAAATAACGGGCAATGAGGAACAAGAAAGGTACTTCACAAAACATGGCGGCGTGTTCCCATCCTCCTATATACAGCATTTCTTACCGGACTCTCATGATACGGAGTAAGCCGCTGTCGCCTAGCGACAGTCTAATCCAGGGCCTCTCAGGGTGTATGCACCAGTGCACTGCGCGGCGCAAGGTGCAAAAGTCGACTTCGCTTGGTTGACCAGATTGCAGACCCCTACTCCTCGATTTGGAGGAATAGCGCTGTCTCTCTTTCCTCACGCCTGTCTCCCTCTTCCTCACTTGCTTCCGTAACGTAATGTTTAGTGTTATTAACTGCCGTCCTCGGGGGCTCGGGTTCGATTCCCGGTACTGCCAGAAATTCAACAATGGCAGGAGGGCTGGTATGTGGTTGAAATGGTACATGCAGCTCACCTCCATTAGGGATGTGCCGGAAAAGAGCTGCACCACCTCGAGATGAGGACACGAGTTCAGTTCAGTTCACTTGCTCCGTAGCGCTCCAAATCCGAGCCGAGTTGAGCCGAGGTTAGCCGAGTCACCTCGAGACGACGCGCTGGTCCGAGCCGAGCCGAGTGGGACCGATGCACTGTGCACAGGACCTCTGCGCCTCAGTTTGCACGCGTGAGATTCTGCGCCCTGATCTAATCCATCAAGGTCGAAACAAATCTTGGTGCGGCATTGTAATTAAATGAATATTCCCTTGACTTTTCAAGAAATGGAAGATTTTTCCTGTACTAATAAGACGATCTGGAGGATTTTGCTACAAACCGCACCTTTTAACTCCCTCTGGTTTAAGAGCTTGAGGTTTGTGAAACATACACATTAGCATTTCATATATAGAGATATTGAGGCACATAGACCTGTTCACATAATACAATAGACCTGATACCTGGCACCAGCACACCTACGCTCGTTTCATATTACACGGTTTCGACCGTACGGCAAAAAACGTACGGCTCTTTGCCGTGGAGATGTTTTTACACTGTATCGGTTTCTTGTCGTTGGAAACTCAGTGCATGTCTCGATGCTACTCATACAAGTGGCTTGGGATGGATCGTGAACAAATTATTGCGGTATGGTTATTTCATCGTCGCCGAAAAAGACAAAGACGAAATCCTGTCTTTGAGTGCGTCCTAACAATCAGAGAAGGTATTTATTTATTTATTTATTTATTTATTTATTTATTATCCATGAAAAAGCCCTACTTTGTCTAGCATATTAGGGCTTTAGGTTGTAACTAGTTACCTTAAATAGTACAAACATATAATACAAAATTTTTAAGTGAGTGATTACACACACAAATTAACTAAACTGGGAGAAAAGGAAACACTATTCTTATTTTTTTTTTCAAAAAATAAACTGCATAGGCCTACAACCGAATGATATTTGAAACTCATTCGATTATTTAAATAATCGGATGGAGAGCATACAAATACATTATTACAAATGAATAACAATAACCAATGAACCAAACTACATACAAATATCTAGATCTTGTACGTACTCAATACATTTTGGGGTTGCCATCAAGAAGTCTTCATATGGCCCTCCATATGCTCTGATGCTGCATTCCTCCCTGACGTGTTTAATAGTTTGTCGCGGTGCACCACAGTCGCATAGCGGTGAGGAGAGCATTCGCCATTTAAAAAGTGAATCCCCACATCTTCCGTGTCCCGTCCTGAGTCGGTTGAGCAGTGACCACACCTTGCGAGGTTGATCAAACCCTGGAACTGTCTTATCGATGGATGGCATTTCCAGGCATGTAGCTGGAGCATTTTGCATCCATTCTTCCCTCCAGGAATCGGTGATGTTGAACCCGATGTGACTGATCTCGGCTGCAAGAGGTGGATGTCTCGAACGAAGTCGTTTGATTTTGAGGTCTGAGATGTCAGAGTGTACCGGTAGTCCAGGGTTTGCTAGGATCTTGTTGTATTCTCTGATCAAAGCTACTTTCGAAACAGACTTTCAACGTATTAGGTCGTGTTACGTACATGTAGTACGTGTTGAAGAGATGTTAAGTACAGAACAAAAATGGCCAGCCGGACACCAGTGGGTTCCGAACCCACAACCTCCCGATTTCGCGTCGGTTGCTCTACCAATTGAGCTATGGTGGCCTAGGCCATCTTTGTTCTGTTGGAAAGGATCTGAGCTACAGGTCTGGCACTGCTGCTAGCACACTGTAGAGTGCGTTTAAGTCGCCCGTTGTGGGGCATGTCAATGAATATTGAATTTTCACGACCGCATTGTAATAGAAACAGACTTTCAACGTATTAGGTCGTGTTATGTACATGTAGTACGTGTTGAAGAGATGTTAAGTACAGAACAAAAACGGCCAGCCAGACACCAGTGGGATCCGAACCCACAACCTCCCGATTTCGCGTCGGTTGCTCTACCAATTGAGCTATGGTGGCCTAGGCCATCTTTGTTCTGTTGGAAAGGATCTGAGCTACAGGTCTGGCACTGCTGCTAGCACACTGTAGAGTGCGTTTAAGTCGCCCGTTGTGGGGCATGTCAATGAACATTGAATTTTCACGACCGCATTGTAATCGAAACAGACTTTCACCCACTGGTGTCCGGCTGGCCATTTTTGTTCTGTACTTAACATCTCTTCAACACGTACTACATGTACGTAACACGACCTAATACGTTGAAAGTCTGTTTCGATTACAATGCGGTCGTGAAAATTCAATATTCAAAGCTACTTTCTTTCGCAGGTTAGGGAGTGGTATGTTACTTAGGACAGGCAGCCAGATGGTGGGAGTAGACCTGATTGTTCCTGTAATAATGCGCATAGTACTATTTAGTTGGACATCAACTTTGTTAGTATGGGCGCTGTTCAACCATACTGGTGCGCAGTACTCCGCCGCAGAATATACCAAGCTCAACGCAGACGTCCGCAGAGTTGTGGCGGATGATCCCCACGTGGTTTCACAAAGCTTTTGTATGATGCTGTTTCTTGTTCTCAGTTTCGCAGCAGTTTTTGTGAGATGAGATTTAAACGACAGGGTCCTGTCTAGCGTGACTCCGAGATATGATATTTGAAAATCATTCGGTTATTTTAATCGATCATTTATTCGATTATTTAAATAATTGGATGGAGGTTATTCGATCATTCAAAGTATTCGATTATCCCATCACTAGTTAGAATATCTCTACAGCTGGTTCTTCCTGTTGTGCAATCTATGAGTTGCTGCACTTGCCCGAGCATAAGGAAGGCCTACACGGTACTAGACCACTATACCATGAACTTTGGCATGCCAGTGTACAAGACAGGAGTTAGTTGCTTGGTCATATTAGAAAGAGAGAGCACATGTGGACAGACCTCGGCGGATTTTGGCATATTTTCATGTTTTGTCGTTTCAAGATAACAAGCAAAGGCGATTATTACCATTTGAAATCGAAAGGCTAAGTTTTATAGTGCATATAAAGCCATATATACGGAATACACGCATATTCTTGACATACATGCATATAAATGCATAACTGCAGTTGTTATTATTTTGTATAAAACAACTTATATATTGGCATTCAAATTTGTCAACAATGCAAAGAAATGAATATTTAAAAAATTCCGTTCGCCGCCGGAAGCATTTACAATACGTTGTTCACAGTCGACAATACTAACAAGAGCTCGGGGCAATAGGTATTTTTTTTTATGTGGCGTTTTGGTAGTCGGTTCGGTTGTTGGAATCATAGAAAAAGAACGTTTTATAATACCTGAGGTAGTAGAGAGGAGAGATCCTTCCTCGATGCTTGGCAGGGACCAACCTGCCCGATGAACGATGACCTAGATGTTAGGGCCAAAAAAGTTCTTACTTACATAGAATAATTAGTCCCTGTGCCAGCTCTCTCGCCTAGTATCGGTTATTCCCATAAGACCAATGTATAGCGGCCATCTTTTATTGATAACTGACGTGTTAACGGCAAAATACTAGCCCAACGCTCCCGAGGAAGTCCTCCAACATCATCTCCTCTAAGCGTTTTCATGGCCTGTATTGAGTCGGTTTCGCTCGACTTCTGTGATGTAAACAACAAGTTTTACAGTAAGAGTTCGGTAATACTGATCCCTGGCCTGTTTCGTTCAACACATGAACACTGAATTTCTGAAGTTGAAGCAAGTGATATGACTACCACAGATTTCATAAGCAAGAGTATTGGTCACTCATTTTCTGCACTCGTTTACGGTCAGAAACCACGAAAATCGTGCATATGAGTATTAGGGGGTAGATTATACTGATAAATAATTTGAAAAAATAATTCGATATGTCATTTTAAAAGCTACCGAAGTTAGCCAATTAGATCGCTTTGCGGGCGAATTCAAATGGGTTTTGCGAGGCGGTGTTGCTAAATCTGCAAGTGACTGAAGACTGGCTTGAGAGAACCAATCGAAGAAACAAAACCTTTGCTGTGAGAGAGATTTAAACACGGATCTCCAAGCTGACAGGATCACACCATAGCAAGTATGCTATGGTGACACTGGCTGAAATCCACACGGTGACTAGATTCATTCCAGGTGTCCTGTTGACATAATTATTGCCTGGAATAGATAATAGTGTCTTCAGTTGTATTATTATTATTATTATTATTATTATTATTATTATTATTATTATTATTATTATTATTATTAGCTGCCTCTGTGGATCAGTGGTAGAGTGTCGACCTCCGGATCCCAAGATAGCGGGTTCAAACCCGGCAGAGGTAGTCGGATTTTTGAAGGGCGGAAAAAGTCCATTCGATACTCCATGCCGTACGATGTCGGCATGTAAAAGATCTCTGGTGACACATTTGGCGTTTACCCGACAAAATTCATTAAATCTCAGCCATAGACGCCCAAGAGAGTTTCGGTTTACTCGGTCTGCCATCTAGTGGGCCTAGAGTATAAAACGGAACGTCGAAATTGACGAGCAGACAGCCAGATGGCGTCAAATTGAAATGTCTGCACGCGGTAGCTGCGGCCATACGATTATTATTATTATTATTATTATTATTATTATTATTATTATTATTATTATTATTCATTCAGCTTCGCTAATCGGCCAACTAGGGACCACGATAAGCCTCACTTTACATTCTGGCATTTGTTCAGTTTTCGCTTGATCCACATCGTCTTCATTAGCTCAGTGTGTTTAGCACGACGTTCTTCTGTCCATTCCGCACCAGTTGCCCGTTTTTCGTCCCGGAAAGTCCCAAAAGTCTTGATGGCTGCTCTGAAAAGATTTCGGTCTTGTGCATCTTCTGCTTGTATGCCCAGTTCTTTAAGATCTTTCTCGATATTAACGTACCATGGCATTGCCGTTTTTGGTTTTGAGTCAAATATACTGAAGATACGTTTCGTCCATCGAGAGTCGATCATCCGTCGTATATGACCGTAGAAGTGAACTCGGCCCTTACGCATTGTATCCGTGATCTTTTCTATCTTAGAGTATACTTCTTGCCTGGATTTTCTAATGTAGATGCCATTTTTGTAGTTTGGACAAGTATCGTGTGTAGGATCTTTCTTTCTTTCTTTCTTTCTTTCTTTCTTTCTTTCTTTCTTCTCTAAATCCGCGAGCAAACATTTTTCGGACAGGATAAGGCATTCAGATACATACAGCCATACTGGTTTGATGGTAGTGTAGTAGTGACGAATTTTTGTGTTCAGAGAAAAGCACTTTTTGTTGTATATGTTGCGGGTGGTTTGGAAAGTGACTTCAATTTTCTTGATTCCTGCTGCTATGGCCTCTTTGTCAAGTCTATTTTGTTGGATCCATTCCTCAAGGTATTTAAACTTATTAACACGGTTTATCGTTCCATATTTGGTGTTTAATTGTGCCGTATCATCTTTGATGTTCGACATTACTTCTGTCTTTTGAAAGGAAATTTGTAAACCTATTTGTTCTGCTACGTCCTTCAACACATTGATCTGTTCTGTTGCACTTCGAAATTTTCTGTCATCAGGGCAGATTTAACAACACCGCCTCGCAAAACCCATTTGAATTCGCCCGCGAAGCGATCTAATTGGCTACCTTCGGTAGCTTTTAAAATGACAATCGCGCGAGATATCGAATTATTTTTTCAAATTATTTATCAGTATAATCTACCCCGTAACGCTTATAAGCCCGATTCTTGTGGTTTCTGACCGTAAATGAGTGCAGAAAATGAGTGACCAATACTCTTAGCTTATGAAACCTGTGGTAGTCACATCACTTGCTTCAACTTCAGAAATTCAGTGTTCATGTGTTGAACGAAACTCTTACTGTAACACTTGTTGTAAGAAAGTGATCTTGTTGTTTACATCACAGAAGTCGAGCGAAACCGCATCAGGCCATGAAAACGCTTAGAGGAGATGATGATGGAGGACTTCCTCGGGAGCGTTGGGCTAGTATTTTGCCTTTAACACGTCAGTAATCAATAAAAGATGGCCGCTATACATTGGTCTTATGGGAATAACCGATACTGGGCGAGAGAGCTGGCACAGGGACTAATTATTCTATGTAAGTAAGAACTTTTTTGGGCCTAACATCTAGGTCATCGTTCATCGGGCAGGTTGGTCCCTGCCAAGCATCGAGGTTTCTTTCTTTTAACGTCTTTCGCCACTCCTGTATTATGCAGTTGAACAAAAGAGGTGACAGCTCATCTCCATATATTATAATTATAATAATTTTACCTTTTCCTGATTTTGGTGACCACTTGTTGCTTGGCGTAAAACCTTTAGCTGAGAACGAAGTGGCTTGATTCACATACGCTGAGATTTTAAATACTAAGGAGATGGTTCATTCGGGTTGGTTTTTAGTGCCTATATTTGCCATTTTAGTGCCTAATTTGGATATTTTTAGTGCCTATAAGTCCTCGCCATAGCCATCATGGATTTAGCTCAGTTCACCCCACCAACATAAATTTCACTCCTTTATTCACAGATGGCATAATCACCTCGTTTTCCCAATTTTTTGACATTCATTGTTTTTCCCCTGTACCCATCATGTACATAACCTCACCTAGATTTTTGTAAACAGTGTAGAATTACGTAGCGAAGATCGGGTACTTCAGTTTGTGCGAAATAAAAGAATCAAGATGTCTTATATGTGTGACCCCACAAAGGATATTCAAACACAACAAAGAAAAAAATAACCGGAAAAAATAATCAAAAACCTTTCTCTCCAAACAACCCAGCAGAGAGTTCTTGAAATAAGATTTACGACAAGCTGTATTGTTTTCGAAGCTATTACAAGAAAGAGAAAACAGGGGTGGATAAACTCCTACAGTCTTTTCCTTTAACCCATACAGACTCGGAGAGATAGGGAGCAGAGTGCACGGAGGGTTGCGAGGTTACGCAGCTCCCGGAATTGATTGCCCACCCCCGCTGCATTTCCCCTCCCTCGCCCGGGAAAAAAGGGGTGCACGCGAAACAAAAAAATCATTACTTTCTTCTTTTATTTTTGCTTCCGTTTCATCTGCCATTTAACAAAAGCTCTCTCTCACTGTCCACGGTTGAGAGTTCAATAGCTAAAGAGGAATTTACTCCAAGGAGGTCAATGCGCGTTTTTTAAGATTAGTTGGTAGCCTATGTAATCCTTGTCGAATATCAACATGAATTTAATACCAGCTAGAGCAGCTGTCTGGATCAAACTACAAGTGTGATAGGTAAAATTTTCAGTAGAAGTAGGGATACAATATTTCTGAAAGAAGAAACAAGCGCAAATTCGAACAACCCCTCTCTCCCCATGACGTAACAGCCCCGAAGGGCCATGGCTTCACGTATAAAATTTTCACATTAATTTATGTACGATTTCGCGAAAAGGAAACAGTTTTTCGCATTATTTCGCTTGCATTTCGCTGTAATAATTTTCTAAAATTGTTCATAAAAGGTCTCATTCGTGCGATTTGTACATTATTTATGTGAAATATATATATAAAAAGAGAAACAAAACTGATAATCATTCATTATTCCTTATGCAATCTTGAAAGTATGATATGATGATAATGACTGTTGCTCTAAAGGGCCTAACATCTAGGTCATCGGACCCTAATTGTATGAAATGAGACGAAATATAATGGCAATTTAAAATTCCAAACTTCATCCACTGACCAGAACGCAAAACTTGATGATGCACAATGAATATGAACGTAACATAATCAGCGGATCCAACTCAAAACATTCAAAGTAAAAAATAATTCCAATATTAATCCACCGACTAGAATTCAAAAATACGACGATTATGAACTTAAACAATGAGTGGAGTGGATCCGACCCCGCAATGCCCCACATTCCCAGACACTAAGTTAAAGCAATGGTTTATACTGACCAAGGGGCTGCTTCCAAAGCACAAACCTGAATCGATGATGCTTGTTGTCTAAAGGGGTCCAAAATCGGGGGGTCACCGGCCCCTTATAATAGTACTTATCGCTAGTGAAATGCACAATCACAATTAACGTAGACTCACGGTGTTCCTCACGTTCTGGTACTACTCACAGGCAATGTATTATACGCAGGTAACGCAGACCTATGGTGTTTCTCACTTCATGGTCCAACTCACAGGCAACGCAAACCCATAGTGTTCCTAACATAGTGGTACTAATCACAGGTACTATACTGTGCGCAGGTAACGCAGACCTATGGTGTTTCTCACTTCATGGTCTAACTCACAGGCAACGCAAACCCATAGTGTTCCTAACATAGTGGCACTACTCACAGGTACTATACTGTGCGCAGGTAACGCAGACCTATGGTGTTTCTCACTTCATGGTCCAACTCACAGGCAACGCAAACCCATAGTGTTCCTAACATAGTGGTACTAATCGCAGGTACTATACTGTGCGCAGATAACGCAGACCTATGGTGTTTCTCACTTCATGGTCCAGCTCACAGGCAACGCAAACCCATAGTGTTCCTAACATAGTGGCACTACTCACAGGTACTATACTGTGCGCAGGTAACGCAGACCTATGGTGTTTCTCACTTCATGGTCCAACTCACAGGCAACGCAAACCCATAGTGTTCCTAACATAGTGGTACTAATCACAGGTACTATACTGTGCGCAGGTAACGCAGACCTATGGTGTTTCTCACTTCATGGTCCAACTCACAGGCAACGCAAACCCATAGTGTTCCTAACATAGTGGTACTAATCACAGGTACTATACTGTGCGCAGGTAACGCAGACCTATGGTGTTTCTCACTTCATGGTCTAACTCACAGGCAACGCAAACCCATAGTGTTCCTAACATAGTGGCACTACTCACAGGTACTATACTGTGCGCAGGTAACGCAGACCTATGGTGTTTCTCACTTCATGGTCCAACTCACAGGCAACGCAAACCCATAGTGTTCCTAACATAGTGGTACTAATCGCAGGTACTATACTGTGCGCAGATAACGCAGACCTATGGTGTTTCTCACTTCATGGTCCAGCTCACAGGCAACGCAAACCCATAGTGTTCCTAACATAGTGGCACTACTCACAGGTACTATACTGTGCGCAGGTAACGCAGACCTATGGTGTTTCTCACTTCATGGTCCAACTCACAGGCAACGCAAACCCATAGTGTTCCTAACATAGTGGTACTAATCACAGGTACTATACTGTGCGCAGGTAACGCAGACCTATGGTGTTTCTCACTTCATGGTCCAACTCACAGGCAACGCAAACCCATAGTGTTCCTAACATAGTGGCACTACTCACAGGTACTATACTGTGCGCAGGTAACGCAGACCTATGGTGTTTCTCACTTCGTGGTCCAACTCACAGGCAACGCAAACCCATAGTGTTCCTAACATAGTGGTACTAATCACAGGTACTATACTGTGCGCAGGTAACGCAGACCTATGGTGTTTCTCACTTCATGGTCCAACTCACAGGCAACGCAAACCCATAGTGTTCCTAACATAGTGGCACTACTCACAGGTACTATACTGTGCGCAGGTAACGCAGACCTATGGTGTTTCTCACATAATGGTCTAACTCACAGGCAATGCAAACCCATGACACATGGTGGTGCTAATCGCAGGTACTATACTGTGCGCGGGTAACGCATACCTATGGTGTTTCTCACATGATGGCGCCACTTAGAGGCAATTCAAACCCATGACACATGGTGGTACTAATCACAGGGACCTGTACTATCTCGTGGTGTTCCTCATATAGTGGGCACTATTCACAGGCAACACAGACCTATGGTGTCGCTCAAATAGTAGTACTAATCACAGGCAACGTGGAGACTTGTGGTGTTCCTCGAAACGCAGACCCATGATATCCACCCCAGCGAGTGTAGCCTATTTTTTACTCCTTGAGGTGTTGCAACCGAACCTGGACAGAGGGGATCCTCCGTCATAGTGGCGCTACTAATAATGGTACCTATCGCTAGGAAAGTAGAACCATTGCATATCCCAAGTAGCGGTACTAATCACAAGTAACGTATTCACGGTGTTCCTCACATTGTAGTACTACCCACATGTACTATGTACTATACACCCATAGTGATCCAAACACAGACCCATGGTATTCCTCACATAGTGGTAATAATCGCAAGAAAAGTTAACTCATGATGTTTCTCGCATGAATCACACGTTATCTCATGGTTTAAAATTCAGCATAGCTTGGTCGCCCCTTTTAGTCGCCTCTTACGTCAGGCAGGGGATACCGCGGGTGTATTCTTCGTCCTCGTCTCCCACCCTCAAGGGGTTGGTAGGAAAAATTTACAGTAGAAGTACGGATACATTATTGTAAGAAGAAAGAAGTACAACTTCGATATTTTAGTAAAATGTAGCCAGCAGTATGGGGGTCCTGTTTACCAGTAGAGATCTCAACATTCAGCAACGAGTTCGAATGTTGCGATGATAGGATCTCCCTGTCTTCTTGTATGGTTTTGAAGACTGGACGCTCTGATGGAGAGGTGGGTTTAACTTTCCAAATATACAGTAGTTGCACAGAATAATGCTTCGAATATCTTGGGTAAAAATAAAGACCGATAAAGAAGTCCTCAACTTCTTAAATAAGAAAAAAAAAAAAAAAAAGAGAGCAGTTTATGCGCCATGTCTATCAGCCAAATATAGTATTCCCCTTGGTCAATGGGTTGTCCTGTTTGGAACCAGGGGTACCCTGCCAAAAAACACAGCCACTACCCTCCTAAATTTCAAAATTTCGTTTTATGACGTGAAAAATCTTGGTACAAATCTTAAGAGATTCCTTGCAAATTATACAGACTAATTTATACCCGAAATCGTAATGTCTGGCTAACGATGAATAACCAGCAAAAGTATAATTTTTTTATATTTTATAAGTTGCTTTACGTCGCACCGACATAGATAGGTCTAATTAATATAGCGACGACGGGATATGAATGGGCTAGGAGTGGGAAGGAAGCAACCGTGGCCTTAACTGAAGTGCAGCCCCAGCATTTGTCTGGTGTGAAAATGGGAAACCACATAAAACCATCTTCAGGGCTGCTGACAGTGGGGTTCGAACCCACTATCTCCCGAATGCAAGCTCAGGCACATCTGGCCCATTATGAGAGGTGAATGATGTGAACTTCTCCAGCTCATCATCGAGGGGATCCCGTAGTGGGTTGGGGCAGTAGAATAACATCAACGGTATCCCCTCTTGTCGTAATGAGGCGACGAAAAGTGGCCCCAGGGGCTCGTAATTTGGTAACGTGGGTTAACAACTACGGGGACTTAGCTGAATCCTGGCATTTCTCCTCACTTTCATCTATCTTATCCTAGCTCCTTTGGTAAACTTTTGCTCTTTTCTGACCCCGGCGGTATTAGATGTCGAGGTCTAAGAGAGTCTTTCATTTTCATATCCTACGTTGCCCTCCTCTTTCTTTAGCCGATACAGTCATTCTTCGACATTTTTTCTCCATGCGTACAACTTCATCCATCGAGGTTTTTTGTTAACTTAGCCTTTATCTCCTCATTGCGAGTACCCTCTTGCCATTCTTTCCACCTATTTGTACCCGCGATCATTCTCGCTACTTCCATGTCTGTTAATTCTAACTTACGAATAAGATATCCTGAGTCCACCCAGCTTTCACTCCCGTCAAGCAAAGTTAGTCTAAAAACAGACCGATGTAAAGATAATTTAGGCCGGGAGCTGACTTCCTTATTACAGAATACTGTTGATCGCAAGGTGCTTTGCTGCACCTTGATTCAGTCTCACTTACTATACTACTATCCTGGGATAACACACATTCTAAATGCTTGAAAAAATTATGGACCTGTTCTACCTTTGTATCCCCAGACTGACATTCACTTTAGTCTTAGAAAGGCTAATTTTCGTGTCATACACATTGTATCTATTTTCAAATTCCAAGATATTAGACTGCAGGCTTTCGGCACAATCTGCGATTACGTCAGCATAGGCCAGACAGCTTACTGCATTTCCACCTAACTGAATCCCTCCCTGCCCTTTCAGCAGATGATCCGTGTAAACTATGAACAACAAAAGTGAAAAATTACAGCCTTGTCTAACCCTTGTAAGTACCTTGAATCAACAACTCTTTCCACCATCAATTCTCAGTGCAGCCCAATTATCAACATAAAAGGATTGGATTGCTTGTAATAATCTATCCACCGAGCTCGATAGCTGCAGTCGCTTAAGTGCGGTCAGTATCCAATATCGGGAGATAGTGGGTTCGAACCCCACTGTCGGCAGCTCTGAAGATGGTTTTCCGTGGTTTCCCATTTTACACCAGGCAAATGCTGGGGATGTACCTTAATTAAGGCCACGGCCGCTTCCTTCCCAGTCCTTGCTCTTTCCTGTCCCATCGTCGCCATAAGACCTATCTGCGTCGGTGCGACGTAAAGCCAATAGCAAAAAAAAAAAAAAAATCTAAAAATAAATCCTATCCTTAATCCCATAGTCCCCCAGTCTGTTGAACATTATTTTTCCTTCGGTACTCAGTCATATGCCTTCTCTAGATATACGAAACATAAACATAACTGTGTGTTCCTCTCGTAGCACTTTTCAGTTACCTGGCACATACCGAAAATCTGTTCCTGACATCCCCTCTGTGGTCTGAAATTACACTGTTTTTTTTTTTTTGTCCCAACTTACTCTCAAGCAGTGAACACTTTGCCTGGTGATAACATTATCAGACAATTTCAAATTAAAAATAAACCTTCCCCGGGCATAGGGATAATAATAATAATAATAATAATAATAATAATAATAATAATAATAATAATAATAATAATAATAATAATAATAATAATAATGCAAAGCCACCGACTATTCCTAACACACGGTACGAACAGTATGTCAAAACTTGAGGCCATGAACCAGACAAAACCCATTCCATTTTTAGATATCAAATTCTCATATTCGACCTCCTAGTTTTCTGGACGACTGTACTTACAGATGGTGATAATAATGGATGCAATTTGATGGCCCCAATTGTACGTCAGAAAGGTCCATTTTACTACAATAGTACATTCCTAAGTGCATCGAGTAATTTGCATTGACTGTCCATTCCTCAACGCCTTCCCCAACCTACCAACCAAACAAAAAACAAAAAAAGGAACTTATCAGTCGAGGCTTTTGTCCCAAAGATTCGTGCGCGCCATTCTATATAATTTTTCTTTTTTTCTTTACTATTACTGGCGTTCATATTAGATATTTCTCTGAAAAAAAATAATCCCCCACATAGGCAGTCTTGCTCTAGACTACTGCCTTTCTCTGGCAGCCAGCACTTGCGTACGCATTACTACGTTTTCTGAACACTGTCAAATCAATCACCTCTTTCTCTCCCTGTCTCCCTTTTTTATTATTTAAAAATATAACTCTCTCTCTCTCTTTTCTCCCCCACCTCCTACCACTCCCCCCCCCCCGCTCTCCTCCTTCACATAAATTGTGGCGCCGTAGCCAACAAAAGGAAATGAACGAACGCTGGGCCATTTAAATGATGAAATATGAGGTGAACCTTTTTAGATAATATTTATACCGTTTTCATTCTCTTTTCTCTTTATCCTTCATTTTCTCCCTCCTCCTATTCTCTTTGTCCTCCATCCCCTGACGTACGTGTGTATGTGAGCATCGTGTGTGGTCTTTGGAGAGTACCTTCTCCCTCTCCAAAAGTTTACTTACATATTCATAAACACCAGGAGAGAATAGACACAGAAACTATACGTACCCTAATCAAGTATATTCAGGAGAGAAACATTATCTATGCACCATCATAGTAATTAAATGTCAGCACTCGGAGGAATTCAGATGGCTTAAATAATAATAATAATAATAATAATAATAATAATAATAATTGGTGGCAGATCACACATAAAAAAACATCGAAAAACGAGAGAGGAAAATTCTAGGACCTAAATGCGAAAATGGCATTTGGATGAAAAGGAAATCACAGGAAATCTATCAAGTAACAGAAGAAATCACAGACACCATTACAAAAAGATTAAAATTCTATTGTCACCTGATCAGGATGAATAACAATAGGCTAACAAAGAAAATATTAAATCTCGCAGTATCTCTAAAAAAATCACAACTGCCTTACAGAAATAAACAAAGATCTTCAGGAAATTGGTATAAATGAAGAAATCATGCAAGACAGAAAAAAAAAAATCAGAAATCTCATAAACAAACACAAATTTGCTGATCAACCTAAAAGACAAGCTGCAGGATGGACGGAAGAACGCAATAAGAAGCACAGCGAAAGGATGAAGAGATTTTGGGAAGACAAGAAGAAAAGTTGTGCTAAATAATTTCATACGCGCTCGTTAGTTGGACATAACGAATCAAACAAATTAATAATAATAATAATAATAATAATAATAATATATATAATATAATATAATAATATATATAATAATAATAATAATATAATAATAATAATATAATATAATATTATTATTATTATTATTATTATTATTATTATTATTATTATTATTATTATTATTATTACAAAATTACAAATTGTGGCAGCCAAAACTGATTTAAGAATATGTTGAAAAAACTGCATATATGGACTCAGAGAAAACAGGTCTCACAGACAGAATTAAAACCAAATTTGGGGAAGTCCATCGTCTTCAGAAGTTCTAGTACCTACCTCGAAGAAATTATCACCCTGAATGGAAATGAGAAAGAAGCTATAAATAATAATAATAATAATAATAATAATAATAATAATAATAATAATAATAATAATAATAATAATAATCGTATGGCCTCAGCTACCGTGTGCAGACATTTCGATTTGACGCCATCTGGCTGTCTGCTCGTCAATTTCGATGTTCCGGTTTACTCTAGGTCCGCTAGATGGGCGTCTATGGCTGAGATTGAATTAATTTTGTCGGGTAAATACCAAATGTATCACCAGAGATCTTTTACATGCCGACATCGTACGACATGGAGTGTCGAATGGACTTTTTTCCGCCCTTCAAAAATCAGACTACCTCTGCCGGGTTCGAACCCGCTTTCTTGGGATCCAGAGGCTGACACTCTACCACGGATCCACAGAGGCAAAGCTATAAATAGAAGAGTGGGAAAGATGGAAATGGCTTTCACACTGTCATGGAACTTATACAATCCAAGTCCATATCCACCCAAGCACAATTAAAACATTATTGTACTGTGATCAGAGCACAGTGTCTATATGTGGCGGAAACTATGACAAAATTAACGGATCCAGTCATTGAAAAAAGGAGGAAGAGAGTCCTTAGGAAAATGTCAGGTGCAAAGAAGTCAATAGATTCACAATCCATGTTCCGATTGAGACCGAATCGAGAACTTCATGAAAAAGTTGAGAAGATAACAACAACTACTAGCATTTTATGGCACATTAAGAGGACGAATCTAAAGAGACTGGCACACAGAGGATACTTACTGTCTGCAAGAAAAATGTAAGACACAAGGAGATTCACAAGGACTTGGAAAAATTGGAGATCCAGGAGGGATATGTACAGGAAGGAGCAACCTTCACGAAGAAAATTGCAGGAATAAGGGATGCACCGGCGAAACTCGCCAAGTCACGAGACATCTCGGTTGAAGAACGACAAAGGAGAAGTCATAGACTTACGAACATCTGGAAGGAGCGCAAGGAAAAGGGACTAATGTTGCCATTGATGCTTTCATGGCGCATTCCAGCCTTGTGTCAATGTCATAACCTGTCAATGTCATATGTTACGTACACATGCTATGTGACCCTCTTAGACTGATTCTGATGGTTCGGTCAGCTTCCTCTTCGAGCGCTAGCGCTGTACTACGTTCGGGGAGCCATCTGGTGACGAATGAACGTACCATTTCCACTTCTATCATAACCTCTAATTTTTTTTTGCTAGGGGCTTTACGTCGCACCGACACAGATAGGTCTTATGGCGACGATATGTCTAAATTAAAAAAAAAGTCATTGTTTAAGAAGCCTTTCTCGTGGACAGTCGAGATTTCCTTCTGATGACGCAGAGCACAGTTCTCTGCGAAACGTGAAGAGTTTCACCTTATTTTCTTGGCACGGCATAAGCTCAAAAGCCTATACAGTATCATGTCTAAAACGGACTAAGTCTGAGACATAGAAGATCTGGTAACCAACCAACCAACCAACCAACCAACCAACCAACCAACCAACCAACCAACCAACCAACCAACCAACCAACCAACCATAAAATATAAAATATAAAAAATAAATAAATAAATAAATAAATAAATAAATAAATATTTTTGACTATTGAATTTTCGCGACCGCATTGTGATCGAAATCGACTTTCAACCTCTTAGGTCGTGTTATACGTTCATATTACAGTACGTGTTGAAGAGATAATAAGTACAGAAAAAAATGGGCGGGTTCAATAAATGCATTCTAGGTGGAAAAAGAAACCATTTCATTCAAATTCTGCAAGTACTTTTTTACCACTTGTTTTACGTCGCACCGACACAGATAGGTCTTATGGCGACGATGAGACAGGAAACGACTAGCCTTAATTAAGGTACAGCCCCAGGAGATGCTTGGTGTGAAAAGAGGAAACCACGCAAAACCAACTTCAGAGCTGCCGAGAGTGTGGTTCAAAGTACTTTATTTTTCAAAATTCTGTTAATCTAAAACTGTGCAATGTCTAAAAGAAGAAGTATTTCACTCATAGTTTTTGCATTGTTTGTTGCATACCACCAGAACTTTGCATTTTTAAACATTAGACCTATATTCCTTCATTAAGTATGTAATTGAAACTACAATTATGAATGCAATTGGATCGAATGTTTACTTCTTTTTGCCAGTTACTAGGCCCTTTTTGGGATATTTTTAGGTCTGTTTACAGGTTTCTATTTTAGGCAATTTACAGGTCATAAAAATTCCGAGCCCTAGTATGCGTTTTGCAAAAAATTGTGGGCACTGTCCATCAGAACACTCTCGCTACATTACGGAAGAACGGGCCAGTAGACGGTTCCTAATTAACCAAATCAGTTTGCATTCTAACCTATTACTGTCCAAACATCCTGGGACTGTCCTCGCATGACTTCTAGTATGCCACTGTATAAGAAGGAATAATGACAAGTTACAAATTCTCGAAGAATGAGTTTGGAGAACAGAAAAATTTTACTATGATAGATAAGACGGGCATAATGAAATAGAAAAGCATGGCTCAGCTACGTGGAGGAGACTACTACTACTACTACTACTACTACTACTACTACTACTACTACTACTACGAAGGCTGATCAACAAAGACAGACTGATTTCCCCTCCCCCCCAGATGTTTATTACTCCATTTCAATGTTTACATGCTATTTTTCAAAGTAGTCTCCTCCTACTTCAATACACTATTTATAGCGTCTCTGCCAGTCCTTGAACACATGCTGCAGACCATTCTTTGTCAGGTCCTTGAGAATCGCCTTACTTTTCTTGAGCACTGCTTCAGAGTTCTCAAATCGAATGCCCCTAAGCTCCACCTTTAGTGATGGGAATTAAAAAAAACACAGAGTGCAAGATCAGGGCTATAAGGTGGATGCAGTACACAGGTAATGTTGAATCCAGCCAGAAACTGCGTGACTTGATTTGCGACGTGAGGCCGTGCATTGTCATGATGAAGTCGCCACCCAGTCCGAGAAAGCTCTGTTCGTTTCTTTGCAATGTGCTTCCTCAGTGTAGCCAATAGTAACAGTAGTGTGAGAGGGAACTGCATGCTGATAAATCATTCCATTACAGTCAAAAAATGTGATCATCATTTTCCCTGCAGATGGAACAACTTTTGCCTTTTTTGGAGATTTCCACACTGTGTCTTTCAGGATCATAATCATGCTTCAGCTTTTCGTAAGTTTCAGTGCCTGTATGGATTAAACGAAAACATAATTTGATTGCGCTGTACTGCTCCTCTCGCGTCACCTACATTGTCTGGTATGCAAAATGCACCTAGCGTCTACAAAATAGAGCATTACTACCAACCTACCGATAGGACAGTGCTGCCGCCCTACGGACATTATACACAAAAACAGCTCTTTTCAAATATTTATTTTACAGATAGGAAACTATCACGGAAGCTAAAAAAATCAGTATCAGTCTTTGTTGATCAGCCCTCGTACTAATATCACTAACATGTTTTCATCCCTCCCCTGAAGGGGGAGGCGGGCCTCTTGGATTGTGACGCCGTCTCTCAGGCCGGGAGATTTGTTACGGTGAAGGAGATGCTCGGTGATGTTGAGGGGGTTGGCGGCCGTGGTCTACAGGTAGAAACTGACCCGGCATTCGCCTTAGTGCAGGAGAATGGAAAGCCACGGAAAACCATTCTCAGGACAGCCGATGGTGGGGACTAACCCCTTTCCGTCTCCCGAATACAGAGGCGTAGAGCCATGGTAGAGCCGTGGCCACCGCTCCTCTGCTCGGTTGGCCGGTCAGAGTACAGAGCTGTTGGACGTATGGGCCGAGACCCACTCTGCATCTACCGAACCAGGAGGAGACTCAGCTGGAGATCTCCAGGTCACCTCGCAATTTGTGAACTCTTGCGAGGAAGAAGGGAATGGTTAATCAAGGAATACTCCGTAGTCTCTCGAAATGAAAGAAATACATTTCCTAAGTTACTAAATCGAATCGGAGTAATCTTGCAGGCTATCCAAGAATACGAGTTGTTACTTCTTAGTATTAAGAATTTATTAGCCGGCTGGAGCTGTATATAATATCTGAGTATAGCATCAGAGTGAACGAGCAAGCAGGCGAGAGAGGGCAGCACCGTCGAGCCAGTAAATCATCAAGTCACATTCAAACTCTAATCTGCAGATCAATATAATATTCTGAGTTTAGATTATATACGCGCCATTTCCCCAGGCGAGGAGGAGCTTGGAGCACGACGAGGAAGAGAAGAGAAGAGAAGAGGAGAGGAGTGGAGAGAGAATGTCAATGATACAGGCAGTGTCGTAATCTGAGACCCCAGAAACATACAAGCTTACAATGAAAGGCTGACAAAATCGAGTTCGGACACACCTACTAAAAGACTGCAAAGAAATAAGACAAACAAATAATTCGGAAACAGAAGGTGAAACTGAAAATGAAACTTGAAATTTACATCCGTAACTTTCTTCTTCTTCTTCTTCTTCTTCTTCTTCTTTCGTTTCATCCCTCCTTGGTGTATGTTGAATCAATCATTTCTCTGTGTGTTGTTGTTTTCTTAGTTCTTTTCTTCATTCTTTCTCACCTTCGTTTCCCCTCGTCTTCCGAGATAATAGGTTTGGCTTTTAATGTAGATTTTTTTAGCCGGCCCGAGTGGTTCAGACGGTTGAGGCGCTGGCCTTCCGACCCCAACTTGGCAGGTTCGATCCTGGCTCAATCCGGTGGTAATTGAAGGTGCTCAAATATGTCAGCCTCGTATTGGTAGATTGAAATGAAATCAAATGTCGTATGGCTTTTAGTGCCGGGATATCCCAGGACGGGTTCGGCTCGCCAGGTGCAGGTCTTTCTATTTGACTCCCGTAGGCGACCTGCGCGTCGTGATGAGGATGAAATGATGATGAAGACAACACATACAACCAGCCCCCGTGCCATTGGAATTAACCAATTAAGGTTAAAATCCCCGACCCAGCCGGGAATCGAACCCGGGACCCTCTGAACCGAAGGCCAGTACGCTGACCGTTCAGCCAACGAGTCGGACATTGGTAGATTTACTGGCACATAAAAGAACTCCTGCGAGACAAAATTCCGGCAGCTAGGCTTCTCAGAAAACCGTAAAATTAGTGGAACGTAAAGCAAAATAACATTATTATTAATGCAAATGTCTTGGACCTTAATATTTTCGTCTTTAGTTATTACTTAAGCTGTTTGATCGACTAGTGAATTTTCTGTAATTTTTATTCTACTAGGTCTCTTTCAGTTTCTTTAAACCAGTTGGGTTTTGTTTTGCGGTTACGGAAGAAGTCAAAGATTTGTTTGGTTAATCTATTAGAGTTCATTCTGAGAAGATGACCCAAAAAAATTATCCTTTTTCGCAGAGTATCTGAGAGTTTTTACATTTTCTTGTAATGTATTTCATTCTTGATGTATATCCTGAAATTTTGGTCCTATGATCTTTCTTAAAATTTTCCGCTCGAGTTTCTCTATCTGGTCTTTAAAATTCATGTTTTGTGTTCCTGCTGCGTATTGTGCTTCTGGTTTAATCACTGTTTATTTATAATGTTTAATATTTGACTCCCGTATCTTATAAAGAGAATGAAAAAACAAAACTATGCAACGCAGGATTATTTAAAATGATTGTCCGAGTTTCGTGAATTTCAGAGGCAAAACAAAGCGTACAATTATTACTGTTGCAGTGATGGATAGACACATTTTCGAAGTTCTGTTCTGCAATGACTGTAATTACCTCAGTTACCGCCAGATATCACTGTTTACAAAATGGCGGTCAACTGTAAAGGGAAAGTGTTTTATACTCTTGACCAGGGCCTCTCAGGGTGCATGCGCGTGGTGCATGCACTGTGCACGGTGCAAAAGACGACTTGGCTTGGTTGACCAGAGTGCAGACCCCCACTCCTCGATTTGGAGCAATAGCGCTTACTCTCTCTTTCCTCACGCCTCTCTCGCTCGCTCCGCCTGTCTCCCTCTGCCCCAGTTGCGCCGTAGCGCTCCAAATCCGGGCTGAGTTGAGCCGAGTATAGCCGAGTAGAGCCGAGCATAGCCGAGTAGCCCAGAGACGAGGCGTTGATCCGAGCCATACCGAGCAACACCGATGCACAGTGCACGGAGCTCTTGCGCCTCGCTCTGCACGCGTGAGATTTTGGGCGTTTGAGAGGCCCTGCTCTTGACCATTATCATCAGTCCGTTCCCATAGTCCAGCGCCATTTTTAAACAAAACACGGGAGGATCGACCCTCCGACAACTCGATCTGAAAATAGTACGCGCAATTTGCGGGCATGGATTGTTTGTGTATAGGTAAAGGGCGGAGCAATGGCCGTCGCTCCGAGTCAGAAGCGGAAGTGAATCGGATCAGAGAAATTTATCTACGCGGCCCCATGAAATCGACTACAAAAGGGATCACTCACAAACCACAGTTGCAACACCATATTTCCACGGAGAGGTCAGAGCGTTTTAAACCAACAACTACCACAGCAATGGATCGGACGCGGGACCTCGGCCAGCACGTTCACCGGATTTAACACCTCGTTATTTCTTCGTGCGTGGATACATCAAGATTCAAATCCTTGTTCTTCCTCTACCGGCGAATTTACTGGATTTGAGGCGGCGAATCAGAGTCGTCTTTCTAAACATCACCGCTAACATGTTGGGGCGTGCGTGGGAAGAGATAGACTGTCTAGTAGATGTGTGTAGAGCGACAAAGGGCGTACATATTTAATATATACACTATATATAATGCATCTAAAATAACTTCATGTTACAGTAGCCAATAAAATAAGATTCGTACTATGTATCATCAGTACTATGTACCATGATTTGTTTGAAACACCGAAAATCATCTTCAATAATCTTACATTATAAGGGGAATGTAGGAAAAGAAATTAGCAAGATATCAAAACAGAGAATGTAAGAAACCAGACTGAGCATCAAAGCTATTAATATTATCGGAGGAATTTAAGAAAAGAAATCTAGCAAAAAAACTAAACAGAATGGAGGAAACCAGGATAAACAGCAACACTATGAACATTATCACAGGAATTTAAGAAAATAAATCTTAATAATGTTATTTGCTTTACGTCCCACTAACTACTTTTTTCGGTTTTCGGAGACGCCAAGGTGCCGGAATTTTGTCCCGCAGGAGTTCTTTTACGTGTCTCTAAATCTACCGACACGAGGCTGACGCATTTGAGCACCTTCAAATACCACCGGACTGAGCCAGGATCGAACCTACCAAGTTGGGGCCAGAAGGCCAGCGCCTTTACCGTTTAAGCCACTCAGCCCGGCGAAAAGAAATCTAGCAGGAAAACTACACAGAGAATGGAGGAAACCAGGATGAACACAAAACACTAGGTAATGCATTAATAACATTTATTATTGAATTCTTATAACTATAGCCCTAAGATACGTTTAGGTAAAATAGGGGTACCTTCCTTGGAGAAATAATAATAATAATAATAATAATAATAATAATAATAATAATAATAATAATAATAATATACGACACTACAAGACAGTTGTATTGCCAGAAGCTTTATATGCCTCAGAAACCATATGCTTAGGTGGTCACTCTAAAATTACAGAAATTGAAAAGCAGGGGCGGAAAATTCTCAGGAAAATTTATGGTCCTACGAGAGAAAATGGAATGTGGATTAAGAGGAGAACAGCGGACCTCTACTCCTTCACCGACAGGTTTACTGATGCCGTACGGAAAAGGCGCCTTAATTTCTATGGCCATATCTACAGAATGAACAGCGACAGACTAACTAAAATATTATTCAAAGTAATCAACTCAAAGAAGGTCAAAATAAAATGGCTAGAAGAAACTAAGGCGGACCTCCAAGAAATAAATATTACAGACGACATCATGGAAAATCGTGGAGCTTTTAGAACCAAAGTAGCCAATCATAAATTTAGGGAGAAACCAAAAAAGACAACTGGTAGGAAGTGGTCGACAGAACGCAAGATGCAACACAGTGCATTCATGAAGAAATTTTGGGAGGATAAGAAGGCACAAACCATCAAACCAACTAACAAGTTCAAACGCGCTCTATGAATGGGCATAACGAAGAAAGAATAATAATAATAATAATAATAATAATAATAATAATAATAATAATAATAATAATAATAATAATAATAATAATAATAATAATAATAATAATATCGGAAAATCTCAGAGTATTGATTTCCTCTCCTTGGATTGTGATTCCTTTTCCAAATTCCTCTTTGATTTCCTTTATCGCCTTTACCATGTCAACACTGAAAGGAGAAGAGAGAAACTGCAACCTTGCCTCACTCCTTTTGGATTGCTGCTGCATTTTCATAGCCTTCGATTATTATCACTGCAGACTGTTTTTTGTACAGATTGTAGATAATTCTTCTTTCTTGGTATCTAATCCCGATCACCTTCAGAATCTCACATTGCTTGGTCTAATCAACATTTTCGAGATCTACAAATGCCATGTACGTAGACTTGTCTTTCTTAGTTCGAAATTAACATCTTTAAATCTTCGCCGTCTCAACTTCTATGAGAACGTTAGGTGCTTTTCTCACAAATACTCCTAAAAGGTGGACAGACTTTCTAAACCAACTGTACATTCCACTTTGTATATTAAACTCGTTATGTTATTCGAAAGAGAGATAAAGAGTTAGTCTCGAGCTAGCCAGCAAGAAAAACACGAAGAAGACATTGTAACAAGAAGACAGAAAAAGAACAAACAACCTTCTCTTCTTCTCCCACAGTAATTACTCTATAATTACAACGAAATGAAAATAATGCTTTTTGAACCCAAATTACAAGTTAGTCACATTAATCAAAGAACGGAGAAAGAAAAAGAGATAAAGAAACAAAGAGAGAATTACTATCAAGGTGGAAGTCAACACGATGCTGCACTTTAAAACAGAGATTTCTGATCGAAGTTAGTAGACCAAGGGGGAACCTGGCAAGTCGTAAGTCGTTTTTTATATACTAAAAGGAAAACAAATTAATGCCCGGGGACACGATTCTCAGTAAATATTAGCCATTACGAAACTTTTACCGTAAAATCAAATCAAAATCAAAATCAAAATCAAAATCAAAATCAAAATCAAAATCAAAATCAAATCAAATCAAAATCAAATCAAAATCAAATCAAATCAAAATAATCAATCATCTAAATTTCGGGCTATCGCTCCGATGGCAGATTCCTTATCAACCGTTTACCTAGCCTTTTCTTAAATGTTTTCAAAGAACTTTACACTTTATCGAACATTTCTCTTGATAAATTATTCCAATCCTTTACTCCTTGTCCTATACCAGTTGTATGCATAAGTTTTTCCGGTTTTTGTGGTAAAGAAAACACGCAATTTTCAAGGGAAATTCATTTTTTGTTTATTCAAAATATTGGCCATCGGTTTCTACACACTACCCCCATCTTTCAGGTAAATTATGAATACCATGCCAGAAAAACTGCTTGTCTTTTGCGGCAAACCATTCGTCGAGCCATTTTCCAACTTCCTAGAAATTGCTGAAGTGCTGCTCTGCGAGCGCATGGCCCATTGATGCGAAGAGGTGATAGATGGGGCTAGGTCGGGGCAGTACGGCGGGTGCGGAAGGATGTCCCATCCAAGCGATTTCAAGGTGTCTTTCACTGGTTTTGCTGTGTGGGAAGGCGCATTGTCTTGTAACAAAATCACTTTGCCATATCTTCTGGTCCATTCCGGTCGCTTTTGATCAATGCGTGATTTAAATTGATCAGTTCTTGGCAATAGCATTGTGCATTAATGGTTTCGCCGGGCTTCAAGAGTTAATAATACACAATACTAATCTGATCCCACCAGACACAAAGCGTGATCTTCTTGCCGATTAGAATATGTCTCGCATGTTCTAATCATATGTTTCTACTAGCAAAGTATGACTTTCCACCCACAGCCTTTTTCTTTTGATCAAGTAAGAGAAGCAATGCGTGCCGCAATTGTTCTTCTTTCAGACACAAACGTCGACATGATCACTGAACGATACAACACAGACGCTAGTGTTTGGCGGACTCAACTTGTGTGTGTTGGTAGGTTAATGTCAGACAAACAAACTGACGTATGTGCACATTCATACGCTGCGTACTGTTCGCTGACGCCATCACTTAGTGAAACCGGAAATACTTATGCATACACCTGGTAAATGAATATTTGCCCCAATTTGTCATCTTGAATTCCAACTTTATCCTTATATTATGATATTTCCTGCTTTTAGTCCGGATCCATGGCTAAATGGCTAGCGTGCTGGCCTTTGGTCACAGGACCCCGGGTTCGATTCCCGGCATTTCGATTTCTCTTGCACGGGGGCTGGGTATATCTGTCGTCTTCATAATCACTTAATCCTCATCATGACGCGCAGGTCGCCTGCGGAAGTCAAACCGAAAGACCTGCATCTGGCGAGCCATATATGTCCTCTGACACTCCCGGCACTAAAAGCCATACGACATTTCATTTCATTATTATAATTACTATTAACAATTTGTGATTATACCCCCCACCCCACATCGATCGATCCTGGCTACGCTACTGCCTGGTGTGGGACCCATACACTGGAACCATACTCTAATTGTGGTCTTACCAGAGACTTATCGCCCTCTCATTTACATCCTTATAACAACCCCCCAAATACCCTCATAACCACGTGAAGAGGTCTGTAACCTTTCTTTACAACCTTGTTAATATGATTACCCTAGTGAAGATTATTCCTTATACTAACACCTAGATACTTACAGTATTCCCCATGGGGTACTATCATCCCATCAACACAGTAATTAAAAATGAGAGGCCTTTTCCTCTGAGTGAAATTTACAACCCGACTTTTCATCGTGTTTACCACCATACCAATTTCCATTTCACAATATTATCTGGGTCCCCCTGCAAACTACTCTTCGGGGCTCAATACTGCCCGTATATACTGTATGTACGGTGTTACGGCGATATAACCGCACGGTCAACTCTCTCGGTTATCGTTGTTAATTTGCGTTTTTTTTACGCTCGTTTTTCTCGGGAGCAACTCTAAGAGGTATTCAGAAGGCAGTGTCGAGTTCGACAGTCACTTGTCTCTTTTTAATTTATCCCTTTGTTCACGTTTTGTCTGGAACCTTCAGCTGGCTTTTTATTTCTACGACGAATATTACTTTTAAAACCAAACCAAACCAAACCAAACCCCATGGCACTACAGTCCTAGAAGGGCCTTGGCCTACCAAGCGATTGCTGCTCAGCCCTAAGGCCTGCACATTACGAGGCGTCGTGTGGTTAGCACGACGAATCCTCTCGGCCGTTATTCTTGGCTTTCTAGATCGGGGCCGCTATCCCACCGTCAGATAGCTCCTCAATTCTAATCACGTAGGCTGAGTGGACCTCGAACCAGCCCTCAGGTCCAGGTAAAAATCCCTGACCTGGCCAGAAACCGAACCCGGGGCCTCCGGGCAAGAGGCAGGCACGCTACCCCTACACCGCTACACCGCAGGACTGGCCGAATATTACTTTTATTTGTTTAAATTATTTTACACTTGTATAAGCAAGTTTTAGAATCATTTTTTCTCCTTGCGAGAAACATTATGATCATATCTTCTACTACAGCCACTTATTTCTAAGTTTGATTAATTCTACTTTTGTACAGTTCTCCACTTTTCCCTCCAGGAGACTGTGTCGTTACGTAAGTACAATGCAGAGCATCAAGTACTCCTCGAATGTCTCCAAATTCAAAAAAAAAAAAAAACCGAGCTCGATAGCTGCAGTCGCTTAAGTGCGGCTAGTATCCAGTATTCGGGAGATAATAGGTTCGAACCCCACTGTCGGCAGCCCTGAAAATGGTTTTCCGTGGTTTCCCATTTTCACACAAGGCAAATGCTGGGGCTGTACCTTAATTAAGGCCACGGCCGCTTCCTTCCCACTCCTAGCCCTTCCCTGTCCCATCGTCGCCATAAGACCTATCTGTGTCGGTGCGACGTAAAGCAACTAGCAAAAAATTCTAAAAAATACAAGTCTTAACCTCTCTTTGTGTGAGAGGAAGTTTTATGAAGTCTGGTGCTAAAGATGCTTGCTTTGTTAACATTACTAACGTCACCGGTCACTTGATAAAATGATCCAGGGCAGTGCGTGTATTGCTGCGGTGTTGCTCAACTCCCAATAATTTTACACTTCATTTGTCGTCTCTTCTTCTAAATTTTTAGCTTAATAAATCTAACATGTATTTGAAAATATGTTAATATCAACCATCTTTAGTCGTTCGATATATTAATGCTTCGTAATGGAACAATAAACGCTGCCGGCTTCGAATTAAACTCAGGCGGTTTACTTTCCTACGGCAACTCCCAAGCGGTAAGCCTAAGCCTGTACGTAGGATCAGGTAGCACGCTCGCCAATATCAGTCCTTGGGTGTTGCACGAGATCAGCAAACCCCCTATCGAGAAACGACTCCCAAATGTCCTCGTTAGATTGCACCACTCTGCGGAGATGACTTCATACCTGCTTTCTCTTCTCTCGCAACGGCAATTTCTTTTCCACACCGCTAGGGTACGCCATAGCGGTCCGCCAAGAATATTACCATCATTTTGCATCAGTGAAAAACAGGAGGGCAAATTTTCAATTCAGGTGAGGTAAAAATAACAGTAGTTATACTGTATAGGTAGCCTCTTGTCTGTCTGTTAGGTCATCAGCCCAGAGGCTGGTTGGATCCTCAAATAGCACCACCAAAGGCTATGCAGTTATAGGGAAACCACAAAAACCAATGGCAGTACCAAAGTGAGGCGTACTAGGCAAGACGAGAAGTGAGGTAGTTTGCCATTGCTTTCCTCACTGGGCCAGACAGTACTATTGTAGCAAACTAACCCTAAGAGCGACACCTTTTACGACACCCAGACACACTGGTTGTGCTATGTATGTCATTACTCAGCACCACCCATACCCCAGCAGCTTCCATATTGTCACAGCCATGAATGAGACTGAGACTTCAGTGGAAGCTACACTTTGCTCTGGCCTGTGCCAAACTATGGATGCAAAAGTACTGTATCCATCAAGATATGACAGCAGGCAGAGGTAGCTTCTTATTCCCTGTGTTTTAACTGCCGGATACATTTCAGTTTTAATAGAAAAGTCCATCATGTAACTATAATAAGGCTTCTTGTTATTTTAAAGCTTCTCATGTACAAATGTGAGATTGAAAACTTTGGTGCAACATACAGATACTACTAGCCGCCGCTGGAAATGATCCCGGCCCACAAAATCGCTGCGCTATGAGAAGAAAAAAAGGATTATTTCTGCAAGTAGGGTACTCGAGCCGATCACCTATTTATTAATAGTAACAATGACGTCACATTTATTTAAATTAGTTTACTCTTGTATGCACAAGTTTTATAATAATCTTTCTCCTTGCCAGAAACATTATTATAATCAACCGAAACCTGTTTTGGAACGAAGACTTCGGCAATCATCAAATGTATCGGATCTTTTCCTCTATTCATCATCCTTAAGATACTGTAGATATACGAGATGTGGTGCCATATCCATTTTAACGCGCACATCACGGCACTTTGGGTGCACGCAATGTGAGGTTTTAATCGCTCAATCACGACCGGTAAACTTTTAAATCGGATCACGACACTTCGGATGCACGCAATATACAACTTACTCGTGAAGTTATGTAGAGTACGTAGGCTTTAAAGCCTCTGTTAACTGCTTGACCGCTCGCTCACGACCCGTCAACTTTCAACCGTGGTAAAACGTCAACTATTACAAAACCGGACTTGGTGCAACAGAGATTCTACGAGGGCAAGTAAATAAGTACTTACAATCCATTTTTATAATTCATTACATGGTCACCCTGTCACAGGGTCCACCGTTTCACAAGCTTCCTGATACCCTCTACAAAAAAAGGTTTTTGGTTGCGCAAGAAGCCACTTATGCACCGCTTCCTTCACCTGTTGATTCCATATGCAGAACCATGGCTAATGTGCATATGGTTTGCCACGTCATCAACAGTCACTCGCCTGTTATTCCGGGTCATATCACGCACTTTTTCAATAATGGCATCAGTTACGGCTGCAGATGGACGCCCGGGTATGATGCGCAAAGGTATCACCCAAATATCACTATAAAATTTGTCACAAATGGAACATAATAATTGCTTTTACACATATCAAGTGAAAAATCCCTGGCAAATTAAGAAATACCGTCGTTATTTGAGAAATATGAAAATATACTTAAGGCTTGTAGACAGGACTGGTTTATGTCGTACTACGCTGCTGGTGCCGTCTTTTGTTACTTTCTTCAGGTCCAGGGCTAGCACCGTGGAATGGGAGTGCTGTGTCTGTAGATTCTCATTATCTTTGTCCATTCGCTACTGGTGCCGTCTTTTGTTACTTTCTTCAGGTCCAGGGCTAGCACCGTGGAATGGGAGTGCTGTGTCTGTAGATTCTCATTATCTTTGTCCATTCGCTGCTGGTGCCGTCTTTTGTTACTTTCTTCAGGTCCAGGGCTAGCACCGTGGAATGGGAGTGCTGTGTCTGTAGATTCTCATTATCTTTGTCCATTCGCTACTGGTGCCGTCTTTTGTTACTTTCTTCAGGTCCAGGGCTAGCACCGTGGAATGGGAGTGTTATGTCTGTAGATTCCCATTATCTTTGGCCAGTACAAACAGCAAAATGGAGGTCAAAAGAAAAATAGCATGATCCCTGGACCAATAAATCACTAGTCCACAGAATTTTTCTTATGCACATTGGCCATACCATTTTGTCGCCTATTAAATATTGCATATCGCGATACAATTCATGAAATGATGTCATTGACAGGTGAAGAATGAAACGAAAGCAAAGAACTTCAGTGAACACAGATATCACACACGAAATTGTTCAAAGTGTAAGACAAAAGACATACGTGTGTCACTGTGAGCGCAACACCAAATGTACTTGTAAAGTGGTAAAGTACGTATTAATATTCTCTAAAAAACATATATTTCTTAATTTACCAGGGATTTTTCACTTTTTTTTTTTTTTTTTCGTGTGGCTATTTCTAGCCGAGTGCAGCCCTTGTAAGGCAGACCCTCCGATGAGGGTGGGCGGCATCTGCCATGTGTAGGTAACTGCGTGTTATTGTGGTGAAGGATAGTGTTGTGTGTGGTGTGTGAGTTGCAGGGATGTTGGGGACAGCACAAACACCCAGCCCCCGGGCCATTGGAATTAACCAATTAAGGTTAAAATCCCCGACCCGACCGGGAATCGAACCCGGGACCCTCTGGACCAAAGGCCAGTACGCTGACCATTCAGCCAACGAGTCGGACATTTTTCACTTGATATGTGTAAAAGTAATTATTATGTTCCATTTGTGACAAATTTTATAGTGATATTTAGGTGATACCAATGCGCACTATACCCGGACGCCCGAATCTTTCTTCATACTTCACGCTCGTGCGACCGCTTTTGAACTGCTCAGTCCACTGGTAAACACTTTGCTGTGACAGAACATTGTCCTCGTATTGTGCTAAATGTCTTCTATACATTTCCGCTCCTGGTACACCCTCAGAACACAAAAAAGTGCTGTTCTTTCTTGGTACAAACAGAGAGTGGCACGGCCATCTTCACGTCGCAAGTTGTACTAATCTGATAACACTGAAACCAAATACAGTAGAGACAATACACGACACAGAGCGAGATATCGAGGGACAGCTATTGGAGCTCACCCTAGCGGATAGACCTGAACGGTACTGATTCTGTCATAAGAGCACGTGTATTTTTGTGTGAAGTTTTTGGTGTTATTTATGCGTTTTCAGTGAGTTGACATAATTAAATAGTAGCGTGTGTCATTCCTTGATATCTCCTCTCAACATGAGGGGAAAGGTATGTGCTGTGTTTGGCTGCAGTAATTACGAAGTAGAGAAAAATGCGCGCTCGTTCTTGAGGTTCCCTCGTGACAAGAACATGTAAGTAATATTGTGTTTGCATATCTATTCTTCCAGTGACAGATTTTTATAGTACTTCATAATCTTCTGACCTGCTCGACCCATGTTTTAACGGGCTTAAAATATAATACGCATATTTTATTGTATAGTGCAGCAGTTAACCTTCAATACCGATGTGTTGTAGGTGTGATCTGTGGGTTTTGAAATGTCACAGAAGCGATTTGGATAAAGTGTACAAGAAAGAAGGGACGTTACGCTTGTATAAGGATTATAAGATCTGTTCAGATCATTTCCAGGCCAGCGACTTTAAAAATCCTCGACTATACAGCCAAGGGTATGTTACATTTTTACTCTAATTGTACGTAAATATTCCTCAAAGCATCACTGTCGACAACATTTTCGAAATTTTCTTTCTTTTATCCCTCTTCTCAGATTAAAGCCGGGATTTTATAGATTTTCTTTTTGTTAGTAGGCTTCATGTTAAGAGGAAAATTGTCCAGCTATTAAATGTTAATTCATTGCATCATATGTGTAAGGCATGTGCCGATATTTTTATTGACAAATGTCTTAATGTGATGATACATTGTTTTTAAATGAGGAAAAAAGACAAATCCAACCGTAAGATTTCAGGCAGGTATGCTAAAGCTAAAAAAGTAATGCATAAATGAAAGACCAAGCCATTTCACAGCAGTCCATTTCACACCTTGTTTATATGTCTAATTTCAGTCTTTGAATAATAATCTTTTAAATAATTCTTCATTCATTTATCCAGAATTGCTTTAGCAACTTCGATGTTAATATCTCAATACCACTGTCTTTCTAGACGTAATTTATTTATCCATTTCCGTATATACATTTCCATTGATATTTGAATTTAGCGCGATTTGTTCAGGTCAAGTCACTAGGAGCGCCACCGTCGAATTGTCTCCCATTTTAGCAAGGCGAAATCCGTAAGTGTCGTGTATTGTCTCTACTGTATTTGCTGAAACCTACCACAGACGCAGACAACGATGCCTTCTAGCGGATGGTGAGCAAACAACGCCATAGATCCAACCTATTGACACTTAGAGCAAACTTGCAGATACTTATCGACTTGCCTAAGCTATCCACGGTTAAGTCGTAACCGAGACTGAAGACCATCATATGGCTCTTCACAACCAGCTGAACAGGATTCTGGCAGGAACTACAAAACGTTTAGTACCATAATCATAATATATCTTGAATGTACAATAACATTAATGATGGAATCCAGCAGCTTTTAAATTCCTCCACGAAGGCTTGAACATCGAACTAATATTTATTCTTTTTCAAAAAAAACAAATACATCCCTGAACACGTACTTTCTCTCACAGATAATACATTCTTCTGTTTGGTAGGATATTACGTTTCGTGCCTATACATGTCCTCATCTATTTACTCTACTGTGTAACACACAGGACTAGATAGAACCATGCTATTTGCAATGTTGAACACGATCCAACTCTTTGAAGTTTTATTTTATCACGTGGTGTGCGTGTGCGTGTAATTCAGACATTATTGATTTGAAATTCTCCTGTAAAAGAGTAGAAACGCGATACACACACAAAGAGCGAAATAAAAGTGGGGTATGAGGGATGGAGAGAGGAGGGAACTGTAAAGAGATATGGGGAATTGTATTTGTGTACATTTCAAGATACCGGTTCCACTGTATCAAGGTATCATTATCAGCAAAAGTTCATTTCTCTCCTTTTCCCTTTACTCCAGCCCTCCCTCTATGTTAACCTTCTCCCCCTTCCATTCTCATCCTACATCAAAGCGAACTTGCACACACAAAGGAAAATATTACGATAAAAAAAGAATCGGTGAACCATGCTCATCACACACATACGTATATAATCAAAGATTGCTACTTAATCAACTCGGCTGAAAAAATTAACAGAGCAAGGTAAAAAAATTTGAAACAAGAAAAGCACCATACAGACACACAAAATGTACTATGTGTTTAGCATTACAGAGAAGAAGACACCAGTGGTAGGAATAAACATGATAAAGGTGACTGCGACGTCAAGAGCAATATCATATTCAATATTCGAAATTAGAGAGCAAATATTATTAGGAATCAATTTTGGCAAAATCCTTTAAAAATGAAACAATAATTTGCTTGTTCCGAGAAAGGCATGTGCCACTACTAGTATCATAATTCGCGGGCAGATGTTGTTTACCTAAACACAATCACTGAAAATTATCAACAAAATACCATTGCATTTATGGAAACTCCTATAAAATAAACAAACATGACTTTAAAATATTTGCCCAAACTGAATTCTTATGATTTTGTAAGAATGGTTTTTACAAGTTATATATCCCTGTTCTATTCACATGCAACACGTATTTTGATAGAGTGTCACAATGAAAAGGAGAGACCACTCCACATCGGCTCTATCTCCACTTCTGTTCATCCTCTGTCTCGACACCATCAACACAGAAGTATTAACACCACACCCTTGGACTCTAGTCTATGCCGATGTTATGGTCACCTGTGAATCCCGTCAAGATTTGCAACAACATGTCCAACGTTCGAAAAAACTCCTTGGACAAATTAACATATTTACGTAATTCTTTCTGTAATGTGTTCCTTGATCCAACACCCTCAGGCGTTTTTTAATTTTTTGAAAAATATCCACATCGAATGTAGTTATAAAGGCTTAAGTGAAACAATGCATTGGCTCACATTAGCTCTCGTAGTGGTAGAAAAGGGCAAACTACTAATCTAAACGACTGGATAACGATGATTAAGAAAAGAATTGTAATTTTAGGAATAAATAATATATTTTCATACTTTATTATATTTATTTACCTAAAATTCATAGCTCATAATTATCTAGAGTCCGGATTTTTATGCATTAATAGCTTAGAATGCAAAGTTTCTGAAGCGTGCAGCAAGTACAGTCTACCTTCGCAACGATTATGCTATGGGGTTTGCATAAACCTTAGGGATACGGCCCATCAGAACTCCTGTAATTTACATTATGGATGAGCAGGTGGCCGACACTTCCTATTAACCAAATTTAGTTTGCAATGTAACTTGTTACGGCATGAAAATCCGGGCTTTGCTCATATCCATAGGATGTTTTCAGCATTGAGTTGCTTGCCTGAAGGGCTAGAAATGCGGATTCTTTTTACAGGTATGTTACAGTGTAATGTTGAACTTGTGTGTTCAGCAGACTGAAAAGCTACATTTAAATCAGTCAACACTGCAAAGCGTGGCTTTCTTCTAAATAAACGTAATAGATGAAGGAAGTATTCTATTCTTTCAATTTGTGTCGGTAAGATGAATTCTTTTAGCCGTAGGACGAACGGCAAGTACATCTACACACATTAATGTGAGTGAACATAGTTAATTATAATCATTGAATGTTGGAGGCAAACTTTTGATAAGGGAGTGAGGAGGGGTTCAGTAGGGGTCGGAGGTAACATTCCATAAAGTTAACTTTAAACCAGACCCTCCCTAGAAACTATCTAATCCAACAAGAGATTCTCACACATCCCCTCAGTGCCCCGACCCTCCAAACCTTACTTTACCATGCTAAGAGTAATCTCCTACAACCCCTTCGCGCTCTTACCCTCCCGAACAGAACTAACTTTTACAAGAGATGAGGAGGAGAAGGGGGAAAGGACCTCTTTTTAAAAAATATATAGATATATAAAAGTGAAAAGAAACAATGTGGAAATTACGGGATTAAACCTTCATCTACATGCTAATGAAGTGGTGTTACCAAGTAATTAATTTTTTGTCGGCAATTAAAAAATAGGATTTTAATGAATTTTAATGTGGGAAAGAAAAGATGAGGAGGATAGTGAAAGGGACGAAACAGGAGAATAAGACTAAGAAGAAGACTGGATGAAAGTGCAAATGAAGACACCAATAATTAAGTTAAGTGTCATACTCTCTTCTCCTTTGATCTCTTTCCCGTGGTCAACCGTTTCTTTAAAAGAATCAAGCTGTGGGAATAAATTATTTCAGTCTCCTTTTTATATTCCCTCTATTTTACTCATAAAAAGGGGGGAAGGAAATAAAGAGAAGAACTTCACTCTTAAAACTCGTTTCCATAGTTGGAAATGCGATATTTTTATATTCCGTTTTAAAATGGACTTCTAGCATTCCTTTTTTTTTAACTGGTACATTTCACAAGAGCTAGAGATAAATCTAATAAATCTTCATTATACAAATAAATGTCAACCTCCCATTTCCCCTCAGTCTTCACTTCGTATTTAAAAAAAAAAAAAATGGAAAACCACATCCCCTTCTTTTCCTCTGTGACGATGATTGTGATTTTTGTGTCAGTGATTAAAATATTTTGAATCACCGATCATAGAGAATGATGAGTTGAGACTGCTTAGGTACCGACCAACAGTCGGCAACCCTATTGGTAAACAACTATTTCTTTATAAATACATTTTTTGAGAGTCCACCTTTTCAATACAATATGTCCGACTCGTTGGATGAATGGCCAGCGTACTGGCCTTCGGTTCAGAGGGTCCCGGGTTCGATTCCCGGCCGGGTCGGGGATTTTAACCTTCATTGGTTAATTTCAATGGCTCCGGGGCTGGGTGTTTGTCCTGTCACCCACATCCCTCCAACTCACACACCACACATAACACTATCCTCCACCACAATAATTCGCTGTTACCTACATATGGCAGATGCTGTCCACCCTCATCGGAGGGTCTGCCTTACAAGGGCTGCACTCCGCTAGAAATAGCCACACGAAATTAAATACAATATGATTTTATTGATTTACATAAAAACTTTATATTATTATGTCTTAACGGGACATGTTTGCCCACATTTTGGACATCATCAGCCGTTGTTTTTACACTAAGATCAAAGCAGCCAGGATCCTGGGTATTTGTTTACTGATAAAATTGTCAAGCTAACATTGATACTATTTGATAAAATATGTTTTAGTATAACTGCATGGTCTGTGGAGACATCTGGCTGATTTGAATTATTTTGACTGATGAAATATGCTCTAAGTCCGCCTCTGTGGTGTAGTGGTTAGCGTATTAGCTGCCAGACCCGGAGGCCCGGGTTCGATTTCCGGCTCTGCCACGAAATTTGAAAAGTGGTACGAGGGCTGGAACGGCGTCCACTCAGCCTCGGGAGGTGAACTAAGTAGAGGTGGGTTCGAATCCCATCTCAGCCATCCTCGAAATGGTTTTCTGTGATTTCCCACTTCTTCTCCAGGAAAATGCCGGGATGGTACCTAACTTAAGGCCACGGCCGCTTCATTCCGTCTTCCTTGTCTATCCCTTCCAATCTTTCCATCCCTCCACAAGGCTCCTGTTCAGCATAGCAGTTGATGCAGTCTGAAGTTCCAGACACTGCCCTTGGGGCGGTAGAGGTGGGATCCCTCGCTAAATCCGAAGGAAAAACCGACCCTGGAGGGTAAACAGATTAAGTAGAAGAAGAAATGTGCTATATATAAAAAACATTTAGATTACATACAATTATTCTGTTTAAAACAGTGAGTCTATACTTGTTGAACATTAGATAAAAAACCTAAATTGTTATGCTTTATAGCTTTTAGGATGACATTATTTAGTCTGAATTGTTCAGTCTTTCATATCCAATGAGCACGTTCTCCTGGTTGGTTGGGTTGTGTGATCTTGAATATCCGATTTGCGTGCTCTCATTGGAATTTTCTCAAACTTGAGTGTCACCTTGGGACTTGACTTTTGTTGGCGTATTTATAAGATATTATATTATCCATTGCAATGCTAATTGTGATGCTTAAAATTGTGGACAAACATGCCGCCTGTCACTATGTATGAGCTCGAAGCGGGGACCTCTCGAAGTTGTTATGACAAAGTGTTGTAGTCTCTCAAAAAAATTATTTGGAAAGGTATATGTTGCTCTATACGGAAACCATCGAGGGGATGTGTAACTTGTAAAACAACTATTCTTGAGAAACCGTACTTTCGCTGCTTTTCTCCTCAGATCTGGAGAAGCAATGTTTGCTAAAACAGGCAGCCACTGAGTATGAGTGGACCTCACTGCACCAGTAACAACTTCCATGGTTTCATTGAGCTGTACCTCAATCTTGCTCGAATGTACGCTGTTTTCCCACACAGGAGCACAGTACTCATCAGTCGAGTATGCTAGGGAAAGTGAAGCAGTGCGAAGAGTGTTTGCATCTGCACCCCAGTTGCTGCCCGCTAGTTTATGCAGCAGATTTACTCTTGTACTCAGCTTCTTTGACAGATTCAGGCAATGCTGTTTGAACGACAAGGATCGATCCAGTGTAACACCCAGATATTTTGGGAAAAAGTTGTGGTTAAAAACCACATGTAGCTTCCGATTAGCTTCCGTGTTAAGCGTTATAATGAAGTGATACGAGAGAACAGATGAACACCGACTCAGTTACAGGTGTTCAACGAACAAGACACCTAATAATTAGATCACAAAAATGTGACAAAGTAAGGAACTGTATCAAAAATGTTGTGATAGTGTTAATATGCCTGTTAGTAACAAAATACGTTATACCTGACTGATCTAGCCAAAGGTGAGCAATATTCTTCATGATTCCTCTCTTGATAACACTTCCAGTGTTATTTACATGTAAGCAAATGCATTCACCCAATAAAAACTTCAAAAAGAAAAAGCTGCTAACAATTTAAGTACATAAATCTCACCTGGTCTCCCATGTAGCCGTTACTGTAGAAGGTGTGTGGTACGGACAGCGATAAGTCTAAGTTATCTGCCTTCTGAAAAGAGAGAAAAAGACACATAAAGTCAACAACTCTTTGAAATGTAAACATATTACTTCATAATAACCAAAAAAACATGTATACATTAAAAATTACGTATTAGATTTAAGTATTTTAGACAATCCCATTTACATTTTTACTCTTCTCGTTGAAAACAATGCAGTGTTCCTAGAAATAGATAACATAGTAAATGGTTTTTAGTAAACTCATATTGTAACATGGTAATATTCAGTTAATTTCTTTTTGACTCATAAGTTTTTCTTTAAGCTAGTTCGTAGATATATTCAATAGTTATTAATCTGATATCTTTCTGTTATTATCCACTCTCTATTTATCCCATAATTTTTTCATCAATAGTGATCTTAATTGTATTACTGTTACTCCTTATCTGACTTACTCCTCTTATCTCATAAACTGTAATTGATTGCCACGTTATTTTAAATTAATGTTGTAAAGTCTAAAAATGTAAGTGGTTAAGTGTAAGAGAGGGCCAGGAGTCTTAACTTCGCCACTTAATAAATAAATAAATAAATAAATAAATAAATAAATAAATAAATAAATAAATAAATAAATAAATAAATAAACTTTCTTTCCTGACCACTCTGTGATTAATAAATGGTACACTTCCACCCTTTAATTCATTTCCGCTGCCCAATTTTCCGTTGTCCGTACCTTATTTTGACGCCAAAACTTCCCTCTGCAGAAGATATGTCCAGCTCTTTTCGAAAAAATAGTTTTTGATATTTTAATGCATCTTAGTTTGTTCAGAATTCTAAGAAAAGAAAGATGAACATCAACTCCCAGCGGGCCCCTACATTTTTTTTTTTTGGGAATGATAAAGGGGATATTTACAGGCGAAGGTGACCAGCAGTAAACTGGCGACATTTCTATAATTCTTTTGTCCTTCCAGTTTTCTCTAACTTTTATCTCACATCGTTAGGGCCACTAAGGACCACGAAGTCTCAACTGTTTTTCTTCTTGTGCGCCCACCAGGTGCTTTCTTCCATGCATCAGAATGGACATGCTTCAGTCGAGCTGGGACATCTTGATGAACCTGTCTAAGTTTGTGTTTGAGTGATGCTCAGAGTTTAATATCTGTTTCTGCGATTCCATACTTTAAAAGATCCTTATCGATCTCCACCAACCAAGCAGGAATCGTTTTGAGATTTCTGAAGTAGAATAACAAAGGTTTACAGATTCTTTCAGCTGACAATCTAAAGAGGAGGAGGGCGTAAAATGTTATCCTTCTTTTCCGGATTACGCTTGATATCTTTTCGATGAGGGTGTGTATTTCTAAGTTGCTCCGAAGTCTGTAAACACCATATTTGAGGTTGGGACCCAATAATTTTTCGGATAATCCTCCTTTCCTTTATTGTCTGTTTTTCAAGCAGACTGTGTGTTCGAAATGTTAAACATTCTGTAGGTCTAACTACAGTTTGATAGTGTCTAATTTTTTTCACTTCGAGAGATATACGTTTTGTTATATATATATATATTTTGAGTGATTCGGAAGGCTGTTTCAAACTTTTTGACACGTGTTACAACGGCGAACTTCTTAGGAATTGTTGGATTCAACCCATTCACCAAGGTATTTGAATCTTCCCACTTTCAAGATTCTACCGTGCGTGGAGCAGGTATGATGTTAGAAATGAAGTGGGTTTTGGTGTAGAAGATTTTGAGGCCAATCTTAACTGCGCATTTTGTGTATCTAATGCTCCGCAGCATAGGTCAGGTAACTCGTCTTGATCTGCCTGTTGTAGTCATATTCTTTTGCCTGCCATTTTCAATCTTTTATGACCATTTAATAAGAAGCGCCGCAGTTCGCAGTCAGAGTTCATCCATTCTCACGTCATCACGCCGTCTAATGTAACAAAGGCTTTTCAGTCTGTCAAACACACAGCAAATACAATGTAAATTAAAACACTATAAACATATCTTTAAAACACACACTAACATACAAAGAATGACATGTTTCGTTCTACAAGGACATCCTCAGATTCTATCAAATCACTTAAAAACAAGCTTATATATGTACAGTATTGTTTACGTAGCGTAAACTTGTCAATGATAGAGAAATTGGTGACGACATGAAACAGTAATGACAAAAAATAAAATATATACAATTATTAATATAATGAAAAACTTACGTATTTATTATTATATTATTATATTAATTATATTATTATATTAATAATTGTATATATTTTATTTTTTGTCATTACTGTTTCATGTCATCACTAATTTCTCTATCATTGACAAGTTTACGCTACGTAAACAATACTGTACATATATAAGCTTGTTTTTAAGTGATTTGATAGAATCTGAGGATGTTCTTGTAGAACGAAACATGTCATTCTTTGTATGTTAGTGTGTGTTTTACAGATATGTTTATAGTGTTTTAATTTACATTGTATTTGCTGTGTGTTTGACAGACTGAAACGCCTTTGTTACATTTAACTAAGTCAACACTGGAAAACATGGCTTCATTTAAACAAATCACGCCGTCTGTTCGGTAAAAATCCATCCATATATTCGCTTTTTTTAATCCTGCAGTTCTTGATGTAAAGCTTGGTATTGCTCTATATAGAACGGTCGCCTTGTGAGTTCATAGGTTAGTCTTGAATGAGCGTTTTTTCCAGGCAGATAACTTTTTTTTTTGAGATACATGGCCTTCACTCTTTCTAGTGTAGCTAGGTTATTCTTTGAAATGTCTTCCAAGATAATGTATGTTATGATGGGGTCTGTTTGTACGTAGACTTTTTTCTCTTAGCAGCATTTAACTGGTTAGGAACGCTCTGCCATCTGTTGAATATATTTGGAAACTTGGAAAAGGTTCCAGGATCAAAGAGTATTGACAGGAAATAGTATTCTTCCGTTACTAGAGGAAGTGTATACTCTCTGGCTTGACAGGTAGTAATCAAACATGGGTGCATGCAATGACACTACTTAGGATGAAAATATTAGTCCCTTAGCAACCTGCTAAAGTACAGAATGTTACGGTAAGCCTTTGCCGGTAATTATTGGAGTGATCATTTAACGATTTGATTTTATGATTACTCAAAGTTGGCTGAACTTAGAGACCTATCAATATCTCATGGTTCTCCGACAGGTAATTTCGGAGGGAATAAGAAGCAAATCGGCTCAGTAGAATGAACGGACGGACGGATTTGCCAGAGCTGTTTTTAGTAAACTATTTTAGTATTATAGATTACTAGCTATTACCCATGACTTCGCTCGCGAGGATTTCGTAAGTTGATAAAAATTAATTGTTCCTCGGTACTTCACTAGGACATTATCTGAAAATCCCTAAAGTATAAAAACTGGCCGAAAAATTGCATTTCATTTACCCCAGAACCTCTTTGTAAACCACCTTTGGGGCTAAGATCACCAGGCTACTGGCAGAGCTAAATCTGGGACATGCGACATGGAAATCTACATGTGGAAAACAGTTCTCTTTTGAGTCTGAAGAAAGAAATGGTTTCTTTATTTCTAAAGGAGATTATAAATACCAATTTTCACGTCTGTAACATCTTAGTTGTTGAGATATAAGTATCCTCATAAAGAGAAGCCAACCCTTCTTCACTTATTTTCGACCTCCAGCTTAAGTTGATTTTCCGAAAAGAAAAAGTACGTATTTCTTTATTCTTAAAGGAGATTACAAATACCAGTTTTCACGTCTGTAACATGTTAAGTTTATGAGGTATACTGTAGATATACTCATTTTAAAAACTGCCCCACTCCTTGGCTGAGTGGTCAGCGTTGAGGCCTTCGGTTCCGGGCTGAGTCGGGGAATTAAATCGCGTGTGATTAATTCTTCTGGCTCGGGGACAGGTTTTTTTGTGTTTGTCCCAACACTCTCCTCTTTATATTCACTCAACACACCACTTTACCAACCACAACAGGAACACGCGATAGTAATTACATTCCTACACATATAGGGTTGGCGTCAGGAAGGGCATCCAGCCATAAAACAGGGTCAAATCCACATTTGCTACACAGTTCGCACCGGCGACCCCACAGGTGTGGGAAAAGCAGCAGAAGAAGGAGATACTCATTTTAAAAATTCACACCCTTTTTCTATTATTTCACCGCCTTAAGTGGATTTTACAAAAATGTGTGTTCATTTATTCTTAAAGGAGATTCCAAGTACATACCAATTTTAACGTCTGTAATATCTTCAGTTTCTGAAATATTGTATATGTATCCTCATATAAAGAATTCAACTCCTTCTTGAATTCTTTTACCCACTTCCCCCAACCCCTTAAGTGGATTTTCTGAAAACAAAAATGTGTGTTATTTTATTTTTAAAGGAGATACCAAATACAATTTTTAATGTCTGTAACATGTTAGGTTTTTGTGATATATTGTAGAAAATCTCGCTGCTCCAGAATCCTGGAGCTGACGTTGCCATGGTTACGGCAGTTCATTTATTTATCCGATTCCTAGAGCAGAGGTAGTATGGTGCCAATATCTCCATAACGGTTGGTTTTAGAGCCTTAAAACATGGTTTTAAGGGCTTACCGATTTTTTCTTTGTGTCAAGGGGCTTAAATTGAGCTTTGTCTCGTCCTTGTACGACAAATTCGATATTTCGCCTATATTAGCCGCCGGGCTGAGTGGCTCAGACGGTTGAGGCGCTGGCCTTCTGACCCCAACTTGGCAGGTTCGATCCTGGCTCAGTCCTGTGGTATTTGAAGGTGCTCAAATACGTCAGCCTCGTGTCGGTAGATTTACTGGCACGTAAAAGAACTCCTGCGGGACTAAATTCCGGCACCTAGGCGTCTCCGAAAACCGTAAAAGAGTAGTTAGTGGGACGTTAAGCAAGTATCATTATATTATACCTATATTAGCCTAGTATTTTATCTCTCTCCCCGTGCCCCTCCCCCTCGAATTGTTTTGAAAATAAAATACAGCCCATGTCCATCAGGGATAATGAATATTCACATTAGTAAAATCATTTTTAGAATCGGTCCAGTAGTTCCTGAGATTAGCCATTACATACAAATAAACTTTACCTCTTTATTTATTAGTACAGATTATTTTGAAATTTTGCTTTGTGCGCCGAAACTTTATTTTTATCCTTTGCAAACGGACATCCATGTCCACCGTGGTCTATCAGGAATTCCAGAAATAGTCACCCGTATCCGGTGTAGCACTCAACGTGTTAAACAGCCTCTACATAGCCGTGCTGTACATGAATGTAGGCCAAAACACCTGATCAATACTGAAAACTGTTGCGTTAGTAGATTCGTCGTCCCATATATATATAAAAAAAATATGTACCGTTAACACGCTATTTAAGTTGATCGATATAGCCGACACCGTTATGACACGATACATTGCATGAGTCGCCAACCTAACGTATCACAACACAAAATAATATTGAAACAGACAGGCAGCAAAAATATCTTTCCCAATCTGCATAAATTATACATGATGAATGTCATTTTTCAAGAGCCTCTGTTTTTCCTCTCTCGCCCTCTTGGCGTGCATTAATCAGTATACACGTGGCTCGAAACACAACACACGCCACGTAGTGTTTAATAATATGCTAAATGGCAAACTTCCGCGTGTGAAAGGTCGACAGAGGAACTTGCTCTAACGTAAGCTATATAAATCAGACCTCGGATTTTAGGCAAAAACCTATTTTGTTGCTGATGAGATAATTAAAATGAGGTTGTATTTACACGTTTAATGTGTTTATAAGGTTAAAACTGGTGGTCCTATAGTGCGTAAAATTGACTAAGTTGACGTTAGAGCCTATATTTGCATATATTCTTCTTCTTCTTCTTCTTCTTCTTCTTCTTGCGTTACGGCCTCTGCAGGACCACGGACAGCTCCTTCACGGATTGCATTTTCTTCTTCTCCTCCCAGAACCTCTTCATCCTTTCTCTTCTTCTCTCCCGCTCTTCTTCCGAGATATTCAGTATCCTCTTCTCTTGTCTACTCCATTGGTGACTCTCAATCCTTTTCCTGTATCCATCCCTATCATTGATCTCTGGCATATTAGTCGGTATGTACTTGCTTTTCCAATTTTCCTTTTCTTCCACCTTGATCCCCAATTCTGACCAATCTTTCCGGAGTTCAACTACCCACTTGGTTCCTGTCTTTCCTCGTGTCCTCGCTGTTGTTTCCCATACTCTTTTCGTCATTCTATCCATATTCATCCTGATTACATGTCCCGCAAATCGTGCTCTTTTCAGTCTGATTTCTTCTGAGATTGTCCTCATGTTCCGGTATAGTTCTTCCCTGGGTCTCCTCATCCATCTATAAATCCTCTATTTCATCCCTTAATCAATTAAAAATGTTTTTACTTTATTCCGGGAGACTAGAACTAAGAAGAAAATACAGCGATTTCTTGGACAAATTCTTCTTCGTGCCAGTAGCAAGTGAATCGAGTGGTACCTGTGGCAATGAGCGCCTCAATTTCATCAATGAGGTTGGCCAGCGGATTGCTCGAATTTCCGGTGATAAGTGATCAACCACCTATCTTATTCAACGCATCAGCATAGCTCTAATGCGCGGTAATTTCTAGGGTCCGGATTCATATGCACTAAAAACTCAAAAATATGCAAGCACATACGAGGTATGCACTAAAAATGTTGAAAATATGCACTAAAAATACACTTAACTCAGTCTTAAATTGATAAACATCTTTCACTGCTTGATGTTACTTGGCAGTGTGTTATGAATAGTTTTTCAGTGTTTTCAGGGGTCAATGACTTTCTGTTGTCGAACAGGATTAATTTATACGTTGAAAATGATCGTTCTACGTCGACGGACGTAACTAGGCGATGCTTGTACACTGACTTCTTAGAACATTCTTTTGATGTAGTTCCTTATGGACTGAATGTCTGAAAGAAGTAATAATGTTATTAGCTTTACGTCCCACTAACTACTTTTACGGTTTTCGGAGACGCCGAGGTGCCGGAATTTAGTCAGGTCTTTTACGTGCCAGTAAACCTACCGACACGAGGCCGTCGTATGTGAGCACCTTCAAATACCACCGGACTGAGCCAAGATCGAACCTGGCAAGTTCTAATAAATCCTGAATATCCATAAAATACGAAGTCATGCATTAAAGAAGAAAAACTTCATCCAGCTCTTTATCAGGTCGTAGTGTCCCGAGAATGGATGGGACATTCTAGGGCCCAGATATTTTAAAAATGCATATGTGCATATACAAGTGCATATTTTTTATGTTAATGCATATTTTGAACGTTAGTGCATATTTAGATATACACTGACTGAGCAAATATCATGGGATAGCGGAGCACTGATGCGCAGGTGTGTTGTCTGCGCACCACACGCCCCCGCCCCCTGTACCAGCGGCAGTTGTATAGAAGACCTTGTGAGCAGTGGCTGTACATGTGACGGGTGTAACATGGAACGTCGTCGTGAGCTGACACCGTTCGAACGGGGTATGGTGGTCGGTGTCCGACGGATGGGAAGTGCGATTTCGGAAGTGGTGCGGGAATTCGGCTTCACACGATCAACCGTGTCCAGGGTGTATCGTGAATGGTTGAATGCGGGTGTCACCGTGCACAACAGACGAACGATCGGCCGTCCAGCCACCCTCGATGACCGTGACCGGCGACATCTGAGACGGATTTTCAATAGTGACAGACGGGCAACAGTGCAACAAATCACGGCTTAGTTCAACACAGGCCGTGCTAGACACGTCTCCCAGTGGACAGTCCGTAGGAACATGGGTTCCATGGGGTATGGGAGCCGGCGCCGCACTGTTAACCCAACGTCATCGGGCATAACGACGCGCATTTGTTGCCAGTCACCAGGGATGGACACTGGAACAATGGCGTAACGTGACATGGTCGGACGAATCACGATTTCAACTGCACCATGCCGATGGGAGACACCGTGTATGGCGCAGACCACATGAAGCAATGGATCCCGCCTGCCTCGAAGGTGTGGTCTAGGGCGCTGGTGTCTCTGTTATGGTCTGCGGTGCATTTTTCCTGGTATGGAATGGGCCCCCTAGTTGTCCTGGAAGAGACTTTGAATGGCATGCGGTATGTTGAGCTGCTCGGAGACGATCTCCATCCATTTTTGGCCTTCCAGCGCCCAGACGGTTCTGCGGTGCTTCAAGATGATAACGCGCCAACACATCGCTCCCACGTCGCCCGGGAATGGTTCCAGGAACATGCAGCGGAAGTCGAACGCCTGCCATGGCCACCCAGGAGCCCCGAACATCGAACATATCTGGGCTGTCCTGGAACGCAGGCTCCGTGCCATGGATCCTGCACCCACGAACAGACCAGCATTGGCGGCCGCTCTGCAAACGATTTGGTGTCAGCTGCGTCCAGAGGACTACCAGGGCCTTGTCGACTCACTTCCACGGCGTCTCACTGCAGTTCGCAGGGCCAGAGGCGGCCCCACACGCTATTAGGTGACTATCCCATGCCATTTGCTAAGTCAGTGTATTTTTCTCTTATGTGTGATCGATTACCTAAGATTTCTGAACGAAATGAAAAAAAAAAAAAAATGAACTCTCTATATATGTAGGACAACCCTTGGCAACAGGAGAAGCCTTCCCTGATCTAGGCAAGTGCTTTCCGTGTCGCAGGCGGATAATGACCCTTTTCAAAACAGCTATTTCCTTCTTTCAGAGGCGGAATGAGTGGCTCAGACGGTTTAATAATTCTTTGTACATTGTGCGCATTAAATGAATAAAAGTTTTGATTAAAAAATTAAAATAATGAAACATCTATGTGCCATTTTGCAAAACAGAAATCTTCTATGTGCGGCATCTAAAACAATTATATTAATTTTATAGCGAATACAAACATTTTGACCGGGCGTGTTGACCGTGTGGTTAGAGAGCGATCTCTTGCTGTGGTTTTCTTTGTGTTGTGGCAGGGGGAATGTATTGATGTAAATCTTAGATCTGGGGGTCATCCGGAAATTTGTGAAGCTAATTAGTGTTATGTAGCAAAATGTGTGATGGGACGTTACCTAGCAACAGTACCTTGGGAGCTGCACACAGGCCGTGGACCTGTATGTCATGGCCATCCATCAATACTTCACATCACAACCTGCACGGTTACTAGGCAACATCGCGTCACACATTTTACTGAAAGACTTATTTATGATCATTTGATTTTCACAAAGGGAACTTTTTTATTTTTAGACGGAGCAGTTGGAAGTATTTCTTCTTGTTTTTTCTACTGCTTGAATGTGAAGGACTCTGCGAGGTTGATGCCGTAAAATCCGTGATAGTCTATTATTTAAATATGCCACTGAAATGTGTATTTATCGGTTTCTCCCTGAGTGGTGGCTATGCAGGAGAGACTGTAGTTGTCCTTTCCCGTCTCTTTCTGATTTAATATGCGGCACATGTAAAAGGTTAGAACGAGTGTAGTAAATCACGTATCTTTCAATTGTTGTAGGTTGTATAACATCGACTGGCAATTCCTATACGAGCAAGATGTCTAGGTCTGACGTGTTTGGTACAACTTATCAACTGATGGTGGGTGGTGTGTCCTTTCCTTGTGAGTTAAAAGAAAAAAAAAAACCCAAAGTCATCTCCTTACAGGCCATGAAGGGGCGAAAGGTAAAGGCTTCCACTATCGGAACTCCGCACTTGGTGTGGTAGAGTAATTAGCTCAACCCCCGGCCGATATTGCCCCCAGAAATGAACCTGGTACTCATTATTGGTGTAGGCTGAGTGAACCTCAGGGCCATGTGCAACTCCGGAAGAAGAAATCTCGTTTCTTAACTTTTTAGACTTCCCGAAGGGGAATCGAACTCACGTCCTAACGGATGAACCGATCACTCCTTTACCACCTCGGCCAGGGAGTCCTTCTAACCAAGTTCGGAAATAATTTTTTCCTTATCAAAAAATCGGGAAGAAAGGTTCATTTTATTAACTCGAAAGCTCTGAGATGTTTTTGATTTTCAGCGGAGTCCTTCGACTGAAATTAAGATTTCATTTGTATGTTTTTTAGATTCTAAATTAAATATTATTCATAACGATGTTGCTTGTTGTTTTAAAGGGACCTAACATATAGATCATCAGCCCCTAATAATACGAAGTGCAACGAAATTAAACGATAATTAAAGCTTTAAAATGTATCCACTGATTAGAATCTAAAACGAACGTGGATGAAAATATTACCATAAATTCAAAACAATCAGTGGATCCGATTCACAATGTCTTATCTTCTGGGATGATGCTTGTTGTCCAAAGCGGTCCAAAATTCAGGTCGCCGGCCCCTTATAATAGTACTAATCACTGGTAAAGCTGAACGATGATGTTTCTTTTATGGTAGTACTAATCACAGGTAACGAAGCATCATTGTGTTCCTCACAGAGAGGTACTGATCACGGGCGCCGGCTAAAACCGTGCTGTTCCTCATATAGTGGTACTAATCACAGGCTACGAATACTCATGGTGTTGCTCACATTGTGGTGCTAATCATAGGCAATGTAGACCCACGGTCTATCACACATATGGCACCACTCACAGGCAACACAGACCCATGATGTTCTTCATATAATGGCGCTACTCTAATTGTTATCTTCCACCACTGATACTAATCACAGACCCAGTGGAAGCAGTAGCGGTACGAGTTCCTCAGCTAGTATTGATTATTGCTCTAAAACAGAGCCTCTCAAACGCCCAAAATCTCACGCGTGCAAATTGAGGCGCAGAGTTCCTGTGCACAGTGCATCGGTTCCACTCGGCTCGGCTCGGACCAACGCTTCGTCTCTGGGCTAATCGGCTAAGCTCGGTTCAACTCGGCTCAGATTTGGAGCGCTACGGAGCAAGTGAGGAAGAGGGAGACAGAGGGAGACAGGCGTGGGGAAAGAGAGAGAGAGAGAGAGAGAGAGAGAGAGAGAGAGACAGCGCTATTGCTCCAAATCGAGGAGTGGGGGTCTGCACTCTGGTCAACCAAGCGAAGTCGTCTTTTGCACCGTGCACAGTGCATGCACCCTGAGAGGCCCTGCTCTAAGAGGAAGCACAACCAGGCACTTTTGTTTTATTTACAATTTGCTTTACGTCGCCCCAACACAGATAGGTTTTTAAAATAATTCCAAAATCGATTCACTGGATAGAATTTAAAAAGATGACGATGAACAACGGCTATGAACTTACAACGATCAGTGGACCTTCCTTGAAACTATATTGAAAAATAAATATTATTGACCACAGGACTGCTTACAAAGTACAGTTCTGAATCAATAATTCTTGTAGTCCAAAGGGGTACAAAATCCAGGTCAATGCCCCCTCATAATGGTACTTATCGCTAGTAAAGTAGAAGCATGTTATTCCTCAAGTAGTGATACTCATCAAGAGTAGCGTAGACTCACGGTGTTCCAAACGTTATAGTATTACTAACAAGTATTATACGTCGCACAGGTAACGCAGTCCTATGGTGTTTCTCACATAATGGCGCCACTCGTAGGCAACACAAACCCATCGTGTTCCTCACACAGTTGTACTAATCACAGGCAACGTAAACCCGCGGTGTTCCGCGTATAGTATTCACCGGTAGTGTAAACCCATAGTGACCCACCCACCCTTGCTACTAATCACAAACCTACTGTGTACCTAACATAGTGGTACTACTCGCAAGCAAAGACGAGCCATGGTTTTGCCCGCGTGATGGTACTAATAACAAGAAGTTTCATGGTTCTAATTCAATCATCCCTTGGTCTCCCCTTTTAGTCGCCTCTTACGACAGGCAGGGGATACCGTGGGTGTATTCTTCATCTCCGTTCCTCACCCACACGGGGTGGAGAAGCTTCGGCGACGATGGGATAGGAAGGGGCTAGGAGTGGGAAGGAAGCGGCCGTGGCCTTAAGGTACAGCTCCCGCATTTACCTGGCGTGAAAATGGGAAACAACGGAAATCCATCTTCAGGGCTGCCGACTGTGGGGTTCGAATTCACTATCTCCCGGATTAACCAGGCACATGTAATACTAATCGTAGGTAAAGTCGACCCATGGTGTTCCTTACGTAATAGTACTAATCACAAGTAGTTTCATGGTTCTAATTCCATCATCTTTTGCTCGTTCCTTTTAGTCGTCTGTTACGACAGACAGGGGATACTGTGAATGTGTCATAATCTCTGTCCCCCCACCCACAAGGGTAAATATAATTCAGATTCCAAGGCCGTACTCAATACTTATAATGGATTCAGCAGTCTCCTGTTTCTCTGAATCAAGCACTGCTCACGTGAAAGCGCTCCGACATAACAAAGAAGGTTAAGTCCGCCGTAAGGCTGCTGATCTAGAACAGATGAAATATCGGCTTGTTGTAACAGGTGCACAGTCTATAATGCTGTTAAATCATCTGTAACGTTATTTATCACCCATGCTCAATGTATTCACCGCAATTTATAAACGGAACTAACGACCTAACTAATGACAAGATTATGAAGTCTCTTCCATCTCACATAAACTTAATGTGACAGTCCAGTTAATCACTTTGCAATAATGCCGAGCGCCATTTCAAATTTGATGGCCCATGGCAGGAAATATTAACAAGCCCATAGTGCGAGCATCACGAGGGTGAAGTGTACTTCACAACGAGATATAATTTTAAAAAATGTAGCTACAATCCATCCAAAACCACAATGTTCAAAATTCGAGCACAAAATTCAATTTTAACTGCTGACTTGATATCATTCGAATGTTGGAAAGTATTCCAGTCATCCGTGCACGCTCTGATATTATCCTGATTTCTAGATACTAATAATAATAATAATAATAATCATCGTCATCATCATCATCTGTTTACCCTCCAGGGTCGGATTTTCCCTCGGACACAGTGAGGGATCCCACCTCTACCGCCTCAAGGGCAGTGTCCTGGAGCTTCAGACTCTTGGTCGGGGATACAACTGGGGAGAATGACCAGTACCACGCCCAGGCGGCCTCACCTGCTATGCTGAACAGGGGCCTTGTGGAGGGATGGGAAGATTGGAAGGGATAGGCAAGGAAGAGGGAAGGAAGCGGCCGTGGCCTTATGTTAGGTACCATCCCGGCATTCGCCTGGAGGAGAAGTGGGAAACCACGGAAAACCACTTCCAGGATGGCTGAGGTGGGAATCGAACCCACCTCTACTCAGTTGACCTCCCGAGGCTGAGTGGACCCCGTTCCAGCCCTCATACCACTTTTCAAATTTCGTGGCAGAGCCGGGAATCGAACCCGGGCCTCCGGGGATGGCAGCTAATCACGCTAACCACTACACCACAGAGGCGGACAATAATAATAATAATAATAATAATAATAATAATAATAATAATAATAATAATAATATAAATTCAAGGGATTCTAGGGAAAACAAAATGAAAAGTCGAAGAACATGTCGTCTGAGGCGAGGAAGAGACACCACAGCGAAATGATGAAGTTCTGGGAGAAGAAAAAAAGGACTAGCCAGCAAGTCAATTGTTTACCGTGGACCAAAGTAGGCCAAAATCGAAGAAATAATAATAATAATAAATAATAATAACAATTATTAGCAATTATTATTATTATTTACATCATTTAATGACTGTACCTGTCAAATTTTTAAAGTCGACGCTAAATAATCAGATTTTTATTTTACTACGAGATATACACTGAGTGGCTAAAAGTTACGGGAAAAGGTGTCCCATTAGAAAATGGGCCGTGTGTGACCCCTGGGCGTTGCGGCTAGCTGCGGTGTAGCTGAGCAGTCTTTCACAGACACCAGTGTTGTGAAGATGACAACACGTCACGAGTTAACCTACTTTGAACGTGGGATGATCATCGGTGCACGGCGCACGGGTCATAGCATTGCGCGAATTTGGGTTTCCGAGGTCAACAGTGTAGAGGGTGGATGTTTAATATCGCAGAGAGAAGGTTTCCACCCGCGTAAACCGCGCCTGGGAAGACCACAGGTGTTTAACGAACGAATATCACGTCGCCTCCGCAGAGCCATACTGGGCGCTCGACGGGCTACTGTGCGTCAGATAACCGCCCAGTCGAATGTTGGGCGTCAGGAACTCATTTCTACCAGGACTGTCAGGAGGCAATTGTACCTCATAGGCTACATCAGCCGACGACCGACGTGTGTCCCTTTGCTGACACCTCGACACAGAGCTCAACGACGTGCATGGACCGGCGACCATCGGCAATGGACCATGGAGCAGTGGCGGCGTGTGGTATGGTTCGATAAATCCCGGTTCCTGTTGTATCGAGCTGATGGGCGCGTGAGAGTGTGGCGTATCCGCCATGAAGCTATGGATCCTGCGTGTCAACAAGGTTGTGTCCAGGCGGGATGTTGCTCAGTTCTGGTCTGGGCGGCGTTCTCATGGTCGCAATTAGGCTCCATTGTCCGGTTGCAGGGAGCGCTAGCCCTAGAGTACCATCATCGAGATGCCATGATTCAGAAGGAAAATCCGCCATGTCACCGCTCTGTGGTGGCATGCAGTTGGTTGGAGCAGCACTCCAGTGAAGTTACGACCACGGACTGGCCCCCCATATCCCCCGATCTTAATCCACTCGAGCATTTATGGGATGCTGGCGATGCTAGTGTACGCTATATGAACCCCGCACCAACTGCACGAGACCAATTGTGGGTAGCAGTGCAAGATGCCTGGGTCCAGATCCCTTCAGAACGATTCCAATACGTTGTAGAGTCGATGCCTCGCCGTATTACTGCCATTTTGAGGCCTCACGGTGGAGCAGCTCGTTATTAACACCATTCAGTGCCTTCCCATTGCTTTTTGTCACTCGTATATAGCTTCTGAGACCAAGACTTCGCGTATTTTAAAATCATTTCAACAATTATATATAACTTGACTGAGTATTTTATCTGCTTTGAGTACAGTAGAGCGGGTAGAGTGGTTAGCTCTACGCCCGGCCGCCTTTGCCCCCAGGAATTAACCTGGTACTCATTTTTGGTGTAGGCTGAGTGAACCTCAGGGCCATATGCACCTCCGGAAGTGGAAATCTCGTTTCTTAAATTTTACGACTTCCTGACGGGGATTCGAACCCACGTCCTTCCGGGCGAACCGAGCACGCCTTTACCGCCTCGGCCAGGCAGCCCCTTATTGGTTACAAGAACACAACTATATCAAAGAGTTTCGAATAGAACAGAAAATGCCATTATCTACTCTTCGAAAGGTGACAAACTACGGTAAAGTTTCAGGAGGGGTTTCTTCATATGGAATATGAGTGAAACGAAAATATATGACGAAATTTCAATAATAGATTCCGGATATGTAAAGAAAGAAAAACCGTTATATCAACATGGGTTCTAAAAAGGTTATTTTCTGAGCTATCAGTTTGTCATATATAACTTTAGTGTACGTCAAACTGTTTATCTGCTGTAATAAAATTCGAGACGCTGATATGTTGTGATGTGTATCTATGAATTACCTGTGTTGCAGCAACTCACCGTTAGCGTATTGTGAAGCCTGCCGAATAATGTCCGAGTGTTTTGCCAACTAAGTGGGAGCGATCAGCTGCTGTCTGTATTCAATCATGAAGTGGACATTTTGAACATTTAATTTCATGTAATGTCATAATTTATGAAAATAAATGAATTCGAAGATTTATTTCAAAATCAGAGAACTCAGAAACTAAGCGATTCCGGACCTTTATGGATATGACTTAATTTACTTATTTATATACAAGGAACTCATTGTTGAAATTTCACCATGTAATTTTGTTGCACTTATATATAAAATTTTCTCAGAAACTAAGCATTTCCGGACCTTTATGGATATGACTTAATTTACTTATTTATATACAAGGAACTCATTGTTGAAATTTCACCATGTAATTTTGTTGCACTTATATATAAAATTTTCTCAGAAACTAAGCATTTCCGGACCTTTATGGATATGACTTAATTTACTTATTTATATACAAGGAACTCATTGTTGAAATTTCACCCTGTAATTTTGTTGCACTTATATATAAAATTTTCTCAGAAACTAAGCATTTCCGGACCTTTATGGATATGACTTAATTTACTTATTTATATACAAGGAACTTATTCTTGAAATTCCACCACGATTTTCATTGCACTTATGCATGCAATTTTCTCAGAAAGTAAACATTTCCCGACCCTTGTCGATATGATTTTGCTTATTTATACATCAGGAATTCATTTTTGAAGTTACACTATGTAGGTTTGTTGCAAGATTGCAAACATCACAAGGTACCTAAACAGCCACCATGTAAGTTGGCATCCTAAGTGCTTTTTAAAGAAAATATTACGAAAAACGAGCTGAAAAACTTTAAATTGTAACGGAGTAGTTCAGTCCTTGGACACCAGATACCGTTTGGAGAACCAAAAGAATGAATCGGTGAACGCAGCAGATTTAAATTCAAATTCCGGGGAAAATCAGATCTTAAACAATCTGTCTTTACATAATTCTTTTTTATATTTACGAATGAGTAATTTACAAGAAATTAAGCACATACTTGGTTAAAATAATGCATAAAGAACAACCCCAAATATATTACAGGCACCGAACATCTCTATTGTTCTATTCTCTCTCCTGTTTATAATAGTGGATGGAGTACCAAGCTAATTAGATGAGTCCGAAAAGAATATCCAATCATAACCACACAAAAATGTCAAAAACATCATCATAAAAAGTATGAACAATCACAAAGCAGAGAAAAAGATTTCTTTCCGCTCACAAAAATATTTTTTGTTTAAAAGAGAGAGATCTCTAAATTTATTATTAAAGATGTGGCCTGTTAACGTTCATTTTCCAAGTTTATGATGACGTACTAAAGTTCTGGGCACATCTCCAACTAAGTAATAAACAAGTCAATCAAATGTAGTGGCGGAGAGATGAGAGAGGGAAAAATTTTATCGGAGGAAGTCGTGAATTCTCAACTAAACACACCAAAAATACATTACCATAAAGCGGCTAACAAAAAAAAAGTTTCCTCAACGCACACACAAACCTGCGAAAATAATAACATTAACAAGTTATTTTCGAGGGAAAATGAACCAGAAAGGGCTAGTTAAAAATATTTTGATGATGCCATTTCAGAGGAGAGATACTGCCGCATATATGTATCTATATATTTTTAATTTCGTAACTTATGGTGTAGTAAGTAAGATAATTCAAATCATCATAGAGGAGAAAGAGAGAGATATGAGAAGTTTATGACACTTGTTTGTGGTTCTGATAGGTTTTAATTGTAGCAGTTAACTGCCAACATTCGCGCATGACAACCCACTTAATGGGCCCTGCTTGCCTCTACAGTAGTCATAAATGAAATGCGACTTCGTTCACACTCGCACCAACACACATACGCAAAGAGAGAGAGATGAGTGTCAGAAGCACGTATTCTCGGACAAAGAATATATTTGTCTCTTCACACATTACTACTTCTGAGCATTTGAAGACCTCCCTGGAATACGGATGTACACTGAACTGTCGATTAAGCAGGATAATGTAGGGTTAAGTCTTCCCAGGTAAGTAAAATCGCGGTTAACCCGCAAAAAGTTAAACACAGAACAGGCGTGCTGGAAGTACAGTTAAAATGATAATAAATGAAACTACTGTGTTGTTTTTTATTAACTATTTTTTATAGCTATTTTGCTTTACGTCGCACCGACACAGATAGGTTTTGTGGCGACGATGTGACGGGAAAGGCCTAGGAATGGGAAGGAAGCGGCCGTGGCCTTAGCGTACAGCCGCAGCATTTGCCTGGTGCGAAAATGGGAAACCACGGAAAACCATCTTCAGGGCTGCCGACAGTGGGATTCGAACCCACTATCTCCCGGATGCGAGCTCACAGCTGCGCGCTCCTAACCGCACGGCAACTCGCCCGGTTTTTATTAACTTACCCAATGCGTTACAGTAAAAGTAGCACTTGGCACAATTAATAAATTGAAAAAACAGCATTTTTTCGTTGAAACTAATAAGGCAAAGAAAAATATTCACACAAGCTAACTTAACTGTTTCTAAAAATAATCTGTCATGGTTTTATGCTTTTGTACCGATAAACACTTTTTCTTTATTTTGCTTCTCAAGTTTCTCAAAACAAGTTTTTCGGTGATGAGAGCATCATCCTGGAAATATTATCTCGACCCTTTGTAATTCTGTATTACTGTAACTCCTAACACTCGTGCATTTTTAGTGGTTTTGATATCGCGGTTAAGCCGCAACGCGGTTGATCCGATTACGGTAAATCGAGAGTTGAATGTAACCAGTAAGTCAGCAATTTTTCAGAAGAGAAATTTTACTTTTGGGGTTTATTTCATGGTATTCACTACTTGAATCAATTGCATATGCAAGTGTGCAAATGAGTGCATGTATTAAAAACAATATTTTTTATTGTTATAACTTTAACCCTCTACTGCATACTGTTGCCATTAGGCAACAAATAAATTTTCACCTGTATACATGGATAAATATTGTAGATAATGTAGACAGAGGTAGTTTTACGGCACACCTTCAACTGTACAATCAATTAAACATATATCCCAGTGATACCTTTTTTTTTTTACATAACATAAGACAAAACAGCCCTACAACCAAAGGTACTCCTTCCACCCTGTCAACATCCACGCGTACCAACCACCGTTTATTTTACGTGGGCCCTCCCCATCATACTACCGCAGGCTTCAGGAGTACCTCTGGCTCAACCTCAAAGACATTACCGACCTACGGTCGTGCAAGTTGTACCGCAGTGAAAAATTGTATACATATTCCAATATGGCAATCTACATCACATACGAGTGTTAAGCTATTAGTCCCAGTTAAGAATTGCTGGTACATTTAAAACATTGAACGTATGTTGAACATTAAAGCTTGACATTTTCTTCACCAAACAAAAACGAAAAATAATTCATGCAGTAGAGGGTATGAATGGAAATGATACAGTGGAAAATAATCTGCAACTATGTCTTACATTTGTATACAACATAAGAGAAATTCTGTACATGCACTTGGAATACAAATTATAGCAAATGATATTAGTGTAATAGTAACAATAGAAAGTTAAGAAAATATTTCCAAATATAGATGTGATTTCGTCTATAGCCTTTATTTAAATGATCCATTACACCTGGTGAAATTTCTTATGACAAAATGTCACCTAGCTACGCTAAAAAATCATAAAGAAGCACGTAATCCATCAATGGAACAACATTTGGACTTCTTCCACTAGAGGCCAAGTTACCAGAGAAATGTTCTTCCTTGAGGTTTTCACCCGCCTACAAAGTAACGTGTTGGTGCCAAGCTTTGAAATTACTCAATTTTTGACTGGTCATGGCAAATTTGGTTACTATTTTCATCGATTCAGAATCAATCGCCCTGATGGCTACGCGTGTGTTTGCGGATCCTCACAAACGGAGGACCACCTACTGTTTGAATGTGCTGCATTTGAAAGAAGAAGGCATGACTTGAACTCATTTGAATTATTGCAACATTGCATTATCAAAACCCCTGTATCATTTGTTTAAGAAGCCGCGCTGTTACAAATAATTTATTAACTTCATCCGCTTCATTTTCCGCCGATTAGATACATGAATTCTCTTTCATTATAAAACTGAATATGTATTTTAACTACAACCCTAGTCTTCTTCTTCTTTTCCTACCGCTTTTTCCCACACCTGTGGGGTCGCGGGTGCGAACTGGGTCGCACATGTGGATTTGGCCCTGTTTTACGGCCGGATGCCCTTCCTGACGCCAACCCGATATGGAGGGATGTAATCACTATTGCGTGTTTCTGTGGTGGTTTGTAGTGTGGTATGTTGTCTGAATTTGAAGAGGAGAGTGTTGGGACGGACACAAACACCCAGTCCCCGAGTCAGAAGAATTAATCAGAAGCGATTAAAATCCCTGACCCGGCCGGGAATCGAACCCGGGACCCTCTGAACCGAAGGCCAGTATGCTGACCATTCAGCCAACGAGTCGGACTTAACTACAACCCTAGTATACTATGTAAAATAGGGTTCCAAACTGCTTTGGATATTCAATAATAATAATAATAATAATAATAATAATAATAATAATAATAATAATAATAATAATAATAACAATAATAATAACAATAATAATAAGGCATTACAACACAGTAGTGAAGCCAGAATGCCTATATGCAAGCGAATGTCTGGCATTAAACTATAATTTAGGTAAATTAGAAATATTAGAAAGGCGAATCATGAGGAAAATATTAGGCCCACAAAACACAGCAGAAGGTTGGAAATTACGAAGTAATGCTGAAATATATCAAAAAATAGAAAATATATCAGATGTAATGAGGAAAAGGAGACTTATGTTTTTTGGACATTTATATCGAATGCAAGGTAGTAGATTAACCAGTAAGATTTTCAGATATTTGTGGGATAAGAAATCAACGACAAGCTGGGTCAATGAAGTAAGAAAGGATTTAGAAAAAAAACATTATAACAACAGAAGAAATAAATAATAGAGAAGGCTTTCGGGAAAAAAGTATTGAAAATAGAAGGATTCCAAGGTAGGAAAGTAAAAAAGACTGGTTCAAAGTGGTCTGAAGACAGAAAGAAGAAACATAGTGAACAGATGAAAGCGTACTGGAAGAAAAGGAAAGAACAAAGAAGAAGGAATTGAAATTGGCGCGTGGTCCTCTGGTGGTCCATTCGAAATAATAATAATAATAATAATAATAATAATAATAATAATAATAATAATACACCTGGTAAAATGAAATGGCGTATGGCTTTTAGTGCCGGGAGTGTCCGAGGACATGTTCGGCTCGCCAGGTGCAGGTCTTTCGACTTGACTCCCGTAGGCAACCTGCGCGTCGTGATGAAGATGAAATGATGATGAAGACAACACGTACACCCAGCCCCCGTGCCAGTGAAATTAACCAATGATGGTTAAAATTCCGGACCTTGCCGGGAATCGAACCCGGGACCCCTGTGACCAAAGGCCAGCACGCTAACCATTTAGCCACGGAGCCGGACAATACACCTGGTGATGAACCAACACAAGCACTGACTGATGTTCCATCCTTACACCAGGGAGGACAAAGTTCTGCTGGCTGTAAACTAGCTTGAAGTTCAAATGTAAGACTTAAGATGAAAGGCGTGATGATACACTATGTCCACTGAAATCTCATTTAAAAAATTGATGATGATGATGCGTGTTGTTTAAAGGGACTAACAGCTGGATCATCGACCCCTAATAGTACGAAATACGAAATGTGAAAATATAATGTCAATTTATAAAAGTTCAAAAACATCCACTGACCAGAATAAAATGAACGTGATGTTGAAGTATTAATGAATGGATGGATATGCATTTAAAACAATCAGAAACTATCATAAACAATAGTATTACTGACCAAGATCAGAACGGATCTAAAAATCGGACTAAATTGTGAAGATATTGGCAACAGAACAAAGTACTGACACCAGATCAGTAACTTCGTGAAGAAGAACAGTAGAACAGCCTGTGGACAGCAGAAAGGAGACAGTCTGCCAGCGCGAGAATGGAACGATAGTGGGCTGCAAAGAATGCTTCAAATTTTATTGTGGTCTGTAATGGCCGTAAACGTCTAAAAATTATCGAAAACAAGAATCAATCAATCAATCAATCAATCAATCAATCAATCAATCAATCAATCAATCAATCAATCAATCAATCAATCAATCAATCAATCAATCAATCAATCAATCAATCAATCAATCAATCAATCAATCAATCAATCAATCAAAACAATACTGATCTGCATTTAGGGCAGTCGTCCAGGTGGCCGATTCCCTATCAGTTGTTTTCCTAGCCTTTTCTTGACTGGTTTCAAAGAAATTGGAAATTTGTTGAACATCTCCCTTGGTAAGTTATTCCAATCCCTAACTCCCCTTCCTATAAATGAATATTTGCCCCAATTTGTCCTCTTGAATTTCAACTTTACCTTCATATCGTGATCTTTCCTACCTTTAAAGACGCCACTCAAACTTATTCGTCTACTAATTTCATTCCACGTCATCTCTCTGTTGACAGCTCGGAACATACCACTTAGTCGAGCAGCTCGTCTTCTTTCTCTCAGTTCTTCCCAGCCCAAACTTTGCAACATTTTTGTAACACCACTCTTTTGTCGAAAATCACCCAGAACAAATCGAGCTGCTTTTCTTTGGATTTTTTCCAGTTCTTGAATCAAGTAATCCTGGTGAGGGTCCCATACACTGGAACCATACTCTAGTTGGGGTCTTACCAGAGACTTATATGACCTCTCCTTTACAGACATCCTTACTACAACCCCTGAACACCCTCATAACCATGTGCAGAGATCTGTACCCTTTATTTACAATCCCATTTATGTTATTACCCCAATGAATATCTTTCCTTATATTAACACCTAGATACTTACAATGATCCCCAAAAGGAACTTTCACCTCATCAACGCAGCAATTAAAACTGAGAGGACTTTTCCTATTTGTGAAACTCACAACATGACTTTTAACCCCGTTTATTAACATACCGTTGCCTGCTCTCCATCTCACAACATTATCGAGATCATTTTGCAGTTTCTCAAAATCTTATAACTTATTTATTACTCTATACAGAATAACATCACCCGATTCCACTTGTTTACTCATATCATTTATATATATAAGAAAACGTAAAGGTCCAGTAATACTGCCTTGAGGAATTCCCCTCTTAATTATTACAGGGTCAGATAAAGCTTCGCCTACTCTAATTCTCTGAGATCTATTTTCTAGAAATATAGCCACCCATTCAGTCACTCTTTTGTTCTGTACAATTGCACTCCACGCTATCAAATGCTTTAGACAGGTCAATCGCAATACAGTCCATTTGACCTCCTGATTCCAAGATATCTGCTATATCTTGCTGGAATCCTACAAGTTGAGCTTCAGTGGAATAACCTTTCCTAAAACCAAACTGCCTTCTGACAAAACAGTTATTAATTTCGCAAGAGAACTCTTCAGAAAAAAACTTAGAACCAAAATGCGAAAATGGAATTTGGATGAAAATGAAATCACATGAAATCTATCAAGTTACAGAAAATATCACAGATAGAATCAGGAAACGGGGATTACAATTCTATGATCACTTATGTAGAATGGATAATAACAGACTCGCAAAGAACATTTTAAACTTAGCCTTATCAATGAGTAATCACAATAATTGGCTAAAGAAATCAGTGAGGATCTAAATGAAACTGGCAATAATGGAGAGACCATTCAAGGTAGAAAAAAAATTCAGAACTTTAATTCATAAATACACATTTTCTGTAAAGCCCACCCGACTAAACACGGGATGGAATGAACGAAGTAAAAAGGAACACAGCGAGAAGATGAGGAGATATTGGGAAGAGAAGAAAAAAAAACAAAAGCAAATGCTAGTAAGGTTCGAACGCGCTCCTTAGTTGAGCATAACGAATCAAGATAATAATAATAATAATAATAATAATAATAATAATAATAATAATAATAATAATAATAATGGCTCCGAAGCAGACTCGTGCATGTATATGGGGATGGAACATCTAGCATGACATCTATTACTGAAAATGGCACTATAATCTATTTCCCGTGCAAAAATGAATCAAAGAATGTTAAAAATCTACGACTCGGCCGGGAATCGAATCTGGGACCCTTTGAACCAGTTAGACTCGGAAGTGGACACTACTCCTGGAGAACCACCCTGTACATGGAGTTCGCAGTACTGTAAGTTCTTAACGAGAGCGTTCTATTTCTTTTACCGGTTAGTAACTCCCTGTTACAAGAAGATCTATCTATTTCTTCCAGCGAGAAGCACAAGTTTACAGCTCTCAGTACAAATGAAATGCTTTGACTGGATAAAGTTTAACTAAATGCAAGTCTTTATCAAGGATACAGATGAAATGATGAGCTGGGAGTTCTCATAACTGTTCCTTGGCGACGACGTCTGATTGCACAGAAACGATACTTAACCTTAGGTGGAACAACATGGTAATGTTACGGCTTCATTGTTAACACACAATTATTTATTGTGGATTTTTAACTTGTTTAAAGGTCTTCACATACATACACCTAAATACAGCAGAGTAGAGTCTTCAAACCTCATCCAAAACTACCTGATTTGTAATTAGTAGGGCCTAAAGAAGAGCTGTAAAAACCTAAAAATATCCAAGAAGGGATCTAAAGACTGGCAAAAAGGACTTAAAAATACGATCCAAATCCATTTATAATTTTAGTTTAAATTAAACATTTAATGAAGGATTGTGATGTTTTAAAAGTCAAATTTATGGTGGTATGCAACATATAGTGCAATAATATGTGAGTCAAATACTTCTTCTTTCAGGCAGTATATATTTTTAGATCAACATAATTTAGAAAAGGAATTCTGTGTTGATTAAGGCGACACTTTGGAGATAAAGAGATAATTTTACCTAATGTATGGATTTTCACGAAACTTTGTGGGAATGTCACCTACATAAAAGTAGAGATATCAAGAACATTTCTTTTATATACAATTAATAGTTTTTCCAAAATATTTTTTAAAAATTTTGTTTTGAAACATTTAATTCCAATTTTTCATGAAATTTTATCAACATATTAATGTAAATTTGTAATTAGATCGAGTTTTCTGTACATAATGTATATAAGGAGATATATCGTACTAAAGTTTGTGTAATTTTTATGTTCTAAAATTTCGAACTTAAAAATTCCTACTAGTTGAAAAAATTCTGGAATAAAAAATTCCGTACGCAAGTTTCTTAATATCGCAGTAATACATATACTATACACATTTTGTTACATTTGACAGAATATTATGGGAGAAAAATGGCATTCACATGTAAAATTACAGTTGGCAGGAAAATTAAAGTTCTAGTGACATTTTCTTCCTGATCCATTACATAAAAGTCACCAGAACTGTATGTTTTTCCTTCCTTTTCTCTCTTGGCAGCTTCTGTATGAATATTGGCAATTCTGGAAGCTTCTCTATTTTTCTTCTCCTTCTCCAAAGAACGGCGGACACTTTGTTTCACTCACGAGTCCCTACACTTCGCACATCGGGTACCTATCTGGAATTTTGGCAACTTCAGTACTATAATGTCCTTGGTTGACCAATGAAATTGCTTCTTACAGTCATTACAATATTCTTACTAGAACAAAGATTTCTTTTGGGCATTTTGACCAGATAACATGATAGAGATTTTCATGTGTCTTGGCAGCACTGCACCTTGCTAAAATGCATTCTGATGCCAGTCTCCTGTACACAGGCACAATTTTCAACAACGCATCCATATTCACTGAAGTGTGAATTGCTGACCTTGCAAAACATAGCATTATTACAGTGATAAATTGTTTGAATTCAGAATAACTTCGTGACAAGGAAAAACAAACTCAAGTCATTAAACATTTCACTAAAAATACCAAAATATCGACTTTTATCTCCGGAGTTTCGCCCTAAAATAGTACTTGCAGAATTTAGAATGAAATGTTTTTTTCTACCTAGAATAAATTCAGAGAACCCGCAATGGACATGCTGGAGAGAAATTGCAATTAGTGTAACCGGAATCATAGTTGGTCAGGGTTACAGAAAATGGAATTCGGAAAAGGCAGTGTATCACAATAGTCATCTCTAGGTTGTAAAGGATCGTTGGTTACCAGGCAGCACGTTGGGTACCATCGAGATACTTCTCTCCACATCAACGGATGTTAAGGTTTCATACTTTAAGCAAGTGAGATCTTCTTCTTCAAAACTAATCGCATCAAAATTTTCTCCTTTCAATATTTCAGTTATCTTGTACGTAATTTGCTACCCCCAGTTTATAGTATTTTAAGCATTCGTTTCATTTTTTCACTTCACTTCATGTTAGATGAACTCAACGTGAAACTAGAAGAATGTGGAATAAGAAGACCAGGAGTATGATAAATGGAGTTAGAATTTGTCGTATTAATATAGGGGGAGAAGAAGTAGAGCAAGTCAGTAAGTAAGTAAGTATTTGGGAAGTATGATCGGAGATGGTATGTACTGCATGACAGAAATTAAGAGAAGAATTGCCATGGAAAAGGAAGGCTTTAAGAGAAAATCGAAATTACTTTGTGGACCACTAAACAAAGATTTGAGGAAAGGACTTGTTAAGTGTTATATTTGGAGCATAGCGTTGTATGGCGCAGAGACTTGGATATTGCGAAAGGAAGAGGAGAGTAGATTGGGGGCACTAGAGATGTGGGTATGAAGGAGAACAGAACAAGTGAGATGGGAAGACCGGATAAGGAATGAGTAAGTATTAAGAATAGCTGGAGAAGAACGAAGTATGTTGCAAATCATTGGACGGAGAAAAAAATGAACTGTACCGGACATTGTTTGAGGAGGGACTGTTTACTGAAAGAAGGAATGGTGAAAGGTAAACGAGGAAGAGGAAGTAAAGGATACCAAATGTTGGACAATATCAAAGGAAAGAAATATTCGGATATGAACAATTTGGTGCAGGATAGGCAAAAGTGGAAGAGGTTCATCCCATGACAAGACCTGCCATAAGGCAGAATAATTGGACGATAAATCAATAATTTCGTGTGACTATTTCTAGCCGAGTGCAGCCCTTGTAAGGGAGACCCTCCGATGAGGGTGGGCGGCATCTGCCATGCGTAGGTAACTGCGTGTTATTGTGGTGGAGGATAGTGTTATGTGTGGTGTGTGAGTTACAGGGATGTTGGGGACAGCACAAATACCCAGCCCCCGAGCCATTAGCATTAATCAATGAAGGTTAAAATCCCCGACCCGCCCGGGAATCGAACCCGGGACTCCCTAAACCGAAGGTCAGTACGCTGACCATTCATCCAACGAGTCGGACACCTGGACGATGATCCTCTCTTACTAGAGAAAAGATGTTTAAGAACCGAGCGAGTTGGCCGTGCGGTTAGGGCCTCGCAGTTGTGACCTAGCATCCGGCAGATAGTGGGTTCGAACCCCCACTGTAGGTAGCCCTGAAGATGGTTTTCCGTGGTTTCTCATTTTCACACCAGGAAAATGCTGGGGCTGTACCTTAATTAAGGCCACGGCCGATTCCTTCCCACTCGTAGACCTTTCCTATCCCATCGTCGTCATAAGATCTATCTGTGTCGGTGCGACGCAGAAAACAAATTGTGAAAAGATGTTTAAGACATGATGGATGAACTAACGATGTTGTGAATTGAGAATGGGCAGAACAAACGTAATCGGAAGAAGGTGGAGTTTAAACCGTTAAGACGTAAAAAAGGTTAAAAAAGGACCTATAAGACAAAAACCGCCAAAAAAGGCAAAAACAAATAAAACCCACCATTAGCTGGCCTGCAATGACCCAGAATGAACAAATTTTATGTTGGGGCTCGTCTTCGGACTTTCTTCAACTTCCCAGCTCTAGTAATTGCAATTATTACAAAGACAATGCACGCTTCTATTTACCAATCTGACACAAAATCCCGTCGACTGCGAAAATACACACCAGAATCCCCCCATCCCATACCGTGCTCTTGTTGAAGTTTGCAAAATGTTTGCGGCTTTTAACTTTGCTGCATTTTACAAACATTTTTGTGAGCAACAACACTGAACAATGCGCTCACAAAACAACAATTTCTTGTGTAGTATCCGAGTGGTCACTTTTAGAAACAAGGTCCCTGTTTGACCGTCACAGAGTGTACCGTACACACTGTCTGAAGGAAGTAATGCATCTGTCAGTTTCCCTCCCTCTCCGGATAAGAAACAATGCCGAGAACCGGTCCAAGTCATAACGTTACGTCTTCACCTCGTTAACAGCAACATTGTTCCTCGGTGATTTGTTTAGATTCCTGAGGAACATTTTTCATTATCGTCTTATTATAATACGGCACGTTATATTCAGTCACTGCAGGCACATTATAACATAAACAACAGCCAGCTCAATCCTTGCTGTATACATGTACCGTCACTTCTCCCCACAAAATTCCATCGCCGTATTCGGTGCAATTGTTCGGAAGTTGAGACATAACATAATCTTGAACAATTTGCATTTTAGATTTTGATGCTATTTTTTGCTAGTGGCTTTACGACACAGATCGGTCTTATGGCGAAGATGGGACAGGAAAGGCCTAGGACTTGGAAGCGGCCGTGGCCTTAAGTAAGGTACAGCTTGATGTTTAGAGGGGCCTAACATCTAGGTCATCGGCCCTGAATGGTATGAAATGAGACGAAATGTAATGACAATATTTAAAAGTAAAAAATCATCAACTGACCCGAATTCAAAACACGACGACGAAAAATGAATGGATGGATATGAATTTCAAACTATCAGTGGATCCGACCGGTAATGCCCCAAATGGTACTTATCGCTAGGAAAGTAGAACCATGGTGTTTGTCATATTCCTGTACTAATCAAAAATAGCGTAGACTCGCGGTATTCCACACATTATGGTAATATTCACAAGTAACTTACATGTTACACAGACCTATGGTGCTTCTCATACTGCGGCGCTATTTTCAGGCAACGCAAACCTATGATGTTCCTCACATAGTAGGTACTAATCATAGACAAGACAGACCCATGGTGTCGCTCACCCATGGTGTCACTCACAGAGTGGTACTAATCACAGGTACTGTAAAACTCACCTTGATTTTATTATTTTTATTTCAAAAGGTTATTTCAACTCCTAACCCAAGAGGGTTAGACGGGCCATCAGCCGAACGGGCGGCTCTTAGGCCATAGAAGTACAAAGAAAAATTAGTAATACATATAAATATAGGAGTATGCATTGTGCATGCCTGTGTATATATATCTAGTAAAAAAAATTAAACATTTACAGCAACAGAAAGAACATACACTGACTGACAGAGCAAATGCAACACCAAGAAGGAGTGGTTCGAAAGGGATGAAAGTTGGGGAAAAAACAGAGACGGCACGGACGAATAATTGATGTTTATTTCAAACCGATATGCAGGTTACACAATGCGCACGGCATCGACTCAGTAGGATGTAGGACCACCGCGAGCGGCGATGCACGCAGAAACACGTCGAGGTACAGAGTCAATAAGAGTGCGGATGGTGTCCTGAGGGATGGTTCTCCATTCTCTGTCAACCATTTGCCACAGTTGGTCGTCCGTACGAGGCTGGGGCAGAGTTTGCAAACGGCGTCCAATGAGATCCCACACGTGTTCGATTGGTGAGAGATCCGGAGAGTACGCTGGCCACGGAAGCATCTGTACACCTCGTAGAGCCTGTTGGGAGATGCGAGCAGTGTGTGGGCGGGCATTATCCTTCTGAAACAGAGCATTGGGCAGCCCCTGAAGGTACGGGAGTGCCACCGGCCGCAGCACATGCTGCACGTAGCGGTGGGCATTTAACGTGCCTTGAATACGCACTAGAGGTGACGTGGAATCATACGCAATAGCGTCCCCAAACCATGATGCCGCGTTGTCTAGCGGTAGGGCGCTCCACAGTTACTGCCGGATTTGACCTTTCTCCACGCCGACGCCCCACTCGTCTGCGGTGACTATCACTGACAGAACAGAAGCGTGACTCATCGGAGAACACGACGTTCCGCCATTCCCTCATCCAAGTCGCTCTAGCCCGGCACCATGCCAGGCGTGCACGTCTATGCTGTGGAGTCAATGGTAGTCTTCTGAGTGGACGCCGGGAGTGCAGGCCTCCTTCAACCAATCGACGGGAAATTGTTCTGGTCGATATTAGAACAGCCAGGGCGTCTTGCACATGCCGAAGAATGGCGGTTGACGTGGCGTGCGGGGCTGCCACCGCTTGGCGGCGGATGCGCCGATCCTCGCGTGCTGACGTCACTCGGGCTGCGCCTGGACCCCTCGCACGTGCCACATGTCCCTGCGCCAACCATCTTCGCCACAGGCGCTGCACCGTGGACACATCACTATGGGTATCGGCTGCGATTTGACGAAGCGACCAACCTGCCCTTCTCAGCCCGATCACCACACCCCTCGTAAAGTCGTCTGTCTGCTGGAAATGCCTCCGTTGACGGCGGCCTGGCATTCTTAGCTATACACGTGTCCTGTGGCACACGACAACACGTTCTACAATGACTGTCGGCTGAGAAATCACGGTACGAAGTGGGCCATTCGCCAACGCCGTGTCCCATTTATGTTTCGCTACGTGCGCAGCACAGCGGCGCATTTCACATCATGAGCATACCTCAGTGACGTCAGTCTACCCTGCAATTGGCATAAAGTTCTGACCACTCCTTCTTGGTGTTGCATTTGCTCTGTCAGTCAGTGTATATAAAAGTTAAGAGAATACAACGAATATGGGTAATAAGTCAGTGCACAGATGAAGTAAACGTGTTGAAAGGTTTGAAGTGAAAACACGTATTGGAAAACGTATTCAACACCATTAAGGGCACTTAACGAAAAACAATGTAACAGGGGAAGAACGAAGTAAGGAACAACACTGCGAAAAAGGAGCGTGAGCACCAACACTGCACTGGAAACACACAGTTCACAGATGGCATTTGCGGTGCCGTAGATATATGTCGGTGGGAGCTCACCTTGATTCTATCTATCAAACGCTTTCATTCCCCACCCTGATGGGGTGGGGCGGGCCACCTAGAGGGTATCGCCCTCTCTCTGGCCAGGAGAGATGACGGGGTTGAGAAGGAGTGAAAAAAGAGGGAGATGGGGAAAAGGTGGTTTGAATAAGTAAAGGAGATGGGATAAAGGAAGTGTAGGTTCTCTAGCGCTTTATTGACATATTTACATAGTCTGCGTTTATTGACAAAGTTGCATACATATATACAGAGCTTTATGGATGTTTATGAGAGTTACATGAGCGATTTTACAACCAGGTTGCGTATGGTGATGTGATGAAGTGACGGGGTTCGTGAGGTGGAGGGAGGATGTGAAGTGCTAGGATGTGATACAGGGATGAGAAGTTTACCAGGGAGGTGAGTAGGAGACTTAGGAGGTTAGATGGAGGAGGGGGTAGTGGGAAGTTTGCAGGTGGGAGTGGTGGATAGTTGCTGGGTGAAAATGGTGGAAAACGGAAGGGTGGACTGGGAGGTTGCTGAGGGGGTGCAGGCCGGGGGCGTGTGCGGTGGCGGGGTGATTTATGTTGGTTAGGAGTTGGGGGCAGAGAGCGGGACGGTTCTATCCTGAGATGTCGACCGTTGAGGTATATCCCTTGGGTGATGAGGCGCTGGACGTCTTCGGGCGTTGGTAGTTGCAGGCGTACTAAATATGTAGGGCCATCATCGTTGTGGATCCTAATGGCTTTCTTCACCGGAATTCCTGCTTTTTGGAGTTCTTGAAGGATAGCTATTGGTGATAGATTCACCTTGATTCACACACTGTCGCTACTAATCACAAACCTCTTGTACTTAATATAGTGGTACTACGCGCAAGTAAACGCGACCCATGGTATTTCCCGCGTGATGGTACTAATTACCAGTAGTCTCATGATTCTAATTCGATCATCCCTTGGTCGCCCCTTTTACGTCAGGCAGGGGATACCGTGAGTGCATTCATCGCCTGCTTCCCCCACCCACAGGGGGATGTGTGCTTGGTCCGCGAGAGCTATTTTTTCAGGCTCAAGTCCGCCGTCAAGCCTGTTAGGACCCCCTATCCACCACCTGGGATGCGCCACGTGGGAATACAACCTCTCCCTGCTACGCCAGCCTAGTAGGTTCGTGGCATTTTAGATTTTAATAGAATCAATAAGATGATATACTTAACAAGTCATCTAAATTGTCACTGGGATCAAGTGGAAGAGATCACAATGAGAATAGAAAAGCAAGATCAACCTTGAAAAACTATACACCCGTAGACAGCAACAGATAAGTTTACGTAGGAGACGCTTGGAATTCTATGGTTACAACTGTACAATAGACAGTGATAGATTTACTAAAAAAAACTATTACCTATAATTAATTCAAAGTAGGTCAAGATCAACTGGTTCGAAGAAACTAAGCAATATTTACAAGAAATAAACGCTACATACGACACCACAAAACACCGTAGTCTTTATAATTCTGATTGCATATGAGAGATTTGTGGAAAAAAGCTAAAAAAAAAAAACCTCAGGAAAACAGTGGACAGAAGAACGGAAAGAACACCACAGCGAATTTATGAGGATATTTTTTGGAAGAAGAAGAAGAAGCCGTCAAACCAAACTAACAAGTTCAAACGCGTTCTTTAATTGAGAATAACGAAAAAAGAAGAAGTTGCTAGGAAAATGCGGACAGCAGACAAGCACTGATTTCAGTTTCATATGTTTTGACGCATACCGTGTTAATATTCATTCTTGCTCAGTCTTATACGATTTCACAAATCAACTTATAATTGAAAGGGAAGTTTTCACAAAGCTTGACATCTACAAAAAATATATATATATAAATTTTCAGGAGAGTTTTTTTAGTAACTTACAAATGAAACACGGTATTTATGCAGCTAATATCAGTTTAAAGAAAAGTATATAAATGAAATAGTGGATATTTTGCATATTTTTATGACTAAATGCTGTCTTTAAATTAACCCTGAAAATAACAAAAGTCAACATCTATGCACTTCTATTATCAGTTTCTTAACTTCATAATCAAAATTTTTAAGAAAAAAAAAACAACCTACTATCCTGAGACATTTAAAGCATATTGTATAGTGAAAGAATAATAAATCTCAGGTTTTTATATTCCTTTGTTCAGGTGTATTATCCATTAATTGTCCAACAATATTGTCAAGAACAAATTCCTAAGATTTACAGGGCACTTCACTGATTAGCACAATATTATCAACTAATATGAAGTTTCTTCATCAAAATACACAGACGCTGGTTTATCCTCACCATTCTTCTGACAATCCTGGCAGAAGTCTTCATAAAATGTTAACGCTTGTTGCGAAGACACATCGAGGTACTTCCGCAGCTTCTTAATGTCAGCACTCTTTCTTTCACTAACGTGATTTATGAACGTAAGTTTCACAGGTGTATCAAAGGTCTTCGCATTACTTCTTGGAAATGATTCATTTAGCCAAGAGGAGGGTTCTTCTGAATAATGATATCATTTCGTAAAATACGATACTAACAATGGTTGAAATAAAGAAAAACATAGTTCTGATACATTGCCTCTCATCTGCATCACATTTCATAAAAATCGATCCAGTGGGGGTTTGCTGGCGACTTACTGTACATGAAAAAAGCGCCTTGTGTTTTAAATATGTAGATATTAAGTTTTTGTAAGTGCAGTGTAGATGTTTACTTTTGCAAAATCCCGTTGCCAGTAGATGTTAAGATTTGTGAAATCTCTCTACATTCATCCATCTTTTATGACACCAGATGTTAAACGTAAGGATACACCAATATCTCAAAACTGGTCATTTTTTAGGTGTTACGTTTAGTGAATCCTCCCTTCAATTGTACTTCCCCCTTTCCTTAAACATAATTACGGTCACGTCACGTCTTTGTTTATTACCTATAGAATTGTATCTCCTGGAAACTCATCATTAGACCCCAGATTTTTATACAGTAATAGGTTAGAATGCAAAACTAATGTGGTTATCAAGAAGTGGCGACTAAATTCTAGGCTTCTGATGGGCTTTGCCCGTAATGTTTATGCAAATCTCTTAGCGTAAATGTTGTGTAGGTAGAGTTCACTTGTTACCCGCTTCAGTAAGTTTGTATTTTAACCTATTACTACCTAAAAATCCCGAATCTATTCATCATAATCCATGTGTACAAAACACTGTAGAGAGGCAGGTTATCGTGGTACGTCTTACTCTCGTCCCACTTACACATGAATAATAGACCTTAACGCATTTTTCACATTCCCCATTTATCTGTTAGAAGAAGAGAAGGATGACTCTCCTATCCCTTCCAACCCGTCCCCTCCCACCAACAAGGAAGAGTATTACTACTTTTTTTTTTTTACTGCTAAGAGGAAATGGAAGGAATGGTATTTATTTTTCCTTGCTTTTGTAATTCTGGAAAGTGCTTTCTGCTTTGACTTGCTCTCTCCTCCTTTTGAGTGTGTGTGTGTGTTTTCTTTTGCTTATCTTCTCCATTCGCTCCATCTCTTCCCCCCCTTTCATCCTCTCATTCCCAGGAGAAAACATATTCTTAAAATCAGTTGTCTTTCCCTTTTCTCTCCCTATACATTGACTTCACCCCCTTGTTATTTGAAATTGCATTGACGTCTTCTTCGGCGATATAACTGAATTAAAACTTGTATAGATATTTTGTACCAAAAAAAAAAGAAGTAAAGTCATTCCTGTTCTTTTCTTCGTGTCTTTGTACAAAGATATTCGTTTTTATCTCGAAATGCACTCAACGTAAAAGATTGGTGAAGAAAAGGTTTTGTTCATAAGTAAGTATATTGCTCTATGAATGTTTTTCAATTTAAGACCCCTTCCATACAGTGATTGCTAAGCGGATTGTTATCACGTTTACATCCAACTTATCCTACACTACTTTGCGTGTAAGCGAATAAACTAAGGCCGCGTTCACACTAAGGCGATATAAGATAAGTGATATATCGTAAGCGATATACGATACGCGACACGCACAGGCAGATACTTGAAATCTAAAGGGAAGCGATAAAAAAGGTTCACAGCTGCGCGATTGCACAACATATCGCAAGCGATATCTGTGGTTTGGTTCTAAAAGGGCCAATGTCAAAAAACCTGTTTTTGACCTATGAGCATTTGAAGTTTTCCTTATAGTTTTCCAATTTTTTTTCAACAATTAACTTTAAATAACTTTATACTTTCTTTGTGAAAGTCACCTTATTAAACGCTAATTTTTTCTATCATATTCTTTACAAATTGCCAGGTCTCTAATCTTTATTGGTAATCTAACATTATTGGCAAGGGCTTATTTAATTAAACGTTAACTGTTCGTTTAGTACTTAACAGAGACACTGGCCCTTTTAACATGTTGCGAGCCAGGATAAAACGCGTTTGTATCAATTAATATCTCAATTTCGATAAAAATGACATTGGCCCTTTTAGAACCAACCCACAGATATATCTCTCGAAGTGCAGCTTGCTAGTCTCGTCAGCGATTAGTATCGTACGACATTTCGAGCTGTGAACATGACGGGAAGAAGAGAAGACAATTCTGTAATACCATTCATTAATTTAGTGGAACTGATTGGTACAATTTGTAAAATAATATGCAAAATATCAAATTAAAACTGCTAAATTTTATTAATACTGCTTTTTATATTCATATCTACTTATCTTATAGTAATCAGAAGTGTTTTTATCTGAAGAAATGGCCTTCCTGAAAAGTGTATCATTTTTTTTCAAAGGTTCGTGACACTAGACTTTTCAGAAAATGAAAGTTTTCAGATTTAATTCGATAAAACTCCCTGAATTTTCATGTTGAGACAGCTTTCGAGAAACAACAGCCGAGCTATGGTGCAGGTTGGTAAGATTGTAGGGATGTACCCAGTATTTCCGTTTTCCTCTCATCCTACGCCTGGACCAATAAGCCACTAGAACGTCTTCCTCACTTGAACTCATATTTGTGACTGATGTAGTGAGAATTGTGTTCCCACCAAATTTTTATCGCCCAGATCGCGCAGATTCATCGCCCAGTGTCATGAACCTAGCTAGCAATATATCGTCGCAATATATTCCTTACTATACATCACTTATCTTATATCGCCTTAGTGTGAACGGCGCCTAAGGGAACAACCTTACTCTGTCTCCCCTATAGTACTGCAGGTAGTTATTTCTAGTTATTTTCTGACTGTTGGGTTCGATTCAGTGTCGCTAACCACACAGTTTAGGGACCCTACTTGCCGATAAGGTCCTACAATTGGTGTCCGGACATTTACGGTCGCCACAAAATCACGGACTTGTGTCCATTCACAGAAATTTCCCAGCAGTCACAGGAGATCTGCGTTCAGTATAGCAAGGGGTGGGCCTCATTAGCTTAATTTCGGGGTACCCTCGCCAACCTGCCTGGGCTCCTACTCCCTCGTTCTACATCAACATTTTTCTCTGGCGCGCATTATTTAGAGACTGATATCTTCAGCCACAAGCGCCATCCTATACCTGGAGTAAGTGTTTACTGTTGTGTGCTGTAATGGAGTTGACAGTTACTAACGAGTAGAATCGTTGTGTACATTACAATGGTTATATTTACAGAAAGTATAGGGAAAGTCAATATAGAATCGTCACCTGGCTGTGTCTGAATGAGAAGAACAAGTCATGTCATATTCTTGGAAACATAAAATTCTGCAACTTATAAATGCAATGCAAAACTGCGGGTCGGGTCTCGTAGCTGTGACCTCGCACCCGGGAGATAGTGGGTTCGAACCCCACTGTCGGCAGCCGTGGTTTCCCATTTCCACACCAGGCAAATGCTGGGGCTGTAGCTTAATTAAGGCCATGGCCACTTCCTTCCCATTCCTAGGCCTTTCCTGTCCCATCGTCGCCGTAAGACTTATCTGTGTCGGTGCGACGTAAAGCAACTAGCAAAATAAAAATAAAAATTAAAAAATACACAAAGTATAAACATCCCAATGTATATTGTGTTGACAGTCGCTTTAGATCAGATGACGACGGGGTTTTGAGCAACAATCTCTTAAAATTGACGTATGGTTGAAGCACCTTTAAAAGCGGGCACATTTGGCGTTCGACCTGCGATAAAACATATTAAAATACATCGATATTTGGAATCTCCATTACTTGAATTTTCAGTATCTCGAAGTAACTTACATTTCCCGGCCGTTTGTCTATTTTTCACGTGTATTTATGTCTCTATTACTAGAAATTCGGTTATACGAATTTCTCGATTTCTCGAAGCAAATATTTCCTCCCTTGAAGCAAAAAAAAAAAAAATAAATAAATAAATAAATAAATAAATAAATAAATAAATAAAATAAAATAAAATAAAATAAAATAAAATAAAATCTATAACTCGAATTTTGTGCAGCAACAACTGGGCAATACAGCATTTGTTGTTTGTGAGGAGCAGTTAACAATATTATTCAACATTAGGGGCTAAGCAGGTGCTGATTCGGCATTGGATAAGACATGTTTCTTTAGTAGTAGATCGTAGAACCGAGTCTTAGTTACTAGGTTCTGACACACACACACACACACACACACACACACACACACACACACACACACACACACACACACACACACACACACACACACACACACACACACACACACACACACACACACACACACACACACACACACGAGAGAGAGAGAGAGAGAAAGAGTAAGAGAGAGAGTAAGAGAGAGAGAGAGAGAGAGAAAACCGATTTATTCTGTTTTTTAATTAACCCTTTCTCTCTATTACTTCTTTTTATCTCTTTTCCTCACTTTTCTACCCTGTGTATGAGGCAGAGCAGGGAAAAAGAGAGATGGTGATAGGGTAGGAGGGTAGGGGTGGGGGTTTAAAGGGGGGGGGGTAGGAGAGGAGGGTGTACATCGGACAGCTACAGATTAAAAGTAAACAGTCTGTGATAATATAACTGCCAACCCGCCCCGTCATAGGATTGAATTGAACACAACTCCCACCCCTCCCTCAACACACCCCTTACACTCACTTTACTATTGTCTAGCCAGCATTGTCCTTCACTGACTGAACAATACAACCCCCTCCACCCTCACCCTACCCACACTCTGCTTGTAATTAATAATGTACCCAAAATAACGTTCACAAGAACTACACACACAGAGAGACATACATATTTTTATATTCTGTTCAATAGACTTGGTTGTTTGAACAAAAAATTAAAAAAAGGAACTTTTTTTTTTGAAGTGGCGATGGGTAAAGGGAGGTGGGGGTGGAAAAACATATCTAAAGCGCAAAATCTACAGAACGTGAAATCGAATTTTAAGTTACTGTTTATACGTAGTTTTCTATAACAAACACTTTCCATTTTCTATCTTCTACTTCCTATTCCTTATCCATCCATTCTTCCTCTTCTTCCCTTTCGTACGAGGATGAGAAAGGGAGAGACAAGCAAACACAGAACAAGATTAAATCGTCACATAATATTGTTAGAGAGTTTATATATAATATTTTTTCTTCAATGTTGGAAAATGAACAAAAAAATCTTATTTTTTTATTTTGACCATTTTCATATTCATATTTACGGTAGTGTGGATAGATAAATTGATAGATAAGCTTGAAATAGATTTGTAAGCATTATTATTTTAAAAACTTGAAATCGATACCAGTATGATTTGGTCAATCATTTTGCGAAAGGAGTTGATAATAAATGGAGAATCGATGTAACGTGTCTGTCTTACGTTATCATGGGAATGAATCGCTGCGTGGAATACTAGTGGTATAATTTATCAATGAGGTGACATTTTTCTTCTGAATTTCACATTCCTTGGAATTGTGGAAGTTGTGAGGGATTACAGCAAGGTTCTTATCTTTTAATTTTATAGTTATTTTGCTTTATGTTGCACCGACACAAATCTTATCACGACGATGGGACAGGAAAGGGCTGTGTCTTGATTGCGAACAAGAGATTAGAGTTGACGTGAAATACATAAAACAGATACAATTTTCAAAACAGTCTCATATGTAATTTTCGTTCTAGTAGTATTAACATTAACTGGTACAGTGGGATGTTTCAGATAACGTAACCATATTTTTAAAAATATTCTTCTTATTGAAAATGTTTAATAGTTTGAGGTAATCTTACCATTTAAAAGATTATTTTTATATATTGTATAACATAACTAGAGGGGTAGTTGTTTATGGTGGATTAGTGAGTTGTATTATTCATTTCTTTTTTTTTTGCTAGTGGCTTTACGTCGCACCGACCCAGATAGGTCTTATGGCGACGATAGGATAGGAAAGGCCTAGGAGTTGTAAGGAAGCGGCCGTGGCCTTAAGGTACAGCCCCAGCATTTGCATGGTGTGAAAATGGGAAACCAGGGAAAACCATCTTCAGGGCTCCCGACAGTGAGATTCGAACTCACTATCTCCCGGATGCAAGCTCACAGCCGCGCGCCCCTAACCGCAAGGCCAATTCCCCCGGTATTATTATGCCAATGAAAGAAGTGAATGGTTGCATCGATAAGGCATTAGTCTTTATAATAACAACAATAATAATAATACATAAGAAGTGAAATAGTCAGTTTATTTGCTTTTAACTTTTTTTGTGTATTACCCAGTATTCCAATTCTGTATACCAAAACTTGGTGTACCAACTGAGAGTTAATTGTTCTGAAGTAGTGATGAAGCTGTTGAGGAAATTCGTAAATGTAGATTTGTAAATACTGACTGTAAATATATAATTTATTTTAGGTGACGGGATTGTTATATGTTAGGTTAATTTAGAACGACAAGGCCTGACGGCCGCTTTCTTTATTGCCAGAGCTGTTTTGTGAATACATTCAAATCTCCCTGGTAATAATTAAAGCGGCTTTCTAAAGAACTTCAGAAGACTGTAGGTGCCTTTAGTGATGCATACTGCTGCCACAATCCACCTAGATAAGCAGCGTGACATACAGTATATAAAATGATATATTCTTGCTCATTATATTCTCGCTTAAGCGCCTCTACTTTATGCCTCGCCGCAATCTGGACTCATTAATGTGTGTCCACGGCCGACTGGATCCCTCGCTGCGCTAGCTAGCTAGAGCGACGCATCAAGTCGGCCGTGGTGTGTCAAACCCAAATCATCCCCTTCAGGTACCCACTGTTCGCAATCAGGACGACACCCGGAAAAGAGGTAAGGAAGCGGCCGTGGCCTTAATTAAGGAACAGTCCCAGCATTTGCCTGGTGTGAACAATGGGGAACGACGGAAAACCACCTTCAAGGTTGCCAACAGTGGAGTTCGAACCCACTATCTCTCGAATGCAAGCTCACAGCTACGAGACCCGACCCGCAGTTTTGCATTGCAGACTTTGTTGGAGTTTGCCAAAACACTTCCAGTCTTGCGCAAACAGTTCCTCACAGGTTTTCCACAAATCGTGCTTCTCATAACTGTCCACTAAGCACGTCTGCTCGTCTCCCTCACTTACACATAATGACACAGCGGCGTACTCGGGAGATGCGCAAGCGCAGACTTGTGACAGCAACCGATTGGTGCATCGAAATCACGGTTTCCAGCATTTCCTGTGATGGACATTTCTCCTGCTCATTAACAAGGGTCTATTCCGCTTCAGTCTTATAAATGTTTTGCGGGCCAGTTTTATTATGCCCACTCTGTATAGATACAACAATCATTGTATACATATTTTCGAATGAGCTCATTAGGACTAAGCAAAGTACTCAGAGGCGTCCATTTGCCTCCCTTTGTGCCAATATTTCTTTTATTTTACTATGGGCTTCCTTTCTGCATTCAGACTAGGTTATTCCAGTCTTCTTCTTTGGTCTTTCCTCTTCGCCAACTTGCCCTTTGTGAATTTCGGATCTGAAGATTTTCTTAATCTGTTTACCCTCCAGGGTTGCTTTTTCCCGTCGGACTCAGCGAGGGATCCCACCTCTAGGACAGTTTCCTGGAGCGTGAAATTTGGGGTCAGGGATACAACTTGGGAGGAGAACAAGTACCTCACCCAGGCGACTTCACGTGCTATGCTGAACAGGGGCCTTATGGGGGATGGGAAGATTGGAACGGATAGACAAGGAAGAGCGAAGGAAGTGACCGTGGCCTTAAGCTAGGTACCATCCCGGCATTTGCCTAGAGGAGAAGTGGGAAACCACGGAAAACCACTTCGAGGATGACTTGAATAGGGAATCCAATCCCCTCTACTCAGTTGACCTGCCGAGGCTAAGTGGATCAAGTTCTAGCTCTCGTACCACTTTTCAAATTCCGTGGCAAAGCCGGAAATCGAACCCGCATCTCCCGGGGTGGAAGTTAATCACACTAACCACTACATCACAGAGGCGGACGGATCTGAAGATTACCCGGTGTAATTTCTGCCTGTTTCAGATTGTTTTCACTTCATCAATCCATTTCATTGTGTCTGTTTGCATATAATTCGACTTTTTCGTTATTTGTTTATTATTTTCATTACTTTTACACGGATATCAGAATTTCACAAGTTTTCGAGTAAGCCAAAAGCACAGGCTGATAATCAACTAGACTAAACAACAATATTTACCTCACTTATAGATTTAATCCTTCTCCATCTAACTTTTTCTTTCCTCAGCCTACAGTACAAAATCCTTTCAGGAGGCAGAGAATCACTATATTATGTATCACAAAAGTAATAATTTGCAGTAAAATATTGTTAAAATTTGAAGCGATCACCGTCGCAAAAGCTTCTGTAAGCCTCATACTTTTCTCTCTTGCCCACAACTGGCGTTGTTTAACTGTAGGATTTGAGAAATGTTTACCTTTAAACTTTACCACCATATGCAAACTCTGGCTTTGAAACAAGCTGTTATTACGCTGGATACAAAAAGAAATTCTTGTTTATCAACAACGCTGTTTGAAGGACTAATTTTTGTAAAATACCTGCTCCTCTTTTACTCCTACCCTTGTTTTCAAAAGCCTTCCCTCAACTTGTTCAAACACAGTACACTACAATCGCTTAGCAGTTTCTATTTTCCCTTTTATGTCACATCTCTAAGCTTAGAAATTGTAACCGTACAGGAATTTAAATACTCTACTGTAGGTTTCGGAAACTACTAAAATAGAACACAACAGGATCGAAGAGAATATACCTTCTCACATTTTCGGAACACCAGCAACTGAGGATACAGTATTAGGTTATTGTTCTCCAAATTATTTAGACTAGGGGACCCTTGCGAGAAATCTCGCATGTTCATAAAGAAATACACAACTCAGTTCAATATTAGACAATCTTACTACTTAATATAATCTTTGATTTTTTTAAAAACATTTATGGTATCCACATTAACGGAAGCAAATGCAAGTGACGAAAGTTCCGGATGTCATTTTTGGTTTTACTGCCACTCTTTCCTTAACTGGTAATTACAGCATATTATAATGACATAAACCAGGCGTCCCAGCGGCCAAAATGTGAAGTGGACAGCAATGATGGTGCGTATTTTCCAACAGCAACAATATTTGCAAATCGCACACTTCGTATAATTTTTGGATTTACTATCATTCTTTTCTGAACTGATAATTACAGTATATTATAATGACATAAAACAGGCGTCCCAGCGGCCAAAATGTGAAGTGGACAGCAGTGATGGTGCGTATTTTCCAACAGCAACAATATTTGCAAATCGCACACTTCGTACAATTTTCATAAACTCATTTTTAAAAGAAATGATCGATATTTATGAAATGAGAGCGCATTTCGTCACTGCTAATGTCTATTCTCTTTGTTTTGAATGCTCATTTGTCACGATCGGTTACTTGTGAGTGCCACAAAAGGGATCTATACTATTGAAATAATATATATGATACATACATTTAATAATGATCCTTACTCTCATTATTTGTGCCTCTTACTACTTTGTAATTAGACCTCATATTTGGCACTTTAACAACTAGGACGTAAGAAATTCTAATAAACACATAACATATTCTAGGACACACAGTGAAGTTGATGATTTCACATGTGATGATAATGAGAATCTGAAGGAATATGTTTTGAAAAGATTTAAGAAGCATTATTTTCGTATGCAGAATGTTCCAGGAAGAATTTTCAATATTCAGGGATATGTCAGGAACGACCATTTGAAGCAAAACACTTCATATGGATGTATGCCTTATTCCGAATGTTTTCCGAGAAAGAACACATTTAATGTCCATTTGTTTTGGGCTAGTGGCGCATATACAAGTCTTACTCACGCAACCTCTTTGACATTTTATTCTAGCGCAACCTACCTTGCTGCTTTCAACCTCTTTGCTCGGGATGTCTGTCTGCCATTAAACTAGCCCGTGTATTGTGAGTGTTGTAGTGCGAGGGATTGAGAATGTATCAAAGAGAAGCATCGGTTAACTGGGATTGTAAATAAAGGTTACAGATCCCTGCACGTGGTTATGAGAGTGTTTAGGATTGTAGTTAGGATGTAAAGGAGAGAGCATATACGACTCCAACTAGAGTATGGTTCCAGTGTATGGGACCCTCATCAGGATTACTTGATTCAAGAACTGGAAAAAATCCAAACAGTTCGATTTGTTCCGGGTGATTTCAGACAAAAGAGTAGCAAAACAAAAATGTTGCAAAGTTTGGGCTGGGAAGACTTGGGAGAAAGAAGACGAGCTGCTCGACTAAGTGATATGTTCCGAGCTGTCAGTGGAGAAATGGCGTGGTATGACACCAGTAGACGAAGTTAGGGTGGTGTCGTTAAAAGTAGGAGAGATCACAATTGAAATTCAAGAGGACAAATTGGGGAAAATATTCATTTATAGGAAGGCGAGTTAGGGATTAGAATAACTTACCAAGGGAAATGTTCAATAATTTTCCAATTTCTTTGCCATCATTTAAGAAAAGACTAGGAAAACAACAGATAGGGAATCCGCCACCTGGGCGACTGCCCTAAATGTAGATCAATATTGATTGATTGATTGATTGATTGATTGATTTATTGACTGATTGTTCACGCGCTGGATAAAATGACACAACTATACTAATGAAGAATGCAGATACGGTCTATGCTAACTGTTTCTGAGGTGGTAGTGCTCCTGCTGCTATGGAGGAATATCATCGGCGCTTTCCGACACATCAAATTTCTGATCGTAGAATGTTTACGAGAGTTTTCATCACATTGCCTGAAACAGGTATTATCCAAGTTCTCGTTTTTCTTCTGAACGTGCAGTTCAACAAGCTGCGCAGGAACAACAACACATTGTTGAAATGATTTAGTTCTTGCGGTTCAACAGTGCTGTTATATGGTGCACATGCCGCACAGTTTGCCGACGTTTCGATTACATTGCAGTGTTCTTTGTCAAGTTGACTGAAATACCTCTACAAGATCTGAGGTTATTAGTCTGCCAGGCAGCAATCACACTACGTCAGACTGAGAGGGTAGGATATTATCGTCACTGTTCGCGCAAAAGTTCATATCCGATGTTCTTTCTATCCATTAGTTTCCCTTAAGACTGATATCGCCTTCCAGCCACATATTAATATGCAGTCCATCAGAACTATTTTCATTGTGTTCATATTCGTATGCTAATGTGTAAAGAAAAATGAACTTTTAAGTACATAATATTGTGGGAGTGCATAAATAAGTCGTGCAATCATACATTTGTAGATTGCGGTACAGTAAGGTTCATTTTCCTTTACACGTAGGCATAGGAAAACGAACAGGGGTTGAAAGTGGGTAGTATGTGGTCCTGTGGGTTCACTTCTTGCTGGTGGAAGTGTACTAATAAAACGCAAGAAATGCCATTTATTCCTGCCAAGTCCGATACATGCACGTCCACGCCTTGTCCCTTGGGCAACTGATACACCGCGTGTACACTTCAAAATGGGGACCCACCAGCTAAGGGAGACAACCCTGAAAGAAAATATTGGCTCTCCAGGATTGCTGGGGGTTGGCGTTGGGCTGACAATCCAATCTGTAAAGGAAGTCTTCACGAAATCTGAAGAAGAAATAGCCGGCCTGACCTTTATACGACGACCTCGCAAACGTGCAAAGGACTTGAGAATTGGTAATTGGAGGAGCTTAACGGGAAAGAATGAAGAATACTTCTTCAGAAAGCCAAGGCCCACAAAGGGCTGTCGCGCCAATGATGGTGGTGATAATAATAATTTCGTGTGGCTATTTCTAGCCGAGTGCAGCCCTTGTAAGGCAGACCCTCCGATGAGGGTGGGCGGCATCTGCCATGTGTAGGTAACTGCGTGTTATTCTGGTGGAGGATAGTGTTATGTGTTGTGTGTGAGTTACATGGATGTTGGGGGACAGCACAAACACCCAGCCCCCGTGCCACTGAAATTAACCAATCAAGGTTAAAATCCACGACCCGGTCGGGAATCGAACCCGGGACCCTCTGAACCGAAGGCCAGTACGCTGACCATTCAGCCAACGAGTCGGACATGGTGATGATGATGCAGATGATGATGATGATGGTAGGAAAATTAACACAAGGAAAATTGTTTTGATGGACTGCATATCCATATGTGGCTGGGAGGCGTGACCAGTCTTAAGGAAAACAATGGATTGGAAGAGCATTGAGAGATATAACCTTTTGCCCGGATAGTAACGATATATGGCCATGGTCAGTAACGACTCTCGAAGTTCAATACGGTTCAACCCGGAAGAACTAAATTACTCTAACATGGAAGCTTCACTTCTAAGATACGTTGTTGAACTGGTGAAACGTAGTCCTACTACCAGCTCACGGCAACTTCATCCACATATCAATGTCCCATGGCGAACATTACGTGCGGAAAACTTGTACCCATTTAAAAACGTAAAACGACAAATCGGTAAGACAAATGCGCACGCGCCACTTGCCCCTAAAACGAATGTACATTAAATGTACTATCTCTCTGGAACTATTTGGATAAGGAATGCAGTTTTTTGCTTCAAATTATCGTTCCCGTTATATCCCTGAATACTGACCATTCCTCCTGGGACACCCTGTATATTGTACGCCAAACAATGCTGTTTCCATTCCTAAAACTTGTAGTTTATCATTAAGTTGTTGAGATTTCTTTTTTTTTTGCTATTGACTTTACGTCGCACCGACACAGATAGGTGTTATGGCGACGATGTGGTAGGAAAGGCCTAAGAATGGGAAGGAAGCGGCCGTGGCCTTAATTAAGGTACATCCCCGGAATTTGCCTGGTGTGAAAATGGGAAACCACGGAAAACCATCTTCAGGGCTGCTGACAGTGGGGTTCGAACCCACTATCTCCCGAATACTGAATACTGGCCGCACTTAAGCGACTGAAGCTATCGAGCAAGCAACTCAATGTTTAAAACATCCTAGGAATATGAGCTACGAATTTTAGGTCAATAAAATTAAAGTATGAGAATATATTAATTAATTAAATTTCTTAATCATTGTTATCCCGTCGATTAGATTACCAATTTGCCTTTTTCTACCACTACGAGCGCTAATGTGAGTCAATGCCGAGTTTCACTTAAGCCCTTATAACTACTGTATACTCGGAGTGGACATTTTTCAACAATCAAAAAAGCCTGAGGGTACTGAACTAAGGAACACATCACGGAAATAATTATGTAAAAAAAGTTAATTTGGCTAGGATTTGAATGGAAAAGAAAACGAGTAAAGAAACAAGAGATTTTAGGCTGTTATCCCAGAACTGCATTTAGGCCGGAAGTGATTTTCGATTTTTGTCTTTTTAGTTTGATCGAGACATCCATGACTCACAATTGTATACCTTTTCTGGCCCCTTTATCCCTTCAACGTTCGGCACAATTGAGGAAATTGCTTAATTTTACGTTTTTCGTTCTATGGAGACCCCTACTTTGTCTGCTTAGAAATGTTTTCAATATTAATATGCTTATTTGCATTATGGTCCAGGTGCTTTGCCTCCTCAAAATGATATAACTAATGTCATTTAGGGCAGACGCATGTTTTAAATTTGTGCACAGTAATCGTGACATGTGGTTATATATCCAAGACGTTACTAGCGATAATTAGAAGTGGCCGAAATATCTCTTAGATACCTTCTGGTAAAGTAAAGAACAGACTCATCATAGCAAATTATGGTTATGAAAATTGACTACACCCTTCATTATTTACATTAGCGCTTGTTCTTTGCCTATGTCACATATTTTTATTAAATAAACTAATTTTACTGCCTTTCCTGACGGGATTCATCCTTTATTTAACAATTTGACAAATGTGTGAAATATTTTATATCTACTTTAGCTTGAGATTTGCTATCCCGAAATTTGACTGTTAAGTGAATCCCTCTTCCTGCAGACTCTAAACAGATGCGCCTCTTCCATTGCTTCCCTAGATAACAAACAACGATTCTCGTGCACATCCATTAACCACCACACCATATTTCTCACTTCTCTATTTGTTTTCCTTTATTGTCAACAATTTGCCAGCTAGAATGCAGAGCCATACATTCTGACATGACAATCTGTTTGTAAGCATGTTTTACTCTAGCAGTTACCGTCTTACTCGGCATCGTTTCTTAATTCTGAATGTCTTTATCCCTGCAGTTTTCCATTCCTACTCTGTCAGGTATCCTTTTCATGATATTCGTTTAAATAATTCATCTGATGTTAGTATGCTAAATTGAAGATTTCCCTCCGTACCCCCTTTTTAATCTTTAAAAGTACTAGATATCCGAAAATGTCAAAATATTGAAAAAATAACTGTGAAATCATAATGGAGCTCTTCTCTGTCGGTAGAATTAAAACTGCATCGTGTCATTTGATTAAGAAATTCAATTCAAATGCATTTCGAGTAGTATTTCATTTTTCACTTGTATTTTTTCTAGATTTTCTGCTTTGCTTCGCTGGGTAGATCTCTGTTATTTCTCCTTCTGATAGAAGCCTACAACCCTGTTTCAATACAGCGATATTACGGAGACAGGAGTAGTCATTGTAATTTTTTAATTATTTTTAAGTGAATAAGAGGAAAAGAAAAACAAAGACTTGTTCTATCCAACACAAGAAACGTTAATGCTTGATGATTCTTGTTGTTTAAAGGTGCCTAACATCCAGGCCATCGCCCCTAATGGCACGAAATGAGACGAAATGTAATGACAATTAAAATTCCAAAATTCATCCACTGATCAGAATTTAAAACATGATGAACGAATGAATTTAAAATAATCAGCGAATCCAACTCATAATACTGAAAGTTAAAATAATGCCAAAATCCAGCCACTGACTAGAATAAAAATGAACAATGAACAATGATTATAAATTTAAAACAATCTGTGGATCCGACCCGCGATGCCCCAACTTTGCAAAAAATAATTTTAAACAATGCTATCAACCGAATAAGGGGCTGCTTCCAAAGCAGAATCCTAAATCTATGATGCTTGTTGTCTAAAGGGGTCCAAAAATCTAGGTCACCGTCCTCTCGTAATGCTAGTAATCGCTGGTAAAGTAGTACCATGGTGTTCCTCACTTAGTGATACTGATCACAGGTAATGTACTACATACAAGTAAGGACATTGTGTTGTTTCTTGCGGGGGGGGGGGGGGGGTACTACCCATCCACTTAATAATTTACACATATTTTAAAACATCCATTATTTATACGATGACTAATCAGTGTTTTTATTAATATCATTGCAGTAATGTAGAATCAGTTCATTGTAACCATTAAAAAAGACTATGGAAACAGAAGAGGAGCTCCTTTGATTGACGCATATTCTGGAAACAGAATAATATTGTACCATGAAATGTCAATGGTAATGTGAAACAGAATGATGGAGAGGTTCTGGGAATAGAAACGTAGAGGAAGAAAATGTCACCGAGATACTGTATAGAAGCAACAAGAAGTTACCAAGGATGACGTGTGGTTTAGCATGACGGGGAGATCAATATATATTGTAAATGTGAAGGGTCCTATCTTAGATTCTTGAGGAACTTCATGTTGTATCTATACGTTCACATGTAATATTTAACATTTTATCTGTTCTGTTTCTTATAAGTGGCTTGCGGATATCGCAGATAACTGTATTAATAAGTATGAAGGCGAATAGCAACCAGTGTGGCAGTAAAATTTAACATTTGTGATTATTACAATACTGCAAGTAAATGTATTGGAGCTTGAAACCTATGTTACGTTTTTTGTAAACGCCGAGATGCCGGAATTTTGTCCCGCAGGAGTTATTTTACGTCCCAGTAAATCTATCGAGACGATACCGACGTATATGAGCACCTTCAAATACCACCAGACTGAGCCAGGATCGAACCTGCCAAGTTAGGGTCAGAAAGCCAGCTTTTTACCGTCTCGACTAGTCAGCCCGGTGTGTAGATATAAGGACTAGAACGGTATTTATAGTGACCCAGTTATCATGCCAACATTAGCATTGGCGTTGCATCTGTAGAATGATCAAGAGGGGAATTTTTACCCTCTTGCCCTCACTATATACATAAAAAATCTCAAATCAGAATTAAATTTGAGACAGCCAAAAATCGAACTCACAAAGAGAAAGCTACAATGCTAAAACACCTGACCTCGGCAGGTGTCATTTAAGAATGCTTGTATGCTAAGAATATTTTCCAGATTGATTAGTCTGTTAAGAAACGGCCTTTCAAGACACAACTCCGGTATTGCAGCGTCTAAGACCAAAACGTTATGATTAATAATATTTATGCGTATGTTACTATGAGGAAAAGTAGACTAGTTCTCTGTGGACACATCAAGAGGAGAGGCTGGCCCACAATATACCGACCCTGCAAGGAAAATGAAAAAACATCTGTGGCTAAGGGAGGTACACGAAGACTTAGAAGAAGTGGTTGGCGAAGAGGGATAGATAGTCCAAAGATCAATATTTAGGAAAAAAATTGCACGAAAGAGGAACAGAATCGACAAACAACTTGCGAAGTCACGAAGCATCTCGGTGAAAAGTGAGAAAGGTGACGTCAAAGACTTAAGGACCTTCGACGGAAGTGCAAGAAAAAGGCGTAAGTATGAGGGAAGGAAGGACATTTACTACTACAGTCAACATTTCCTGGACTGGCGCCTAAAGCGTAGGTAACACGGCACACACTCGTATAATACCATCATATTTCGTGGACTAGCGCCTACAGTATAGGCACTCCTATGTATTACAGTCAATATGTTCGCGGACTGGCGCCTACAGCGTAGGCAACACAGTGTACTAACAGTTCAAGGATCACATAGACTTTTGACCTGCCTTTTCGCGACTTTTTCCCGTCGTTCTGATATGGACGATTTCGGCTTCATATTCTCAAACTTTTCATTTTATTATTATTATTATTATTATTATTATTATTATTATTATTATTATTATTATTATTATTACTATAATTTCGTGTGGCTATTTCTAGCCAAGTGCAGCCCTTGTAAGGCAGCCCCTCCGATGAGGGTGGGCGGCATCTTCCACATGTAGGTAACTGCGTGTTATTGTGGTGGTGAATAGTGTTATGTGTGGTGTGTGAGCTGCAGGGATGTTGGGGACAGCACAAACACCCAGCCTCCGGGCCACTGGAATTAACCAATGAAGGTTAAATCCCCGACCTGACCGGGAATCGAACCCGGGACCCTCTGAACCGAAGGCCAGTACGCTGACCATTCAGCCAACGAGTCGGACATTATTATTATTATTATTATTATTATTATTATTATTATTATTATTATTATTATTAACTGAATGTTCAATACGCATTACGCCAACTGTTACATAACCTGACCAATGATGGATTTTCTGTCACATCAGTGATGTAATTGTATTCGTCGCTATTTGTCATCCATTCAACTCACCGTATGCTAAGAGAGAGAGAGAGAGAGAGAGAGGTTTAAATGTATTGCTATCACAGCAGATTCCTCCCCCTATTCAGCTCATCTTCAGCTAAGGAGGGGAGACGGCTGAGATCTAATCCACTCGTCAATAGATTGCGGTTGTGTCATTATTCATCTGTTCCTGGTCTTCATAAACACACGGAAGCAACTTATCTTTTTTTTAATAAGGGATGTATGTTTTGTTAAAGTATTCTATACGATGGACTATGTATACTTTCAATGATACTATCATCTTTACTAATAATCTGATCATGATATTTACCAGAACGGATTATATGTTTTCATTTTGGGAGGTTTGATACACATCAGTTAGCATGAGACGAAGACTCAAGTTTCTGTGCGACGAAGGACTGCATAACCATGCGGAAGAAAGCCTACTTCCTATAAACAGTGGACCTAGTTCCTCTGCGACAAAGGATTCAGCTGGTATGCGAGAAACGGTGAATATTCTGTACAATAATGACCTATAGACATGATTTAGGCTTTTGGGCTCATGCCGTGTCAAGAAAATATGGTGAAATTCTTTACGTTTCGCAGAGAACTTTGCTCTGCGTCTTCAGAAGAAAATCTCCACTGTTCACAGGTCCAGGATTATACGGGAAGCTGGGAAGATACGTAGAAATCCTAAGAATTTCAATAGGGACACTGTCTGCCGATTAAGTAATACGTGGCTGCTATCCATTAAGGATAGGTAGTTCTCTTCCCTCTCTCTTCACTACTGTTATTTCGTTGCGGCGTTTTCCAAATTCGTACGTTCTTCATCACGAGATTTTTCATTCCAGGCTTGTGTCAATGTCATATTTTCATATGTGTGTATATTTGTTATGTGACTCCCTCTCAGACTGATTCTGATGGTTCAGTCAGCTTCCGCTTCGAATGCTAGCGCTGTACCCCGTACGGTGAGCCATCTGGTGACGATATGAACGTACCACTTCCACTTCTATCATTAGCGTCTAAATTCAACGTCATTCTTGAAGTTTTCCTCGTGAACAGTCGAGATTTCCTTCTGAAGACGCAGAGCGAAGTGTTCCACACGTTATGGTACTTTTTTTTGTATTTGCTTTACGTCGCACCGACACCGATATGTCTTATGACGACGATGGGATAGGAAAGGCCTAGGAAGTGGAAGAAATCGGCCGTGGCCTTAATTAAGGTACAGCCCCGGCATTTGCCTGGTGTGAAAATGGGAAACCGCGGAAAACCACCTTCAGGGCTGCCGACAGTGGGCTCGAACCCACTATCTCCCGATTACTGGATACTGGCCGCACTTAAGCGACTGCAGCTATCGAACTCGGTCGTTATGGTACTACTCACAAGTATTGTACGTCGCACAGGCAACGCAGACTTATGGTGTTTCTCACATAATGGCGCCACTCAGACAACGCGATCCCCCGGTGTTCTCCACAGTAGTACAATAATCACAGGCAACGCCCAGACCCGTGGTGTTTCTCACATAATTGTACTAATTACAGGCAACGTAAGCCCGTCGTGTTCCGCATATAGTGGTACTAATCACAGGTACTGAAAACCCACAGTGAACCGCTCTCTGCTGCTACTAATCACCGCAAACCTGTTGTGTACCTAACATAGTGATACTACTCTCAAGTAAAGGCGACCAATAGTGTTCCCCGCGTGATGGTACTAATTACAAGTAGTTTCATAATTCTAATTCAATCATCCCTTGGCCGCCCTTTTAGTCGCTTATTACGACAGGCAGGGGATACCTTGGGTGTCTCCACAGATCGTAGTAGTGAAACCCAATAACACTGTCATTAATAACTCTCCTATCTACGTAAAATATATCTCGAATGCCTCTGCGGTCCAATGATTTTATATTCTCAATTTAAAACGGTACAGAAAAGCAGAAAATCATTTCTTAGATGAAAGAAAAAAATCTAAATTATCCTAAAACTTAGGAGAAAATATTCTAACCAAGCGGGTACGGTCCCATTCCTTCTTAAACGCTATTCTGTAACCTGGACAAAGTCATACAACCTCATCTACTACTGTTATACTCACGATGTTGAATTATACCTTCTTTTAAAATATGAGAAAAGTTTCACATACATTAAAAAACTTTCTCTCTCTTCACACCCATACAAAAAGTATGGATATAAAAAGCCGAGGGAACAGGACTGGTTCTGCGCCGTGATATATCTTCAGATAATAATAAAAAACTTTTTTGTACACATAATTCTTCTTTAACTACAAAAAATGCGCGCTCACACACACACACACGAATACAGGAGAGGCTTTGTGTTGTGGTAGCTACGGTTTGTTATGAACCCATAAATTGAAGAGCACTGCCACATATTGGGAACTAGAAGACAGTGTGGACATCTAATTGGAGCCGGGAAGGGTGATTTAGATACGTACGTATGTACACAGACACACATACAGAGACCATACCTATTCAACTAGGCATGAATGTACCCATGTATAAAGTTTTTAACATTGCTCTATATCCATTGACAGCAAACGGATTTACACCAGTTTCAATAATATTAATTTTGTTTTAAAAAAAGGCTTCGGGTAGACAACATTGCGAACAGCCATATCCCATAAAATATATGGAGTGCAATAACAAGGTAACTTCTACTGAACAGCGAGGGTGTAATATTTGAAAACAGGTCATGTGTTATTCTGGGAGGGGAATCCCCATATCTGTCTCTTCTAACCAATCAAAGAAGGATGATAGGGTCAACTATTTTATGTTCTGAGGAAGCGTGTAGTTTTCTTGAGACGCTCTATATCTTGATCATAGCCTCTCTCTATTGTAAAGTGATCAGACGTTGTTCTGAAATAAGTAGGTAAACAAACAAATACACAACAGTGTTATTTGTTGAGTAATTATAATCATTTGTCTTGTGTTTATACACTCATATTCATATACATCAGAACCCCTTTAAATACTACAGATAGGAAGTTTATATTAACAGGACATGTTCATTAGCATGTTCTGCAGAAACGATTAGTATTTCAGTCACGTAGGTTCAGCATGTGTCCTGTTATCTAGTAGACACTGGGTCCTCCATGGGCACTGATAACTTGTTACAGCGTGATGACATCGATGCGTATAAGGCGCGAATGGTGTCCTGGGGTATAGTCATCCATACTGCATTCACCTGGTTCCACAGTTCATCATTGGTGGTTGGGATTGGGTCACAGCGCCACACCCGTCGTTTCACCATATCTCTCATATTTTCGACTGGCGACAAGTCCGGTGATCGGGCAGGCCAGGGCAACAGTATGACATCCTGTGACAACATGAAGGCACGCGTTTGTGCGGCAACATGTGGTCGTGCATTGTCCTGCTGAAACATGTCGTCTGCGGTGTCGTGCAGAAAGGGCATGGCTACGGGTCGCAGGATATCATTCACATAGGTTAAAGTGGTCACAGTGCCCTGAACACGCACCGACTGTGATTTGTGGTTGTGCCCAATAGCACCCCACACCATAAGGCCTTGAGTTGGTGCTGTATGTCTTGTGCGAATGCGGTGAATGTGATTCCTCTCCCGTTGTCTGCGGCGAAGTAAAATGCCGCCATCATTTTGAAACAAACAAAACCTGGATTCGTCCAAAAATACTCTCTGCTGCCATTCCTGTCCCCAGAGACGTCGCTCCATACACCATTGCAGTCTAGCATGTTTATGCACGTTAGTCAAAGGTAGGATGAGAAGTGGACGACGCGCCGGTAACCGAGATCGTAATAAACGGCGGCGGACTGTCACTTTTGATAGTGTACGAAGTGTTCCACTGTTGCGCTAGAGCCGAGGAGGACGCAGATCTCTCTTGCAATGCCATTCGGATGAGATGTCGATCATCTCAGTGGGGGGGTGGTCTAGCTGATGCGACCACACCCATCTCGTCGTATTCCACCGCCTTCTGTGAACCATTCTGTACACACCCGTTGCAATGCCGACACACTTCGTCCCTCACGAGCAGCGATTTTCCCGATGGATGCATCACGTTCTCTCATGGCAATAATGCGCCCTCTTTCAAAACGTCTGCGAGGCATCCTGTACGTCTGCTTTAGTCACCCTGATCCATTACCTTCGGTTTATAGCGAGAGCGGCGGCCGTAGGCACATTTTACAAGTCTGTGGTGGTGCGCCGAGATATCGATGTGGACCTCGAACCTGAGGGCCGACATAATTCAAATGCTAACCATTTCGTCGGAACATACTAATGCACATGTTCTGTGAATATGAACTTCCTACCTCTAGTCTTTCAAGGTGTCCTGATTTTTATGAACATGAGTGTAGTAAGTAGATGAACAATCGAATAGAACAGTGTTATTTGCTGAGCAATGTAATAATTTTGTCTTGTTTCGCCTTTTGACCGAAAATCTGTCTCCAAGCTTCAGGAAATGCCTCGGACTACACTTGATCATCCTCCTTACAGCCCGGACTTATCGCCCTGTGATTTCCATTTGCTCGGGCCGCTTAAAGAAGCTCTAGGAGGGCAACGATTTGAAGATAACGAGAGTGTGGAAGACTTCGTGTGCAACTGTCTGGTGACATGACCCTGTTCTTTTTACGATGAGGGCATCAAAAAGCTGCACATACGCTAGGACAAATAAATTTCCAAAGCAGGAAACTATGTGAAGAAATAAATTGTAATCGCCTTGTGTGTTTCAATAAATGTATTTAAATAAAAAATAAAATCCCGTTTATGTAGAGTATATAGAGTAATATAAAATAAGTTCTAACGTGGAAATAAAACGTTTTCGAACCCACGCCCATATAAGATGCACTCGAAACAGTTTATTGCGACACCGTTTTTAACGCCGTATTGCATGTAACGGTGAAATCTAACGGTTTTGTCTAAATCCTCTACAAATGTATTTAAAAATCGCTTAGTAGGTACGACATCGCTTATTATGATATTTCGTATAAAACAGCGTATTTTATCACATTTTCGTAGAAATGTATGTTCTATTACGTCCAAAGTTGACTTTTTTATTTATGCGTTTGGGGATTACTGACAACAAATTAAAGCTTATTTTCAAAGTCATCTTTTCAGTAGATTGCAGCTTCCAAATCAGCCTGTCTGTTAAATAGTCGAGGCAAGCATCACTGTGAGGATGGTGCAAAAGAAAGGGAAAGTGTTTAATATTGAAGAAAAATCATACGTAATATGGCAATTACAGCATGGGGAAACAAATGTCAGCATCGCAAAAGAATTGGGCGTGTCACACACAGCGATTTCTACAATTTGGAAGAACAGAGAGAACATCTCATTTATTAGCCAAGACCGTGTGCGGTATTACTGATCAGTAGAGCCCGGATTTTTATGTGTTAATAGGTTAGAATGCAAAGTTTCTGAAGCGGGCAACAAGTATAGTCTACCTTCACAACGACTGTGCTATGGGGTTTGCATAAACATTAGGGGTACGACCCCATCAGAACTCCAATAATTTATGTTACCCTTGCTACATAATGGAAGAGTGGGTGGCCGACACTTCCTATTAATCAAATTTAGTTTGCAGTCTAACCTGTTAGGGCATGAAAATCCGGGCTTTGCTGATCAGTTTACATTGTTGTTACTTCACTTCTTACTTATTTGATATTTTCCTGACATATTGTGTAAACAATAACTGAAGAAAAATTCCCCTCAGTCCCTCTCTACAAATACTGTATTGCAAATATAATACTTAATTTGCTTATGTTTTTTTTAAGTTTTCTAGTCTGTTAATTAACCTTGTATATGTGCAGCTAATAAATGTATGTCTCTTGGCGAATAAATGAGATGTTCTCTTTGTCCTTCCAAATTGTAGAAATTGTTGAATGTGACACGCCCAATTCCTTCGCGATTCTGACCTTTGTTTCCCCATTTTGTAATCGCCATATTATGTATGATTTTTCCATGACAAAGAGGGCTGTTGGGAGAGTGAAAGGTTTGCTGACAGCTATAAGCATACCAATCAAACTTAGGAAGAGGTTTGCCAAATGTTTTGTGTGGAGTGTGGTGTCTTATGGTTCTGAAACGTGGACAGTCAGACAGAAAAATATTTATAAAGTTTTGAAATGTGGGTAGGGAGAAGAACGGAGAAAGTGAAATGGACTGATAGAGTGAGAAATGAGGAAGTGCTGAGCAGGGTAGGAGAGGAGAGGAACTTCATGATGATGATTCAGAAAAGGAAAACATCTTGGATTGGTCACATATTATGTAAAAATTATCTACTACAGAGAATCATGGAGGGAAATGTTCAAGGAAAAAGAGGGAGAGGACGAAGAAAGTTTGCAATGCTGACAGATGTGAAAAGAGGAAGAAATTACAAGCACATGAAGGAAGATTCTCAGGACAGAGAGAAATGGAGGACATCCAGTTGATACCTGTCTAAGGATAGATTTACTGAAAGAAGAAGGTGCGTGCAGCCTAGAACGTACAGATATCACATTTTTTGGCAAAATGAAAAGAAAGACCAGTTTATGCGACTATGACCTATAACGACCCTTAATTGGCTGTTTTTTTTTTCGGAGGCGTATAACAGGATTCGACTGTATTTTCCTCTTCTACTTTTAAGAAAACTCCTGAAAATTTGGCAGTTCTTTATTGTTACACCTTGCATACCACACCCAACATTAGCATAATGAAGATGTTGAACAAAGAAATCGCTATTCTTTAATCATTTAATCACTTTATTTTTCTATGGTATTACTTCAAGACTTAGAAAAATACTCTGTGCAGTTCCAGATGGAATGCCCCACATGTAAATTGTATCTTATTCCAAATGTGAATGCCAGGATCCATTTCCATGTATTGTATTTCAGAGTAAAACAAGCATCTGCCACTGGTTACATAATGCAGGTAGAGATACACGTTAATTGGAGTACCACATCCAGCCCTAACTAGTGACACATGTCATTTGATTATACTAAGTCCGCTGGTTCTGCTCAATTAATTTCCCTGCACTACAGCATCATCTCTGCTTTGCTTAGCCAATCCATTACTGCGTCACTTCACAGTTTTGGAAGGGGGGGGGGGGGGGAAGTTGGTGGAGTAAGAATGTTTTCAAGTTCACCAAGTAATTTTATATTTGTCTTCCTTTCTTTAAAAAGAGTTTCTGTTTTCGTTTGGGTAAAAGTAACATTGAAGGAAAGGTTAAGTGCATCTCAGATAAAATAGTAGATACATTATAGACATGATATAGGCTTTTGGGTTTGTGCCGTGTCAAGAAAATAAGGCGAAAATCTTTACGTTTTGCAGAGAACTTTGCTCTGAGTCATCAGAAGAAAATCTCGACTGTCCACGAGAAAGGCTTCTCAAACAATGAGGTTTGAATTTAGACGTTATAATAGAAGTGGAAGTGGTACGTTTATTCGTCACCAGATAGCTCAACGGACGCGGTACAGCGCTAGCGTTCGAAGCGGAAGCTGACGGAACTGTGTCAGAATCAGGCTGAGAGGGTCACATAACTTCAAAATGTACCCACTGACAACGTATGTATGTTGGGTATTCATCCCGAAGGCTGGTTTGATCCTCTGCAGCTCCGCCAACAGCTGTCATAAATAGCCTAGGCGTCACTGAAGAGGCGTACTAGGGAAATGAGGAGTGAGGTAGTTTCCCGTTGCTTTCCTCACCGAGCCAACTGTTGCTATTAGATATCAGTCTGCCAAGCCCACTGAAATGCATGCATCAACCGACCCTATGAGCGATATTTTCATACCATTCATAACAGGGACTGGCTGCATAAGCAATGGTATTACTAGCATCGCTCATACCTCAGTCACTTTCCTATTGTCAAAGCCAAGGATGAAACTGAGACAGGTCAAAGTAACAAATTTGATATAGCCCATACCAGAAGACATAGTGCACTGTAAACACTACATCTCGCCAGCCACTGACAACAATCTAAAACAAATGACGAAAAAATGACCAAGAATACAAAACAATCACTGGATCCAATTCACTATGCCTTATTTCCTGAAATGATGATTGTTGTCCAATGGGGTCCAAAATCCAGGTCACCGGCCCCTCATAATAGTACTAATCACCGGTAAAGCACAACCATGGTGTTCCTCACTTAATGGGACTAATTACGGGCGCCGGTAATACGTGGTATTTCTAACATAGTAGAACTAATTACAGGCCAAGTATGTTCATGGTGTTGCTTACATAGTGGTACTAATCATAGGCAATGCAAATCCACGGCGTATCACACATTATGGTATCAACCAGGGGCGGTGCGTGGTATTGTTGCAGCATTGCACAACTCCCAAAAAATGTACACATCATTTGTCGTCCTTTCTTCTAATGTTTTAGTTTAATAAACCTAACGTATATTCGACAACATGTTAAAATAGACTATTTTTGGTCGTTCGCTGTACTAGTGCTTCGTAACGGACTAACAAACGCTGCTGGCTTCGAATCAAACTCAGGGAATTTGCTTTCTTAAGACAACTCCCTAGCGGACAGCAGGTAGCATGCTCGCCAGTGTCGGTCTCAGGGAGTTGCACGAGACTAACAACTCCCCTGCCGAGAAACAGTTCCAAACATCCCCGTTAGATTGTGCCACTCTGCTGAGATTACTTAATTCCTACTTTCTTTCCTCTCGCAAAGGTAATTTCATTTCCATTTTTTAATTTACATTTTTTGCTTTACGTTGCACCGACGCAGATAGGTCTTACAGCGACGATGGGATACGAAAGGGCTAGGAGTTGGAAGGATGCGATCGTGCCTTTGAGGCACAGCCACAGCGTTTGCCTGGTGTGAAAATGGGTGGAAAATCATCTTCAGGGCTTCCGACAGTGGTGTTCGAACTTATTATTATAGCTACGCGACCCTAACCGCACGGCCAACTTGCTGGGTAATTTCTTTTCTACACCACCCACAATATTACCAACATCTTGCTTTCAATTCAAATGAGGCAAAAGTAACTGTGCCAGGCTGAGTGGCTCAGACGGTTGAGGCGCTGGCCTTCTGACCCCAACGTGGCAGGTTCGATCCTGGCTCTGTCTGGTGGTATTTGAAGGTGCTCAAATACTCAGCCTCGTGTCAGTAGATTTATTGACGTGCACAACAACTCCTACGGGACTAAATTCCGGCACCTCGGCGTCTTCAAAAACCTTAAAAAGTCGTTAGTGGGACGTAAAGCCAATAAAATTATTATTAACAGTATCTGTAGTTGTAGTGTATAATTATTAGCCTCATATTTTCTGGGTTATAATCACCAGATATATTACAGTTTTAGTAGGAATGTAGTTCATTACTTAACGATAATAGAGTTTCTTGTTATTTCTGTAAGCTATAAAAATGTGACACTGAACATTTTGGTGCAACACCCAGCTTCAGATACCACCAGCCGCCACTGGTAGCAACCACAGGCAACACAGACCCATGGTACTCCCCACAAATTGGTACTAATCGCGGGCAACAGCCAAACCCGTGGTGTTCCTCGCATAGTGGTACTAATAAGAGGCAACGTAGACCTGTGGTGTTCTTCATATAGTGGTACAACTCATAGGTAACTCAGACCCATTCTGAACTCAGGAGAATAGACACAGCGTACGGCACATTTTCCTCATGGACATTAGTCCAAGCAGCCGAGCGCTTCCCCCCCCCCCACCACACACACACCGCGCTCGGTGGGATACTCACGATGGTACTATGGACAGGCCACGCACTGGTCCGATGGTGGTACTAATCGCAAGTAACTCCGACCCATGCTGTTCCTCACGTACAGGTACTAGGGACAAGTATTGTCATTGTTCTAATTTCATCATCCCTTGGTCGCCCCTTTTAGTCGTCCATTACTACAGGCAGGGGATACCGTGGGTGTGTTCTTCGTCTGCGTCCCCCCACAAGATTATTATTATTATTATTATTATTATTATTATTATTATTATTATTATTATTATTATTATTATTATTAAAAATCCAATGAGATCTGGCGGTCTTGAGCCTGTTGTCTTCGGATCCGAATCCCGATACTCTACCACTGACGTACAGAGGAATTTGGTCATCATAAATGGTCCATTTCTCGCTCGTCGTTAGATATGCCACATTACTACGACAGCACTGACAGAAATGGGATATTAGTAGCGACATCAATATATTACGAACTATATTTCATTTGTCCCTTTGACATATTTACTACCTCGCTGATAGTAGAATGTTAACACCTGTTTTTGAATTACTGTTTATTGCCGGTTTATTGACAAATCTAACCCGTTTAATAGTGTCGTTCAGTGAAAGTATGTGAAGGTACAAAGACATCCAAGACATCAAGTTGTTAGCAGCTATTTTATGACCCTCAAGGAAGGCTTTGTTGTTGTTGTTGTTGTTGTTGTTGTTGTTGTTGATGATGATGATGATGATTGCTGTTTAAAGGGGCCTAACTAGCACCTAGGTCATCAGCCCGTAACGATACGGAAGGAGACGAAATGTAATGACAATTTAAAATTCCAAAATTCATCCACTGACCAGAATTCAGAACTTGATGAAGAATGAATAGATGAATATGAATTTAAAATAATCAGTGAATCCAAGTCATAATATTGAAAGTTAAAATGAAAATGAAAACCTACAATCTGTTTTCCAGTCATTGACCGGGTCAGGGACGTAATGAATGAAGCATATATAGGCTGTTATTACGATGGGGTCGCCACTCCCACAGTGATTTATTGATGACTGATAGATGCTATGAAATGAGAATGGAGAGTGTTGCTGAATGAAAGATGACAGGGAAAACCGGAGTACCCGGAGAAAAACCTGTCCCACCTCCGCTTTGTCCAGCACAAATCTCACATGGAGTGACCTGGATTTGAACCACGGTATCCAGCGGTGAGAGACCGACGCGCTGCCGTCTGAGCCACGGAGGGCTCTGAAAGTTAAAAATAATTGCAAAATGAATCCATTGACTAGAATTCAAAAAGACGACGACGAACAATGACTGCGAACTTAAAACAATCAATGGATCCGACCCGCAGTGCCCCACCTTACCAGAAACTAACTTCAATGGTATATAGGCTACTGACTAAGGGGCTGCTTCCAAAGCACTTTCCTGACTGGATGATGCTTGTTGTTTAAATGTATCCAAATACAGGTCAACGGCCCTTCATAATGGTACTTATCACTAGTAAAAAAGAACCATGGTATTTCCCATGCAACGGTACTAATCCCAAGTAACGTAAACTCACGGTGTTCCTCACAAACCAGGGCCATTCATAGGCAACGCAGACCCATGTTGTTCCTAACATAGTGGTACTAATCATAGGGACCCGTACTATTCCGTAGTGTTCCTCACATAGTGTGTACTAATCACATGCAACGCCCAGACCCATGGTGTTCCTTGGAACGCAGACCAATGATGTCCACAACCAGATGCTGAAACACCTCAGCAAAGATAGCCTCTTTTTATCTCCTTGGGGTGTTCCAAGCGAACCTGGACAGAGTGGAGCCTCTGTGAGAGTGGCGGATACTATATCTACATGGGTTCTGTAAACCCATAGTGATCCACCCACAGACCCATGTTATTCCTCACATAATGGTACTAATCGCACGAAAAGTCTACTCGTGGTGTTCCTCGTCCCTTACGACAAGCAGGGGATACCGTGGGTGTATTCTTCGTCTGAGTACCCCACCCACAGGGGTTGTGTGTTTGGACCGCGAGAGCTATTTTATTTCGCTCAAGTTCGCCGACAGGCCGGTTAGGGCCCCACAATCCGCCACCCGGGACGCGCCACATGGGAGTATCACCTCTCGCCCTGCTACAACAGGCTCGTGGAGAAGGGTGTGCCTTCAACGAACCCTGGTTCATTTTGCAAGGTGTAAGCCAAGTATTACCACTCCTGTTAACTGTGTTGTAGGTGTGATGTAGAGCTGTAGGAGGTGAGAAAGTATACAGGGCTGAACAGAAGAAGAGGTGAGACACCTGGTGATGTTCTCCACCCATCAGTGAACAGTGCGGGGGGCGGTTCTTCGCCCGTGCAACCCGTGCCACCGCAAATGGCGCCGCTCTGAATGTAGTGCTGAATCTAAGGCAAGAAAGAGGTTTATTTCTGTGAGGAATTTTTAACATGTCATGTTTTAGGGCTGGAAGTCTATCTAGAATTAGTGTAATCAATTTCTCGACACCACTGTAACCATGGCAACCACTGTTCGTTTATGTACACTCGGTCAGTAGCGTCATCTTCTCACTGTGCGCTTTCTTCCTGTAACTAAGATCTTAAGGAAATCTCGTATCAAGTGAACCACGTTCTACTACACAGTCCAGAATTAAAATCCTTAAACTGGCCGGAAAACGAACGCAGGACTTCGGAATAAGAAACCTCTACACCACAGGGCTGGATAATAATAATAATAATAATAATAATAATAATAATAATAATAATAATAATAATAATAATAATAATAATAATAATAAATGGAAACCTACAACCTGTTTTCCAGTCTTTGACCGGGTCAGCGATGTAATGAATGAACCATATACAGAATGCTAGGGGTACACGTGCAGATAGGTTTTGTAGCAATAGAGAACGATGTGACGAACCACTATACATAGGCTATTAGTACAATGGGGTTGCCACTCCCAAAGTGATTTATTAATGACTGATAGATGGTATGAAATGATATTGGAGAGTGTTCCTGGAATGAAAGATGACAGGGAAAACCAGAGTACCCGGAGAAAAACCTGTCTCGCCTCCGCTTTGTCCAGCACAAATCTAACATGGAATGACCGGGATTTGAGCCACGGTATCCAGCGGTTAGAGTCCGACGCGCTTCCGTCTGAGCCACGGAGGCTTTAATAATAATAATAATAATAATAATAATAATAATAATAATAATAATAATAATAATAATAATAGATTATGTAACCTCACTTAAGAACGCAACACACTGGCTTAACGAACTTCGAAAACACAACATAAGTTCAACAGACATCCTAGAAAGTGACATCTTTATACACGAAGTAAACAACTACAGAGCAACTACAATAAAAAACAGTACAGACCAAAGTGGTCGGCAAAACGTAAACAAGCCTTCTCGGAAAGAATGAAAAACATTTGGAAAAACAAAAAGAAACCCACCGAAGAAATGATTGAGTTATTTGCTAAACGTCTTCCAATATTGGGAGAATTCACTACTAATAATAAAAAAAAAATAATGTCCGCCTCTGTGGTGTAGTGGTTAGAGTGATTAGCTACCACCCCTGTACGCCAGGGTTCAATTCTCGACTCTGCCACGAAATTTTAAAAGTGGAAAGAGGGCTGGAACGGGGTCCGCTGAGTAGAGGGCTTCGATTCCCCTCCTCATTCACCCTCGAAGTGGTTTTCCGTGGTTTCTCCACTCCTCCTCCAGGCAAATACCGGGATGGTACCTAAGTTAAGGCCACGGCTGCTTCCTTCCTTCTTCTTTGGCTATCCCTTCCGATCTTCCCATCTGCCACAAGGCTCCTGTTCAGCATTGCAGGGGAGGCTGCATGGGCGAGGTACTGGTCCTCCTACCTAAGTTGTATCCCCCGATCCGAAATTTCACGCTCCAGGACTCTGCCCTTGAGGCGGTAGAGGTGGGATCCCCTCGCTGGGTTCGAGGGTATAACGAACTCTGGAGGATAAAAGGATTAAGAAAGAAAGAAAATAATAATAGAACGAGTTGGCCGTGCGGTTAGAGTCGCGCAGCTGTGAGCTTGCAATCCGGAGATGGTGGGTTCGGGCTCCACTGTCGGCCCTGAAGACAGTTTTCCGTGGTTTCCCATTTTCACACCAGGGCTGTAGATTAATGAAGGTAATGGTCGTTTCCTTCCCACTCGTCGTGTTGGTGCAACGTAAAGCAAATTGTAAATTCTCCGTAGTGTCATCTGACAAATTGGAATTTTTCCAACCAAAATATACTACGTAGACAAGGGAGACAAACATGTGAAAAAGAGTCGAATCGGAAGATTCGGTGGTTATTTATAAAACAGAAATGTCCGCTTTGAAATCCGTAAGTCGGAGCCCGTAAATGTCAACTTCTAGGAAAGGATTACTTACTAACAATTACTTACTACACGGATAAATATCAGCTATAGGAAAATCGGGTCTGATAATTGGAACGAGGGGAACAATTCCCGGATTTTGTCGCTATTTTTTTTTTTTGATATGTGTCTACCAGTGACAACGTTAGGGGAAATTGCCATCATCGCCTTAAGGGGTTCATTGATAATTCTAAGAAATCATTGTTACAATTAAGTTACCTCCTACCATCTAAATTTCTCAAGATTGTATCTATTTCTTTTCTTAACTGAATGCAAGAGTATACTTTTTTGCAAGGCAGCCCTGCATGAGACGAAGTATTTCATTTATAAATAAATAAATAAATAAATAAATAAATAAATAAATAAATAAATAAATAAATAAATAAATACCGTACATTTTTTATTTTTCTTTATCTACCGCTTTTCCTACACCTGTGAGGTGGCGGGTGCGATCTGTGTCGAGCAAGTGGATTTGACCCTGTTTTACGGCCGGATGCCCTTCCTAACACCAACCCTATATAAACCCCACGGCACTTAACGCCCCTTAAAGGGCTTTGGTCTGCACAGTGACCGCTGCTCAGCCCGAAGGTCTGCAGATTACGAGGTGTCGTGTGGTCAGCACGATGCATCCTCTCGGTCGTTATTCTGGGCTTTCGAGACCGGGGCCGCCATCTCTCCGTCAGATGGCTCCTCAATTCTAATCACGTAGGCTGAGTGGACCTCGAACCAGCCCTCAGTTCGAGAGAAAAATCCCTGACGTGGCCGGGAAAAGAACCCGGGGCCTCCGGGCGAGAGGCGGGAACGCTACCCCTACACCACGGGGCCGGCTGCCAACCCTATAAGGAGGGATGTAATCACTATTGCCTATTTCTGTGGTGTCCGGCTCCATGGCTAAATGGTCAGCGTGCTGGCTTTTGGTCACAAGGGTCCCGGGTTCGATTGTCGGCAGGGTCGGGAATTTTAACCAACATTTGATTAATTTCTTTGGCACGGGGGCTGGGTGTATGTGTTGTCTTCATCATCATTTCATCCTCATCACGACGCGCAGGTCACCTACGGGAGTCAAATCAAAAGACCTGCACCTGGCGAGCCGAACCCCTCCTGGGATCTCCCGGCACTAAAAGCCATACGACATTTCATTTCTGTGGTGGTTGGTAGTGTAGTGTGTTGTTTGTGTGTTGTTTGAATATGAAGAGGAAGCTGTTGGGACCAACACAAACACCCAGTCCCCGGGCCAGAAGAATTAATCAAAGGCGATTAAAATCGCCGATCCCGCCGGGAATCGAACCCAGGACCCTCTGAACCGAAGGCCTCAACGCTGACAATTCAGCCAACGAGTCGGACATATAAATAAATACGTTTATTATCATTAATATAAGAATTATTTCACGAAATGCCCCAACTAGCAATACCGTATTAAAATCAGACCCACGATACAACTCTGATACAGAAAATACAAAAAAAAAAGTCTTCAAGATGTCCTCAACCTATTAGAAGAAGAAGAAGAAGAAGAAGAAGAAGAAGAAGAAGAAGAAGAAGAAGAAGAAGAAGAAGAAGAAGAAGAAGAAGAAGAAGAAGAAGAAGAAGAATCCCACCCAAGGTTCACTACGACAAAACAGCCGACGGACACCGCAACACAGATTCTGGAATGTCTTTTCCAGATCTCTCAAGACGTGGGTGTGTACTCAGCGACTTGGCAACACTGCACTGTTTCCTTCTCTTCCCCTCCACCCCACCCCCGCTACCCTCTTGGCGTTAATGCTGCTACAAGATAATTAAAATGTTTAACGCGTCTCCTGGCTTGTTCGCTCCGTTTAATTTCGGCGGGAGTACAGCAATACCAGGACAGTTTTCTCCCTACTTCAAGATAAGATGTGGCCCTGCCAACCACTACACCGCGTAATAAGGATAATATCACACAGCAGATCAGGAAAATATTAGTCCGTCGGCACGTGAATCAACTTCTGTTCGAACGCACTTAGCCAGTTCAATAATAATAATAATAATAATAATAATAATAATAATAATAATAATAATAATAATAATAATAATAATAATAATAATAATAATAATCAGGCACAACAATGAGTTCTGCGAACAGCAGGAACACAGTCACTTTTGCTTTCTTTCTTTCTTTCTTTCTTTCTTTCTTTCTTTCTTTCTTTCTTTCTTTCTTTTCTTTCTTTCTTTCTTCCTTAATCCATTTACCCTCCAGAGTTGGCTTCTTCCTCAGCGAGGGATCCCACCCCTACCGCCTCAATGGCAGTGTCCTGGAGCGTGAGACTTTGGGTAGGGTTTATACAACTGGGGAGGATGACCAGTACCTCTCCCAGGCGGCCTCACCTGCTATGCTGAACACGGGCCTTATGGGGGAATGGGAAGATCGGAAGGGATAGACAAGAAAGAGGGGAGAAAGCATCCGTGGCCTTAAGTTAGGTACCATACCGGCATTTGCCTAGAGGAAAAGTGAGAAACCACGGAAGACCACTTCTGGGACGAACTGAGGTGGGAATCGAACCCCCTATACTCAGTTGACCTCCCGAGGCTGAGTGGACCCCGTTCCAGCACTCGTACCAGTTTTCAAATTTCGTTGCAGAGCTGGGAATCGAACCCGGGCCTCCGGAGGTGGCAGCTAATCACACTAACCACTGCATCACAGAAGCGGACAGTAATAATAATAATAATAATAATAATAATAATAATAATAATAATAATAATAATAATAGTTTCATATTCGACTAAGTCTACGGTTTTCGAAGCCGACGAGGTGCCGGAATTTTGTTTCGCAGCAGTTCTCTTCCCTGCCAGAAAAATCCAACGACACGAGGCTGGTATATCTGTCCACCTTTACATACCACTGAACTGAGCCAACTTGAGATCGGGAGGCTAGCGCTCTATCGTCTGAGCTATTGAGTCCGGTGTGGTGGAATGAAAACTCAGATTAATAACTTAGATTCTTCATCAAACTGCCCTGAAGATATCTCTAAATGATGCAACGAAATCGAAAAATGTATCATGATGAACATAAATTTTTTACGACTTTTTCTCTCGCATCTGCTTTTGAATTTGTAATAAAGAATGCCGCAAGAGAATATGAAGACAGATGAAGGAAGTAATTTTGATGTCAGATTTCAATTTACACTGTAATACGTGGAGAATATATATCGCCTATCCCCTGCTCAACTTTTTGTTCACGGTAATCGATACGCTATTACCTGACAAAATAATAAAAAAGGAGGAAAATAAGAGAGAAAAATGGAGAAAAGGTAGACGAGGATAAAACGAGGAATGAGTATAAGAGAAATCTATCGAAAATTCTATTATCCCCTCTCAAAATCTAGTTAATTGGAAATTTTGAATCTCTGTGTGTGAGCTTCGAATTTCCTGTTGGGGATTACATAGCATTTCGCTCTTTCTCCTTCGCTCTCTTGCCATTTCACTCTCTCACCACTCCGCATCTCTTCCTCTTCAATTTCTCTGGGCTTGAAAGGGTTTTGAAAGCTGTGCAAGAGAGATGGATTGATAAAGAAAAGGCCTTTCAGGACGGGAACAAGAGTGAGATGACACACACACACACACACACACACACACACACATTCGCTACACTGAATATCATGAGATATTGCAAACTCGATTATTCATGTCTAACACATTAGTCTGTCTGCCTGGTTCTATTTGTACTGTCTTCGAGATAAGTTACTTCCTACTTTCCCTTATAACAGCTAAGAAATATGATAATGATAATAGTAATAATAATTATGATAATTTTACGACTTTTTCACTCGGATCTCCGTCTGAATGTCCGGTTCCATGGCTAAATGGTTAGCGTGCTGGCCTTTAATCACAGGGGTCCCGGGCTCGATTCCAGGCAGGGTCGGGAATTTTAACCATCATTGATTAATTTCGCCGGCAAGGGGGCTGGGTGTATGTGTCGTCTTCATCATCCTTTCATCCTCATCACGACGCGCAGGTCGCCTACGGGGGTCAAATCAAAAGACCTGCACCTGGCGGGCCGAACATCTTCTCGGACACTCCCGGCACTACAAGCTATACGCCATTTATTTTATCCGTTTGAATTAATTAATATACAAGGTGTGATCAAAAAGTTTCCGTCTGAGGGCGTTACTGCAGCAGACATGCAACGTAGCGCGACTCAGATGCGGGTATGCAAGCATGGATATGTAGGCAAAGGGATTAGTGTGGCAGTCGTGTAATGCCGAGATGCAGGCGTTAAACGCGGCCTCGTGAACTACGGCGACTTTATTATCAAATGCGTCCAAACAGGACCAATGTGCCGTTATTCTGTTCTTGGCTGCCGAAAGGACAAATACCGGTGGACATCCATTGGAGAATGAAGACTGTGTCTGGGGCAGCATGTCTGTGGAAAACCACCGTTGTGGAATGGTGTACGAAGTTCCGTGCTGGTCGCGTTTTGACACAAGACGCTGGTCAATCTAGGAGGCTAGCCGCATCCATTACGGACAACAACAAGCGGGCGGTGCATGAGGTCTTATAGTCCTGATCTCTCTCCATGCAATTATCATGCTTTCTGCCCACCGAGCACAGAATAACATAGAGATGGCAATACCTACCGCAATGCATTGGCTCGCTGAAGCCGAGTTTTGCGCGCATCGCCATGTTGTCATTACCAGCAGTGCTAGTTAATTCCTAGCCGAGTCACGTTAATTTCTATCAGAGTCTGTCATTTTAAAAGATTTCTGTAACATTATATCATTGGTTAACGAATCTAACGCAGTAGAAAAGTGCCTCAGTCATGATGATAAGTACGGGACAGTCCAGAACACGGTTTTAATCGCAGTACCGGTAGTTTAAAATTCGGAAATATGAGTTCAAATAGCCTGTTATTATATCAGATTGTATTTAGCTCAAACGAATTGCCGATTTGCAAGGTGCAGCTAAAAAATAATGGAACATTTCCATAAAGACCTATTGTAGAGAAAGAAAAAGACAGGTTATGGATAACATATACAGTACACACACACAGTATCATACACAATAAAAAATTCAGTCTGTAGGCCTATAAATAAAATAATACACGGCCAATAATAAATATATCCTGGAAGAGCAGTAAGAATGAAGTAAATAGGCCTAATTATTATAGAATTGTTGAGCCAAGTAAATCATATAAAAAATAGAGAAATATTTTTACATTAGTACACTTGATGAAATTAATTCATCTCAACGATTATTTTGTAATGTAAAGAAATAACCATACCTTAAATAACTACATAGCTATATGGACTTCAAGTGAGATAAAATAAGGTACATACAACACCTACAAATATTTTAAGGACCCTCCTCTCCTGTAAAATAAATTTAAGAGATAGTAGGCTTACTCTATAAATATGTAGGCCTATTTCGACATATTTCTCACAACAAACGGCTAAAATGAAGAGAAACTAACCTTTGATTTTATTTGTAGGTACTTTGGAAAAGCATCAAACACAGATGGCACAGCCCATTCCCTCAGCCTTACGACACACAATGAAGTACGATCAAAATCACGTTCATTAAAGTGAGCTGAACATATGGTGCTGAAAAGTGTGGGGGACCAATTTTCTCTTCGTATAGCTCTTATCCATTTCTTCCGTCGTTCATTATCTTTTTCGGCACTGAATATTCGTAAAACATTGCTTTCCTGTGAAAAGTTATCCCTGGTATTTTCTTTGAAGCTCTGTTTGCACATCCATACACTACACAAGTAGGCATTTTAAAATCATAACACAAACTTCCTTTATTTACTTCACACGTGGTGCACTGCTCACTTACTTACACCAACTGGTTTCCAATGTTTTGGTACAAACAACATGGCGGTCGCTTGTGTCCACTGACTTCAACTCAGACGGCACATTGCCATCTCTATGTTATTCTGTGCTCGGTGTTTCTGCCCCTCAAAAAGGCCTTGAGGGTCGATGCTTCCTGTCGGACGAGGATGTGCAGCAGGACACAGTGTTTCACCACACGGGGATCCTCAACCTGGTGCGTCGGCGGGATGAGTATCTCAATGCTCACGGCGGTTTTGCCTGATTGGGATCCCGATTGAGGACTGTACGGCCTCGAACGGAAACTTTTTGACCGCCTCTTATAGAATGCTACAAGAGGATATAGAGAGAGCACTGGGAGACGAGATAAATCGACTAATCATCCGCATTTTGGGCTATCACCCGGGTCGTATATTCTCTATCAATTCTTTACCTAGCCTTTTCTTAAGTATTTTCAAAGAACTTCGGAAATTTATCAAAAATTTCCCTAGTTACATTATTTCAGTACCTGAGTGGCTCATACGGTTAAGGCTCTGGCCTTCTGACCCCAACTTGGCAGCTTCGTCCTGGCTCAGTCCGGTGGTATTTGAAGGTGATCAAATACGTCAGCCTCGTGTCGTGAGGTTTACTGGCACGTAAAAGAACTCCGGAACTAAATTTCGGCACATCGGCGTCTCCAAAATAGTAAAAGTAGTTGGTGGGACGTAAACCAAGTAACATCATTATTATTATTATTATTATTATTACTTATTCCTCTTCCTATGACATTCAATCCTCCTCCGTTCCTTCACCACCGATATCAAATTAGTCTTGAAAATGGCCATTTCTCTTCAAGCTGCGACATTTTAGATCGCAGGCTTCAGTACAGTCCTGGAAGATAAAACTGTAATAATTTTACAACATAAACAACAGCAATTGCTAATGTTATCTGGATCCCACTTGTTACTGAGGGTGTCACTTTAAGAAGACAAATTGGCCGCAGCAGAAAGAGAAATTTAACAAATTTAAAAACCTCAAAACAGTGTTTTTATAAATTATAACATATTACATTCAGTTGCTCCATGAGAAAAATGACTCAAAAGAAAAGAATTTTAAACGAATAAAAGAGTAAGTGGTTTTTATAAACGGGAAACGTCTTTTATTTTAGCCACAGTCGTTTCTAAAAATATTCTTTAAATTTTCTACCCCATGTTTCTCTTAATTCTAAGTCTCTCCTGTCTCTATCTTCATAAATATCTCTCCTTCCTCAGAGAGTAACAGAGATTAGATGCCATTTACATGATCAAAGAATCTAGTTCGTGAGGTTGTATTTCTACCCTCTCCTCCTCCACCACAGCTACGCCTTCAATGGCAACCAACCCTATGTTTAATCTGCTACACGGCTTCTCAATCTTCCCTTATGTAATATGAATGTCTTCTCCTTTTACATTAAGAAGAAGTAAAGAGCCTTTTATGCATTCAATGTATAAATCTCAATTTTCTTTCTCTTTTCACCCCCCCCCCCCTCAACTCCCTCCTACCACTTCTTTACTTGTCTCCACATCTCCTTATCCCTCTCCTTTTATTTTCTCGTTAATTTAATGTCATTCGAAGCTACGAGAGGACTTTGAAGAGGAAGAGGACGACGAAGAATATCTCAAACAATTATTCTAGCTCCTTCAAAGTTTCAGTAGTTTATTATTATAATAGAACCTACGTTACAAAAGTTCTGGGAATGTCTTTGTAGAAAGTAAAAATAATATTTGGGAACTTATTAACTAATTGTACCCCACCTAAAATGTACTCTTCTACGGAAAATCATCCTGTGCTATGGTATTTCCTATTAAAATATTTGGAGGCTCCAATGAAAAATATGAGAAAGTCCATTTCTCACGTTTAACGCGAAATAAAAACAAGTTTTTACATACTCTACAATTTTTTTATTTTTGCAATAAAATTATCATAATGTTACATTAAGGGAACCGGGAAGTGTGATGGACTCAAAAATGTTAATTTTCGTTTTTCAGCTTAAAATATCTCTTATCTTTTCTGAAGAATGCATTAATTATTGTTCTGAACTTATATTTGAGACAGTAAAATTAGGTTTAAACATAACTTTAGATGGCAGCTAACAGTCAAACATTCTTTTTGGATTTTACCTAAGTCATATTTTTTGAAATTTTGTGTACGTTTTTCTCATAAACATTTAGTAGTTTCTTAGACACTATATATATCTGCTTTAAATTTAATCAGATATCTTGATTTGTTCATGGAGGCCAGCTTGAAGAGCACTGAAAATTCTACAGAATAATTCAACTAGGATATTAAAATGAAAAATTCTCAACTCCTCTAAACAATAGGTCAATCATTTTACTTCATCACCTCAAAAAAGTCTAAATATTATTCATGAAAAGTTTCCTGGGTCTGGTTTGAGTATTTTCTCAGAAAAAGGTACATCAGTTAAAGGAATTTTTAACAATATTTAAAAAAGTTTTTTTTATAATGTTCTTTCTGACACAAAATATTAAACATAGACGCTTTATATTCTACCCAAATAATGATGAATGTATTCTGAACATATCTAAAGAACATTCAAGGTAATGCCTGTTTTAGTTTCTGAGATAAGTAACTAAACATCGGAAGTTACATTTTTTCTATCGTTTCATACTTTTTGCTTCCCTTAAGAAAACGACAAGACAGAAGATAGGCAACACAACAAACAGGAACTAATTATATTTTATATTGCACAAGGTTGATTTTAAAAGTATGAGTTTGGACTTAATTACTTTTTTAGTTTGTTTCAGGAAACTTATTACAATATTTTTCAAAAGTACAATCAAGCAATAGTGCTCCATTTCACTGAGGTATGCATCTCAAGTCTTTGTTCACTCATATTCATCATAATTCACTTCAGAAATTTAATGTCGCAGGTGGAAGTGTTCTAGAAATCCTGAAGTGTTGCTGAGGAGCGAACTCTGGTGCACATGTTCGAAGTCCTTACGCTTTGCATCTTTAATCAGAATAAGTCCATAGTATTTCTGCATGGGTTGCTTACTCATTCCTTATAGACCTATAAGTAGAAGACTTTTAAGGTCCCACATTTCCAAGATCGAAACAATGCTTAGCGACAGGTAGTGATTCCTGGTTCAGACGATTCCAAAAATTCAGTGTAAAATTATTTGTAATTATCTACGACAGTAATGCTAATGGCAGATAACAAGACTAAATAATTGTAAATCAGCTAATCTTTGAAGGATAGCTGACGTGCAGGTTCAAGTATTCTAACGCGCCAATGACTGAACGACTGCATTATTGGACTTGCCAACTTTATAATTAAATCTACTGGACTTACATTCATTCTTTGATTGGTAATCTGACTTGTAGGCCTTTGAAAATGCTGAAATTTCGCAATTTGTCAATGGCTCAAACATGGACTTACGCGAGTTTAACGTTTGAAATTAGTACACCAGCAGTTGACCACTAACACACTCAGCTCAGAGATCACGCAAAAACTCATCTTTCCAAAATGTAGACTTAACGACATTTTGCATTGAAGCCTCCATTTATTGTCTTACTCTTTCATACATGTCTGTCTAATACAACTTTGCCACTAAAAGTGCATAGTTCTCTAGTAGATTAGGAATCTGACAACCATGGTTTAGGACAATTTGTAGGGAATGTTCCCATCATCGATAAAATGACTTAGCAGAGTATCAAGATTAGCCTGGCCGTTCCACAATAGATCCATTCCTTGGACTTCACCAAATGATGAAAATCTTCCAGAAAAGTAGCGAGATTTACACAGTGTGTCTAAGGACTTAGAGAAAGCCTAAAACAGAGTTGCCCAATAGAGTCCAGATTTTACGGTATTAATAGGTTAGAATGCAAACTGAACACGTTGGGCGCCAATCACTTTTATTTTTAAAAAAATTTGCTTTGTGAGCAGACACTTCATTTTTAGGCTTTTAAGTCCGCCGAAGCTAATTTTTTGTAGACTACTGAAGGAGAAAACCTATGGGAATACTATTACACCTGAAAAGAAATACTTTATTAAAATAGAAAGACAAGTTTCGTTATTGAAAGGACATCATCAGATTCTATCAAATCACACTCAAATATTTAGAAATAAATTTTATGTTTATTTCTGTTCGAAACTGCATTCGAATCAATGAGGCAATCGAATAGTGAATTTTTCCATACAATAATTTTTTTCGATTATTCATTCGAAACTGCATTCGAATCAATGAGGCAATTGAATAGTGAATAGTAAGTAAATTATCTTATTATTAGTACTCACAACTTTATGCCCGAGTAAGGAGAGCGACTGAACTTATTTAGCACATGAATTTGCTTTATTATCTTCACAGAATTTCTTCATCCTCTTGCTGTGTTTTCTCTTCAATTCTTCCGTTCATGCAGCGTTGGTTCTCATCTTGGGTCTTTCAGCAAAATAATGTTTGTTCACCAGCGTTCTGAAGCTAGGCCTGTCCCATATAATTTCACTTGTTATGCTGATTTCGTGAAGGTCTTTTACAATTTCGATTATCCAATTATTCTTGACTTTTGATCTCTTTAGTAAGGTCTTCCACTCCTCATTCTTTGAATACCGAGCTCGATAGCTGCAGTCGCTTAAGTGCGGCCAGTATCCAGTAATCGGGAGATAGTGGGTTCCAGCCCCACTGTCGGCAGCCCTGAAGACGGTTTTCCGTGGTTTCCCATTTTCACACCAGGCAAATGCCGGGGATGTACCTTAATTAAGGCCACGTCTGCTTCCTTCCACTTCCCAAGTCTCTCCCATCGTCGCCATAAGACATATCTGTGTCGATGCGACGTAAAACAAAATAGCAAAAAAAAAAAAAAAAGCATTCTTTGAATATGCCATAAAATTTTAAGCCTTCTTTTCCTAATAGTGTCCGATATTTTCTCACAATGCTGATATAATTCAGTAGACACTCATTTCATTCACACTCCTTCTGTGTATACTGGACCAATGATTTTCCTAAGAATTTTCCTTTCTTGTTTTTCATGAAACAGGCGCCTTTTAACCGAAGTGTTCAAGTAATGACAATTATTATTATTATTATTATTATTATTATTATTATTATTATTATTATTATTATTATTATTATTATTTTTAATCACCAAATATGGAAACACCGCTCAAGTAGGCAAATTTAAGTATCTAGGTGAAGTTATTGAACCAGCAGGATTAAATCAGCAAGCTAACGAAGAAACAATGTAAAATCTTCAAAGAGCAGATATCATAAAAGAACTACATCAAAAAGGGAAAAATTACAAAATTATATCATGGTAGTTAAAACAGAAGCACTTTATGCATCTGAAACTGTTATAATTGATGGAAAATCTCGGATAAAGATGATAGAAAAACAAAGAATAATCCTCACAAAAATCTTAGGATCAAAATGCGAGAATGGAATTTGGATGGAAAGGAAATCACATGATATCTATCAAGTTACAGAAAAAAAAATCACAGATACCATCAGGAAACTGCGATTGCAATTTTATGGTTACTTATATAGAATGGATAATAACAGGCTTACAAAGAAAATTTTAAACTTAGCCTTATCAACGAAAAATCACAATAACTGGCTTTAAGAAATCAGTGAAGACCTAAATGAAAATGGCATTAATGAAGAAACCCTCCAAGATAGAATAAAATTCAGAATATTAATTCACAAACACAAGTTTTCTGTAAAGTCCACCCGACAAAATACAGGATGCACTGAACAACGTAGAAAGGAACACAGCGAGAGGATGAAGAGAGATTGAGAAGAGAAGACGAAAAAAAAAAGTGCTAATAAGTTCAGACGCGCTCCTTAGTTGGACATAACTAATCAAGAACATTATTTCATTACAGGGGACAAATACCAATTTTTAAAATCTGCCTGTGGGGAAAGTAACCAAATCTGAAAGGGAAATACGATTAACAAAGTAGGCTGTTAGTGCTGATCGTTGATACCTGTGTGCGGAGCTATGTGCGTCCTTTAATTTCACTCTGTAGCACTTTCTAAAAGCAAGCATTAACACGAAGGCACTTCATTGATATCATGAAAATAACCCGCCGCGCCGGTTCAACTCCTGTCCGCTGATGATGATGTAATTGTGTTGTGGTGATTGCGGACTGTAAACACGGTAATTGTGGCGCAGAGAGGTCGGATATAACAGCTTGCGTAATTTATCAAACAAGACCCCCGAGAGGCGGTGAACCACGTCCAATGTGTCCATCAGTTAACATCACAATTGAATAGCGGGGGATTCAGTTCCGATAAACAGACGGGCACTTTAAACTGAGCGGCCACAATCGCAGTAAAAGCAATCCAATAGCTACTACAAGGTGGTATCTATATCCTAGCAACCAAACCGCGTATACGGAGATAAAGTTCTAAGAAAAGAAAATAAGAAAAGTCAATGCATTTTATGCAGTATGGATATAAAAATGGTACACCTCAACATTATACGGGTGATGGGATAATGGAATATAATGGAATACAAAATAATCCAATAAATGAGGCAATCGAATAGTGAATATTTTTGTCATCCGATTATTTTTTCGATTATTCATTCAAAACTCCATTGGAATGAATGAGGGAATCAAATAGTGAATTTTCCCATTCCATTATTTTTTTGATTATTCATTCGCAACTGAATTCGAATGAATGAAGTAATCGATTAGTGAATATTTTTCCCGTCCGCTTATTTTTTGGATTATTCATTCGGAACTCCATTGGAATGAATGAGGCAGTCGAATAGTGAATATTTTTGTCATCCCATTATTTTTTCGATTATTCATTCGGAACTGCATTCGAATGAATGAGGCAATTGAATAGCGAATATTTTTCCATCCGCTTATTTTTTCTATTATTCATTCGAAACTCCATTGAAATGAATGAAGTAATCGAATAGTGGATATTTTTCCATCCGCTTAATTTTTCGATTATTCATTCGAAACTCCATTGAAATGAATGAGGCAGTCGAATAGTGAATATTATTGTCATCCGATTATTTTTTCGATTATTCATTGGAAACTCCATTCGAATCAATGAGGCAATCGAATAGTGAATTTTTCCATTCCATTACTTTTTTTGATTATTCATTCGGAACTGAATTTGAATGAATGAGGCAACTGAATAGTGAATGCTTTCGAAATAATCAAATGAAAAGTGGTGTTATTAAGGTAGTTAATTCACTCATTTAGTTTCAACATTTGCACATACTTTTGCAAAAAGGCGTATTTCTATGTTTCATAAGAGTTCATCTATTCGCTTATTTCAACCGATCATCCATCTGACGCACTTAAACAGAAAAATTGATTCATGAGCATCCAAATATTCTATGCGATACATTTGAGATCTGGTGTTAGAGAAGAATATTGCGTATTCCTTTGGCAGCATGGGTCATTCAAAAGATCAAACCAGATCTGTCATTACAAGATTATAGCCGTCATATTTTGGACACATTATGAGACGTTCAGATTCATTGGAAAATACTATTATACTTGGGAATGTGGAAGGGTCTCTGAGACGAGGACGGCTAGCATTGAGTGGACAGACTCCGTCAAAAGAACACGAACATGTCACTGAAGGATCTGAACTGAAGTATATGGTTGAAGATCAAAACATTTGGAGACAGTCCACCCATGCAGTCGCCAGAAGTCGACGTCAAATTGATGGCACCTCATCACCATCATCATCATCATCATCATCATCATCATCATCATCATCATGTTAATCATACATATGCAATTTCCAGTTTCTTCACCTCCGTGTTAAATTTTACTTAACAACATTTAATGTTAACGAACAATTGTCATTAATTTAACACTTCGGTTAGAAGTTCCCTGTTTTACGAACATATTTCCAATGTTATTCGTTACGAAACAATTGTTAGACACAAATTAACACGTTTCCGTGAGATTTCTGAATGTGTTCGACAGTGGGCGTCTTATTTCTTTACATAAAGTGTTCAGAGCGATACACTGGAACTAAATTTTGTCACACTTGGTCGACATTATTCAAGGTTATGGTTAACGGAGATGACGAAGATGTAAACTTTAACAATTAATACGAGACAAACATTATTATAGACTTAATTTGCAAGTATGTGAGTGTGCTTGAAAAAAAAAAAACTTTTTGCTACTTGCTTTACGTCGCACCGACACAGATAGGTCTTATGGCGACGATGGGACAGGAAATGCCTAGGAATGGGAAGGAATCGCCGTGGCCTTAATTAAGATACAGCCCCAGCATTTGCTTTGTGTGAAAATGCACAGCTGCTTGAAAAATAAAAGAACGGACATGTATATCACAATATTCAATACATTCTTATACGGGTGCTATCTAACGCTTCTCCAATGCTGGGAAAACGTTATAATTGATGACTGAATGATTTTTAGGCATTCTTTTACTGCTGGGAAAATAATGTAATGACATGCCAATGCTGTAATGTCAGAACAAACTCTTTTTTTTTTTTTTTTGCTAGTTGCTTTACGACACAGATAGGTCTTATGGCGACGATGGAACAGGAAATGACTAGGAATGGGAAGGAAGCGGCCGTGGCCTTAATTAAGGTATAGCCCCTAGCCCCAGCATTTGCCTGGTGTGAAAATGGGAAACCACGGAAAACCATCTTCAGGGCTGCCGACAGTCGGGTTCGAATCCACTATCTCCCGGATGCAAGCTCACAGCTGCGCGCTCCTAAGCGCACGGCCAACTCGCCCGGTCTAAACTTACGTGAAATAAGAGTTTGAACCATAATAATCTAAGAGCTATGAGCAGATGTTGCACTGGAGGCCCTGCTAAGTCTCAGTCAGTGGGAACCTTTAAACTATTTTAAACTTATTCTAGTACATTGTTCATTATGGCTTAGGTAATTAAATGTCTTTGTAGAAAACATTCTTCTGACAACTCTAAGAAGTATTTTCTTATTATGGGTCGTCCTTTGCCTTCTTCAGTTTATGGAAGGTCTTCATGGAGCAGTAAAGCTTTAAACATACCTTTTCTAGATACTGAAATTTTGAAGTTTTAACGGCTGTTAAGAGCTTTAACACAGGGCTAATATCTTGTTAATTTAACACCGGAAATCTTCCGATGTATCAAACTAGGATGGCAAGCCTACGGAAGAAATTCTTCAATCTTCAAATCCAATATGTCAACCCACCTAAAGAAGATAGTACAAGGAGAACACTCTGGTCGAAGACTGACTTACGGTTGTGAAACCTGGACATTGAGCGAGTTTGTTAAGCAAAATCGCTGAACAACCCAAAGAGCTATGGAACGGTTTATGCTAGGCTTCACGAAGATAGACAGGAAGAGAGCAGATTACATCAGGCCAGTCACAAAGGTCAGTGACATTTTCGAAAGGGTGTTTACCCTAAAATGGCAGTGGGCAGGCCATGTTGCTCGGAGAACTGATGGTAGGTGGACAAAGCTTGTGCTTAAGTGGAGTCCGAAAGATCATCTGAGACCTAAGGGAAGACCACCGGACAGATGGGATAAAGACATCTGGAAGATTACTGGGATCAATTGGCAGAACATCGCTCAAGACCGTCCCAGATGGAGAGACCTCACGGAAACCTACCTTGCTTCGGACTTAAAGAGGCCACATCGTAAAAACGATTGAATATTGCTGATAGTGATAGTGACAGTGATTAAAATTTTGTTTAGTGTTAACAATATTCTTAATGAGATGGTCACTTTGTTAAATTTTGTGTTGAATCTACTTATCAGCAGTGTCGACACTTGACATTCGTTGAAGAAACCGGGCCTTAGCGTTCTGAAGAAAACAAGGAATAGGTAGGTAATTTCTAGAGCCCGGATTTTTATGCATTAATAGGTTAGAATGCAAACGTACTGAAGTGAATAGCATGCATAGTCTACCTTCACAACGATTGTGCTATGGAGTTTACATAAGCATTAGGGGTACGGCCCATCATAACCCCTATAATTTATGTTACTCTTACTACATTAAGGATGAGCGGGTGGCCGACACTTCCAACCAACCAAATTAGTTTGCAATCTAACCTGTTACTGCATAAATATCCGGGCTTTAGTAAAGTCTCTTGATAATATTAACGGGCATGGGCATCACGCGAGCATAACAGAAAGGTGATGCAGAAGACGATAATTTAATTACCGGTAAGTCAACTATATACATAATCCTTATTCTGTTTGTCGTTCACAGAGATTATGAAAAACGAGACTGTTTCAACAGCTTAATATCGCACCAAATATATGTCGTCTCTCCTTTGTAAGAAAAATACAACGAAACTCTCACAACCAGGAATTTGGTCATTTTTACAGAAAATTACGTGTCTGAAGCTTTGCTGTGGGTGATTGCCAACGAGCACAGAATAAGATACGATGGAGCACCTCACCAATGCCACTGCCTTCGTGGTGTGCAGGCCGTACTGTAGCTCCGATGACGTCACGCAAAGAGGTGAACTGTTTCCTCCGCCTGACCTGTGTAATGCAAGGACATGATACGTCTGTACCTTTGTAATTATGAAATATTCACTAATGTTGTATTAATATTACAGGTGAGATCACTAACAAACTGTAATCACATCATAACGCGTAAGTCAGATCTATGTTTCAAGTGCGGTCTACGCGGTGAAAGCTTGACATTTTACTCGTCAATGTACCCAACAAATAGTTATTATGCATTAATACAAATATGGAGACAACAAACGTATAATAATAATAATAATAATAATAATAATAATAATAATAATAATAATAATAATAATAATAATAATAATAAACTTTACTTCCATACCTCTAGATGGCCATAAATACAGTAGCTTTTTTGGTTTCTTTTCTTGACTCTTCTGGCACTATCCTTCAAAAACTTTGAGACCCTTTCTTCCATACGAACATTTGTATCATTTTTTTTGTTTAGGAATAGCCCATGTTTAACCAAATATTAATGCACTGACCAGCAAGATCTATTAGTTACTTCCCACATTCACGGAAATTGACGAGGAATTATTTACTCGCATTAATTTTGGGGAGAAAAGGCAGCGCGTACTCAACATTACTAACCCAAGAAATAACCTTATGTAGGTTCCATTGGTTACTGTCCACTTCTGTGCTTGTTCTGCATCAACAATATAACTCCCTGTTATAAATCTGTTTAACAAGAAAGTCAAAATCAGAACTCATCATGAGCTCTGGAAAATGAGTGAAACATACTCCTCTGTTCTTCGTAACATGTATTTTTTTCTGTTGGGATTTTCGTTTTTCATAAAAGTAACCTGCCCCCATACGAAGAAAATGAAAATATTAATGTATATTTACTTGTATAGTTGTATGTTCGCCGTGGTATGCACAAGTTCTTAGCATTGTGACAACTGCGAACTTTCACACACTGTATTTATATTTGCAGCACATTATATTTCCACAAAAACGTGCTATACGATAGCAATTATATGAATAAAATCCACGAGAAGTCTTACGTCCTGTGAATTTATATTACTCACCGCGTGAAGATACCATACCTAACAAACTATGAGGTCTCATTATCTTAATAACAGCTGTTTACGTAAACCTTCATATGATAAATTTAAAGGAAAGACATTCAATATACTTAAATATAAATTTCTGTCTCTCAACAGTCAGAATTATCCAAAGAATGCCCCCAATCCTTATGGATCACATTCAAAAATATAATTTGTAACATTTGCTTAGCTCGCCTCAATTGATCAGCTGATGGGCTCGGCGCGCTTTTTACAGTACGGCCTGTATATTACGAAGACAGTGCCAATGTGCAGCCAGATCTGAAGCCAACGGACACGCGTGAGCGCCATATTGTTTGGGTTACAATATTGTAGACCGGTTTCTGTCTGTTACTGATCAAGTCTCTATAGGCCTACCTAAAATACAAGGATTCAGCATTATTACTTGTGTTTATTGGAAGGAGTTTTAACAAAAATGAAGGTTCGGACTTAGGGAAGAAATCAGAAATTACATATAAACGGCGGGACGAGTGTAACTGTAGTAAAGCTAGACAAAAATATTGTTCATGAAGAAATTTTGATGGAATTAGTTTCAGGAAGAACGTGTTTTATTTTAAGAATAAATTTGGAAATTCTTAAGCGGATGTAATTTCCTGTAAATTTAGCTTTGTCTGTCACAGGAAACAAGGCACAAAAACAAACTTTACCTAGATTTGGGATGAATCGTTCCACTCCAGAGTGTACCCACTTATAACTATCGGCCTATGTACTGTAGATTTCTCAAGAGTTTGCAGGACCATAAATGTCAAAGTACAACGCCCATCTACAAATTCACTCAATATGGTTAATGAGGAAATTTCACAATTCCTGTTACGATTCTATACAACTGAGATGTATGAAATGGCGTGTGGCTTTTAGTGCCGGGAAGTGTCAGAGGACTTCAGCTCGCCAGGTGCAGGTCTTTTGATTTGACTCCCATGGGAAACCTGCACGTCGTGATGAGGATGGAATGATGATGATTATAATTTCGTGTGGATATTTCTAGCCGGGTGCAGCCCTTGTAAGGCAGACCCTCTGATGAGGGTGGGCGGCATCTGCCATGTGTAGGGAACTGCGTGTTATTGTGGTGGAGGATAGTGTTATGTGTGGTGTGTGAGTTGCAGGGATGTTGGGGACAGCACAAACACCCAGCCCCCGAGCCACTGGAATCAACCAATGAAGGTTAAAATTCCTGACCCGACCGGGAATCGAACTAGGGACCCTCTGAACCGAAGGCCAGTAATGGTGATGAAGATGATACATACACCCAATCCCCGTGCCACGAGAATTAACGAATTGTGGTTAAAATTCCCGACCCTGTCGGTAATCGAACCCGGGACTCCTGTGACCAAAGGCTAGCACGCTAACCATTTAGTCATGGAGCCTGACACTAAGATGTATGTAACATGGGAAGTGAAAATTTGTTCCCAAGATGTATTAACATATTCACCGGACGAGTTCGTCGTGCGGTTGGGGGCGCGCAGCTGTGAGCTTGCATCCGGGAGATAGTGGGTTCGAACCCCACTGTCAGCAGCCCTGACTGTGATTTTCCGTAGTTTCTCATTTCCACACCAGGCAAATGCTAGGACTGCACTTTAATTGAAGCTACGGCCACTTTCTTCCCATTCCTAAGCCTTTCCTATCCCATCGTCGCTATAAGACCCATCTGTGTCGGTGCGACGCAAAGCAAATAGCAATATATATCCATTTCAAATTACATTTTACAAACTAATTTTTACTGTCAAAGACAGGATTACATGCTAATAATCTGATATTTCTTTAAAGTGAGAAAGAAACGTGGCCATCAAGCGGACATAACAAAAAGATGATGATTCTATGTACCGTAAAGTCATAATTTGATATTTCTTAAAAGTGAGAAAGAACAAAAGAAAGCAGGAAAGAAGATGATCAGAAAGAAGAATCTGCGGTAGACGTAAGAGAACAATCAACACGGAGAAACTGAAATTAAAGAAAGAAGGGTGACGTCCGTCTTAGATCGGTCCCCGAATACGATTTGCAAATAGTGATATCCTGGGGGAGTAAAGTATATTCTTTTGAACTGCCCTAAGAACAGAACCAATATTGTTCGTTATATTCCAGTAGACAGCTTGGCTTGGCCTGGTCTGCTTGGCTTAGCTTGCTCGCTACAGTTCAGAATGAGAAAGCTTTAAAAAAGAGAAGTGGAATTTTATTATCCTCAAAGATCAAGGCCAAGGGGTTATTGGAGGTTAAGTGAGGGTATAAAACACATTGGCCGTTCTTGTTAGTTTTGTTTTACCAGACTCTTTTTCTCTCTTAATCTCTTTGGAATCTACCCAGCGACTGAAGTCATCAATAATGCTGCTTTGACTTACAGCCATTGTCTGTTAAGTAATGTGATGTTGCGGTATATGGATAATGGACAAAGTAAAGTAATGGATTATATATTGTGAAGTACCTTACGTAAATCTATAGAACTATAAATGTGCATCATAGCGATATCTATCTTTCGTATCTCTAAGTAATATTTGCGTTTTAATCTGTACATTATGAAAATTTTAATATGATGATGATGATTGTTTAAATGGGCCTAACAGAAATGTGATAAGGAAAATTTAGAGAACTTTCGTCCTGTGAGTTTGTTATCAAACATTTACAAGCTCCTGACTAAAATTTTAACCAACCGCCTCACAAGAGAACTGGATTTTTATCAACCTGCCGAGCAAGCGGGATTTCGTAAAGGTTTCTCAACTGTTGAACACATCCAGAATACTCCTCGTCTTCTTGAAAAAACCCACTGAGTACAACATCAAGATTCATCTGGCCTTCATTGATTAAAAAAAAGCTTTGATCAAGAAACAGTGGTAGTCAGAGTGGACGAAGACCTCATCACCAATAAAATCCCAGTTGGCAAAGGAGTTCGACAAAGTAACACAATCTCTCCAAAGCTGTTTACCCTTGCTTTGGAAGATACATTCAAAACCCTTCATTGGGATAATAAATAAATAAAAATCAACAGGTTATATTAGAACCACCTGCGTTTTTCCGATGGCATTGTGCTCATAAGTGAAAATCTAGATGAGCTAGAAAGCATGATCCAAGAATTAAAAACTGCCTCTGCTAAGATTGATTTGGAAATGAACATTAATAAAAGGAAAAAAAAACCAAGCCCAGACAGTCAACCACTTAAAATTGGAAACCAATATATAGAAGCTGTCGATGAGTACATTTAAAATAAAACTTGGAAAAGACAACCAAAATGCAGAAATTCCTCGCAGAATAGGTATGCGTTGGATAGCATTCCGAAAACTAAGATTCATCCTGACCAACAAAGATGTTCCAATTAACCTGAAGACCAAGGTTTATAATACGCGCGTACTGCTAGTTACTACTTACGGTCTAGAAACGAAGACTGACTAAGGCAAGTGCTCGCAAGCTTCAGCGAACACAACGAGCCATGGAGCGGCAGATGCTAGGGATCAGCCTTAGGGATAAGATCCGTTCAGAGGACATCAGGAGAAGAACGAATGTAACAGACATTCTAGAGAGAGTAGCAAGACTAAAATGGCAATGGGTAGGACACATAGCTCCACAGGTGGACCTCTAGGATTGTTCACTGGAGACCATGGGAACACAAGAGAGGCATTGGAAGACCCCAGAAGAGATGGCTCGATGACAAAGCTGTTGGCTGGAACATGTTGGTTCCAAGTGGCTCAAATCGAAGACGATGGAAGCATATGGAAGAGGCCTACATCCAGCAGTGGAATGAAACAGGCTAGAAAAGGAGGAGAAGAACAGCCTATAGACCTAAACAGAATTTGAGACTGGACTTTTAATAATTCCCTTAAAGTTAACCCAAAATTATCACAAGCCATCACAGTAGGATCGAAAAATAACTACAACATTTTGGAGAGAAAAAACATTCCTCCGATTACTTTCCAGGGAAAAGAAATCGGTCCCAAAGACTCCGTGAAGAATATTGGCGTAATCATTGACAAAAATCTAACTTGGTCTGAACATGCAACAAAAATCTGCCAGCGAACTTTCTACACATTACACTCATTTAAAAGGCTAAGAGATCTTCTCCCACTTAAAACAAAGAAATTATTTATACAAAGTCCAATTCTACCCTTTTTCGACTACGGAGACGTTAAATACAAAAGTTTAAACAGCACACTCAGTACCAAATTACAGGGCGCACACAACGCATGTATCCGCTTCATCTTCAATAAACCGAGACACTGCCATATCTCTCCCTACCTCAATCAGCTATCTTGGCTATATTTAGAACAGAGACGAAAATCTGCACTCTGTGTCTGTTATTCATGGTGTTCTACGGAGCGAAACACCGGTTTACTTGAGAGATGACCTTCTGTATCTATCATCCAGAAATAGTCACCAAACGAGGTCATTATCTAACTCCCTGCTAAGTTTCACATTAGACTGTGGTTTCACTGTGTAGAAAAAAAACTTTCTTTTTTACATTTACAAGCGATATATTATGACTGAAAGTAGAAGCATTTTGCTCTGCACTGTATGTTGCATACCACCAGAATGTTGTCTTTTAAACATTATATTTCTTCACTAAATACGACATTAAAACTAAACTTATGAGTTTTGTGATACGACTTACCGTTTAGCCAACAAATAGCTCAAAAGGAATGCCTGCACAGTCATTAAAATTGCCTCCATATTTCGATGGCTTTGAGGGTAAAAAGTGAAAAATTTGAACATCTTGGAATTTTTCCGTCGGTTAGTGACCAAAACCTATAATTTCACCAAATTTCAATTTTCTACCTCGTCTGGCAGGTTGTGCCGCCATCTTGATTTGGGGGGACGGGGGAACAAATTAGGAAATTCCCGAAAATTTTTAAGCCCACGAAACCTATAGGTTGTCGTTTTGGATAAATTATACGACTGCGTTCTTGTGCTGAGCCCAAAATTCGAGGTCCCCAGCGTGCCCCCTTGAGGGAATTTTGAGAATTATCGATTTTTCTAGGGATCCTGGGATCATCAGCTTCTCCCCTACCAAGTTTCCAATGTCTGAGATTTCTGGAAGTGCCTCATTAATTCACGTCTTTTTTTTTCATTTTTAAATATTTATATATACATCGCTCCAGACCGAGTTGCTTTTATATATATAGATTTGGATCGGATTTTTACGTCCATTTTGCCAAACTTTTAGGTCTTTTTATAGTTCTATTTTAGGCAATTTACAGGTCTTCAACTTCCGAGCCCTACGACATAAAACTTCTCGATACGCCAATAAGTTTCGAATACGTCACGGTTACACACAAGATGTTTTGGTTTCAGAAATACCCTCTTTACAATTTAACTTAATCGGGGAATTCTAATTTATTTTGTGAGATGAAAACCTTTTTTTGGAGGGTTCCAATTCCTTTAACAAGCAATTAAACTTGTTATAGAAACACGTCTCAAGTCATTCTCACAACTAATAATACAATCATGGTCAGAAACGAGAGCGAATTATAAATGGCAGGTGTAAGTTACCATTATCTAAATCATCATGTGTCTTATGTGTATAATACATGGGTCTCTTCTTAATTCCCACTTGTCTGATCACAATGCAGAATGGAATTTAAATGATAGCCAGGGAACGGTTTAGGAAATTAACCAAATTGGTGGGAGGAGGCGGAACGGATTGTGGCCATTTGCTTGGTGGAGTCGTGACTTGTACAGGCAAGGGCGAAAAGAAGGGACAAAAGAACGATTGTATGGGATGTAGACGAGGTAGAATCTTACCTAATTCACGGGAAATCTACTCTGTAGGAGGTAATAGAAAATAACAGTGAAAACAATTGGTATAAACTTAGTGATTAATTTTCATACAGACTTTCAGCGCATTATACAGTGTCGAATAGCCGTATACATCGTCTACCGAAGAGATGTCAGGTATAGAACAGTAAGGGCCAACTGGACACCGGTGAGAACAGGAACCACAGGCAACAGACTGGAAACGCCAGCGCCACCGTAGTTCAATTTCAGCCGCGGGTTCGGATCTTTTACATAAAACATTCGTGTCTTTGGCAAGTATCTACCTTACGAAGCTGACACGAACTGGCAAGCTGGAAGTTCATCTCAGGTATAATGAAAATGAAAATCCACAGCCTGTTTCTAGTCAGGAATGGAATGAATGAAGCCCCATCTAGCGGCGAGGAGAGGAATTGTGCCGGCTGCCGAAGCCTGTCGCACTCCTATGGGGCAATGATTAATGACTGACAGATGAAATGATATTGGAGAGTATTGCTGCAATGAAAGATGACAGGGAAAACCGGAGTACCCGGAGAAAAACCTGTCCCACCTCCGCTTTGTCCAGCACAAATCTCACATGGAGTGACCGGGATTTGAACCAGCGGTGAGAGGCCGCCTGAGCCACGGAGGCTCATTTACGCTGCAGAAACACTCGAAAAAAATGGGAGATATGTCGATTGAGAAAAAGGAAAGAAAGTTGCTCAGAAAGATTTTGGGTCCTAAGAAAGTGTCCGACGGTTTTGTCTTCCTCCTGAGGTCAAAAAAAAAAAAAAAACTGTATGCGGGAGTCGCAAATATCACCACCGTTATGGTCACGTGAAGGGAATGAAGCCGGAGAGATTGGCTCACAAATTGCTCACTTTACAGGCAAAACGGAAATCTTATCCTCGCTGGTTGAAGGAGGTGCACAAAGATATGCGGGTAAATGATATAAGACCAGAGGACTTAATGGAAAGGAGAATCTTTAGGAAGAAAGGTTGATCCAGAGGAGGAACCTGCTAAACCGCGGAACATCTCGGCGGAAGAACTGCTAAAAACGAGTGTGAGGTTGAAAAACCTGTGGACAAAAATTTACAGTTTATCCCTGCAGGAAGCAACTCAATGTTGAAAACATCCCAGGGATATGAGCTACGAATTTTAGGTAAATCAAATATAATAAAGTATGAGAATATATTCTTTACTTATTCCTAAAAATTACAATCATTTTCTTAATCATCGTTATCCAGTCGATTAGATTAGCAGTTTGCCTTTTTCTACTACTACGAGCGCTAATGTGAGTCAATGCATTGTTTCACTTAAGCACCACTACGAGCGCTGATGTGACTCAATGCAGAGTTTCACTTATGCTCTTATAACTAAATTCGGTGAGGACATTCTTCAAAAAAAAAAAAAATATTTAAAAGCCTGAGGTTTTTGAACCAAGGAACACGTAACAGAAAGACTTATCTAAATAATTAAATTTGACTATGATTTGAATAAAAAATAAAACGAGTAAAGAAACAATCGATTTTAGGCTGTTTTTCCGGAACTGCATTTAGGCCGGAAGTGATTTTCGAAATTTGATGTTTTTTGAATTCGATAGAGCTATTCAAGACTCTCAATTCGAAACCTTTCCAGGCCCTTTATCCCTTCAACTTTCGGCACAAATTGCTTAGTTTTACTTTTTCGTAGTACGGAGACCCCTACTTTGTATGCTAAGAAAATTTTTCAACATTAAAAAAGTGTAATCCTAAGAAAGAAACGCAGGTAGCTTGCGTAAGCTTTTTTTTAAAAATGCTATTTCTCCGGGGCGTCGACCTAGAAAGACATTTTGCTCCTACTTTGCACCATATGTTATAAACCTGCATGTATATGAAAAGTGTTGAAGGTGCGGAACATTAAGGACGACACAAATACCCAGTCCCCACGCCAGGGATATTAATCATTTACAATTAAAAACCCCTGACCAGGTCGGGAATCGACCCCGGGGCCGCCGGATGACAGGCGGACGCGTTGCTCCCTACACCGCGGGGCCGGACTTGCGTAAGCTTAGTACACAGTTGGCCGTATTGATGTAAATAAATAATAAAAATCCTATATCGTAGTTTGAAGTGAGAACATTTTTCTTAAGAGTGGCTTTCCTTGTTTGCGCTAGTCTGCATTTTATGTCCTCCCTACTTCTGCCATCGTTTGTTATTCTACTAAAGTAATAATATTCATCTATTTCCTATAAGACTTAATTTCCTTAATCTAATATTTCCTACATCTCCTGACTTCGATTGACCGCACTCCATGATTCCTTTACCCATACATGAATATCTGCTTCCTTTTGTCTTCTTGTATTCCAACTTTATCTTCATATTATAAGCCTAGAAGTCAAGAGCATATCCAAACATACTCCGTAATCTGGCGATAAAACTGAAAACAAGTCTCTGACGATAGCGTGTAAAGACTTCTAAAGCGTATCATTATTGAAAACTACATGCTATGCTCGAATATTTTCACGTATACGAAACCATATCATTACAATCACAATGTTCTTTCAAGTCGTAAATAAAGAAGACCTGTTTTATCCCCGAGCAAAACCATAACAACCGCCTGCTATATGTTATTTCCGAGTATGAACACGTAACAGCAGGGTACAATACTACCGTAATAAAATGCGAAATAAGTGAAACATCTTTCCATTTCTTTCTTTGGAAAGTTAACATTTTTTTTTGTTTGTTCAAAGAAGAAAATACTCTACAAAAATAAGGAGGAAATGTAATTTCCGCGAAGACCGGCTTTATGAGTTATATAGCATATCAGAAACTTCTAGAATATGGAATGAGTTCTTCTTCAGCGCACAGAAAAGTTATTCAATATACTTTTCCAACTTCAGAATTCGTGATGCGAATAGTTTATTAAAGTTAGTACCTAACTGATGATGAGTTTTGTTTTAAGGGTCTTAGCATCATTGTCATCGATCTTTGGGGTGATGCTGATAATAATAATAATAATAATAATAATAATAATAATAATAATAATAATAATAATAATAATAATAATAATAATAATAATAATAATGGTGTGTGGTCTCCGGATAGGTCTGGTGCAGGTCTTTGGAGTTGACGCTGTGCAGGCGACCTGCGGGTCTGGAGAACTGCATGAAACCAGTCTATGGACTGATGACCCAAACGACAACATATTTGAGACGAGCATATCTTTTTAACTGCACGTTATTTTTGGTTTTACCATCAATATTTATTCTATCGAGCAACTGACGCAATTCAGCGCGGCGCACGGCAGCTTCTCCCGCACGGACGCTAGTTCGTGATGCCGCGCGCCCGCTACCCCGCCTCGTTGGAATGTACACGATGGTACTAATCACAGGTAAACCGAGCTCGATAGCTGCAGTCGCTTAAGTGCGGCCAGTATTCAGTACTCGGGAGATGGTAGCTTCGAGCCCCACTTTCGGCAGTCTTGAGATGGTTTTCAGTGGTTTTCGATTTTCGCACCAGACAAATGCTGGGTCTGTACCTTAAATATGGCCATGGCCGCTTCCTTCCCACTCCTAGCCCTTTCCTCTCCCATCGTCGCCATAAAACTCTCTGTGTCTGTGCGACGTAACACAACTTGTAAAAAAAAAAAAAAAAAAAAAAAAAAAAACAACCACACACACAGGCAACGCCAAGACCCATGGTGTTCCTTATATAATGGTACTAATCACAAGTACTGTAGTCTCATGGTTCTAATTTTATCCTCCGTAGGTCTCCTCTTACGACAGGTAGAGGATACCTTGCGTTTATTCTTCACCTGCGTCCACTACCCCCAGGGGGTAAGAAAAAAATCAGTGATATATAAGTTTAAAGTTCAACGAACCCTCCCCTTTTTGAAGTCCTAGGGTAAAGTGAAATGGCGTATGGCTTTCAGTCCTGGGAGTGTCCGAGGACATGTTCGGCTCGCCAGGTGCAGGTCTTTTGATCTGACTCCCGTAGGCGACCTGCGCGTCATGATGAGGATGATTATGAAGACGAAACATACACCCGGCGCCGTGCCAGCGAAATTAACCAATGATGGTTAAAATTCCCGATCCTGCCGGGAATCGAACCCGGGACCCCTGTGACCAAAGGCCATCACGCTAACCATTTAACCATGGAGCCGGACCTAGGGTTGAGTGACCGAAATGAATACATTATTATTATTATATTATATTTGCCTTTATTTGTAGTGGCGAAGTTAGGACTCATGGTCCTCTCTTACACTTAACCACACTTCATTAACATTGTACATCTGAGAGCAATATTCATAATCTTAAAACTACCATTACAAACTAGAAACAAAATATGAAACAAAATACCATAAACTCTATAAATATTCTTAGTCATGTCTTAAACTATCGTTACAAATTAAAAGTTGATTGACACTAAATACCCTAAGCACAGTAAACGTACATTCATACACACATTCACTCTACCAGATTCATTCAGCCTGGCGGCACACATCGAGGAGATGCTCACGGCAGGACAACTTGAAGGAATTTAAGGATTGTATGGCTCTAATGTTGTGGGGAAGAGAATTCTATATTCTAGCTCCATTTGCAACAAAGGAACGGCTGAATGCTGCTGACCTGCTGAGAGGGATAGCAAGTGTACTGCCAGAGCGTGTGTTATGCTGGTGGAAAGAGGATAGGAAATTGAGTTGTGAAGATAAGTAGTATGGGATATTCTCTTTTAATACTCGAAAGATTAATACTGCCACGTGGAGGTTTCTATATTGTTCAAATTTTAGAAGGGCAAGTTGTCGATAATAAGGGGTAACATGAACATCATAGCGTAAGGAAAAGATAAATCTAATACACGAGTTCATAGCACGTTGTAATCGGTTTAGTTGTTCTCTCGTGGCATCCATTAGTACTACGTCACAGTAGGAAAATATAGGGAGGATAAGAGTATTTATAAGCCTAATTCTCATGTTTAGTGGCAGCATATTTTGATGATATTTTAGTGGGTGAAGGGACGCGTACACTTTTCTACAGATATTTGTAATGTGCTCTCCCCAGTTAAGATTCTCGTTTATAATTACACCAAGATTTCTTACCGAGTTTTCGTACGGAATAATTTTACCAGATAAAGTTAGTGGAGGAATGTTTTTGTTTTTTGCCGCCCTAATTTGTTTCGTCTGCCCAACATTACAGTAAACTACATTAAAATAACTTATCATTTACGTACAAGTCAAGTTCTTTAGGGTAGTAATATTTTTCTTGCTGTAACCTGGCTTGTAGCCAAGAACGAGCAAATGCTACAAGTTTACTATACAAGGGTGAAAGTGTAATATTTATGGTGAGGAGTGTAGAAACTGGGCTTCTCAAGGAGCTGACCCCATTCTATAAAAAAGAACATCGTAGTAACGATAATGGCACTGTAAGAACAAGCATCTCATGTTCAAAGAAAGTGATGCGAAAAGAAGACACAAACTGCAATGAACAATCCAATTTCTTCAGTGAAGAAGTAGATGGAGAGAAATACACATTCTGTCACTGCATTATTGTATCTTTGTCTTAATAATTTTACTCCAAGTTTTTAACCATTGAAATCATTTCGCTTTTCTGTCCTTTCTCTTGACGGCTATGATGTCAGCCCTCCGATTAGTCATCGGTAGAGATGCACTGAACCTCCTTGTGTAAAATACAAATTATAAGTTGTAAAATAAGAAATTAAGTAACTGATAATTAAATTGTTTATAACTAAGTAAATTAAAAGTATAACAAAAAAGATTTTTTTATACATTAATTTAATAAGAGTCGGCGACCTACATTCGGGAGATATAAGAGAGACATACTTAAATTATTACAGTTAGTAATTAGTCATTTATTTACACAAGAACCCCCAAACAGCTGCTTTGAATTCAGTTCCACTTTTTATAGGGGTGATATTCAAACCACGGAAGATTTAAAAGTATGTGTTCAAAATATCTCTCTGAAACGAGCTCGTAGTGCGACACTTCTTCTTTTTCTTCTTCTTTCTTCTCCTCCTCATGGTTCTTCTTCTTCTTCTTCTTCTTCTTCTTAGACTATTATTATTATTATTATTATTACGATTATTATTATTATTATTATTATTATTATTATTATTATTATTATTATTATTATTATTATTATTCAATAGTGTTAGAAAGTACTCAGCTGTGGTTTCCCGCATAGTTATCCTTATCCCTATCCCCATTTTGCAATGTTTTTCACCCATAGTAAACACACGAAAACTGTAACATTCGTCAATGTGATATATTTCTGGAATTGGACAAATTAATTGTAAATATTAGTAGGTTTATCTATATTATTATTATTATTATTATTATTATTATTATTATTATTATTATTATTATTATTATTATTTTAGGAAGGCTCGGCTTGTGCCGGTAACATAATGGGCTGACTCGGCCTAAGCAAGGAGTCACCCTCTTGATTATAAAACTACAGGTACATATATGTACAAATATTTACAACAGAAATAATTACAACATATACATTTATACAATAAATACAAACAACTTCAGACTTCTTATGTCCCCGTTTTGGGAATCTGTTCTTCAGTATTACTGGAACTGCGGCCTGGATCTTCATGCTGTTTGGCGTGAGTCAGAGGAAAAGTCGTTCCTAGGAACTTCCTCACAATGTGGCAGGTGCTCAGGAGGGTGGCTTTCTGTAGTTCTACGTATGTGTGATGATGCAGGTTTAATGCGGCCAGAGAGCTGTGCAAGCATTTTGGAATAACACCGGTACATGATATTACTATTGGAACTGTGGTGACTGATTCTAGTTTCCGCAGGCGTTGTATTTCTATTGCCAGTTCTGTGTATTTTGATATCTTTGTGGCTATTGTTGTTTGCAGATTGGAGGTATTTGGACAAGCAATTTCTATAAGGGATGCGGATCTTTTTGATTTATCGATTAGAATAATATCTGGCCTATTGTTGCTGAGCGTGACATCGGTTATGACTTCTCGGTCCCATAGTAGTTTATATGAAGAGTTTTCGAGAATGGGTGGAGGTGTATATTTCCAATATGCAGTTGATGACTGAAGAAATCCACATTTTACAGAAAGTTTCAGGTGAATGATTTTTGCTACCTGATCATGTCGATGCTTATAATCGGTGTTGGCCAAGTGTGGGCAACCAGATATGACGTGCTGTATGCTCTCTGTAGTTCTGGAACAGCGGCGGCAGTTGTCTGAGACAACTGTTGGATCCTTCATGATAAATCTACGGTAGTTCCGTGTAGCAATTACTTGATCTTGGATGGCCAGAACAAATCCTTCTGTTTCTGGGAAAAGACCGGAGTAGGTCAGCCAAGCGTGCGACGTAGGTTTGTCGATATGAGGCTGATCCAGTTCATGGGGGTATTTCCCGTGAAGAGGTTTTTGCTTCCACGTGGCCATATTCATCTTTTATTATTATTATTATTATTATTATTATTATTATTATTATTATTATTATTAACATTGTAATTCGTTGTATGTTAATTTCTTCGCAAGAAGCAAAATGTTAATTTATACTTTGTATTATAATAGTTATTTTTATGTACAACAGGATAGCATAGTACCATTGTAATTTGTTTCAGTCTCTTCTTTTTTCATTTACTCAGTATTTTATACATTTTTATGTTATTTATGTATTTCACTGGTTAAATGTAAGACAGGGACACGTGTCCCTAACTTTGCCAGTTAAAATTAACCATATCTATCTATCTATCTATCATATTCTCAGAAATTTTGTATCATCTATGTGGGTGAGTTAAGTTTTAAAAAATCGACATTAGTGAGTTGTAATCAATGTTTCAATGAGAATTGAATAGCCTTTCAGCGTGACCGCTTATATCATAGAAAGACGTGAGCAAGAGGAACTCCTAGAGCGAACGAGTTTGAAGGGATCGTGTGTTCTCAATCAGGTCGGTAATAAAACTCTCTTCCTGGTCACCACCGTTCTTTACGTAATGTCTATGTTAATGAGAAGCAGGTGTAGCATATCCCTTCACTTCTGGCGCTCTATTATTGCCCCATAAACAGATATTGTATTCAGTATTGTAGAGCATTCTTGTTCGTTTCTTCCGGAGTTCAGTGCCCTGTTTAATAATAATTATTTCTTTGAGTCATTTCAATTGCTAGATATTTTAAAAGGCTCTATGATGTCGTCTGTGTTTTGTCCTTCAGAAGTCAATGACACAACGTCGCATTCACACACACTCAAATGCCAACGGAAGGCATGTTATGATGAAGTTTACAAAAAAAAGAAAGTTCAGTAGAAAATACAGAACACCGAGCTCGATAGCTGCAGTCGCTTAAGTACGGGCAGTATCCAGTTTTCGGGAGATAGTAGGTTCGAACCCCACCGTCGGCAGCCCTGAAAATGGTTTTCCGTGGTTTCCTATTTTCACACCAGGCAAATGCTGGGGCTGTACCTTAATTAAGGCCACGGTCACCTCCTTCCCACTCCTAGCCCTTCCCTGTCCCATCGTCGCCATAAAACCTATCTGTGTCCGTGCGACGTAAGCAACTAGCAAAAAAAAAAAAAAAAAAAAAAAAAATACAGAACGGAAATGTAAGAGATAATTCAAAGTAGGAGGGTATGAATATGCGGAAGAGTCAACATCAAAAACGAGGAAGGCGATACACAGTAAGTGATTTTTTCTTCTTGTTGTTGCTATTTGCTTTACGTCGCACCGAGACAGATAGGTCTTATGGCGACGATGGGAGAGGAAAGGCCTAGGAATGGGAAGCAAACGGCCGTGGCCTTAATTAAGGTACAGCCCCAGCATTTGCCTGGTTTGAAAATGAGAAACCACGGAAAACCATTTTCAGGGCTGCCGACAGTGCGATTCGAGCCCACTATCTCCCGGATGCGAGCTCACAACTGCGCACCCCTGACCGCACGGCCAACTCGTCCGGTACATAGTAAGTGAAGGAGGTGAATTAGGATATACAGTGAAAAAGAATAATGATGCATTTACCAGGAAAAGTAAGCTATAAGAGAAAGAAGAATTAAGAAGGAGGAGGAAATGGCGAGAAGAAGGAGAAGAAGAGGGAAAGACGAATTTAACAAGAAACGAACCACGAGAAAAATCTAAACCAGGTGACAACAAGGATGCAAAATAAGAAAAATAATGTAAACAAGGAGATGAAGAGGAGGAAGAATGTTAACTAGGAGATCATAAGGAGGAAGAATAGAATTAAGAATTTAAACAAGGAGAAGATAAGGTTAACAATTTAAACAAGGAGAAGAATATAAGCAAGGATAACAGGATGAAGAATAGGAGGAAATTAAACAAGGAGGAGAGAAGATAATAAGGAGAAGAAAATAAGAAAAATAATGAAAATCCACAGCGTGTTTCCAGTCATTCGACCGGGTCAGGAAAGGAATGTGTTATTTTTTTTGGTACAATTTGCTTTGCGTAACACCGATACAGAAAAGTCTTATGGCGATGATGGAATAGAAAAGGGCAAGAAATGGGAAGGAAGTATTTGCCTGGTGTAAAAATGGGAAACCACGGAAATCCATCTTCAGGTCTGCCAACAGTGGGGTTAGAACCCAAATTGCACGGCCACTTGCTCGGTCAGGAATGGAATGAACGAAGCCCCCAACTAGTGGCGAGGATATGAGTTATGCCGGCTGCCAAAACCTGTCGCACTCCTCTGGGGCAAAGATTAACGGCTAACATGAAATGAAAGGATATTGGAGTGTGTTGCTGAATAAACAAAACAAAGAATAATAGTCATTTCTGCGGGACCAAATTCCGGCACCTCGGCGTCTCCGAAAACAAGAGTAGTTAGTGGGACGTAAAGCAAATAGCATTATTATTATTATTATTATTATTATTATTATTATTATTATTATTATTATTATTATTATTATTAATCATTTAAATGGAGAAGAGGAATAACGGGAATTTAAAAAAGGAAGAGGGATAGATAGAGTTTAAACGAGAAGAGGAATAATAATAATAATAATAATAATAATAATAATAATAATAATAATAATAATAACTACTGTATAAAACACATTATTGAACTGATGAGAAAGAGAAGGTTACAGTTCTACGGACACTTGCTGAGGGTGGACAATAATAGACTGACGAAGAGAATCTTCCGGAAGATTTCGACATGTGAGGTTGTACTTTACGAAAGATGAGGGGTGGGGGTTCCGGAAGATTATATCATGGACAACCCGTCAAAAAGTCCCGCGATTTCCAGGAGACTGAGAAAAGGAGGAGGTCCTATTCAGAAGAGTGCCAACGGCCGTAGCCGTGTTGAAACGCCAGATCCCGTGAGATCTCCGAGGTTAAGCAACATTGGGCGTGGTCAAGATTTGGATGGGTTGCCACGCGCTGTTGGCTGGGGGTAAGGGAATGGAGGAGAAAGGAACTGGTCACCCTACCGTGCTTGAACTCCGGCTCGGGCACACCTCTGCGGAGGTTCGGACCTGCCTTCGGGCAGAATACACCCTTATACAGAAGAGCAGAAGAAGGAAGTAGGCGAAAGAATTGAAATATACAGTCAGAGAGTGAAGGCAGAGAAGGCTACAAATACTGCAGAGATTGTCAAACGTGGTCCATAGACGGCCGACACGAGAATTTAAAATAATAAGCATAGAAAGAAGCACCAATCCAATATGGATAACAGCCAAATATCTGTCTGTCTTCAACAAGGTACATGTCACCGTGTTCGAAACACGTTTTAAAAGTCAGACATCACAGGAAGCACTTAAAGAGTTGGATGTACTGGCTCCAACAGTACGAGAAGACAGTGTCGTACATTAAAGACTCCCTCTTTGGGGGAATAAAAAGAAAACTTCATGACGTAAGCTATACTTAGCTCGACTAATGGTCAGAGCGGGCGGTGAATTACGAGTATGGCGGAGAACCCGAGGGCTATACAGTCTAATATCCGTCCACAAAGTAGTTTAGAAAACAATTATCTTCTCCGATGGACCCCCATTACTTCTTGCTAAATATACATATTTTTCCATTCAGTTACGAGTAATAATACCACATAGGGAAAAGAGAAAAACCTCGCAAGACAGTTAACTGGGATATCAATGGTATTGGTACTGAGTTATTTCCTTCCAATATCTGGACCCTGTTATTACTTATAATCCATAAAACGATTTATAAATATCAGCTGAGATGTTTGTTGACATCGATCTATAGTCCATTACGTCCAAAATGAACTCTCTAATGACAGAGTTTGGCACGGTATCATGATCTATTGGGATCAGGAGGAACTTTCAGTTCACTTTAAAATTTCCCCTTCTACATTTCTAACCGACCAAGATGACTGTTCTTACGGAAGGTCTGCTTATCGGGCCCTAATAATGTGATAATTATGAGAGAAATGGTCGTATTTAGACTTGACGAGGAAGCACACTTTAACATACGATATATCGTCATTGAATAAACTAATTGAATAAATTAGCCACAGGAGTTCCCCAGGGCTCGAATCTTTCACCACTACTGTTCGTTATATCCATGTATATGATTTCGTGAAACCACCGCGTATGTCACAATGCTCTTCCTATCTATTATTAATGTTGGAACATTTCTCAGCAGACAAAGTAGGGGTCCCCACACTAAGAAAAGAGTAAAATTAAGTAATTTCCTCAATTGTGCCGAATGTTAAAGGGCTGAAAGGTCCGAAAATGTTTCAAATTTTGAGTCTTGGATAGCTCTATCAAACTAAAAGGAAAACAAAATTTCGAAAATCAATTCCGGTCTAAATGCAGTTCCGTAAAAACAGCCTAAAATCGCTTGTTTCTTTACTCGTTTTCGTTTCCAAATCCCAGCCAAATTAACTTATTTGCGTAATTCTTTCTGTAATGTATTCCTTGGTCCAATACCCTCAGGTGATTTTTGATGTTATTGAAATGTAAACAGCGAACGTAGTTATATGCGCTGAAGTGAAACTCTGTACTGACCCACATTAGCGCCTGTAGTGGTAGAGAAACGCAAACTACTAATCTAATCGACCGGATAACTATGATTAAGAAAGGTAACAAAGGTGTATTCTGCCCGAAGGCAGTTCTGAACCTCCACAGAGGTGTGCCTGAGCCAGAGTTTACGTACGTTAGGGTAGTCAGTTCCTTTCCGCCCCTCCATTCCCTTACTCCCACCAACAGCATGCGACAACCCATCCAAATCTTGACCACGCCCAATGTTGCTTAACTTCAGAGATCTCACGAGATCCGGTGTTTTAACACGGCTAAGTCGTTGGCTGATTAAGAAAAGGATTGTAATTTTCATCAGCAAATAAAGCTTATATTCTCATACTTTATTATATTTTATTTACCTAAAATTCGTAGGTCATACCCTTAGGATATTTTAAACATTGAGCTGCTTGCCTTAAGAGCTAGAGCTGTGCATTTTTTCCTTAAGACTGGTCACGGCTGGCAGGTACATATGGATATGCAATCCATCCGAACAATTTTTCTATCCTTACGAGTAAAAGTAAACGAATCTCACCCTACCGTACTGTAGGAATATAAGTTTGCGCGACAAATTTACTCACTCCTACAGTGCACTGTATTTAAGGTTCATTTTCCTTTACACATTTGCATTGGAAAATGCACACAACGTACATTGTTCTGATGGCCTGCATATCCATATGTGGCTGGGATTCAAATTAGTTACAGGAGTTCCCCAGGGCTCGAATCTTTCACTATTACTGTTCCTTATATACATATATGATTTAGTGAAACCATCAAGGCAAGCGGCAAGAATGGAGCCCAGAAGTCAACGTGTAAATGAATGATTGATGCCAGACAAAACGACTTAGAAATCATTTCAGTTGTTGAAGCCGTTATAACAACTAAAGTCTCTTGGACAAAAATATTTTGAGTAATTTTGGACCAATGTTCGTAATGTTCAACTTTAAACCATAAGAAAGGAAGTGAAACCGTACGGTTGTTCTATCGCAGAATAAGAGGACTAAATGATACCAATAACAGCTCTGCAGGACCAAAATCGAGTGCGCGTCGATTAAAACAAGTACAGGTTTAACATTTGGTAGAAACTATAAACGTTGTTACTATGTTATCTATTTCTAGGAACACTGCCTAATCTAAATGATATGAGTAAAAACGTAAATGGAATAGCGTAAGATACTTAAATTTAGCACGTAATTCTTAGCTTTAGTTACGTTCAATCTGGAGGGATTTACGGTAGGCTGTTTTAAACGTCCTAGACGGGTAAGAATTAAGACTTTTTTTTTAGAGTTTTCACGTGTTTAAAGTTAATAACATGGCGTTTCATCCGGCGATTTTTTTCATACATATATGACAAATGGCCGGTTATTAAACTTTTCCATTCCATGTCCGAATTAACTCTGATTTCAAACAATGAGCTCTTCTCCACTTCCGAGTTCAGTCTGACGCTGAAAAATTCTTATTCATCACATATTCTGTTCAGACTATGGATGATTCATAAATAGCCTTACCGTATTTTGACGATATTTATGTGCCATGTGACTTTCTTTTACAGCTGCCTTCTGAGTTGAGTGCGAAGAAGTGTAAAGGGAGCTTGAAGGAAGATTATATTTAAGAAATATTTAGGGATTGATTATGAGCCTCACTTTTATGATTATAGTTGCGATGGAACACACTGTAGACACTTATCACGCAATTTCCAAGTTCTGGTAAAACAGCCAAGAGAAAATGTTTTATGATGTTGTCGTTCCATAACTCTTCAGTAGCTGCGTAAGCGTTTTTAGCCTATTTCAACCTGTGTCGAAATATTGAGAAAATTCTGGAATGGGACATGCATAAGGCCGAAAAGAACTTGGGAGTGAAAAGGTTAAGAAAGGATAACATTCGTAGAAAACCGCCACGATTTCGATTTGTACAGTATTTTCGACAATGCTTCTTGCAGGCTCTGGAGAACGCGTAAGTTCCCGCTCCATCATGTGTTCAACTGGCGAGAGATCCGGTGATCTTGCTGGCCAGGGCAGTTGTTGTAGCAGCTGTATGGTGGCGTGCATTGTCCTGCACATCATCTTCCTGGCGAAGAAATGGCAGTAGCATGGGGACAACAACTTTTGCAATGTAGTGGGCACTGGTTACGTTATCCTGCAGAAACACCAACTGTGGCCGTGAGTTGTAACACACACCACGGAGCCAGTGGTGGGAGCTGGACAGATCGTACTCTCACAAGTAAAGACAACACAGCGCCATTCCCCTCTTCAGTTGACTCTTTCATGACACCATCGCAGCCGTGCTTGACAGTGTTGTGGTGTCAGTGGTAGCCTGGGTGCAGGCGCAAGTGATTGATTACAAGATTGTGAGCGGCTGCAGGGTGACCTCGATAGTGTTGTGAGATGGACAGTAGGCAATGGTATGATAATAAACGGGGTTAAAAGTCAGGTTGTGAGTTTCACAAATAGGAAAAGTCCTTTCAGTTTAAATTACTGCGTTGATGGGGGTGAAAGTTCCTTTTGGGGATCATTTTAAGTATCTAGGTGTTAATATAAGCAAAGACCTTCATTGGGGTAATCACATAAATATGATCGTTAATAATGGGTACAGATCTCTGCACATGGTTATGAGGGTTTTTAGGGGTTGTAATAGGGATGTAAAGGAGAGGGCATATAAGTCTCTGGTAGGACCCCAACTAGAGTATGGTTCCAGTGTATGGGACCCTCACCAGGATTACTTGCTTCAAGAACTGGGGAAAAAAAGCAGCTCGATTTGTTCTGGGTGATTTCCGACAAAAGAGTGGTGTTACAAAAATGTTGCAAAGTTTGGGCTGGGAAGGCTTGGAAGAAATGAGACGAGCTGCTCGATTAAGTGGTATGTTCCGAGCTGTCAGTGGAGAGATGGCGTGGGAGGACATCAGTAGACGAAGTTTGAGTGGTGTCGTTAAAAGTAGGAAAGATCACAATATGAAGATAAAGTTGGAATTCAAGAGGACAAATTGGGGCAAATATTTGTTTATAGGAAGGGGAGTTAGGGATTGGAATAACTTACCAAGGGAAATGTTCAATAATTTCCCAATTTCTTTGCGACCATTTAAGAAAAGGGTAGGACAACAACGGATAGGGAATCTGCCACCTGGGAGACTGCCCTAAATGCAAATCAGTAGTGATTGATTGATTGATTGATTGTAATCCTGCTGCAAGCAGACTGTTCCCAGTGTTCATTGGTGACACAGCAGTAGTCGGATTTCGGTTCTGGATGATTTTCGGTCGGCCACCGCTGCTCGCACAATGCTTCGATCATAACGTGCGTCAGTACTACGTGGATGTCCGGAGCCTGATCTACGCGCGTGGTAATGTTCTACAGACCACTGTTGAAAGCAGCGACACACATCGCCGATACACTGTATCCAACATGTCGATACGTCCATCCAGCTTCCTGCGAACCCGTTCAAATGGCTGTATTATTCAACAGGACCACATGGTCGTCGGCGGGACATGATTGGACCCTAGAACGAATGTTGCAAACATTGTTCACCTCTAACCTCAACACAGTTACTGCCTGCAGAGTTAAAATAGAGTGCGCACGGAGAGGCTTTCTGAGCGCCATCTTATCGCCTGTATCCGTAACAAATGAATCACTAACACAACAACCACTCAGTATGCACATATTATACCCTGGTGCGACTGAACACAGTCCTTGAGGATGTTGCAAGTTTTTTTGGCAGTGCATATGGGGGTCGGAAAAAAACAACGCTACATCGAGTCCTGTTAAACCCAGTAACATGTATACACGGGAGGCGGGGGGGGGGGGAGTTCCAAGTATGAGCGGAATACTGTTTGATTGTAGGAGGCCATGATACCAATTTTCCATCACGTTCGGCAGGCTGTGACAGAACGAAGAGAAGGGATCGTTTACTCTCGCCGAGGAGCGGAACCCACGGAAATAAAGAAACACAATAAATACTGCCCTGGTTTCAGGTCAGAAAGAGCAAACAACTGTACACGACTATAATCATTATCATTATTTGTAACAGTAAAACACTCACTAGCATACATTATGTACAATACAGCTGTTTTAATGTACTTTCTCCCCATAATGCTTCCTGGATCGTAGAGCTTCATGCTGGCAATTCAGAAGTTCATGTCACGATACAATTCTGTAAAATATAATACAACAGAATACATAAATTCTCTAGCGCTACCGAACCCAGTGGCCTTTGGCCTACAAGGCGACCACTGCTCAGCCCAATAGCCTACAGATTAAGAGATGAGGTGATCGACATGGCGAATACTCTCAGAAAAAATGTGTATGTAAATAGAAACCCAAATGTGATTATATAACTTGTATAAATTACAATTGCAAAAAAGATGTATGCAAGTACAGTTGATTGTGGGCGAACGTGTATGCGTGCGCGTGTGGGAGTGGTTGTGAATGAGTGTATACAGGGGTGTCCTTTAGGTCTCTTTTTTTTTTTTTGCTAGTTGCTTTACGTCGCACCGACACAGATAGGTCTTATGGCGACGATGGGACAGGGAAGGGCTAGGAGTGGGAAGGAAGCGGCCGTGGCCTTAATTAAGGTCCAGCCCCAGCATTTGCCTGGTGTGAAAATGGGAAACCACGGAAACCTTTAGGTCTCATAGTTAGGATATGGATATAGCAGTTGGTGTTGCTTAGCGAGTATGTGCTGATTTCTTGTTTACTGTGGAGTGTAGGATGATATTCTTATATTAAGTGTGGTAATTTGACTTAGGGTATTTTGTTTAACAGGTGTATAATCCAGTAGCTTTATTTATTGCATAGTGGAGTTAGTGTCTCTATGCTTTATGGCATTTGTTGGAAAATTATGTGCTTGTGTTGTATATGTTTTGTATAATATTGTTGTGCTGACGGTAATTTGGAGATGGAGAGATGTAAGGTTGCATTGATGTAGCCTGCTTATACTTTGGAAGCTCTAAAGTTTGGCAGTTAGGAGCATTTATTGCTAAATTATAGTTGAATGAAATTTATAGAAATTGAAATTTGATCGGTGACATGCGGAACGGCTCTTCGCCAGACCTCATGACTAGTGAGTGTAGGATGTCGGTCGACATTGGGGAGGTGCTGAGGCACTTAAGTGAACAGTTGAGGGAGAAATTTAAGGAACAGGGGGCTAGGAATAACGAACTACTTAAGGAACAGTTAGCTCAGAATAATGAGAGAATAAATACCGAGTCTTCTTACTCTAATATGTATAGAATGAATCAAGATAATTACTATTACAAGGGTACAGTGTATGGAGTGTAAATAAGTAAATTTAAAATTGTCTGCATATATGTAAATATTCAGTAGAGTTTATGTACACATACATATGGGGAGGGAGGCACATGTACATGTGCAATTTAAAATAAATAAATAAATAAATAAATAAATAAATAAATAAATAAATAAATAAATAAATAAATAAATAAATAAATAAATAAATAAATAAATAAATAAATAAATAAATAAATAAATAAATAAATAAATAAATAAATAAATAAATAAATAAATAAATAAATAAATAAATAAATAAATAAATAAATAAATAAATAAATAAATAAATAAATAAATAAATAAATAAATAAATAAATAAGCCCGCCTCTGTGGTGTAGTGTCTAGCGTGATTAGCTGCCACCCCCGGTCGCCCTGGGTCGATTCCCGGCTCTGCCACACAATTTGAAAAAGTGGTACGAAGGCTAGAACGGGGTCAACTCAGCCTCGGGAGGTCCGATCTCAGCCATCCCGCAGTAGTTTTCCGTGGTTTCCCTATCCCTTCCAATCTCTCCCTCCTCCCCCTACAAGGCTCTTCTTCAGCTTAGCAGGTGAGGCATCCTGGGCAAGGTACTGGTCATCCTCCCCAGTTGTATCCCGCGACGCAGAATCTCACGCTCCAGGACACTGCCCTTGAGGCGGTACAGGTGGGATACCTCGCTGAGTCGGAGGGAAAACAACACTAAATAAATAAATAAATAAATAAATAAATAAATAAATAAATAAATAAATAAATAAATAAATAAATAAATAAATAAATAAATAAATAAATAAATAAATAATATCGTGAGAGATGGCTGCGCAGTACAGCCCGCGTAGCTATGAGCTTGCATTTAGCAGATGGTTGTTTCGAATTCAAACATCGCCAGCCGTGGTTTCCCCATTTTCACACCAGGTAAATGTTGGGTTTGTACTTTAATTAAGGCCACAACAACTTCCGTGCCAGGCCTATCGCAACTTCGTTGAAAACGTATCTCAGTTATTGAGGTGATAAACCGTTATGTTTTGATTTGACAACATTTAGGCTGCCTCTGTTTCAATTTTGACGTTCCGGTTTACTCTACCGGATGGCAGATTAACTAGAATTCTAGACTTATTTTCAAGTTTTGATTACTTTTGTCGGGTAAAAACTAACTCTGCCACCAGCGATCTTTTACAAGCCGACATCATACGACATGTGAGTGTCGAATCACCCATCAAAATTCAGAATACATCTACCAGGTTTAAAATCGTAATAGGCTCGGGAGGCTGAAATATTTCTAATATCCACAGAGGAGCTCATGATATAGTCTACGAAGTCTTCATCTAATCTATTTTCTGTTGGCACATTTGGTGCTTGCCTGACAAAATTAATCAAAACTCAGCAGTCGGTCACCAAGTCCAGTTTCAATTTCTTTCGTCACGTAGTAGAGTGAACCGGAACATACAAATTGACACTCAAGTAGCGTAAATGCGTCGATAACTAAACACTGTATCTGTGACCATGTAATCATCACCACGTCCATTTAAGTATTATTTGTGCTGTGTGATGTGAGAGAGTCGGAGTTTTGACCTGGTAAGGTGTTTAAAGTTTAGCATTAAATCTACTCACACGGTTGCCTCACTAAATCATATTTGTATACAATAAACAACAATGGTGAGATATTCGAGCCCTGGGGAACTCCTGTGACTAAGGCAACCCTAAACATAAAGCATAGAACGAAAGTCTAACCTACTGCTCGCTGTTCAATCTTTCTATAAAAGTCTACCTGAGAAAATCAGCTTATGTATTATATCAATGTATCGAGTCAGCGTTTGATATTTCAGATATTCTGACTAAAATTTCAAGCGAATGGTTTCTTTAAAAAAAGTCTGCTTCAAATCCTAATCATATTACTAAAATATTGATGTACAGTACTTGACAGAGAAGCGACCAGCACATACAGATCAGAAGTTCAATTGTTTAGCAGTAATTGAAACACGAATTACAATCACGTAATTGAATGGTATGTGAAAGAGAGAGTCAGATTGAGAGAGAGAGAGAGAGAGAGAGAGAGAGAGAGAGAGATGGGGTAGAGGAAGAGGGGCTGTTTAATATCCAATCCGGGTGCCAGGGTAATAGCTTTGTGAAGAGGATTCCAGCTCTCTGTATGCAAAGCCCGAGTCCACTTTATAATAATTGATTCTCTCCTCTCTGTATACGTCTCACACACTGGAGGAACAAGATTTAACTGGGTACCATGTAAAATGTATCCATTATATAATCTCCAGAATCCTTACACTATCAACGAAAACAAGAAAAAAGTAGAAATCTATCTGCAATCATGTAGAAAATATGAAGTGTTACATACAACCAAGGGTATTTATATTGAAAATCAGGCGGTAGTGAAAGCTGGTGGTATAATTTCTGATTCAAATTGGTTATGGGAGTTCCCCAGGGCTCGAATCTTTCATCATTACTGTTCACTATATACTTATATGATTTAGTAAAACCATCACGGCAAGCGACAAGAAAACAATATATGTCATCCGTCAATAAAGTGCCATGTGACAACAAGAAAAAATATGGGACGTTATCTGTCAATAAACTAACATTTGGCAGCAAGAAAAAATATGTGACATCACCCGTCAATCCAAGGTAGCCGCCAAATAAGACCCCATTTTGGCAGTACAGCACTCGAGGGCAATCGTTATAACTTCGGAACTGTCAGTCCGATTTCGACAAATGAAGTATCGTTTGGAAGTCTGAGTTTCGAAAATGTTTGACCCCATACAGTAAACTACGGTTTCTAACATTAAAATAACTGATCTATTACATTTAAGTCAACTTTTTTACGGTAGTAGATGATGAAAAAGTAGAAAGCTATCTGCAATCCTGTAGTATAATATCAGGTGCTGCAGACAACCACGTATATTTATGTTGAAAATCACGCTGTAGTGGTATTGTTTAGTATAACTTCTGATTCATATTAGTTATAGGGGTTCCCCAGGGCTCGAATATTTCACCAGTACTATTTATGAGGAATAAATTTCGATATTTGCCGGGGCCTTTTTTGACTGCGACGCAATTTTCAAAACCCGGTATCCCTGATAGTGATTAGTATACAGCCCTGAAGGTGGTTTTCCGTGGCTTCTCATTTTCATACCAGGGAAATCCTAGGGCTGTACCTTAATTAAGACAATGGCCGCTTCCTTTCCACTCCTAGCCCTTTCCTATACCATCGTTGCCATAATACCTATCTGTGTCGGTGCAACGAAAATCAACTTGTAAAAGGAACATCCACAGTTCTTGTACTTTGGATAAGCAACTGAACATTGAAGATGATCCTTCACGAAAGGCGGAAAAGGAACTTTTAGGATATGAAGGAGATTCGTCCATCATATACGTTCATAAATTGACAGACACTGACAGAATTAATTGAGATTGACCGAGAAGAAATTGGTATCCATATACTGTTTATACGATGTCCGAGTAATTCTCATTTTGTTCTTGTTGATGAGGTTTATATTGCTTCTGCACTTTGATATCGTTTGGAGTAATTAGAGTGTCGATTATCTTCATAAATTGTCTTTCTTGATCGCTTTACTATCAAGACATCTTCATCTAAACGACCACTCGGTACTGATTCACCACTATATTTCACCACTCCAAGTTTTTTCCACTTTTCTAACTTGTTATTTGCAAACAAATGACGTTTACGTGTTGGCGGCATAATGGCTCACGACATACTCAAGTGATTCATTGTTAGATGACAACATCAAACCGAAAACTCACTGGTTGACTAACTCTACCACTAATAGCGCTACTGTCACATTATACATGACATCGAAAGCCCTGGGACCACTACGGTAGCTGTGAAGGCCCTTCAGGAACCCTGAAAAGCGATGGCGAAAGGGGCTCTGGTTAAGACGCAGCAGGGGTTGTAGTAAGGATGTAAAGGAGAGTGCATATAAGTCTCTGGTAAGACCCCAACTAGAGTATGGTTCCAGTGTATGGGACCCTCACCAGGATTACCTGATTCAAGAACTGGAAAAAATCCAAAGAAAAGCAGCTCGATTTGTTCTGGGTGATTTCCGACAAAAGAGTAGCGTTACAAAAATGTTGCAATGTTTGGGTTGGGAAGAATTGAGAGAAAGAAGAAGAGCTGCTCGACTAAGTGGTATGTTCCGAGCTGTCAGCGGAGAGATGGCGTGGAATGACATTAGTAGACGAATAGGTTTGAATGGCGTCTATAAAAGTAGGAAAGATCACAATATGAAGATAAAGTTGGAATTCAAGAGGACAAACTGGGGAAAATATTCATTTATAAGAAGGGGAGTTAGGGATTGGAATAACTTACCAAGGGAGATGTTCAATAAATTTCCAATTTCTTTGAAATCATTTCGGAAAAGGCTAGGAAAGCAACAGATAGGGAATCTGCCACCTGGGCGACTGCCCTAAATGCAGATCAGTATTGATTGATTGATTGATTGATCGTTACGCATGTTAGGTAACAAAATGGCTAAAAAAGTGTAATGTAAATTTAAATCTTTTAACAATTGCATGTGCCTTTGCTGGCGGGATGTAGTATTTACAGTGTACTATGTCTTCCGGTATGGGCTAAAATATTTTTTTAACTTTCATTGACCACCTGTCTCAGTCTCATCCTTGGCTTTGACAATATGAAAGCGACTGAGGTATGAGTGATGCTAGTAATACCATTCCTTACGCAGCCAGTTCCTGTTATACATTGTGTGAAAATATCACTCATAGGGTCGATTGGTCCATGCATTTCAGCGGGCTTGGCAGACTGATATGTAATAGCAACTTCTGGCTCGGTGAGGAAAGCAACGGGAAACTACCTCGCTCCACATTTCCCTAGTACGCCGACAGCCTTTGGCGGAGCTGTTGAGGATCAAACCACCCTCTGGGCTGAATACCCAACATACAGCACATACATACATAACAGCTGTATAGTATTATTTGAAGTGATTCCACATACTGAGTTGATTATGTGTGTAAGTACAGAAGATATAATGAGTAGAATTGTATAAATATACATTTATTAAGGATGAGCTGCACTGTATGTTTAATCGAAAAATTGTTAGTGTAAATTGTGTAATAATGTATTTTAGGTAAATGTCTTCCTTTCTTTTTAATTTAAAACTTAGTTCTTAATAATAATAATAATAATAATAATAATAATAATAATAATAATAATAATGCATTTTTGCGTATCATTTGCCACCGAGGTAGACACATCACTTGCAAATAGAGTGATTTTGATTTGTTTTGATTTTATTTGACCCCCTTCAAATTGAACTGGAGACCTTAGTTTTGTGAAATTTAAAAATCTTGCACACAAAAATTTGTTTAACAAAGGATCAGTCTATTTATTGAAATAATTAAAATAAACATCGGATAATAATTGTGGAACAGATTCATTTTTCAAAATTGCCTTTTTATACGGGTTTTTCGTGAATAACGTTTGAACCGGACAGTATTTCCAAAATTTTCTTTTTCAATTTGATAGACCTCTTTGACACCTTCAACATTTATCTACCTACAATACTTTAGTCGCAATTGACTGAAATAGCTTAACTTTACTCTTTTGCTACGGTGGGGTCCTATACGGTGTTATCTAAGAAACATTTTCAATGTTAAAAATTTGACCGAACAGGCAATCACTCTCCTGTTCTCCCGGGGGAATTAAGTATTTTTTTTTCAATCCAGCTAGGCAAGGAGAAGAGTAAGGACACAGCATAAATGTAATATTTCAGCTTCTGCTACGTTGACTCAGATCGACATCATCTTTCTATCTATCTCATAATCGATCAGAGAAATTTCGTGACGAAGTCATTTTATCACGGCAATATAACATCGAGACAGTTAAGTTAGAAAGAAACAGACCGTATACATCTGAAACCATTTCGAAATGTGAACTGCAATAATCACGCGATGGAGAAGAAAGACAGAGACAGCAAGCAGATATACCCGTTCCATCTCTCTCTTTCCATCTAACTCACTTGCCTTCTAATAGGGCCACCATTACCCAACACGGAAAGCAATCAACTCTCAAACAGATTATGCAAGAAAATTATTTTAATGTGAAATTTCCTTCTTAACTCTGCTCAGGCAGGTAACTGGTCTTAAAATTTAGTTTCCAGGTAAATCCATATACAAAGAACACTGCTTCTCACCCTTCCCTAGTTCCATCCCTCTCTTCTGCCATCGCCAAACTCCAACCCCCCCCCCCCCCCCATCTACTACACCTTTTACCGGGGAATGCTACAACATAATTGTTTGAAGAGCAATTTCCGTACGGCTCGCAGTCTGGTAAAGTAATATCGAACTCAGTTTTAAATTACAAATGTAATTGCCCCAGAGGACTGTCACAAATTTTAAAAATGAGAGGGAGGAGGGGGAGGAGGAGGAAGAGGAAGCTGGTCAGCAAAGGCTATTTAGCGCACATTATGGCAGAGAAATATCGGTGATAACTGGCAAATATTGGAGATGCAATAAACAGAAATAGTAAATGGAAGAAGGGACAAAACAAAAAGGACGATACAATTTACAAGAAGATACAAAAGAAATGTGTGCTACAAGTAGAATTATACGCAAATATTTATATAGAAAACCTGTTGAAAACGGATCCAACGAAACTGTGCAATTAGTAGAATTTTAAATAAAAATTTGCACAGTAAAACTCATTTAAAGATGACTCTGTTTAAGTAAAAAAGATGTGGGAAAGCAAAGGAAAAACAAATTGTGCATAAAGTACACAAGAACTTTAAATATTTATTTATATAGCAAACCTGTATAAACCGGAAAACATATTTCTACAATTTCTTTACGTCTCACCGACACAGATAGGTCTTACGGCGACGATGTGACAGGAAAGGGCTAGGAGTGGGAAGGAAGCGGCCATCAGCATTTGCCTGCTTTGGAAATGGGAAACAACGGAAAACAATCTTCAGGACCTTCCACAGTGGGGGGTTCGAACTCACTATCTCCCGAATGCAAATTCACAGCTCCATGCCCCCTAACCGCACAGCCAACTTGCAAAAAGTAGAATTGGAAACATTTACTTATATAGATAAAGAATGTCTAAAACGAACCTTGTCTAAACTGGAAACCATTATACAGAAATGACTTACGAGAAAAATAAATTGTGCTGAAAGTAGGAAAAAAAAATGTATATAGGAAACTCAAACGGACAGTACCCAAACTGGAAACCATGGACAGATAAGGTTTTACAAGGAAGGAGAAAACTAGATTGTGCAAATGTAGAATTGTGAATAATGATTTATACAGGAGGTCTGCCTAAAACAAACCCTCTCCTAACTATAAACCATATTATTAGGGTCTTCCATAAAATAAGTTAGCTCGAACAGGAGAGGGGGAGGTGTCTTACAAGAATGTAGCAAAAGTGTACGATAATTTGGGAGAGGGGAAGGTCGGTACGAAAATAAGTACGTTCGTGAGTTTTTCGTTATTACCCAATATGCAAAATGCAAATAAACTTTCTCTTTGGCACTTTCCATGTATGTCTCTGCCTGCCAGTGACAGAACAAAACCAGAATTAATCAAGTATGATTGAATACACCACCCCAAAGACAGTCCACTTCCTAGGGACTGGTGCTTCACATAGGTACTGTACTGCACTACATTAACAAAGGGTCGAAGACTGCTCCTTGAGGAAACCCATACTGTACAGCCAAACACTGAACACTGTCCACTGTCATTACTTTGATGTCAGCGTTGTTATAATAACCGAATCAAATTGAATATAATCTCTCGATGAAATAAAATGCCACACATTCCACTACAGAAATTATGACTGACAACATTAAATTATTACAGCATTCGTTTAAAAATACACTTTTACTGGCATACATTTTCGGTTGAAATATTTTCAGGGATAACATTTGTGAGTCTATTATGGTTTTATGTTAACATTTTTGAACAGTTATTTTAATTAGAAATACCACGCCACTAAAATCACGTCTGCTCAATATGTTGGTGCATAAACTGCAGAATAGACTCCGAACTTTCAGTTCTATCAAGATGTCTGCAATGTGTTCCATCATAGCTCTGGAATGCACGGGTTGTGAATAGAGGTGACATGTAAAAAATAAACCAAGGCGGCCAATATTAGTATCGAATAATAGTTTTTGGGGTCGCTGAGATGAGTATTTAGGATGCCGTTTAAGTCTAGGTTCAGCCCTCATTGGGGGGATGGGGATTGAGAAGGGTGGAAGCATAACATGATAAAGAAGAGACTCGCCATGTATATTGCCAAAGATATGGGACATCATTATAATTAAAATGGGATTAGTTCGTTTCGTTTTCGAATTTCCGAGTGCAGTTACTGGGTAACTTGTTTATTACAGAGTCTTCGCGCGTTTTACGAAGTCCATGAAACAATGTGCCCGCAAAAGAGCCATGGTGTCGGTTACTAAAATATCCCGGCAGAAAATAACTGCCCTAGAGAGATCGCATTTACTAGCATGAGCATGGCGGTGAAGAAACGTAGAAGTGTAAGGACAGAGTTCTGCGTTCCTACAACCAAGAGTCAAGGTGGAATGGCTAGAGAGCCACAGGGAGAAAGAAAGAAAGAAAGAAAGAAAGAAAGAAAGAAAGAAAGAAAGAAAGAAAGAAAAGGAACGAAAAGTTTAGTTTATTGCTTTTATTATACGGGGCTCAGGCTATGCAGCCTGCTGTTATGGCAAGCCATAATATGAAACACCCTTATTCAATTTTTAAAATAATATATATATATATATAATATATTTAATCAGTAGTAAAAATATTTCTAAATATTACTAAAATTAATGTACTTAACCTCTGCAATTTTGTGACATTATTAATAGTTAATGGTGTAAAGGAAGAATTGAAAGAAAGGCGAGGCAGGAAGAAACATGGAACAATACATAGAAATGAAGTATTAATGAAGGTAATGAAAGAAAAAAAGAAAGAAAAATAGGAGATAAGAAACAAAAGGAAAAACGCACAGAAAGATGAAGTATTATAATGACCGAGAAAGGAAGAAGGAAATATAAGAAAGAAAGATGAATGAAAGAAGTGACAAATGGAGATGAGGGAGAAAGGGAAGTAATAAATAAAATAAAAGGTAGTAAGGAGTCAAGGAAAAATAAACGAATCAGAAAGATAATAGAAGAAAAATAATAAACAAGAGAAGTAAGATGAAAAAGAGGCAGAGAGTATGAAGGAATATAAAGACGAGAAAGAACAAAGAAAGAGTATTTAAAGCAAGGGAAGGCAGGAAGAAACATGGAAAAACAAATGGAAATTAAGAAGGAATTAATGTAAGAAAGAAAAAGAAAGGCGACAAGAAAGGAAAGAAAGGAAAGAAGAAAAATTGGAGATAAGAAACGAAAGGAACAACGCACAAAAAGTAGAAGTACGATAACTAAAGAATAATGAGAAAGGAATAAGAACGAAAGGTAAAAAGAGAAAAATTTGAATAAGGGAGAAGCAAATGGAAATGAGATAGAGAGGCAAGAAGGAAAAGTGAGAATGTAGTCAAGGAAAAATTAAGTAACAAGCAAGACAGTAAAAGAAGGAAAATAATAAGCAAGAGAAGTAAGATGAAAGAGACAGAGGATGAAGGGAAATTAAGGCGAGAAAAAGAGAGGAAACAAAAGAGAGTAAAAGAGAGAAAAAACTGAAAACGAACGGTGAGGCAGGAAGAAATGGAAATGAAGTACGAATGACCGTAATGAAAGAAAGAAATAAGACAAAGAAAGAAAGAAAGAAAGAAAGAAAGAAAGAAAGACAAATAGGAGGTAAGAGACGAAAGGAAAAACGCACAAAAAGAAGAAGTACGATAATGACATAAAAAGGGGGAAAAGAAGGAGGAGAGGTAACGAAAGATGGAAAAGAAAAACTGAAAGAAAGAAGAGGCAAATGGAAATGAGATAGGGAGGTAGGAAAGTAAGAATAATGAAAGAAAAGGGTGAAAGAGTAAAGGAAAAAGAAATAAAATGAAAGAAAAATACCAGAGAAGTAAGGTGGAAACGAGAGAGAGAGACGAGAAGAGGAAATGAGATGATTGATGGAAAGGAAAAATTGCAAAACGAGCAACGATTTTATTAAGAGTCGCGTGTTTGATGCAGTAGAATTCTCACACAGAGGAGATGGGATGATCCTTTTAGTTGAATACTAAATAAATGTTTGTAGCAGGCGATAACAGAAGAGGAGTTCATGACCCACAGTGCTCTATAATACCAGTTTAATTTAAACTGGGCGAAGTTAACTTGTATTTTAGCGTGTGGTTGGGTGAAGTTATACACCCTCGTTAGAGGGTGCTCAAAGTAGTAACATTCTACATTACCAAACTACACAAACTGAATGCTTGCCAAATTAATTTTCGCAGCAAAATCTGGAAGAAGAAGCTGCGCAACATAAACAGAATGGGAACCGCAAACATCTCAGTAATGAACTCTGAAAGCGCAAAGATACTCTTTGAAAAGTATCAGAAATGTAAACATAAGTAACCCTTTATTCTGCAACATCATAGATGAGCTAGGTCAACGATGGCGAACCTATGACACGCGTGCTACTTGGTTTGGCTTTTAAAGTAGATTTGACTTGGAACCTTATGCCTGTTGCTCACGGTAAAATTTTCTGTCAAATTTATTGTACAATAATTTAATTTTATAAAATTTCTGTTGCTCACGGTCAAATTCAAGTTTTATAAAACATTTGATAAAACTTTTCATAAAATAGGACATGTTCTATTCCGTAAAATTAATTTTACGAAACGAACCAATCAGCGAAGCTGACATCACGCTGATGTTGGCGCTACGTCGTGAGAAGATTGTGAAGCTCGATTGTAAACAAACACTTCTTTCTAAAATGGCAGGATCCGGGTGGACTAAGGAAGCTGTTAGTGTTTCACTGACGAATACCAGAAATATCCTTATTTGCACGAAGTTAAATCACTACTTTACCACAACAGAAATGCAAGAAGAGAGGCAGAAAACACAATTGCCGAATCCCTATATGAATGCTGGTCCTCTAACCTCAACTAATTTTCGACCAAGGACAGCAATCCTCTGCCTTTTTCTCTTCTTTTGATCCAATCCCGAGTCCAGCATTTCCTGGCATTTCTTTTCTTCCTTTTTACCACTGTACAACATATAAGTGCAGCTAAATCAGCAAGTTTTACTTTGTTTGTTGGAGCCATACTCTCAAACACACTGTAAGTTGAACAGCTGATTCTTGGTTGAAAAGTTTATCGATAGATGGCAGCACATACAAATCTTAGTTCAGAAGTAAGTTCATAGATGGCCATCCTGATGCTTCGACGGATATTTAAAATAATTTTACCGTGAGCAACACAACTTGTTTTTACCAAAATTTTATAAAATTAATTGTACAACAAATTTTACGAAACATTTTACCGTTACATTTTCAGCTTTAGTTATTACATCAGCTGTTTGATCGAATAGTGAATTTTCTGTATTTTTTTTAATTCTACTGCCAACGGTCGTAGCCGTGTTGAAACACCGGATCCCGTGAGATCTCCGAAGTTAAGCAACATTGGGCGTGGTCACGAGTTGGATGGGTTGCCACGCGCTGTTGTTGGGGGGTAAGGGAATGGAGGAACGGAAAAGAACTGGCCACCCTACCGCACATAAACTCCGGCTCAGGAACACCTCTGCGGAGATTCGGACCTGCCTTCGGGCAGAATAACCCTTACCTTTAATTATTCTACTAGATCTTTTTCAGTTTCTTTAAACCAGTTGGGTTTTGTTTTGCGCTTACGGAAGAAGTCAAAGATTCATTTGGTTAATCTACTAGAATTTATTCTGAGAAGATGACCGTAAACATTTATCTAGCAAAATAAATAAATAAATAAATAAATAAATAAATAAATAAATAAATAAATAAATAAATAAATAAATAAAATAAAAATTTATCTTCCTTTTTCTTATAATATCTGAGAGTTTTCCATTTTGCTTGTAGTGTGTTTCATTCTTGGTGTATATCATCTTATTATCCTGAAATTTTGGTCCTACCATCTTTCTTGAAATTTTCCTTTCGTTTAGTTTCTCCATCTAGACCAGGGCCTCTCAAACGCCCAAAATCTCACGCGTGCAAATCGAGGCGCAAGAGCTCCGTGCACTGTGCTTCGCTCCCGCTTGGCACGGCTCGGACCAACGCTTCGTCTCGGGGCTACTCGGCTCAACTCGGCTCAATTCGGCTCGGATTTGGAGCGCTACGCAGCAAGTGAGGAAGAGGGAGACAAGGGAAGCGAGCGAAACAGGCGTGGGGAAAAAGAGAGACAGCACTATTGCTCCAAATCGAGGAGTGGGGGTCTGCACTCTGGTCAACCAAGCGAAGTCGTCTTTTGCACAGTGCACAATGCATGCACCAGGCGCATACACCCTGAGAGGCCCTGATCTAGCCTTTGAAATTCATGTTTAGTGTTTCTGCTGCTTATTGTGCTTCTCATTTAATCACTGTTTTATAAAATCCATGGCTAAATGGTTAGCGTGCTGGTCTTTGGTCCAGAGGGTCCCGGGTTCGATTCCCGGCCGGGTCGGGGGATTTTAACCTTAATTGGTTAATTCTAATGGCTCTAGGGCTGGGTGTATGTGATGTGTTCAGCATTAGAAATCATCCTAGGTAGGTCCCTCATCTTCACAGACATGCAGGTCGCGTAATAGGCCGTCTACGAGAAAAAGACCCGCACCAGGCCTCTCCGGAGGTCATACGCCATTATTTATTATACTGTTTTATAATGTTTAATTTTGAACCCCCATGAGAGGAATTTCTTGTTGTATGTATCTTTTGTTAGATGGAAGGCCAGTTCAAGTTTATTTTTCCTTTGACCTATTGAAATGTCGTTTGGCTTTTAGTGCCGGGATATCCCAGAACGGGTTCGGCTCGTCAGGTGCAGGTCTTTCTATTTGACTTCCGTAGGCGACCTGCGCGTCATGATGACGATGAAATGATGATGAAGACAACACACACACCCAGCCCCCGTGCCACTGGAATTAACCAATTAAGGTTAAAATCCCCGACCCGGCCGGGAATCGAACCCGGGACCCTCTGAACCGAAGGCCAGTACGCTGACCGTTCAGCCAACGAGTCGGACTTCGACCTATTTATTACATGTTAAAAACATTACAATAAGTTAGTATGTTGTGCCAAACTATTCGGGTTTACTACTGTACCTCTATTGTGCCGGAGTTGCCAAATCGTCTACTGTACTCGACACGAAGACAGAGTAAAGACTGAAGAGTGTGTGGAAGAAGGTGGTTTACCGGGAGGGTTGGCCGTGCGGTTAGGGGCGCGCGGCTGTGAGCTTGCATCCGAGAGGTAGTGGGTTAGAATCCCACTCTCGGCAGCCCTGAAGATGGTTTTCCGTGGTTTCCCATTTTCACACCAGGCAAATGCTGGGGCTGTACCTTAATTAAGGCCACGGGCGCTTCCTTCCAACTCCTAGGCATTTCCTATCCCATCGTCGCCACAAGACCTATCTGTGTCGGTGCGACATAAAGCCACTAGAAAAACAAATTCTTCCGGAAGAGACAGCTAACACGGCAGGCTTAAGAATTTCGGCAGAAAAAACAAAATTCATGTCGAATAAAAAAAAAGCTCCAAAATTGCTAGGAACAGATGTTGATTAAATCGAAAGGGTAAGGAAACAATCCAAGAAAATGGTTTGGAAAAATCTGCTATAGAGGCAAGGATACACAAAATGGAAAGAGCATATGGTATAACAAAAAATGCATACAACAAAAAATTGTTTATAGAAAAATATTAAAATAAAAAACTACAACACAGTTGTGAAACCAGAATGCTTATATTCCAGTGAATGTTTAGTACTCAATTATAAACTTGAAAGATTGGAAGTACTAGAAAGAAGAATTATAAGAATCATATTAGGCCCTATAAAAATACAGAATATTTTTGAAAATTAAAAAGTGATAACGAAATTTATCAGAACATAGAAAACATATCTGTAACAGTACGGAAGAGGGGAGTGCTATTTTTTGGACATATTTGCAGAATGGACGACAACAGACTAACAAAAAAAGATCTTCACGTATTTTTGGAAGAAAAAGTCAACAACTTGGAAAGAAACAACATCAGAAAAGGAGAAGTAATGGAAAGAGAAATTTTCAGGAAGGAAAGATGTAAGGATTCCAAGGGAGGGAGGCAAGGAAACTGAATCGTCTGAAAAAAAAAGAAACATAGTGAAACAATGAAGGAATATTGGAAGAAAAGGAACAACAACAAAGGATGAAGGATTGAAATTGGAACGTGGTCCCTAGTAGGCCCTAACGCAAGAAAAAGAAGTAGTAACTAAATAATTTCGGTTTACACAGCCAGTAATTATCACAAAAATAATCATATAATGACTGAGCCGTAAGTATACGTAAAACGCACTGTAGTTGGAGACAACGTATAGCAGTATTTAAACACAGCCGTCGTTTCGCGAAAACAAACAAATGAGCGAAGCGAAACTACGTCTAGCTTTGTTTAAACGTTCGTTCGATCGTGATGTGCGTGGGAGTGACCATTTAGTATTTAGCTCGGTAAGAGTGAAAGTGAATGATGGAAGAGAGAAAGTACAGGCAAGCTCTCTCTCTATCTGCCTGTGTATCACGAGTTGCTTTTGCATTTCATTAACCGAGAATAGTTTCTAAAAGTAAATTTACATTCCTTTTTTAATTTATCATTATGGCAGATAACGAGTACATTGCAAGTTAACTCTTTCCTAACACTGGATCATATGACAAAAATAAGGGAATTTCTCCGGCGTGTTATATGCTTCTTACAGTAGTTCTACTGGTTGTTGTTGTTGTTGTTGTTGTTGTTGTTGTTGTCATCAATCCACAGACTGGTTTGATGCACCCTATCCTGTGCTAACCTTTTCATTTCTAGGCAACTCTGTATCCTACATCCACTCTAATCTGCTTGTCATATTCATACCTTGGTCTACCCCTACAGTTCTTACCGCCTACACTTCCCTCAAAAATCAACTGAACAAGTCCTGGGTGACTTAAGATGTGCTCTATCATTCTATCTCTTTCTCGCCAAATTTAGCCAAATCGATCTCCGCTCACCAATTCGATTCAGTATCTCTTCAATTCGTGATTCGAGCTATCCATCTCACCTTCAGCATTCTTCTGTAACACCACATTTCAAAAGCTTCTATTCTCTTTCATTCTGAGCTAGTTACTGTGCAAGTTTCACTTCCATACAATCCCACGCTCCAGTTTTCAAAACATCTTTGTAATTACCATATCACTGTTCGAAGCGAACACATTTCCCTGCTTGTGCTAGTCTGCATTTTATGTCCTCTTTACTTCTGCCATTGTTAGTTATTTTACTACCCAATTAACAACATTCATCTACTTCCTTTAATACTTCATTTCCTAATATAATATTTCCTGCATCACCTGACTTCGTTCTTTTGGGATTATTTATTTTCATCTTGTATTTCTTACCCAAGACTGTCCATACTATTCAGCAATTTCTCTGGATCCCCTGCCGGCTCTGATAAAGTAGTAATATCATCGGCAAATATCAGGGTTTTGATTTCGTCTCCTCGACTCTGATTCCTTTTCCAAATTCCTCTTTGCTTTACTTCACTGCCTTTTCTATACAAACACTGAAAAGGATGGGGGAGGCAAACCGCAACCTTGCCACACTCCTTTCTGGATTGCTGCTTCTGTTTCAAAGCCCTCGATTGTTATCAATTTAGACTGATTTTTATACATCATAATTACAGCCCGAATGTTTATGCATTAATAGGTTAGAATGCAAACTTCCTGAAGCGAGTAACGAGTATAATCTACCTTCACAACGACTATGCTACGGGGTTTGCATAAACATTAGGGGCACAGCCCATCAGAACCCCTATAATTTATGTTACTCTTGCTACATTATGGAAGAGCGGCTGGTCGACACTTCCTACTAACCAAATTAGTTTACAATCTAACCTGTTACTGCATAAAAATCCGGGCCTTAATCTTCATCACTGGTGGTCTGTCTATCGGCACGTCTTCGCATGAATTCTCCACGCTGTTCTGTCTTCATCCATTCTCTTTGTCTTCCAATAGTTTCTATTTACCTTTACACTGTCCACTAACTGATGCCTCTTCCTTCCTCTCTTCTTCCTTTTTTTTTTTTTTTGCTAGTTGTTTTACGTCACACCAACACAGACGATGGGACAGGAAAGGCCTTGGATTGGGAAGGAAGAGGCCGTGGACTTAATTAAGGTATAGCCCCAGCATTTGCCTGGTATGAAAATGGGAAACCACGGGAAACCACCTTCAGGGCTGCCGACAGTGGGGCTCGAACCCACTATCTCCCGGATGCGAGCTAACTGCTGCGCGCTCCTAACAGCAAGGCCAACTCGCTCGGTCCTTCCTCTCCTCAGTTTTCCTTGTATCTTCCCTTCCAATGCTTCGGTTATTAAACAATTTCGGCGTAAGCAGTGGCCTAACCAATTTTTCTTCCGTCTTTGAATGCATTCCAATATCGTTCTCCTTCCTTCACCTACTCTTTTCAACACTTCCTCATTCCTTACTTTTTCCTGCCAGCTGATTTTTCTCCATCTTCCGCCAGATCCATATTTCAAATGTTTCTAGTCTTCTTTGTTCCTCTTTTCTCAACGTCCAAGTCTCATCCCCATAAAGCGCCACACTCCACACAAAGCACTTCACTGACCTGTTCTTAAGGTCCCTATTTAGCGGCCCACTCAACAGTGTCCTTTGTTTCATAAGTGCTTCTTTCGCCATTGCACTTCTAGTCCTCACTTCGTCCAAGGAATAAAGATCGCACTACTTATTATGCTTCCCAATTTAGACACTTCTTCTATCTCCTCCCCCGAAAGTACTGTTTTAGCTGTTGAGTCCTGCTTTGACCCCATGATCATTGCGTTGGTTTTTTGTTATTCATTTTCATGCCTAACTTCTTACAGGATCTGTTCAATTTTTCCACCATAGCGTTCATCATTTTCTCAGTTTATGGTAGGACCGCCATGGCATCTGCAAATCGAATGCATTCAATTCTTTTTATACGGATTGTAGATAATTCTTCGTTCTCGTTTTATGATCCAGATCCCCTTCAGCATCTCAAATAGCTTGGTCCAATGATTATTACCGAATGCCTTTTCTAGATCTACGAACGTCCAATGTTGCCAACTTATATTTTCAAGATCCGCTAAATACTACTAAAATCCGCTAAAATTGCGCTAAGAAATCTGATCTCAAATAATGAGCAATAAAAAATGAACAACAACAACAAAATAATAATAATAATAATAATAATAATAATAATAATAATAATAATAATAATAATTCTTTTCCTGCCGCTTTTCCCACACCTGTGGGGTCGCGGGTGCGAACTGCGTCGCACATGTGGTTTTGGCCCTGTTTTACGGCCGGATGCCCTTCCTGACGCCAACCCTCTATGGAGGGATGTAAGCACTATTGCGTGTTTCTGTGGTGGTTGGTAGTGTAGTATGTTGTCTGAATATGATGAGGAGAGTGTTGCGACGGACATATACACCCAGTCCCCGAGCCAGAAGAATTAATCAGAAGCGATTAAAATCTCCGACCCGGCCGGGAATCGAACCCGGGACCCTCTGAACCGAAGGCCAGTACGCTGACCATTCAGCCAACGAGTCGGACAATAATAATAATAATAATAATAATAATAATAATAATAATAATAATAATAATAATAATAATAATAATAATAATAATAATAATAATAATAAAGTAAATGTCTGCACGCACCTGATCTGTGAGTTTCACTGGGATTAACCCCCTGCCTGCGACTCGGTGAGCTAAAACTTGTAGGAGTTTTACTGCCGGGTGCAAACTAGGCGAATCCACTACCTCAAGGGCCACACACAGAACAGGCCAGTTCATTAAACGGTCTTCCTTCATAACATAAATATAAATGCTACTCTCTCACAGTTTCATTATCTGTCGTCATTCGTCAACTAAGATACAACTGCCCTTTCATACGCGTTATAAATTTATGATACCATGATCTCTTAACATCAAATCCAAATAACATGTTTTCCTCATGTGACTGCTAGCTCCTGACAAGAAATACGGAATAGCTCGGAGACAGACTGGAGAACAAATTTTTAAAAAACGTAAAATGGATAAAACACTAAATTCCGCTGTAATAAATCTAGAATTCTGCCAAAAAATCCGCTATCCGCTAATTATATATTTCTCCGCCGACAGTCTTCTAAATCCGCCAAATTTAGCGGAAAATCCGCTAAGTTGGAAACACAGCGAACGTCATGTATGTGGGCTTCTCCTCGTTAATTCGATCTTCTAAGATCAGACGTAAAGTCAGGATTGCTTTACGCGTTCCTAGATTTCTTCTGAAGCCAAACTGATCCTCTCCCAACTCAGTTTCAATTTGTCTTTCTACTTGTCGTTCTACTGGTATTATTATTATAAAGCAATGATGCTATTCATTCCTCTCACAGAGCTTCACAAAAAATGTGGGCGTCGAATATTTGTGCTACTCTCATGGTAATACGACAAGAATTTTTCATATATGTCATCCAGTAATAACAAACCACTTTTATTTTTTTAAAGGAATGCCTCAGCAACTTTTCACACAACTTCTCCGAACTAACTTTTTTAATGTATTTTTTAAAACTTTCCTCTTCTCCCCGACGTATATTTTTTGTTTGTACTAGAATCGTGAATAAAACACCGCAAAAGTTATGTCGGAGGCAAAGAGAGAAAGAATAAAGAACGAAAAAAAGTAGAGAAAATGTTTTCCAACATTCTGACACGTTTAAAATTAAAAGAAATTATATGGAGTATTTTTAATGCTATAAATCTTTTTATATTAGCGTAGGACTTTTTTGGCCTTTCCCTCACATAAATCCTAAGTAAAGATGAGATGAACAGGTTACTAAGACCATGCATCATGTCAGAAATTAATTAGTGCGGGAAAATGTATGCGCGATGGAGAGAGAGGGACTGGGTGTTGTAGGAGAACATTTCGCGCTTCCTACAGCAACTGCGACAATATAACGCCATGTTACCACTATAATAATAATAATAATAATAATAATAATAATAATAATAATAATAATAATAATAATAATAATAATAATAATAATAATAATAATAATAATAATAATAATAATACCTCGCTCTCCTTGCTCCTTCTCTTGAAATTGCTACCCTACAAATCAATTACTTGTATGAATGCGCAGTTACGATTGGCCTCAAAATCTCCTGTACCAAAACCCACTTCATTTCTAACATCATACATGGTTCATCATATCTTCCGACTACCCAAGGTAGAATCTTGAAAATGGAAAGATACAAATACCTTGGTGAATGGGTTGAATCCAACAATTCTGAGAAGTTCGCCGTTGTAACACGTGTCAAAAAGGTTGAAACAGCCTTCCAACTCGCTCAAAACATATATAACAAAAGGTCCATCTCTCGAAATGCAAACATTCGACATTATCAAACTGTAATTACACCTGAAGCATTATGTGCAGCGGAATGTTTAACGCTTTGAACACATAGACTGCTTGAAAAACTGGCAATAAAGGAAAAGAAGATTATTGGAAAATTTCTTGGTCCCAACCTCGAAGATATCAAATCTGGAAAAGAAGGATAACTACTGTTTACGCTCTCCTCTTCAGATTGCCAGCTGAAAGAATCTGTATACGTTTGTTATCCTACTTCAAAAGTCTCAAAACGATTCCTCATTGGTTGGTGGAGATCGATAAGGATCTTTTTAAGGTATGGAATCTCAGAAACAGACATTCAACTCCGAGCACCACTTAAACACAAACTTAGACAGGTTCATCAAGAAGTCCCAACTCGACTGAAGCATTATGGAAGAAAGCGCACTCCGAAAGGATGAATACCTGGTGGAGTCGCAAGACGACAAACATTTGAGACCTGGCGGTCCTTAGTAGCCCTAACGACGCATAATAATAATAATAATAATAATAATAATAATAATAATAATAATAATAATAATAATAATAATAATAATAATTGTACCGGGCGGTACACCTCCACGCCGCTAATTCAAACTTTGCGCCAGTTGAAACTCCCCTACTGGAGGAAGTCTGAACTTTATCTAATGTTTTAATTTTCAAGTTTCTCAGAAGATGTCACTACTTGGAAATTTTGAAGTTTCTGAACTGGGTCGTCTTCGATGTATTTTTGTTTTACCTGTAGTAAGAAGTGTGAACTTTCTCTTCTAGAGGACACTACTGAAGAACTACAATGGTGCACCCTAGTGCGAAGTGAAAGAACTGTTTTTTGGAGAAATTTTTATTTCAAAAGTTTGTTCCTTGTTAAATTTCTGTCTGTTATTGTTTAAGTTGGCTGTATAACCCTTTCTTTCCCCTTGTTTTGAATTTAGCCAATCCCGAATTTCTTTAATTTATAACCAATCAGATGTATCTTCTCCAACTTAAATATCTTGCTTAACCCTAGCCAATAAAGTTTTTGTGGGCGGGTGTTCTCATTTCCGAAACGCCTCGAACTTTCCACGAGAGTATATAAACTGCTGATTTTCGGGTCTCTGCGCCACTTCAGTACGAACTTTCAAAGTGTAAAGTACGTAACAGGGGGCGGGAAGCGCCTCTTTCTTCGGGCAGCAGTTCAACAACAAGGTAATGGCCGTTTAATAACTTCTTTTCTTGCTAGCTCAGCAGTTTAACTCTCGGGGCGGGTCCGAAGCGTTTCCACCATGTAACTTTCCCTAAAATGTAAAGTCTCTTAGCTTCTATTCTCTTTTAATGCTACATATTGGGATAGAGAGTGCTTAACCCTCTCGAGCTCCCACTCATATTGTTTTGAGGTGAACTTAATTTTCCCATCTGATTCTTCCTTAACGTAATGTAAATTGTTTCTTTCTAAAGTCACCTCTTTAGTATGGGATTAGCCCTTGCATTAGCGGCCTAGAGCCAGATTAGGTTTTAAACAAAATGTATTAGGAGTGCAGATCGCCTCCTCTCAAATTGGTATTTTAGAGGCATGTAATTAACCTTTTCTCACTTAATAGGCCTCAGTAGGTTGGGTATTTTACCCCTGTGTTTATGTCCTTAGAGGACAACTTGAAGGTGGAGTTTGGTGTGGCCTTTGATAGGCTTAAAATTTGAGAGCGGATTGCTCTTTTGAAATTGATTTTGGGTGCCTCAAGGAGGCTTTACTGTGTAGTTTTGGAGCAAGTGCTCCTGGGCATGAATGGGATTTTCTGCCCCTCTGTTAAATCTTGTTTTGGGGTAAAGTTGGGCTAGTTGCCCGAGAATTGTGAGTTCGGGGCTCGAAGCCCAAATCCTGTGAATACTGTAATTGTAATTTGTTACCTTGCTACTCTGTACCTGCCATGCTTGTTATTTCTTGATTTTGCAAAGAAAATATAACCTTGTTAAATTTTAAATTAACTTCGTAGCCTGAGACCTGTTCACCCCCCGCACCTTCTTTCACCTCTAACTAGCACGGAAAACTCCGTAATAATAATAATAATAATAATAATAATAATAATAATAATAATAATAATAATAATAATAATAATAATAATAATAATAATAATAATAATTCAAACAGGTGTGAGACAAGGTGATGGACTCCCTCCTATTCTGTTCAACGTCGTCCTAGACAATGTTATGGAAGAATGGGAGAAGGAACTCAAGAAACGTGAATCTTGGAAACCGATCCGTTTGGGCTTCCCCAAAAACAACCTCTACGTACCATACCTCGCATTTGCGGACGATCTGGCGATTTTAACAGAGGATGAGGAGACTGCCATCAAGCAGCTTGAGATACTTAAGGAATCTGCAGAAAATGTGGGACTACAGATTTCATTTGAGAAAACTAAATTCTTCTGTTCAAAGACAGATATCACGAACCTGAGAACAAAATACGGTAAAATCGACCGGGTCTCGTACTTTAAATACCTCGGAGAATTCACCGAATCGACAGGCCTTGAGAAGATCTCACAGCAAAACCGTCTCCAAAAAGTCAAGAAGGCATTAGGGTTAGTTCAAGACATCTACAACAAAAAATGCATGTCAAGACAGACAAAAATTCGGCATTACAACACAGTCATAAAACCAACAGTCCTTTACGCAAGTGAAACATTGTCACTTAACAGTAAACAAGAATTAGAAGAAATAAAAAAGCAAGAGAGGAAGATCATCAGGAAAATCCTAGGAGCAAGATATACCCAAGATGGTTACAGGCTACAATCAATCAAAACAACAGAAAAAGTTTCAAACATTGAAACTGACATTAACAAAAGACGAATGAAATTCTTTGGACACCTCACAAGATTACCAGAAAATCGACTGTCAAAAAGAATATTAAATTATGTTAGCTCACTTAAGAATTCAACACCTTGGCTGGACGAACTTCGAAAGGACCTCAAAAACGCAAAGATATGTGCAACAGACATTTTAGAAAGAGACACCTTCAGACACAAAGTCAACAAGTGGGAAGTTACATCAGAGCAACCAAAGCAAAAACAGTGCAGACCGAAATGGTCGGAAGAACGTAAACAAGCCTTCTCAGAGAGAATGAAAGCCTATTGGAAGAACAAGAAGAACCCAAAGAAAGCTTGATTGAGTTGTTTGCTTAACGTCTTCCATTAATGGGAGAATACGCTAATAATAATAATAATAATAATAATAATAATAATAATAATAATAATAATAATAATAATAATAATAATAATAATGATAATGATAAGGTGTGGTATGGCTGCGGGTCATCCAAGAAATCGTGGAACGTGACGCGAAATAATGTGGGACGGAAGTGTAGCCACAGCAACTGTGCAGACAGTGATGTAAGGTGTGGATTGATAGCAAGGCAGTGTTACCTAGCAACCGTGCAGGCTATATCTTATGGCTGGTTGCCATCTGAAATTAGCAGGCGTTGCTGAATGGCCAAGGACGGGAGACATATTTCTGATCATTTTATTTTCGCAAAGGGAAGAGTGTTCCTTTTAAGAGCACTTGCAGCAACCTTTGTTGAACAAGTTGTTCATGATGATGCTTGTTGTTTTAAGGGGCCTAACATCGAAGGTCATCGGCCCCTAAACAAACAACTTGTTCAATAATCTTCAGAAAGGTTATGAACAATGTGTGGCACGAGGTGGTACATATTTTGAACACAAAGTGTACAAACATTTCAGTGTCGATTAATTTGCCGCGTACGGTACTTGGACTAGCCGGCAATTGAATCCGCAGCCTCCATGTAAAATGTGGGCACGCATGCCCGTACACCATGGGGCTGTTTGAAGCAAAAATAATGAGGTAAAAAATTATGTGCCGTTAACATCCATGCTCCAGTTATCAATCATCGGAAGGAGAAAAATAGGGCATATATTAAAAAATAGAGCATTACTCGATAGCAAGGTTTGTTAACATCATTCCAGTTCAGCCTGAAGCGGAAGTAGAAGCAGCAAGGTTGCCGAGTAATAAACTCGATAATTACACGCTAAAATAGCGTTAAAATTCCAACTTGTTTAATGTAGCCTCGAGAATCTTAATTACCAATGTGATGTTTGACGGAGTGCTTGATAAACGTTCTGTACTTTTCACGAATCTCAGGTTCTGGAACGATTTAACTGCATGCAACAGAGAATATATGTTATTTTAGCCGAATTTCTCAAAAATAGTGATTTCTTCTTCTTCTTTCTTTCTTGGTTTCTTGGTTATGCCCATTCACAGAGCGCGTTTGAACTTGTCAGTTGGTTTGATGGTTTGTGCCTTCTTGTCCTCCCAAAATCTCTTCATGAATGCACTGTGTTGCATCTTGCGTTCTGTCGACCAGTTCCTACCAGTTGCCTTTTTTGGTTTCTCCATAAATTTATGATTAGCTACTTTTGTTCTAAAAGCTCCACGATTTTCCATGATGTCGTCTGTAATATTTATTTCTTGGAGGTCCGCCTTAGTTTCTTCTAGCCATTTTATTTTGACCTTCTTTGAGTTGATTACTTTGAATAATATTTTAGTTAGTCTGTCGCTGTTCATTCTGTAGATATGGCCATAGAAATTAAGGCGTCTTTTCCGTACGGCATCAGTAAACCTGTCGGTGAAGGAGTAGAGGTCCGCTGTTCTCCTCTTAATCCACATTCCATTTTCTCTCGTAGGACCATAAATTTTCCTGAGAATTTTCCGCTCCTGCTTTTCAATTTCTGTAATTTTAGAGTGACCACCTAAGCATATGGTTTCTGAGGCATATAAAGCTTCGGGCAATACAACTGTCTTGTAGTGTCGTAATTTAATTATTTAATTATGTAATTTGTTTTTTAACTTATCTTATTTAATAAAACATTTTGTATTGATTTTAGTCACATTGAAAAATAAAAATAACTAATATTGTGAATGTCAGAACATCCAAGGAGTGTGTGGTGTGAAAGAGACTGTCTCACGTGATACTTTCTGTCTACCATTTCTATCATTTCTTTCCCGTGTCTGACAAAAAATGTTAAGCAGCCAGAAGGAGCGGTCCAATATTATCCCATTTCACTATACATGCATACCATTGATATGTGAGTAAATTATTAGATTTACAAGGATCTGTAATGTGCAGAACGGCCACCAAAGTACAATCGTGATGGCACCGTCCTGTTCTTAAGTTGTTACCAGTCAACAGCTGTGAGTCAGGCAGTTAAGCAAGACGAACACAGAGGACTACGTACAGTACGAAGCACCCGCGATGCCTCGCAGACGCCTTAGACAGCCTATTCACCAACTGACAGCATTTGACAGAGGCCACATCGTGGGACTGCATGAGACTGGTTGGTCGTATCATGTAATTGCCAGGCATGTGGGCCATTCAGATGTCACAGTGGCCCGATGTTGGAGTCAATGGGTACATGAGGGCACCCAATCACGTCGGGTCGACCAAGAAACACCACCCTGAGGGAGGAACCTCGTATGGTGCGCCAAGCATTGCGAATCCCACAACTTCGGCACCCACCATCCGCGAACATGTACTGGAGACTCTACAACATCCTGTGAATTCCCGCACAGTGTCTCGACGACTCTCATCCGCCGGATTGGGGTCCTACCGCCCCATGCGTCGGTTCGCATTTGCACCAGAACACAAGTCTGCGTTTGGAGTGGTGCCTTGCCCGGGAGGTATGGACAGAGGACGACTGGCGTCGCATCATGTTCAGTGCTGAGTCCCGCTTCTCCATAACATCCGATGAACGTCGTATGCGGGTTAGGTGGCATTGGGGACAGAGGTCAGATCCTACCCATATTTTGGAAAGACACACAGGCGTAATCCCTGGCATCATGGTGTGGGGAGCCATAGGATATGCGTTCAGGTCACCTCCAGTGCTTCGGCAGACTTTGACGGCACAGCACCCTGGGACAGCGTTCTAACAATATAATGCACATCCACACACAGTACACGTGTCTATGGACTGCCTAGAGCATGTTGATGTCCCCCCGTGGCCAGCAAGATCCACGGACCTCTTCATCATTGAACACGCGTGAGATGACATAGGAAGGGGACTCCGTCCCAGTACCAACCTGCGGGATCTGAAGGGACAGCTGTAATAATTGTGGACGAACGTGCCTCAGGAGAGGATTCAAAGGCTGTTTGACACCATTCCGGGCGCCAACATTCCACCCCTGTAACTGCCAACGACCTTGCCTCTTTAATCACATACTGTAATCAGTTCAATAACGGCACACGGTATTTCAGCCACTCCTTTTTTTTGTCAGGCAGTGTATTTTGTATATCCGCTTAGGGCTCTAACCATGTCTATGTCTGTAGAAGCCGATATTTTTTCTTGTTCCTCATATGTGCCTGCAAGGTTCCTCTTTTTTTTTTTAACACGCATCATCAATTGGACAGCATTATGCTGAAAGAAATCAACCATCAGGGACAAAATTTTGAGAAAACTGAAGTCAAAGTTAAACCAATGGCTCCACTATACTGAAATTAAATGGGTAAAGATGGTTCATGTAGAACAGGGCCTCTCAGAGTGCATGCACTGTGCACGGTGCAAAAGACAACTTCGCTTGGGCGATCAGAGTGCAGACCCCGACTCCTCGATTTGGAGCAACAGCGCTGTCTCTCTCTTTCCCCACGCCTGTCTCGCTCGCTCCGCCTGACTTCCTCTTCCTAGCTTGCTCCGTAGCGCTCCAAATCCGAGCCGAGTTGAGCCGAGCTTAGCCGAGTAGCCCAGGGAAGAAGCGTTCGTCCGAGCCGAGCCGAATGGGACCCATGCACTGTGCACAGGAACTCTGCGCCTCAATTTTCACGCTTGAGATTTTGGGCGTTTGAGAGGCCCTGATGTAGAAAATTTGGTGTTCGGATTTCAGTAGCCTGCTCTGTCCGAACGGTGTGTTCATAACCTCATGCTGTCTCACTGCCTAGCCACGAGGCGGTCAGTTACTGGAAAGCCGTGAAGTGAAACGTTTGTTACAAAAACACGTGTGGCTGAATCACAGTAGAATTAATTAGATTAATTACATTATTACACAGCTGAAATGCCAGTGAAATTCACGCTTGAACAAAGAGTTTGTATGTATAACATATGTAACAACCGAGTCATGTAGAGAGGTGTGTAGGCGATTTCAGGAGAGATTTTCCGGGGTTCCAGTTCCAGGTAGAGAACCAGAAGTCTCGTGAATACTTTACGAACAACGCAAAGCAAAGCAAAGTCACCTCCATACAGACCATGAAGGCCCTTGGAGGAGTGGAAGGTAAAGGCTTCCACCATTGTTAACCTCGGCACGTGGTGGAGTAGAGTGGTAAGCTCTACGCCCGGCCGCCTTTGCCCCCAGGAATTAAACTGGTACTCACTTTTGGTGTAGGCTGAGTGAACCTCAGGGCCATATGCACCTCCGGAAGTGGAAATCTCGTTTCTTAAATTTTACGACTTCCCGGCGGGGGATTCGAACCCACGTCCTTCCGGGCGAACCGAGCACGCCTTTACCGCCTCGGCCAGGCAGCCCCTATTAAGAACAGCAAAGTTTACAGAAATAATCCTCACATCATAGATGAACTTAAAACAATATAACAATAGTAATTAGGACAATTACACAATATAAACTTAGCGTGTGAATAGCAATTTCATTATAAGTTGTCAGGAATGTTTGAATGCTGAAGGACACCACTTTCAACACCGTCTATAAAAAAAGTTAGTACTCATGATAGAGACTGTCAAGTGCAATATAAAAGCTATTGGGTATATAAGTAAGCAATAAATTTAATACTCTCGGCAATAGAATACGCGGCAGGTTATGAATATACCGCTCAGAACATGCATGTAGTCTCCAGGCCACGCTGGGAGTGGGATAAACTGTACATGTGTTTAGTTTAATACTCTTGACTGAAATGGTTAATTTTCCATTGAAATTTCCACTATTCCACTGCAAAATTATGCGCTGTTCGTTTAAAAAAAATCCAGGTTGGTAGACTTGTCATCGATAGACAAAACGATTTATTGGAATCACAATACCTGAAGAGCAGTGGGGCCGCCCTACCGCCTTTTCAAAAACATTTAACGTTATTTCACTCAGTAATTGATTACATAAAGGGATGGACAAATGTAGCGAATTGGACTTATGTGGTGTGGTGTGCTATTCAGATATACAATGTTTCCTTTATTATTTCGGCTATAAGCATTTCGCTTTTCTATTTTCAGGGAAATGGCGAAGACTTTCAGACCGTTGCTGCTGTCCAGCAAGCACAATGTTTTCTGTTTAATTTTGAAGCGCTCGGACTGTGTCAGGAGAGCCCTGAATAGGTCCCAAGACTTAGCAAGTGTGCGGGTTGCGGAAGGAGCCTGGAAGGACAATATGGGCTTCTCAGGGGACGAAAGAGTGCAGGCGGGTGTATGGTCTATCCGGCAGAGCCCTCAGAAGGTTCCTAGAGTTAGTAAGTGTGCGGGGGTGCGGGAGGAGCCTGGAAGGACAATATGGGCTTGTCAGGGGAAGAAAGAGTGCAGGCGGGTGTATGGTCTATCCGGCGGAGCCCACAGAAGGTCCCTAGAGTTAGCAAGTGTGCGGGGTGCGTGAGGAGCCTGGAAGGACAATATGGGCTTGTCAGGGGAAGAAAGAGTGCAGGCGGGTGTATGGTCTATCGGGCAGAGCCCTCAGAAGGTTCCTAGAGTTAGTAAGTGTGCGGGGTGCGAGAGGAGCCTGGAAGGACAATATGGGCTTCTCAGGGGAAGAAAGAGTGCAGGCGGGTGTATGGTCTATCCGGCAGAGCCCTCAGAAGGTTCCTAGAGTTAGCAAGTGTGCGGGGTGCGTGAGGAGCGTGGAAGAACGATATGGGCTTCTTAGAGGTGAGAAGAGTGCAGGCGGATGTAAGCGGTGAACGGCGGAGCCCTCAGCAACATCACGAGCCATTTCACAATGTACCTAGGCTTTTCCCCTCCACGTCATACATGAATTGTTGTCAAAGATTAATTCCAAACATTTTACAAAACAATAAATTCCATTATACTGACTAAACAGTTCAGTTCTATAAAGAAATTAAAATAAAGATTCAAAATGTAACCATAACGTGACGACATTACTTCTAAAAACCAAACCAAGCCAAACCCCATGGCACTACAGCTCTTGGCCTTCCAAGCGACCGCTGCCCAGCCCGAAGGCCTGCATATTTCGAGGTGTCGTGTGGTCAGCACGACGAATCCTCTCGGCCGTTATTCTTGTCTTTCTAGACCGGGGCCGCTATCTCACCGTCAGATAGCTCCTCAATTCTAATGACGTAGGCTGAGTGGACCTCGAACCAGCCCTCAGGACCAGGTAAAAATCCCTGACCTGGCCGGGAATCGAACCCGGGGCCTCCGGGTAAGAGGCAGGCACGCTACCCCTACACCACGGGGCTGGCCGGCATTACTTATAGCAGGGCCTCTCAGGGTGCATGCGCTTGGTGCATGCACTGTGCACGGTGCAAAAGAAGACTTCGCTTGGTTGACCAGAGTGCAGACCCCCCACTCCTCGATTTGGAGCAATAGCGCTGTCTCTCTCTTTCCCCATGCCTGTCTCGCTCGCTCACCCTGTCTCCCTCTTCCACACTTGCTACGTAGCGCTCCAAATCCGAGCCGAATTGAGCCGAGTTGAGCAGAGTTTAGCCGAGTAGCCCAGAGACGAAGCGTTGGTCAGAGCCGTGCCGAGCGGGAGCGATGTACAGTGCACGGAGCTCTTGCGCCTCGATTTGCACGCGTGAGATTTTGGGCGTTTGAGAGGCCCTGACTTATAGGGTGGTCAAATTGTTAAATACGTTGTTATGCTTTGAAATTTGAGCAAGGAGAGAGTAATTCGGGAGTGCACTGTTTTTACTATTATTATTATTATTATTATTATTATTATTATTATTTTACAATATGCTTTACGTCGCACCGACACGAATAGGTTTTACGACGACGATGGGATGGGAGAGAACTAGGAGTGGGAAGGAAGTGGCCGTGGCCTTAAGTAAGATACAGCCCCAGGATTTGCCCAGTGTGAAAACGGAAAACCATCTTCAAGGTTGCCGATAGAGGGGTTCGAACTCACTATCTCCCGGATGCAAGCTCACACCTCCGCACCCCTAACCGCACGGCCAACTCGCCCAGTCACTGTTTGTTTTCATGAATGTCCTTATTATCATTTGTGATAGTGATCAGTGAAACAATGCAGTGCCACAGCAGTCGGTCTTGCATTAGCTGTTAGCCTGTTAATGTGTGTCTTGCATAAATGCCATTGTATCCGCCTCCGTAAGGTAACGGTTAGCATCATTAGCTACCGTCATCGGACGCCTGAGTTTGATTCCTGGCACTACGACAAATTTAAGAATGGCAGGAGGGCTTGTGTGTACATAGTTAAATGTAACTCACCTCCACTGGAAGTGTGCCTGAGAAGAGCTCCACAACCTGAGGACGAGGTCGCGAGTTTACGTAATTATTTATTATTATTATTATTATTATTATTATTATTATTATTATTATTAATAGTAATATTCTTGCGTATTCAGCATGCGTTAATGTCCTACGACCACCCCAAAGACTGATATTATCTTTGTCAATTTTCAAGAAGGCTGTCCTACATGTAACCGATGTTCTATCTTGCTTCCACCGAAAATTTAATTTTTTAAACTTTACAATACTTTGTTTTCTTTCTCCATCGTTCCTTTCCCTCCTACCCTTTCTTTTTCTTTAAAAACTTATATAAAGTTACTTTCTTTTATCTTATTATATATTTTTTCCTCTCTCTCTTTTCTGTTCCACGTCCTTTAAACCCTACAAAGAAGGAGAGAAAGAATTCTCTACTCCATCCTTCGCCCAAGTTCTGCTATTAGAAGTTTGTTCAAGATGATGTTTTCCCTTTCTCTTCCTGGAAGCTCAAGAATAAGGAAACGAAAGAGAGAGAAAGATTATCTGAGAGAGAGGGATAATGTACGAGAAGGAAATTTTCTGTTCAAGCACGTATATATAAAAGACTATTCCATCATTTTCCACAGGCTTTGAAAAGGAATTTCTCTTCTTCGGGTTGCCTCCTGAATAATTCAACATCAATCCATGTCGAATGAGAGAAAATAGTCGCAAAGTTGTGCCGGCAAGAACGTGAAGAAAGTTTTCATCCTCTACTTGTCTCCATTTCACTCTGCATTCCCTAGTTCTTTTAGTTCTGCCATTATTAATATTATTAAAATACATATATATTCATTATAGACCGTTATGCCATTCGGCGTTCAGTTTGCAAGCCTCTGTGAATTTACTAAACGCCGCCACAATCCTCAATTTGTAACTAGTTCTGTGGCCTCGTTTGGTACTATACCTTTAAATCGTTAGAAACTGAGTCTAACCATAGTCGTCTTGGTCTCACTCAATTCTCTTATCCTCCATAACAAAGTCCATTATTCTCCTAGGTAACTTATCTTCCTCCATTCTTAAGATTACGATAATAAATAATAATAATAATAATATGTGCAGAATCAACAAGATGGAGGTGGCATATCAGCTGACTAGGAATGTCTACAACAAAAGATCAGTGTCCATCAACGCCAAGCTTAGGCATTATTGTTCGGTTGTACGCCCGGAAGCACTGTCCGCATCAGAATGCATTGCAATGAACAGAAAAGGTGTGATGGAGAAGCTAGAAGCTAAAGAAACAAAAATCCTGAGGAAGATTCTTGGACCAATCAAAGAAAATGGCGAGTACAGGAGACGACACAACAGCAATCTGTACCAGCATATGGAGAGGATAACGGACACGATTCGGAAAAAGGAGGATTCATTTTTATGGCCATGTAGCACGCATGAGCACACAGAGACAGACCAATAGGATCTTTTCCTAATTTCTTAACAAGAAAACCAAGGGACCCTGGTTTATCGAAGTTGAAAAAGACCTTCAAGAAATAGTAATCACACTCCAAGACATCCAGAAACGTGCTCCTCTCCAGAAAAAGCTCCAGGGATACAAGAGGTTCCAAGAAAGGCCATAGTTGAAAACAGGCAAGAAGTGGACTGATGAATGAAAGGAGGCTCACAGGCTCACAGAACGAGAATGCGTGAGTACTGGGGAAGAATTAAAGCTCAATGATGCATGGTCCACAGCAGGCCGAAACGAAGAAATAATAATAATAATAATAATAATAATAATAATAATAATAATAATAATAATAATAAACTCGCCGACGGACAATAACGACTCGGAGGCAGGCAGGAAAACAAACAATACAAAAATATTCACAGTGAAATTAGAAAACTGAGGTTAAGATTCTATGGACACAAAAGAATGCAGCCAGACAAACTTACAAAACAAACAGTCGAATTCTATGAAAACAGACACAATGAAATGGATTGGCGAAATCAAAACTGATCTCAAACAGGCAGAAATTATACCAGCAGATGTTCAGAACCAGATAATCTTCAGATCCAAATATTCACAAATGGCAAGTTGACCAAGAGGGAAGACCAAAGTAGAAGACTGAAAAAACTTGGTCTGAAGTCATGAAGAAAACCCACAGTAAGAGAATGAAAGAAATATAGACATAAAGGAACGCAAATGCACGGCTCTAAGTACTTTGCGTAGTCCTAATAGGCTTATTCACAAATATATAGCCTAAATAATAATAATAATAATCATAATATTAAAAATAATAAATTATTTGACTATTTGTTTTTAAGTAATAATAAATAATAATAGTAATAATAATAATAATAATAATAATAATAATAATAATAAATATTATTAATTCGATTAGGACATCTTAGGAGCACATGAAACACTTTCCTTCTTCTTGTATTCCCAAAATTTCTTCTTGGCTTTCTCTGGAAAATTACTCTCATGTATTGCTTTTCTAAATTCTTCTCTGTTTGAAATTTCTTCTATTTTAATATTCAGAAGTTTCAAATCTGCTTCGGCTTCTTTGAAAAATGCTGTTTTTTTAAATTTATTTGCACAGTGTACATTTTTTTTGTTTATCTGTCTTTGTCCCTTGCGTACAGGTGACCAAAGAATCTCAATAATCCTTTCCTGGAAACATGACCTGTTTTTTTCTGATGCTTTGTATAAACTTTGTTCTGGTTTCTATTTGTATATACCATTCCCCCAAATATGTCCCATAATTTTCCTTAGGATTCTCTTCTCTGTTTCGCTTTTTCTATCTGAGAAGGTATTCAAATACAATGCTGCATAAAGATGACAATTTCGTAGCGTCTCAATTTAGCATCCGCGGATACTGACATTTTGTTCAATTCGTTGGATTAGATGAAAGTCACTAAGCGCACTTTTGGTTGAAGCTGAGTTATACGTGGTTTCAGATCAAAATATTACTTTCCTGTCTCATGAACAGGTCGTCAACTAGTGCATAAGGAGGCTGTACCCATTTTTTTCTTTCAGAAGAAATCTTCAGCTTCATTTCTAGTTCAGTTATGGCCAGGAAAAAGACCCTTTACCTCAGGACCGTGTAAATGTCACTTAATTGAATTTTACCTCTAAACCAATGAATCGTTGCATGATAAGCTTTTTCCATTTTGTGAATTCGTGCCTTCATCTCCCCTTCTCTTCCGCTGTTACTGTTATTGCTTCACCTAAGTGAAGCAGGTGCATTGTTGATACTAGTGTTCCATTCGGTATTATTATTATTATTATTATTATTATTATTATTATTATTATTATTATTATTATTATTATTATTATTATTATTGAAAGAACAAAACGTAGTATGGCTGTTAGTGCCGGGAGTGTCCGAGGACAAGTTCGGCTTGTCAGGTGCAGGTCGTTTGAACTGACGGCTGTAGGCGACCTGCGCATCGTGATGTGAGTGAAATGATGAAGACAACACATACACCCAGCCCCCGTGCCTGCGAAATTAACAAATTATGGTTAAAATTCCGGACTCTACCGGGAATCGAACTCCTGTGACCAAAGGCCAGCACGATAACCCTTTCGCCATGGAGCCGGACACTTATCGTCATCATCATCATCATCATCATCAAACTTGCTACTTCTTAGGCTTTCTAGTCTCTGACAATTTTTAGTTCACTATTTTTGGAATTTCCCCCCTCTGCCCATTCAATCCGCTCCTTCCATACCGTAATACATTCTTGACTCGAAACTTAGTAAGCATGCACTTTTTATGATAATGGATAAGACTCCCTTGGCAAATATATTTTTATTTCTTCAGAAACCTCATTTTGTTGGGACCCCCCGTTGGATTTTTCTCGGTCATCAAGAATTGCGGCACCATTTCAGATTAAAACAACGCCATAGTGCAACCCAGACTAAGAACACAAGAGCGTGTAGTTTAGTAGTTTAACAGACCGTGGAAGTTTCAACTCTACGATATTCATGGCGAGTTTCGATTTAGAAGGCAGTGATTGTCTTTGGTTAGATTTAGATGGCATTGGTCGTTCAGTGTGAAGTAGTGGATGGCAGTGATGTTCTCTACTTAGTAATGATCAAGAAGGCAGCTGCCATGGCCTTCGTAATATTTCAAAAATTATCGGTACACAAAGATCGGGAGAAGGTGCCTAACGTACGGACCTAATAAGGAAGTATTTTATTTAGTATCAGAAATGACTAGGCTTTAAGGGATTAATACGGTAGAGAAAAATTTGTCGAAGCTTGATAATTATAACTGTGAAGAAGTTGGGAAAACAATTTCTTTACTCACCAAACAGCTCATCTCTATGGTGTATATGCACGGACTGTACGACGCTCGCCCCGACTTACCTATTAAAAAAGAAAGAAAAGACCTCGTATATAATTCACATGTAATTCTATTTCCAGATAAGAGTAGTGGTTACAAGAAAAAGGAAGGTTACATTGAAATATAGAAATCCATTTGTCACAAATCATACCCAACGAGCCTTCGTTGTTCATAATTTTCTTTCCTTACAGGCAAACAAAAAACAAGTAAAGAAAAAATAAACCTCCCCTCATACATCGTATGTTCTAGCGAACGTCTATAGACGAAACCATCAAATCACTCATACACAGGGCGGAGGCAGGCCCAGGGAATTTCAAAAACACGATACACACACTTTGATTTAGTACTCACGAGGGAAATGAGCAGCCTAGTTGCCAAATAACACTGGTGATATATGCCTATATACAAAATGTATTCACCACTGATCTGCATGTAAGGCCGTCGCCCACGAGGCAGATTCCCTATCAATTTCTTACCCAGCATTTTATTAAATGATTTCAGAGAATTTGGAAACGTGTATCAAAAATTAAAGGGTAAATTATTCTATTCCTTAATTCCACTCCCTATGAAACAAAGTCATACCTAGTGTGCTTTTATAATTTGCTTTACGTCGCACTGTCACAGATAGGTCTTAAGGCGACGATGGGATAGGAAAGGCCTAGGAGTGGGAAGGAATTAAGGTACAGCCCCTGAATTTACCGGATGTGACAATAGGAAACCACGGGAAACCATCTTTAGTGCTGCTAACAGTGGAATTGGAACCCACTGTCTCCCGGATGCAAGCTCACAGCAGCACGCCCCTAACCGCACGGCTAACTCGCCCGGTATCCAGTTTTGTCCTGGGATGGGGGATTAGGACTTTTCGGAAGGGGAAATCCAAAAACAAAGATTATTAAAGCAAATAAACTTTTCAAATTTTTTTTTTTACAGAATATAGGATAATTTGAATAATATGTTTAAAACATTGCTTTTAAAAGCTGGATAGGTAAATTCATAGCGGTCCAGTGGGCTGTTACGCTATAACACGTGTGTGTAGCGCGGCGAAGATTTCTGTCATTTATTTGAAAATGGAGGTTATATTATTTTTCGATATAAGTATTAAACATGTTTACAGGTTTGATACAGTTTTGAAAAACATGTTTATGTTTCTTAAAAATGATATTTTAAACTTTAAAAAATATGTTATCTGAGTATCATTTTTCTTGTTTATATTGGTATTCTAGTAGCGGGTTTAGGATTATTTTCTCTCTCTCTCTCTCTCTCTCTCTCTCTCTCTCTCTCTCTGACTTCCAGTTTCTCAAACAAGCCTTTCTTTGGCACACAGGGCCTCCAGGCGGATGACTGTTGTGAAGTGATTCGGCTTCAGATTTTGTGACAGTTGTTAGCTGTTGAACCATGACATAATGAATGTTTTAAACACTGCAAACATATTCATTTGCTTCTTCTTCTTTTGAATACGCCTACTTGGGTCCAGGTTTGTTTAATCGTTGAGCTTTGATCTTTGGTCAATATCGTTGCATTTTCTCCCGGTGTAAAGAAAGAAAGAAAGAAAGAAAGAAAGAAAGAAAGAAAGAAAGAAAGAAAGAAAGAAACAAAGACCGAGCGAATTGGTCGAGCAGCTAGGAGCGTGCAGCTGTGAGCTCGCATTTGGTAGACAGTGGGTTTTCCGTGGTTTCGCATTTTCACACCTTGCAAATACTTGGGCTGTACTTTAATTAAGGCTACGGTCGCTTCCTTCCCACTCCTAGCCCTTTCTGATCCCATCGTCGCCATCAGATCTGTGTCAGTGCGACGTAAAGCAACTTGTTAAAGCAAATAAATAAATAAATAAATAAATAAATAAATAAATAAATAAATAAAAAAGCAAATTCATCACCATACAGGCCATGAAGGCCCTTGGAGGAGTGGAAGGTAAAGGCTTCCACTATCCGTAACCACGGTACTTGATGGGGTAGAGTGGTTAGCTCTATGCCCGGCCGCCTTTGCCCCCAGGAATTAACTTGGTACTCATTTTTGGTGTAGGCTGAGTGAACCTCAGGGCCATGTGCACCTCCGGAAGTGGAAATCTCGTTTCTTAAATTTTACGACTTCCTGACGGGGATTCGAACCCACGTCCTTCAGGGCGAATCGAGCACGCCTTTACCGCCTCGGCCAGGCAGCCCCTAAATAAATAAATAAATAAATAAATAAATAAATAAATAAATAGAGGTATGCTTGAGAAAGAGAGAGCAAGGAAAGAAGGAAAATAAGGAAAATATTTAAGAACGGAAAGAATAGAAAGAAGGGAAGGATCATAAGAAGTAAGGAATAATAAAAATAAAGATCGAGATAAAAATTATATAAAGAAACAATGAAACGAGGGAAGGAATCTTTTAGACATGAAAGAATCTGTGAATTTCGAGACTGATAAAAAGGGGGGGGGGAGGAGGTGGTGGTTTTTTCCCTGGCGACAGAAGAAAAAAAGAAGCTCCTTCAAGGTGTTGACAGACGCCTTTCACGGTAGGAGTTGATGATGATTAGATCTGTATCATCCTACAATGAGCGTGGAAAAAAAAATCCTTTGCATTGCCTCTGTAGCGAGGGATCGAACCCGCTGACTTTTAGCTGTCGTGATGCATAGGTGTTAAGACAGGTACTTTGTCATAAAAGTAGACAGCAGGTTCGTAATGACAGGCTACATCTGTGTTGGAGCGAGAATTACACGGATCATTACATACATAGCCAAGAGGAACAGCACGAGTGGCTGAGGTGCAAAACCAATTAACAACAAGTACTCTACTGTGTACTCCCCCGCCGGCAGCGTATTGCTGTAGCGTGACAGTTGGCGGGCCGCCAAGGGACGTGCCGCGAGTGGCTTAATGCATTGCGCGGGTCAGTACATAGTCACGATCATGTCCAGTTATTCGACAAGAGTAATGAGAAGAGTCATTGTGTGGACTCACTCAGTGCTCAGCTACTATATGAGTGGCCATTGTTGGTCCAGCCAGTACTCATATGAGTAAGGGCGGTCATTGTTGATCCATTCAGTGTTCAAGGAATAATTCGAATGCATTGCCTGCAGCTGCCTTAGAGCATCTTAGAGCAGTATTATTGGACCTTTATGTTTTCTTTTATATATAAATGGTTTGAGTAAAGGAGTGGAATCAGAGGTAAGGCTTTTTGCGGATGATGTTATTCTCTATAGAGTAATAAATTACTTACAAGATGGTGAGCAACTGCAAAATGACCTCGATAATGTTGTGAGATGGAGAGCAGGCAATGGTATGTTGATAAACGGGGTTAAAAGTCAGGTTGTGAGTTTCACAAATAGAAAAAGTCCTCTGAGTTTTAATTACTGCGTTGATGGGGTTAAAGTTCCTTTTGGAGATCGTTGTAAGTATCTAGGTGGTAATATAAGGAAAGATCTTCATTGGGGTAATCACATAAATGGGATTGTAAATAAAGGGTACAGATCTCTGCACATGGTTATGAGGGTGTTTAGGGGTTGTAGTAAGGATGTAAACGAGAGGGCATATAAGTCTCTGGTAAGACCCCAACTAGAGTATGGTTCCAGAGTATGCGACCTTCACCATGATTACTTGATTCAAGAAATGGAAAAAATCCAAAGAAAATCAGCTCGATTTGTTCTGGGTGATTTCCGACAAAATAGCGTTAGAAAAATGTTGCAAAGTTTGGGCTGGGAACAATTGGGAGAAAGGAGACGAACTGCTCAACTAAGTGGTATGTTCCGAGCTGTCAGCGGAGAAATGGCGTGGAATGACATTAGTAGATGAATAAGTTTGGGTGGCGTCCTTAAAGGTAGGAAAGATCACAATATGAAGATAAAGTTGGAATACAAGAGGACACATTGGGGCAAATATTCATTTATAGGAAGGGGAGTTAGGGATTGGAATAACTTACCAAGGGAGATGTTCAATAAATTTCCATTGCCATTGCAATCATTTAAGAAAAGGCTAGGAGAACAACAGATAGGGAATCTGCCACTTCGGCGACTGCCCTAAATGCAGATCAGTATTGATTGATTGATTGATTGATTGATTGACCTTCTCAAAAATGTAAGATGCTTCAAGAATAGACTCCAGCATTGTACAAATACATACGTGATGGTGCCATATTTTAATGCAACGCGCAACCCACTGTAAATTTTAGTATTAAGGCATCTGAATTATTTAAGCTATGTGTGAATTTGTATATAAGGGGTTTCCAATTTGTAAGGGCTCGAGGGCCATTTTGGAAACCTTAGTCATGTCCGCGGGCCGCACTTGAATAGGCCAATTTTCGTAAAATTCTGCAAATAGTACAGAAGCACCATTACGAAACAATATGCATAGTTCAATTGAAATGAGGGTTTGATCCTTTTAATTGTCTAAAACATTATTTTAAAATTGCATAAAAGAGTGAAATGTGGAGTCAGGCTGAGTGACAGACGGTTGAGGCGCTGGCCTTCTGACCCCCAGCTTGGCAGGTTCGATCCTGGCTCAGTTTGGTGGTACTTGAAGATGCTCAAGTACGTCAGCCTCGTGCCGGCAGATTTATTGGCACGTAAAAGAACTCCTGCGGGACAAAATTTCGACACCTCGGCGTCTCCGAAAACCATAAAAAGTAGTCAATGGGACGCAAAAATAACAACATTATTACTTTAAATTTGGATTTTAAATGTTTTAAAATTAAATACTGGGTGGCCTCCCCCAACGCTATTGACGTCGCCCAATACTGGGCAAGCATCATCTAGCTCTCGAATATTGTTGCTCTATCTGTGATTGTATAATAGACTTGTATATTTGTATAGTAGGAATGTAGATATCTTGTTGCTTTTTGTTAAATATATATAAGTAAAGTTGATACTTCTGACACGAATAAAGAAAGACCACAGATATATCTGGAACAACAAGAGATATTGAAAAAATGACTTTCACAGGCATGAAGGCAGGGAAGGGGCTAATTAATTAATTAATAAGAGAAGGGTTTCCTGCCACAGCAAAAGGATCTGTAAATAACGGTTTTTCTCTTGCTTGTTTTATTTACCTACACAGTACATTGCAGTACTCTGTACTGTACTACTTCAGAATGTACATAATTCGTACAACAAAGTTACTGTAACGAAATTCTCTTATTTTCATCCCTCTTGATAGCAGTGCAAATAGCATTAAGTACAGCGCCTGTCGCACTGCAGTACGGCAATCATATCGCGATTAAGAGGACCGTGAGGTTCGCGCTGACTCGGGATGTAATTGACCTATTGCGATGAAACAAACGCCATTACTTATGTTATTTTTCATATTAACGATTGCTTACGAAATAATAGAGGGTGTCCATTTAAAAAAACGTAAGTTGATGTTGAAAATACTATTTTCTTACGTTTTTGACTGGCTCATAGTATTTACTTTAATTAGCCTCTTCCCTGCCTTCATGCCTGTGAAAGTCATTTTTCAATATCTCTTGTTGTTCCAGATATATCTGCGGTGAAACGTTTAAGTGGGCCACCCTGTGTTATCTGTTGAGAACAAGTGAATACTTGAAAAGAGGAGCTAGTATTAAAGAATAATTAGTTTTGACTTGGGTCTATAAGGTGTATAAAATGAATACCTTTTTGAACGAGCTATTAAATTTTTTTGTGACTTTTCTTCACATTATTTCTTACAGTGCTCTCGCGGGTCGCAAAAATGGCTTCGCGGGCCACATGTGGCCCGCGGGCCGCCTTTTGGAAACCCCTGTTGTATATGAACGTGCTGTATTTATAATGCTAAGATAATGCAATTGGACCGCCCAATCTACTGTACTGTAAGTTATAGTGTAAAATTTTGAAATACTTAAGGTACGCGTGAATTTCTATATGAGGGTGTTGTAATGTTAAGCAGAGGTAAGTAGTATTTCTTGTAATATTTTCTCTCCATGGAGTTGCTTGTTGTACTCTTCTTCTTGTTGCTGTTGTTGGGTAATTATTCCTTTAGCTTTACTTTATCATCACACCAGTGTAATTGATCATTGTCACCGGGATATTTCCCAGTTGCGATGTATTTGTTACTACTACTACTACTACTACTACTACTACTACTACTACTACTACTACTACTACTACTACTACTACTACGAACCCTTTCATTAAAAAAATGCTATTTATTCGGGGCGTCGACCTAGAAAGATCTTTTGCCCCTACTTTGCACCATATGTTACGAAACTGCGTGCATTTAGAAATTGCGGAAATGTGAAGTACTGAACGTGAGGAAAGGAATGTTAAGGACGACACAAACATCCAGTCTCCAGGCCAGGGATATTAATCATTTACAATTAAAAACCCCTGACCCGGCCGCCCGGGAATCGAACACCGCGGAGCCGGACATCCCTTTCATCACTCCTCGAATCATTTCACCACAGTTAACGCTCATCAATCTTTGTGGATTTCTAGGACTCCTTCATCTAATGGAAAATGCGGGTCTTTGCGCCAGTTTTTCTCACATTTTCATTCTTCTTCTTCTTCTTCTTCTTCTTGTACCCTCTCCTCAAGTGCTAGGGGGCTCCAGAGTTACTACACCAGACATCTTCAATTGAGAGCGAAATGCCTTCGGAGCCAGTTTGCTCCCCGCTCTCGAGGAACGAGAGCAGCTTAGCGAGCAATTAGGGGAAGTGCATGACGTTGTATCTGTATGTACTGAAAGCCAGTGGCGCAAGTACAGTACGGCCACGGTATGCAACCCGCCTTACTGCTGCTCTCTTGTCACGTGACAAACACCCGTCCCGAGCGGAGCAAGTAACACTGGCTCCTTAGAGCAACTACGTGATGACGCCTGTACTACACACTCGATGCGTTCAATATCGATTACCAGAATATACAGATTACAATTATTTTTTCTAGAAGTAAACTACAAGAAAAGATTATATTTTGTGAGAAGTGACGATTATAACTAGAATCTTCGGGGCTCGGCCGGAATGGGAACATTCCAGTATCACCTTCCAGAAATTCCACGCAGACACCTGATGAAAGCACAGTACAAGGAGATGCCGGCACAGATCCTCAGACCCCTTTCCATCAGGAAATACCGAAGGAGACTATAGTAGGGCTGACAGTCACATGGACACATAGCATTATATTTATTATTATTATTATTATTATTATTTTAGTTTACGACTATGTCAGAACATATTAAGCAACAATCACACATTATTGGAAGCTTTCTTTGAAGCCCAAAATCTTTGTGCATTCTTTCCCTGGCAGTCTGTCTTCTTTCCACCGTCCATTCCCTATTCAGTTGCTGTTCGTAATGGAAGCGAGTGAAGCTGTCGATCACTGATCTATACTTTGTTCTGTTTAGGATGTATTCCCGATATCCTTTCTTACTATGGTCGTCTGACGAGAAGTTTCGTGCTGGGCATGCGCCAGTATCAAGTCTCAAGATCTGACAATGAACACCGGTTCCGTTCGCGGTGATTCTTGTGAACTAAGATGCTGCTGTGAAGTTTCAGACTGATAGCGTAAAACCCGGCAACTTTCTTAATAAAGATGGTCCTCTCCATTATGTCCTCTGGTCTTATATCACTTACCCGCATGTCGTTATACACTTCCTTCAGCCAGGGATGAGATTTCTTTCCTGTAAAGTGCGCCAACCTCTCCAGGTTCATTCTCTTCATGTGACCATAAAAGGTTAACTTTTGTTTCTTCAAAACGGTGGTAATCTTTTCGACTCTCGCATACAGTTCCTTGTTTGACCTCAGGTGGAAGATAAAACCCTCGGACACTTTCTTAGGACCTAAAATCTTTGAGGAACTTCATTTCCTCTTTCTCAATCGACATATTCTTCCATTTTTGCTAGTGTTTCAGCAGCGTAAAGTCATGCTGGTCAGACTACTACGCAATAATGTCTCAGTTTAGTCTGATAGGAGATGGATTTGGATCTGCAAATATCATGGCTCATTTTAAATGTCAACTAGCTCCGCCCGCAATGAACAAAGTATGGTGTTGTTCGTTACTATCCTCACGGATGTATTTGCAAAGTTTCGAGTTAATGAAATAAATCCCACGATCTGCTGTGGTAATAGAATGTAATATTATGTCAACAAAACACTTGAAAATACATCACACAAAGAAATTGAATTAAACGTTCCTTGGAACAACACTATGGGCCGAACTGTTAAAAAGTCCTTCAAAGATCTTCGTCATGGAGACAAATATACTCATAACTTTCTCAGAATCTATCAATTTAAGTAGTTATTACCTCAAAAGAAAGTGCTTGATCCACCAAGTGTTTTTAGATCAAAATGGATCGCGTACCTTAATTAGAGCGAAAGATATTATTGCTTCAATGTGAAAAAAATGTTGAAGAAACGAGACGTCAAATTGAATGTGCACTCATAACTTTCCTCAGAAACAACCAATTTGAATAATTAAGAGCTGAAATGAAAGAGCTTGATCCACTGAGTGTTCTTAGGCCAACACGAACTCGGTACCTCAATTTGAGCCAAAGATATGATTGCTTCAAATAGTCAAAAGATTGAAAAAAGCAAGTAATTTGAGGAAAGCGGAAGTGAAGTGATTTATAGTACCTGATGACAGATTTGTACACGAATACCTTTCAGTTTAAAAAAAAAGGAATGAAGGAAATCGACCGGATAGAATGACCGGACTGACTGACTTCAGTTTCATTAATTTTTTAAATATATAGATTCAATTTTCCTTGCCTTCCCCCAGAGCTTCCTTTCCATTGTCATTCGGGGTAATAATCTCGCAAAGATGTTTAAATTTTATGCTCCACCGGACAATTCCATAAGCCATCTCAATGCTGTGAGGGGAGTTTTTATTTTCCGAATCCATTTACTAGGTCTTTTTCAGAGGAAATCCATAAGCTTGTTTTAGCAGCTATTTCTTGAATAATTTCTACCCGTTTTACTGTCGTCTGCAGATTCTCTGCTAGGAGCACATCGTCAGTGAAAGCCAAACTGTCAAAAAGTGATCCCTGCATTATTATTATTACCATTACACCATACAAGATTTCACGAATGCAGAATAGAAGTTCACAACATCCTCAGAAGGGAAACAAAAGAGAAACTAATGGAGCGGAATGGACCAAGATTGAAAGGGAAATCCCCTTGTTATCCCGATGATGAAGAAAAGCTTTTATGACGAAACAGTCGGAAACCAAGACATCGGGCTGGCAATTTGACGGTAATTTCCTGCGTCAAACTCATCAGTGTTAATTTCCGTCAATGAGTGTGAGATAAAAGCTTCTCTCTCTCTCTCTCCTTGCTCTCCGAGTTATTAATTCACTGTGGATTTCCACCACAGTCATTAGATCACACGCCTCTCTTAGCACCGCCGTTAATTTGCCTCAGAAATTTCAATCTAGCACGAGCATATTACAAGGTTTTCATAATGGCAAACAATCAACCAACTATGGCGTACAAGATGTAAGATTATTGTACATATACACTACACAAGCACACACACACATATTAGTGTTCGTTTATCCATTATAAGCCTTTATATTAAGACCTTCCTCCTCTTCCTTGCCTCTGCTCTTAACCGAGACCACACTTGCTTTGGAGGAAGTCGCTCACTATTAATAATACCCATGTTACAATTAAGAGCAAGTGCAGTTTTACTGGTACATTAAAGAACACCTGCGGCACAAATTTACGGCACATCGGAATCTTCGAAACCGGCAAGAGTAGTTAGTACGTCGTACAATCAATAACAGCATTATTATTATTCAACTTCGCTAATCGGCCAACTAGGGACCTCAATAAGCCTCACTTTACATTCTGACATTTGTTCATTTTTTGCTTGATCCACATCGTCTTCATTAGCTCACTGTGTTTAGCACCATGTCCTTCTGTCCATTTAGCACCAGTTGCCCGCTTTTCGTACCGGAAAGTCCCAAAAGTCTTGATGGCCGCTCTGAAAAGATTTCGGTCTTGTGCATCTTCCGCTTGTAGGCCCAGTTCTTGAAGATCTTTCTTGACATTAACGTACCATGGCACTGCCGTTTTTGGTTTTGAGTCAAATATACTGAAGATACGTTTCGTCCATCGAGAGTCGATCATCCGTCGTATATGACCGCAGAAGCGAACTTTGCCTTTACGCATTGCGTCCATGATCTTCTCTATCTTAGAGTATATTTCTTGCCTGGATTTTCTAATGTAGATGCCATTTTTGTAGTTTGGACCAAGTATGGTGTGTGGGATTTTTCTTTCTTTCCTCTCTAAATCCGCAGGCAAACATTTCTCAGACTGGATAAGGCATTCACATGCATACTGCGATACTGGTTTGATGACTGTGTTGTAGTGACGAATTTTTGTGTTCAGGGAAAAGCACTTCTTGTTGTATATGTTGCGGGTGGTTTGGAAAGCGACTTCCATTTTCTTGATTCTTGCTGCTATGGCCTCTTTGTCCAGTCCATTTTGCTGAATCCATTCCCCAAGGCATTTAAATTTACTAACACGGTTTATCGTTCCATATTTGGTGTTTAGTTGTGCCGTATCATCTTTGATATTTGACATTACTTCTGTCTTCTGAAAGGAAATTTGTAAACCTATTTGTTCTGCTACTTCCTTCAACACAATGATCTGTTCTGCTGCACTTTCGAAATTTTCTGTCATAAGGGCTATATCATCAGCGAATGCTAAGCAATCTATTTCCACTCCATTTTCCTTTGTCCCAATCCTTACGGGTTTGTAAAGGTTTCTTTCTTTTAACGTCTTTCGCCACTCCTGTATTACCTTCTCAAGTACGCAGTTGAACAAAAGAGGTGACAGCCCATCTCCCTGTCGAACTCCTGTCTTGATCTCAAAGGGTTCAGAGAGACATCCTTGGAATTTTACTTTGGATTTGGTATTAGTTAGTGTTGCCCTTATTATCGCAGTAGTTTCTCATCGACTCCCATTTCTGCAAGGATGTTAAGCAACACATCACGGTCGATAGAGTTGTATGCTTTCCTGAAGTCTACAAATGTAGATACATAGGTTCGACCTCCAGCATATGGTATCTTATTATGGTTTTTAGGTTAAGTATTTGTTCTGCACGTGATCGGCCTTTCCGAAAATCTGCTTGGTTTTCCCCGAGTTTGTATTCAACTTGCTGTTCTAGTCTTTCAATTATTATTATTATTATTATTATTATTATTATTATTATTATTATTATAAGAAGAAGAACAGGTGTAGGTCCCATTACAAGACAAGTTAGTAGATGAATACATGAAGGATAAAGAAATAAAACATATGAAAAAAATGAAAAAACACAGTCTGTTTCCACCGGGTCGGGAATGGAATGAATGAAGCTCCCTATCTAGCGGCGAGGAAAGGAACTGTGCTGGCTGCCGAAGGCTGTCGCACTCTTCTAGGACAATGGTTAATGACTGGCAGATTACATTAAATGATATTGGAAAGTGTCACTGGAATGAAAGATGACAGGAAAAAGCCGGAGTCCCCGGAGAAAAAACTGTCCCGCCTCCTCTTTCTCCAGCACGAATCTCACATAGAGTGACCGCGGTTTGAACCATGGAAACCAGTGGTGAGAGGCCGGCGCGCTGCCGCCTGATCCACATAGGCTTATGAAGAAATGAAATACAATCCATAAATTTTTCTGTGATTGGCTAGAAGTCTGATACGTTCGTAAATATCTCGCTTGCTTCGTATATGCATTTTTGGGCATTGTTTAGTTACAATTTGGATGGACAGGACATACTTTGATCTTCGTTCTTTTGTGCAGGACGTCGACAGTGTAACATGTATGTGATAGAGTCTAAAAAATTAACAAGGTGAGATGATATACAGTAATTTCGTGTGGCTATTTCTAGCCGGGTGCAGCTCTTGTAAGGCAGACCCTCCGATAAGGGTGGGCGGCATCTGCCATGCGTAGGTAACTGCGTGTTATTGTGGTGGAGGGTAGTGTTATGTGTGGTGTGCGAGTTGCAGGGATGTTGGGAACAGCACAAACACCCAGCCCCCGAGCCACTGGAATTAACCAATGAAGGTTAAAGTCCCCGACTGGGCCGGGAATCTAACCCGGGACCCTCTGAACCGAAGACCATTCAGCCAACGAGTCGGACTGTGAGATGATGAGACATATATATTTTTTTACAATTGTCGTTACGTCGCACCGACACAGATAGGTCGCATGGAGTCGATGGGAGAGGAAAGCGTTACGAGTGGGAAGGAAGCGCCCGTGGCCTTAAGGTGCAGACCCAGTATTTGCCTGGTGTGTAAATGGGAAACCGCGGAAAAACATCTTCAGGGCTACCGAACCCACTTTATCCCGAATGCAAGCTCACATCTGCGTTTCTTGGTTATTAATGAAAAGGCAAGGTTGAAAATTATTTTAGTCATTCTATACTCGCTCATTCCGAGAATATACCTATAGAATTTCAGTCACCTTTTTTTGAAGGTGTGGGACGATTTTTCGACATGGCAATATATTTCCTAAGATTTCCTTTTCATCCAGATTCCATCTCTACAATCTGGGTCAAAGTTTAGGCTACAGTAGAATTTTTCTTTCTTGCTCTTCGGTATTTGAAATTAATCTCTTATTAAACGAAAACATATTAGGAATATAATAATAAAACCTACAGGAAGCGGCCATACAGATGAACCTCCTAGAAAAGATCGCTAGCAAGACGGGACTTACGATCTCGAAAGAGAAGACCATAGATGGTTTCAGAGGGTTAAAAAGTTCAAATACCTCTGTGAAATCGTACAAGAGAGTCGACTAGAAAAAAGATGTTATAGACGATCGTATCTGAAAACTGGAGAGAGCTTATCTATATATTAAAAAAGATTATGAAAACTAAAGTCAGTCAGTCTGGCCATTCTATCCGGTTGATTACCTTCATTTTTTTAACTGAAAGGTATTCATGCACAGATTTGTCATCAGGCACTATAAATCACTTCTGCCTTCCTCAAATTATTTTATTTTTTCAATTTTTTGTATCTTTGAAGCAATCATATCTTTGTTTCTGATTGAGGTACGGAGTTTGTTTTGGCCTAAGAACACTCACTAGATCAAGCTCTTTCATTTCAGCTCTTAACAATTCAAATTGGTTGATTCTGAGGAAAGTTACGAGTGCACAATCAATTTGATGTCTCATTTCTTCTACATTTTTTCTCATTGAAGCAATTCTATCTTTCGTTCTAATTGAGGTACGCAGTTCGTTTTGGTTTAAAAACACTCAGTGGATCAAGCACTTTGTTTTGAGGTAATGACTACTTAAATTGGTAGATTCTGAGAAAAGTTATGAGTACATTTGTCTCCATGACGAAGATCTTTGAAGGACTTTTTAACAGTTCGGCGCGTAGTGTTGTACCAGGGAACGTTTAATTTAATTTCTTTGTGCGATGTATTTCCAAGTGTTTTGTTGATATAATATTATATTCTATTACCACAGAAGATCATGGGATTTATTTCTTTAACTCAAAACTTTGCAAATACATCCGTGAGGATAGTAATGAACAACACTATACTTTGTACACTGCGGGCGGAGCCAGCGGGAAACTGCTAGTAGACTAACTACAAACATCTACAAGAACAAATGCATCTCATGGAATCCCAAAATAAGGTATTACAACACTAATAAAAATAGACTGTCTATGTGCCAACGAGCGCCTCTCGATCAATTACAAGTTGAAAAGCTGGAAATCCTAGAAAGAAGAATACGGAAAATCTTGGGCCCAATCCAGACTGGAACCGGCTGGAAACTTCGGAACAACAATGAAATCTATAAAAATGTGGAGAAAACTTCAGAGACCATGAGAAAAGAGGAGTCTATCATTTCTCGGACATTTGTACAGAATGGACAAAAGCAGAGTAACCAAAAAGTTATTAGACTACCTGTGGAACAAAAAAACAACGACGGAATGAATGAGGAAAGTTCGTAAAGATTTAGAGAATTTCAACATCCAGGAGGGACAGGAAAACACTTCGGAGCGTGCTTCAAAATTTGGAAAGGTTCAAATCGAAAGAACTGCAAAGACGGGAAAAGCCTGGACGGATGAACAGAAGAGACAGCATAGCGCTCATATGAAGCAATAATGAAAATGAAATGACGTATGGCTTTTAGTGCCGGGAGTGTCTGAGGACAAGTTCGGCTAGCCAGATGCAGGTCTTTTGATTTGACTCCCGTAGGCGACCTGCGCATCGTGATGAGGATGAAATGATGATGAAGACGATACATACACCCAACTCCCGTGCCAGAGAAATTAACCAATGATGGTTAAAATTCCCGACCCTGCCGAAAATCGAACCCGGGACCCCTGTGACCAAAGGCCAGCACGGAGCCGGACATATGAAGCAGTACTGGAGGAAAAGGAAAGTTCCGACAAAGAAAAAATTGAATTGTAGCGTGATCCTAAAAATAAAATAGTTATGTGCCAAGATCGTCACAAATCAAACTTTGCTGATATTGTTTTCTTATAAGTTAATAATAATTTCGTGTGGCTATTTCTAGCCGAGTGCAGCCCTTGTAAGGCAGACCCTCCGATGAGGGTGGGCGGCATCTGCCATGTGTAGGTAACTGCGTGTAATTGTGGTGTGTGACTTGCAGGGATGTTGGGCACAGCACAAACATCCAGCCCCTGGGACAAGGGAATTAACCAATGAAGGTTAAAATCCCCGACCCGGCCGGGAATCGAACCCGGGACCCTCTGAACCGAAGGCCAGTACGCTGACCGTTCAGCCAACGAGTCGGACTTCTTATAAGTTGCCGTACGATAATAAACATAAAAGCTGTCCACTTCCTTGAGATATTTCTCTTACAATCTCCTCGTGCGCTGCCATTTTCTTCATGTTATTGTGGTACTCGACTGAATGTACTGAATATAGGCAGCGATGTACCTCGTACTTAGCAGTTAATACACACACAACATCTCTAGGTCGTATGGGGCCCACAGACATACAATATTATTGCACAACAATCGGGTTTGTGCAATAAATAGAATCGTGTGGAGATAATATTGCTGGTTGTGCAATATATTGTGCAAAAACGGCCATAGACGTACAATATGTCCATGCCGGTATTTTGTTTGGTGAACACATTTCTCTGTATCACGAAGCACTTCACTTCCTTCCAAAAGTTTGTACGACCCGAAACGAACTGGTGCAGAAATATTCCCGGGTTTGTTGACGTACCAGTAGGTTATTTTACTTTCATTACCTTCTTGCGTGTCGGTGTTCGGGTATTTTTCGCGATATTTCTCAATAAGCCCCTCGTTCTGTTCACCTTTTTTAAACGCGATTACTGTAACCCTAGACTCAAAATAAACTTTTTCCCCACCTATTTGACTGCCATCACAATACTTTCTCCCCCCACTTGTTGATACCAACTGGCGGGAGGATGCGATATTGCACAATATTGCCAACACACGGCACAGTATTTTGCGATTTGCGCAATATATTTCAAACTTTTTTGATTTCGTACAATATATTGCACAACCCTTCAATATTAAATACACACTATCAATTATATTGCACAAACCCCGATATTGCGCAATAATATTGCACGTCTATGGGCCCCTGTAAAGACGAAGCCAATTATTCTTTCGTTTTCATTTCCGACAATCCCAGCATGTCTAGCGGCCTTGCGCGCACCGTTAATACTTGAATTCCACGGGTCAATTCTGCCAAAGACTTGGTGATTCTTTGATCGATTAGAACAAGTTTTAATTCACATTCAAGACATTTTCAAGTATTGCAAACAATTTGACAAGTTGTGAAGTATGTACTTTCTTGATCCTACACTTAATTACAAGAACCACTTATTGTTACGGATACGACGACAGAGGTCATTGAAATTTCGACAGCTTTGTCCAAAGCCTCTGAAGAGGAAGTAACTGACTACTGTTCTGACGAGAGAGTCTCTAACAGTTTGGACTGTACCGTGACATCTAGTAGACTCTGATGGAACGCCCATCAAAGTGCACGGTGAGTTATGTGCGCTGTCTAGGAGAGCCAGGGGTCACTTACTACGTACGGAGATCAAGCTACCAGCAGGACACACCGTAATACATCGTCATTTGTTATTATCCATCATAACCTGTTTGCAGATCTCTTCACAGATACTGCGATTAATATGTTAGCCCGGGTTGTATTCTCCTTGTACTACGGTCTTTTAAACAAACAGTCGGAAATAGTTTCCTCTCAGCCTTGAGAACGCGACAAAGAAGAATATAGTAGATTAACCCATTAAATCCCAATAATAATAATAATAATAATAATAATAATAATAATAATAATAATAATAATAATAATAATAATAATAATTGGTGAATATAAGGCAGGATTTTGAAAAAGGAAATCGTGTGTACAGAAAATTTTCAACCTTAAAACAATTCTTTAAATACGAAAAGCCAGAAAAATGTAGTCACATTTATTGACTTCAAAAAGGCACACGACTCCGGAGACCGACAGACAATGTTTAACGTGTTAGAGGAATTCCAAGTTGACAAGAAAACAGGAGAATTGATTAAGCAAACATTGACCGACAAAACATCGAAAGTAATTTTTTTAAGCAGAAATTTCTGAACCATTTGAAATTTTTAAAAAAGGAGTCAGACAAGGGGATGAATTATCTCCCTTACTCTTTAATTTCTTCTTCTTCTTAACCTGCTTACCCTCCAAGGTTGGTTTTTCTCTCGGACTCAGCGAGGGATCCCACCTCTACCGCCTCAAGGGCAGTGTCCTGGAGCTTCAGACTCTGGGTCGGGGGATACATCTGGGGAGGATGACCAGTACCTCGCCCAGGTAGCCTCACCTGCTATGCTGAACAGGGGCTTTGCTGGGGGATGGGAAGATCGGAAGGGATAGACAAGAAAGAGGGAAGGAAGCGGCCGTGGCCTTGAGTTAGGTACCATCCCGGCATTTGCCTGGAGGAGAAGTGAGAAACCACGGAAAACCGCTTCCAGGATGGCTGAGGTGCGAATCGAACCCGAGGTGGGAATCGAACCCACCTCTACTCAGTTGACCTCCCGAGGCTGAGTGGACCCCGTCCCAGCCCTCGTACCACATTTCAAATTTCGTGGCAGAGCCGGGAATCGAACGCGGGCCTCCGGGGGTAGCAGCTAATCACTAGAGCCCGGAATTTTATGCACTAATAAGTTAGAATGCAAACTCACTGAAGCGAGAAGCAAGTATAGTCTACCTTCACAACGGTTATGCTATGGGGTTTGCATAAACATTAGGGGTACGGCCCATCAGAACCCCTATAATTTATGTTACTCTTTCTACATTATGGAAGAGCGGGTGGCCGACATTTCCTACTAACAAAATTATTTTGCAATCTAACCTATTACCGCATGAAAATCCGGGCTTTACTAATCACACTAACCACTACACCACAGAGGCGGACCTGCAGAATTATTTCTGTAACGTATTCCTTGGTTCAATGCCCTCAGGCGTTTCTTGATTTTTGAAAAAAATGTCCACACTGAATGTAATTATAAGGGCTTAAGTGAAACTCAGCATTGACTCACCTTAGCGCTCGAAATGGTAGAAAAAGGCAAACTGCTGATCTAATCGACCGAATAACGATTATTAAAAAAAGGATTATAATTTTTAGGAATAAATATAGAATAGGCCTATATTTTCATACTTTATAATATTTTATTTACCTAAAATTCGTAGCTCCTATCCCTAGTATGTTTTCAACATTGAGTTGCTTTCCCGAAGGACTAGAACCGTGGATTTTTATTTGTTGCAATGACCGAGAGATGGTTCTTGAAGTTGTAGACTCCTCGTTCTTAAACGCGAACAATTTATCATGAATGGCGTCGTAATATGTAAATTTTGATTAATTCCTTGTCTTGTTCTAGATGTAAAGTCTCCTCATACATAAAACATGCTAAATAGGAGACATGAATGCGATGCAAATTATATTTTAGTCTTACCAATTTAAATGGCGAGCCATTTCCTTTCCAAACAAGTGGATACTGCATTGAGTGAAACCTTCACTGAATATTTAGAGGTCACTTGTGAACTGGGGACCACCAATGCCGGTTGTGCCGCGTTCTACAACTCGTAAATGACCAGCTTTGGACTGTCAATCTATACAGGGTGAAGCGAAATTCGCGCACTCGGGCGTCGCAGCGCGATTCCTCACATGCCAGCGATAAAAAATATGTATCACAAAAGTTCGTCCTGCGAGTATATCCGGCAGAAAAAGAACGTTGAAGAGTGGCAATCTGGCAACACTGTAACCACATGTATGGTAATTACCTCTGTCAGCACACATTAGTCGTGCTGTACAGTTAGTGCAGTGGATAGGGTTTTGTGTTAGCATGCAGGAGGTCGAGGGTTCGATCCTGGGTTGAGGCGCACCTTTTTATTTGCTAACTTCCATCGGACATTACATACTGTAATGCAGTAAGACAGCGTTTCATAGGTCACATGTATCCTACATTTACAAAATTTAGTAACGCTGAACACGTTGTAACGCATTTGGTAGATGAAGTGGTGCGAATAAAGCTGACCAATGAAAACGAATGTTCGTGCATTTCTAGGATCGTAGTATGTAAGTGCAAATGGTTTCTATAGAGGACCCGCCGCAATCGCTGTTGACGATTAAGATCCCCGATACCATACCACCTGGACTACATTTACGAAATAAGAAACATACGCTTCAAACCAGGGTCGACTCCCTCGACCTCCTGCATAGCAACCGAAAACTCTATCCACTGCACCAACTGTACAGCACCACTGACATGCGTTGATAGAGGGAGTTACCCTACATGTGGTTACAGTGTTGCCAGATTGCCACTCTTCAACGTCCTTTTTCTCCTGGATATACTCGCAGGACCAACTTTTGTGAGAGACATTTTTTTATTGCTGGCATGTGAGGAGTCACGCTGCGACGCCCGAGTGCGCGAATTTCGCTTCACCCTGTATATTAAAAGAGTTTACTAAAAACAGCTTTGGCAATTAGGTCCCTCCGTTCTACTCGACTGATTTCCTTAATTTCTGTTTTATTCCCTCCGGAATTTGCTGCCGGTGGATCATCGAATATTGATAGGTCTCTAAGTACAGCCAACTTTGAGTATTGATAAATCGAATCATTACATGATCACTCCAATAAATGCAGGCGAATGCTTACCTTAACCCGCAATACATTCTCTACATAGCAGGCTGCTAAGCGACTAACACTTCTATTAATATTCTGATATATAATTTTCATCCTTAGTAATGTCAATGTATGCAGCCATGTTTGATTACTACCTGTCAAGCCAGAGAGTATACACTTCCTCTGATCACGGAAGGATATTATTCCCTGCTAGATACTCTTTGATTCTCTAACCTTTCCCAGCTTCCAAATATATTCAACAGATGGCAGAGCGTTCCTAATAACTTACATGCTGCTAAGAGAAAAAAAAGTCTACGTACAAACAGACCCCATCCTGACATACGTCTTACACATTATCTGGGAACACCTATCGAAGGATAATCTAGCTTCATTAGAAAGAGTGAAGGCCATGTATCTTTAAAAAAAGTTCTCTGCGTGGCAAAAAAAAAAAAACCGCTTCTTCGAGACTAACCTATGAGCTCACAAGACAACCGTTCTATATAGAACTGCAATTAAAAATACCATTGCTTTCTACGACACAACACCAAGCTTTTCATCAAGAACTGCAGGATAAAAAAAAGCGAATATATGGATATATTTTACCAAACAGACGGCATGATGACGTCAGAATGGATGAATTCTGACTACGAACGGAAGCATACCATAGCGTGCTTCTTATTAAATGTTCATAAAATCATTGAAAAGGGCAGCCAAAACAATATGACTACAACAGGCATATCAAGACGAGTTGTCTGACCTATTTATAACGAATGCGCGGAGCAGCTTGAGTCCTCTAGTATGTTATTATTCCCCTTATTTATAAGCGATAAGCATTGGTTATGTAGTCGTCTTTAATTTTTTTTTAAATATTTACTTTACGTCGCACCAACACAGATAGGTCTTATGGGACAGGAAAGGCCTAGGAATGAGAAGGAAGCGGCCGTGGCCTTAATTAAGGTAGAGCCCCAGCATTTGCCTGGTGTGAAAATGGGAAACCACGGAAAACCATCTTCAGGGCTGCCGACAATGGGGCTCGAACCCACTATCTCCCGGTTGCGAGCTCACAGCTGCGCAAGGCCAACTCGCCCGGTCATCTAGAAAACTGCCTGCATCTACACTAGTGTCAAGGTAAGTAGAAATTCGGACGCGTCTCTGGCAGATATGCATGATTAATGCTGGTTGTGAAGCTAGTTCACCGGATAGCTATGCTTACCATTCTCATCAATGATGAGCCTGGATGTTTAGGTCTTTATAGATAAGAATGCAAACTTAACACGTATTTTTTATCCCTGACAACAGTTCTATTTTGAGATATGCGTAAACAATAGGAGCCCGGCCTATTTTTTGTCTTTTAATTAACAATATATTTTCTCAAAATACTGTACATGACAATTTAAAATAATATTATTAAACAACCGAAAATTAACAACCATCATTCATGTATCTTGTCACAAAATCATATACTTCGGTTTGTTAATCTCCTTAACGTCCTGTGTAACTTACGTTATTACACCAACAGAGTTATTTCACAAAAAAGAGAAGTACACCCACACACACAGATAAAATCAATAATATTGTTCAAATCGCTGCACTTTGTACTTCTCTAACATTGTCTCTCGTTTCCATTCGGGTTTCTATGACTACCTCTGTGGAGGTAAAACAAATGCATTAACCATTTGGAACACTTCCTAAAATGTATACAAGTTCATGCCAAGCACTGTTTGAAATGAGCACTGTTTCACTACTTTCTACCTTTCATTACGGATAGGTCAAAGTCATCTCCGTACAGGCCATGAAGGTCCTTGGAGGGGTGGAAGGTAAAGGCTTCCACTATCCGTAACCTCGGCACTTGATGGGGTAGAGTGGTTAGCTGTACACCCAGCCGCCTTTGTCCCCAGGAATTAACATGGTACTCATTTTTAATGTAGACTGAGTGAACCTCAGGGCCATGTGCAACTCCGGAAGTGGAAATCTCGTTTCTTAAATTTGACGACTTCCTGACGGGGATTCGAACCTACGTCCTTCCGGGCGAACCGAGCACGCCTTTACCGCCTCGGCCAGGCAGCCCCTTCATTACGGATAAGTTCAAAAAATTTACTAAGGTGTGTTCCTGTAAGTTATGAGCACTAATGTTGAAGTGGATTGATCCAGCTGAGAGTCACAGAATGGAATTTAGTTTCTCAGTTGACACCTGCTTGATTTCAAAAATATTCGAGCTTCTTGTCCTCTTCATTGTCCATCCTACCATTACTAATCCTACTGATTGCATCGAGTGTCCATCTCCATATTACTGCTGCATTGCCACACGAAGTTATTCACGTGTCCAGTTGACCACATGATTGGCAGGCATCATACATACTCTGACAGTGCCTTTTCAGCTTTTCGGCTGTAGCCACTAATAATAATAATTTCGTGTGGCTATTTCTAGCCGGGTGCAGCCCTTGTAAGGCAGACCCTCCGATGAGGGTGGGGGGCATCTGCCATGTATCGGTAACTGCGTGTTATTGTGGTGGAGGATAGTGTTATGTGTGGTGTGTGAGTTGCAGGGATGTTGGGGACAGCACAAACACCGAGCCCCCGAGCCACTGGAGTTAACCAATGGAGGTTAAAATCCCCGACCCGGCCGGGAATCGAACCCGAGACCCTCTGAACCGAAGGCCAGTACGCTGACCATCCAGCCTACGAGTCGGACGTTTGTGCACTCATACACGGACGTAGGCCATTCAGTTGGAAGCGATCTATTTCGAAAGTTCTTCCATATGTTCATCCAGTCTCTCAACCTATTAGAGACCTACAAGTTATTCAATGTTCAGTCTGAATGTTTAGGCCTTCATAGACTAGAAGCAAACTTACTGGAGCGAATAACAGGTATACTCTAGCCCGGACAACATGTCTGCTTTGAGGTTTGCATACACATTAAGGGCATAGCCTATTAAAACCCCTAGAACAGGAGTTTCCAACTTGTTTGAAGGCGACATTGTAAACCTTAGGCATGATCACCGACCGCAATTAAATAATAGGCCAATTTTCGTAAAATTCTTCAAATAGAACAGAGGTACCAGTGTGAAGTAATATGCATAGGTTAAATTAAAACGAAGGTTTTGATCATTTTAACTCCTTAAAACACTAATTTTCAATATTGCATAAAAGAGGGAATTTGAAATAAACCAAAAATATTACACCCAGAACAACATTGTATTTCGAAGAAGAGCACTCAACAATGTCAGTTTATTCGAATTAATATTTCACAAATGGCAAAAAAGGCTAAACAAGTAACCTAAAGACAAACTGAATTATTAATGTAGTCAAAATAAAAGGAGATGGAAGAATCTGGAAATGGACTTCTGTACTGATTTTTCATGAATTTCATAGAAAAAAAACACTAGTACGTTCTCCCAAACACTGAAGTCATTTTTAATCTAATTGTCTTAAGTTTGAGTATTTTTCTGTGGATATAAGTTTTTAAAAACGTTTTCCCTTTTCTTATTTGGTTCAAATCCAAGGATCTTCCCTGTGGAGGGAACATCGAACAAAATTGCAAGAGCTTAAAATCCCAACAATGTACTTCCCTGAAAATTTATTCGAAAGTGCAGTACTGTGTGTCAGCCAGAACTACAACAAGAAAAGAACTGAAACTGCATCCTACACAATGGAAATGAAAGTATTTTTTGTTATTCATTATAGGAGGGGTTATATAAAATTTTCACGAATGAAGTTGGCGTGGAGCTCAAGATTTCGAAAGGATCCCACAACCATGTTTATGTAGACAACATTTCTTAGCAAAGCAGGAGTCTCCATACTACGAAAAACGTAAAATTAAGCAATTTCCTCAATTCATCTGGAAGTTAAAGGTCTAAGGATCTCAGAAAGGTTTCAAATTGTGAGTCTTGGATAGTTCTATCAATCTAAAAGGCAAATTTTGAAAATCACTTCCGGCCTAAATACAGTTCCGCAGAAACAGCCTAAAATAGCTTGTTTCTTTACTCATTTTCTTTTTTTAATTCACATCCTAGCCAAATTAACTTATTTCATAATTCTTTCTGTAATGTGTTCGGTGGTTCAATACCCTCAGGTGTTTCTTGATGTTTGAAAAATGTCCTCAACAAATGTAGGCTAGTTATAAGGGCTTAAGTGAAACTATGCATTGACTCACATTAGCGCTCGTAGTGGTGCTTAAGTGAAACGCTGCACTGCCTCACATTAGCGCTCGTAGTGGCGCTTAAGTGAAACAATTTATTGACTCACATTAGCGCTCGTAGTGGTGCTTAAGTGAAACGCTGCACTGCCTCACATTAGTGCTCGTAGTGGCGCTTAAGTGAAACAATGTATTGACTCACATTAGCGCTCGTAGTGGTGCTTAAGTGAAACGCTGCACTGACTCACATTAGCGCTCGTAGTGGTGCTTAAGTGAAACGCTGCACTGACTCACATTAGCGCTCGTAGTGGTGCTTAAGTGAAACGGTGCACCGACTCACATTAGCGCTCGTAGTGGTGCTTAAGTAAAACAATGCATTGACTCACGTTAGCGCTCGTAGTGGTGCCACTGCCTGCTCGATCTGCATCCGATGGCTGCTTATACTAAAATGACCCCAAACTATTGCTAAGTCTATAAAAGAATCTTGTTGGTGATGCTTGAAGCCGATTAGAGTATATAGTATATAATATTTCCAAAAATGTTGACTTTCTGACGTGACCTTCCAACAGTTAAAAATGTATAATTTATACACTTCTTGGCGTAAATCACTGAAATCAGGCGACGTATATCATATTAGATGCGAGAGCCCAGGAAAAGAAATACAGAGGTCTAGTAGCAAAATTTTAGGTTCTAGATGGAACTTCATGATTTTTTTAATGTGGTCCTAAACTTTTGACCGGTACTGTAGTTCGATTTAGTGCAGTATGTTACAGAATTCTGCTGAGCCCCTGTCTCCAAAAGTTTATAGATCCCTGCATTATACCATATGGGTTTTATACTTCAATTACGTAATTACGTAATTCTGGCTGTAATTACTGCACTGAAACGAGATTCACTTAATATCATAATAATTGCTTCAATTACGTTGACTGTATTTAAGGAAAATAATTTCTCAGCCGACCAGGAGGATTTAGTAACTTCACGTATTTATAAGTTGGCAGTGCCATGACGGCATATGGTAAAATGCCCGAGGCTACTCAGCCGGCGTCCAAGCCACGCTGACAACACAACAGAACAGTAACTCAGGACACAATAGGTCAGGATAATGGGATCCACGTGGGATGCCCTCAAGAGAATTTCACCAGTCTTATAACCTACGGACAAGCAGGGGAAGAGATTATCAACTCATTCAAACTGCAAGACCACAGCAGCGTGCTTAGGTGAATTAAATAATAATAATAATAATAATAATAATAATAATAATAATAATAATAATAATAATGATAATCACTACAAGAAGGTAATCCTAAATGCACTGGAAATTTTAACCTTTAATTGGTACAATAGGTTCCAAATTGCTTGTGAATTTAGCTGGAACAGCATGAATTCAGGGTGTAGTCTCAAAATAACCGAACATGAAATTGACAGGAAACAGGTGCTAATCACAGGCAACGTAAGCACGTGGTGTTCCGCATATAGTGGTACTAATCACGGGTACTGTAAAATCAATACTGATGCACCCTCTGTTGCTACTAATCACAAACCTATTATATACCTAACATAGTGATACTATTCACAAGTAAATGCGGCCCATGGTGTTCCTCGCGTGATGATACTAATTACAAGTAGTCTCATGGTTCTAATCCAATCATCTCTTGATCGTCCCTTTTAGTCTTAAAGGAAGTAAATGAACTTTATTGCTTCGGTATTATAATAACTAATTATGGCAGAAGTAAGGAAGGCCTTTTTGTGAAGAAAAGATATCTGCTCACTTCTAACAATGATATAGGAATTAAACAGGAGTTTTTGAAGACTTTCGTCTGGAACGTGGCATTGTACGGAAGTGAAACATGGATGATAACTACAGTAGATCAGACAGAAAGAAAACAGATGTTTTTAGAATGTAGTTTTACTGAAGAATACTAAAAGTAAGATGGGTAGATCGAAGCATGAATGAAGAGATAATAAATCGAATTGGTAAGAGAACGAGCAGGCTCTTCCTTTTAATATTACGGCTACAGGCGTGCCGTTCGATTTGTCCCCTTTTGCTCAGCTAGCAGTGAAAGACTTGGATGAAGTGCGGGCACAGGGTCTGAAATGGCCACGAGCAGAAGATAATTTCATGATCGTAATTGACCTGTGGCTCAGACAACTGTGCAAACGATGTAGTATCAACTTTTGCGGTAATGTAACATTAGTATCTGCGGTGAAGCTTTTTTGCACAATTGCAATCCACCTAGGTACACCAGGAAATTGGCTATAACATTACACCATCACCTGTTTGTGTGTGCAATGTGGAGCGAATAATTGACGAGCTTAACCTAATTTGTTTGAAATGAAGTGAAACTTTCTCTTGTCATCCTACAAATCATTGCATGATTGATTGATTTATTCTACCACTTCACCGACCAGATATACAACGAAGTTGACAGGATGTTACGTGATGATAATAATGCTGTAACAGTTTCATAAACAGATACTTATCTTCCTTTATACATCAGTTACAATTTAACTTCCGAGATATGCAGAGATGGGAAGTAATGAAGTAAAAGTAACGAAAACATTCTTAGTAACTGTTACTTGCAGATTACTTCTTCAAATACACTTATCGTTATTCTAGTAATGGTTATTTTGTAGTAATTATAATATCGTGTGGCTATTTCTAGCCGAGTGCAGCCCTTGTAAGGCAGACCCTCCGATGAGGGTGGGCCGCATCTGCCATGTGTAGGTAACTGCGTGTTGTTGTGGTGGAGGATAGTGTTGTGTGGTGTGTGAGTTGCAGCGATGTTGGGGACAGCACAAACACCCAGCCCCCGGGCCATTGGAATTAACCAATGAAGGTTAAAGTCCCCGACCCGGCCGGGAATCGAACCCGGAACCCTCTGAACCGAAGGCCAGTACGCTGACTATTCAGCCAAGGGGTTTTTAATGCCTTTGCTGGCAAGTGCACTATGTCTTCTGGTATGGGCTATATCAAATTTGTTACTTTCATTGACCTGTCTCAGTCTCATCCTTGGCTTTGACAATATGGGAGTGACTGAGGTATGAGTGATGCTAATAATACCATTGTTTATGCAGCCAGTCCCTCTTATGAATGGTGTGAAAATATCGCTCATAGGGTCGGTTGGTGCATGCATTTCAGTGGGCTTGGCAGACCGATATGTAATAGCAACTTCTGGCTCGGTGAGGAAAGCAACGGAAAACTACCTCACTCCTCATTTCCCTAGTACGCCTCTTCAGTGATGCCTAGGCTATTTATGACAGCTGTTGGCAGAGCTGCAGAGGATCAAACCAGCCTTCGGGCTGAATATCCAACATACATACGGATTTTTAGGCAGTAATAGGGTAGAATACAAACTTGCTGAAGCGAGTAACACGTAAAGTCCACCTGCACAATGGTTATGCTATGAGATTTGCATAAACATTAGGAGTACGTTCTATTAGAACACGTGGAACTCTCGCTGCATAACGGAAGACCGGGCTAGACGACAGTTCCTAATAAGCAAAATTTACCGAGCTCGATAGCTGCAGTCGCTTAAGTGCGGCCAGTATCCAGTAATCGGGAGATAGTGGATTCGAGCTCCACTGTCGGCAGCCCTGAAGATGGTTTTCCGTGGTTTCCCCATTTTCACACCAGGCAAATGCCGGGGCTGTACCTTAATTAATGGCCACGGCCGCTTCCTTCCAGTGCCTAGGCCATTCCTATCCCATCGTCGCTGTAAGATATATCTGTGCCGGTGCGACGTAAAGCAAAACAACAGCAAATTGGTTAGCAGTCTAGCCCATTTCTTTCTTTCTTTCTTTCTGATGATGATGATGCTCGTTGTTTAAACGGGCCTAACATCTTGGTCATCGGCCCCTAATTGTACGAAATGAGACGAAATGTAATGACAATTTAGTCCACAACTCATCCACTGACCAGAATTCAGAACGTGATGATGAAGAATGAGACGATGAATATGAATTTGAAATAATCAGTGGATCCAGCTCACAACACTGAAAGTTAAAAACAATTCCAAAATTAATCCACTGACTATATATTTTTTTAAGACGATGAACAATGGTGATGAACTTGAAACAATCAGTGGATCCAACCCGCAATGCCCCACACCTTCCCAGAAACTACCTTAAAACAACAGTATATACTGACCAAAGCACAATCCTGAATCGATGATGCTTGTTGTCCAAAGGGCGTCCAAAATCCAGGTCAACGGCCCCTCATAATGGTACTCATCGCTAGGAAAGTAAGAACCATGGTATTTCACATGTTGCGGTACTAATCATAAGTAACGTAGACTTACGGTGTTCCACACATTGTGGTACTACTCGTAAGTAAAGGTGACCCATGGCGTTCCTCGCGTGATGGTACTAATTACAAGTAGTATCATGGTTCTAATTCAATCATCCCTTCGTCGCCCCTTTTAGTCGCCTCTTACCACAGGCAGGGGATTCCGTGGGTGTATTCTTCGTCTGTGTCCCCCACCCACTGGGAGTTCTTTCTTTCTTAATCTGTTTACCCTCCAGGGTTGGTTTTTCCCTCGGACTCAGCCAGAGACCCCACCTCTACCGCCTCAAGTGCAGTGCCCTGCAGCGTGAGACTTTGGGTCGGGGGATACAATTGGGGATAAGGACCAGTACATCGCCCAGGCGGCCTCACATGCGATGCTGAACAGGGGCCTTGTGGGATGATGGGAAGATCGGAAGGAAGAGACAAGGAAGAGGGAAGGAATCGGCCGTGGACTTAAGTTAGGTACCATCCCAGCATTTGCCTGGAGGAGAAGTGGATCCCGTTCCAGCCCTTGTACCATTTTTCAAATTTCATGGCAGAGCCTGGAATCGAACCCGGGAGCAGCTAATCACACTAATCACTGTACCTTATAGGCGGACAATATAACTATCTACGTGAAATAATTCCTATTAGAGGACTCGATAAGGAAACAAATAGATCAAGAGGAAGAAAACTGGAGGTAGATCACCAAGTGACTAAAGATACGTACAGCAAGAAGAATATCTATGGAAAGCTTAAACATGACAACACAGTAATCAAACTAGAGAGTCTGCCTGCAACAGAATGCATGTACTCTATGAAAACTGGCGAAACAGGAGAGGGAGAGAGAGAGAGAGAGAGAGAGAAGACGATGAAGAAAAATGAAAGGATGTCAGACATGATCAGAAAGAGGAGAAATACTTTTTTTAGTCACATAATGAGGCTGGATTACAGCAGATTGATAAAACTAGTGTTTAACCATGTTTACAAGAATAGTAACCAGTGGATCCAAGGAGTAAAAAAATATGACAAAGTCTGGAATAACAGACGATATAGAAGATGTACACTTGACTTCAAGGGTTTGAAGAAGAGGAAAGGTAATAACATCTGGACACAGAGAAGGAGGAAACTGCTAAGTGGATGAGGAAGAACTGTCGGAAGTCAAGGAAAAGTCAAGATGAATGCACAGGGTTACTTTCCGTAATTCTCAGATAATAATAATAATAATAATAATAATAATAATAATAATAATAATAATAATAATAATAATAATAATAATAATAATAATAATAATAATAATCAGCATTTACGGTGTAGCCTAGCCTCCGTGGCTCAGGCGGCAGAGTGCCGCCCTCTCACCTCTGGGTTCCGTGGTTCAATTTCCGGTCACTCAATGCGAGATTTTTGTTGGATAAAGCGGAGGCGGGGCAGGTTTTTCTCCGGGTCATCTTTCATTCCAGCAACACTCTCCAGTACCATTTCATGTCATCTGTCATTCATTAATCATTGCCCCGGAGGAGTGCAACAGGCTTCAGTAGCCGGCGGGGCTTTTCAATCATTCCATTCCTGACCCGGTCAAATGACTGGAGACAGCGTGTGGATTTTCATTTACGATGCGATGTAGCTTGTAAATGCTGATGCGGAAGAATCTACAGTCGTCTTTCACATGAGCAGTGTCGCACGCTGCCTTGGCTGTTGGTCCCTCTTGCACGTCAGCGAACAGGTGGCTTAGAGCTAGAACAGGTTAGATGAACAGGGGGCCAGGAAGGGGGAGGGGGAGTAGAGATAATTGTTAGTCGTACAACCTCTCGTATGAAGGTCAAGCATCAACAGACCGCTCCAAACCTTACTTTACTGGCCCACTATGGAGCTTCTCAAAAGTAAATCGCTTAGACTGACCAGATTTGTCTCGGTAGAAAAAAAAAAGTGTATCCGAGATATAGTTAAATAGTCCACAGTTGGTAGCCCTTCAGGCAAACAACTCAATGTTGAAAACATCCTGGTGATATGAGCCACAAATTTTAGGTAAATAAAATATAATAAAGTATGAGCATATATTTTTATTTACTCCTAAAAATTACAATCCTTTTCTTAATCATCGTTATCTGGTCAGTTAGATCACGGCCGACTGGATCCCTCGCTGTGCTCAGGAGCTATGGCTAGAGCGACGCATCAAGTCGGCCGTGATTAGACACGGAGCGCAGCGAGGGATCCAGTCGGCCGTGGATTAGATTAGCAATTTGCCTTTTTCTACCACTACGAGCGCTAATGTGAGTCAGTGCGGAGTTTCAATTAATTAAGCCCTTATAACTACATTCGGTATGGACATTTTTCAAAAAAATCAACAAAGGCCAGAGGGTATTGAACCAAGGAACACATTACAGAAAGAATTATGTAAATAAGTTAATCTGGCTACGATTTGAATTGAAAAGAAGACGAGTAAAGAAAAGTCTGGAAGTGATTTTCGAAATGTGTTTTTTTTTTTTTGTTAGTTTGAAAGAGCTACCCAAGACTCAGAATTAGAAACCTTTCCGAGCCCTTTAGCCCTTCAATTTTAGGCAGAACTGAGGAAATTGCTTAATTTTTCCGTTTTTCGTAATATGGGTACCCCTACTTTGTCTGCTAAGATATATTTTCAACATTAAAACACACTAAATCTAAGCAAATTTTCTTTATTACTTACATTAATATGCCCATTGTTGAAGCATGTTCGTGACATGAAAGTTTTCTTTTCTACCCTGCTCAAGGAGGAATTAATGATATGGAAATTAGAACAGTTAAATGCTACACTTCTGTGCTGTAGTGGTTAGTGTGATTAGCTGCCACTCCCGGGTTCGATTCGCGGCTCGACCTCGAAATTTGAGTAGTGGTACGAGGACTAGAACGGGATCCATTCAGCCTCGGGAGGTCAACTGAGTACAGGGAGTTCGATTCCCACCTCAGGCATCCTCGAAGTTGTTTTCCGTGATTTCCCAATGCCACGATTGTACCTAACTTAAAGCCATTGTCGTTTCCTTCGCTCCTCTTTGCCTACCCCTTCGAATCTTCCCATCCCTCAGAAGGGTTCTGTTCAGCATATCAGGGGAGGCAGCCTGGGCGAGGTTCTGGTCTTCTTCTCCAGTTGTATCCCAGATCAAATAATTCCTCTCTCCCGCGCAGCAAATCTGAATCTCCTGGCCAGGGACGGTGAGTTACCCTTTAGGAGGCCCACCTCACCCCTCCAGGTTGGGAATGAAAACTTCAGTCGTTGTCATTATCATCGGAGACTTGTTTCCTTCTTACAGAATTGCATTTGCTTTGTTACCGATCCAACTTCACTTAGTATACTCGAATGAGCCGCCTTTCTTGTAATACTAGGTCATTCTTATCCGCGGTCAAGCCCCGTCGCAATTACTTATCTCTTAATTAAATGAAATGAAGATATTCCAGCATTAACGAGAGCAACACGGTTATCATTATGTGGTTGAAGATCTTGAAAATATCCTTTTGCAAAGACCTTATAATTCGTGGACTGTAAGTAAGCAAGCACGTCTGGTCGTGATTAATGAATGTTGATCACCATCATTTTATGATAATAGGCTTTTATTTCCCCCTCATTACTCTTCTCAACACACGTGTGGCTGTTGCAATAACATGGCCTCGTTCCGTAACGGTCCTAAGTGTAGCTTATTATAACACAAAGGATTGGGAGAGATTCTACGTTACATTCAAACAGTTTCTCTTCTACCAGGCTGGCTGTGAAATATTAGATTTGCTTCCTGACGCGTAGATTGCAGGTAAAATGACGAGACTTGAATGCAGCGGCTCCAATTGCTGCTTGCATTTATAAGCCGTGTTAGAAAAAGCATTTGAATTACTTTTAACGATTACCTTGTTAGTAATTTTTACTCGCAATCATTACTTTTCAAAAAATGTAATTTTTTTAAACTCGTAATTTACTTCCGAAGTCCGCCTCTGTGTTGTAGTGGTTAGTGTGATTAGCTGCCACCCCGGAGGCACGGGTTCGATTTCCGGCTCTGCCACGAAATTTGAAAAGTGGTACGAGGGCTGGAACGGGGTCCATACAGCCTCCGGAGGTCAACTGAGTAGAGGGGTTTAGATTCCCACCTTAGTCATCCTCGAAGTGGTTTCCGTGGTTCCCACTCTCCTCCAAGCAAATGCCGCGATGGTGCCTAACTTAAGGCCGTGGCCGCTTCCTTCCCTCTTCATTATCTATCCCTTCCAACCTTCCCATCCACGAACAAAGAACTTATTCAGCATAGCAGATGAGGTCGCCTGGGCGAGGTATTGGTCCTCCTCTCAAGTTGGATTCCCCGACCCAAAGTCTCACGCTCCAGGACACTGCCCTTGAGGCGGTAGAGGTGGGAATCCTCGCTGAGTCCGAGGGGAAACCAACCCTGGAGGGTAAACAGAATAAGAAAGAGCGAAAGAAAGAGTAAATAGACACTCTAACCTATAACAAAGAATTTGGTTAAGTGTCAGGGAGGGACAAGAGCCTTACCTTCGTCACTTGCAATCAATCAATCAATCAATCAATCAATCAATCAATCAATCAATCAATCAATCAATCAATCAATCAATCAATCAATCAATCAATCAATCAATCAATCAATCAATCAATCAATCAAACATGTATATAAATAAACATGAATCCGGTGTAAGACTAGCGTGCCTACCTCTTCCCCGAAGGCCTCGGTCTAGAAAGCCAAGAATAACGTCCGAGAGGATTCGTCGTGCTGACCACACGACACTTCGTAATCTGCAGGCCTTCGGGCTGAGCGGCGTTCGCTTGGTAGTCGATGACTCTTGAAAGCTGTTGCACCATATTATTATTATTATTATTATTATTATTATTATTATTATTATTATTATTATTATTAGGTTGTATCCGGGAGATAGTGGGTTCGAACCCCACTGTCGGCAGCCCTAAAGATGGTTTTCCGTGGTTTCTCCATTTTCACACCAGGCAAATGCTGGGACTGTATGTTAATTAAGGCCACGGTCGCTTCTTTCCCACTCCTAGCCCTTTCTTATCCCATCGTCGCCATAAGAACTCACTGTGTCGGTGCGACGTAAAGCCAAGCAACTCTATGTTGAAAGAATCCTAGGTATATGAGCTACGAATTTTAAGTAAATAATGTATAATAGCCTAAAGTATGAGGATATATTCTTTATTTATTCCAAAAAATTACAATCCTTTTGTTAGTCATCGTTATGCAGTCGATTAGATTAGGAGCTAGCTGGAACGACACATCAAGTCGGCCGTGATTAGATTAGCAGATTGTCTTTTTCTACCACTACGAGCGCTAATGTGAGTCAATGCATTGTTTCACTTAGGCACCACTACGAGCGCTAATGTGAATCAATGCATTGTTTCACTTAAGCACTACTACGAGCGCTAATGTGAGTCAATGCATTGTTTCACTTAAGCACTACTACGAGCGCTAATGTGAGTCAATGCATTGTTTCACTTAAGCACCACTACGAGCGCTAATGTGAGTCAATTCAGAGTTTCACTTACGTCCTTATAACTACATTCGGTGAGGTAAAAAAATCAGCCTAAAATCTCCTGTTTTTGTACTCGTTTTTTATTATTAAATAATTATGTCAATACGTGAATTTGACTAGGATTTTAATATAAAAAAAACGAGTACAGAAACAGGAGATTTTAGGCTATTTATCTGGAACTGCATTGAGGCCCAAAGTGATTTTCGAAATTTGTTTTTTGAAACATTTCCGGGCCCTTTTAGCCTTTCAAATTTTGGCACAATTGAGGAAATCGTTAAATTTTTCGTTTTCCGTCAATGGGGACCTCTCTTTTTTCTGCTAAGAAAGAATTTTAACGTCAAAAAATATTATGAGGCCAATCATTACAAATGTTTCGACAAAAAAAACTACGGTCAGTGTTCCCGGTTATCGAACTAAGCAACTTTGATTTCCCCACGTCATGTCACCGGACGACCTTTCCCACGCACGGCTACGGACGTACAGATCTCTGAACCGACGTAACAAGCGAAATCTGATCCTCATAGGTACATTATTTACGTATGCTCTCACACACACACACACACACACACACACACACACACACACACACACACACACACACACACACACACACACACACACACACACACACACACGAGAAGAGCTGGTATTTTTTATTAGTCTTATCATCTTCCTTCCTTCTTATTTGGTTGTAGTCGAGGATAATGATAGGTTGTAGAGAAAATAGTCTGTAATTGGGTCGACGCCATGTTGTGGCCATAATTTGGACCAGTCACGACTCAATATAGCGAGAAAGAGAGAGAGAGAGAGCTAAACTTGATTCTAATTTTTTTTTTCTCTGAGTCTTTCTTTTTCTCGCTAACATACAGAGGATTATATCGCAATAATCAAAAATACACTGCGAAATGTCCTTATACGTTCTATTAATACATTACGAGGGAGAGAAGGCGGATTTAATTTCCACCGTACCGGGCGAGTTGGCCTCATAGGTTAGGAGCGCGCAGCTGTGAGCTCGCATCCGGGAGATAGTGGGTTCGAACCCCACTGTCGGCAGCCCTGAAGATGGTTTTCCGTGGTTTCCCATTTTCACACCAGGCAAATGCTGGGGCTGTACCTCAATTTTCTTTTTTTGCAATTTTCTTTACGTCGCACCGACACAGATATGTCTTACGGCGACGATGGGATAGGAAATGCCGCTTCCTTTCCATTCCTAGGCATTCCCTGTCCCATCGTCGCCATAAGACCTATGTGTGCCGGTGCGACGTAAAGCAACTAGCAATAAATTTCCACCGCCAATTTCTGTTCGAGTTCCCAAGTCCCGCGGAACACGTCTGTCTGTAAAGTCTTCAGCCTCAAGGCTGGCTGGCCCTCAAATAACAACAGCATAGAATCATGGATATGTTTTTAGGTTTAGAAGAGCAGATAACGAGTACAGATTCTTTGATTATATTATATTATTATTGGCGTATGGCAACAAGTTAGATACATATATACAAGTATATAATATTTACAAATACACACAGACAGGAAACATATTATAGCAGAATGTCCAGTTGGGTGATTCACTGTATGGCTTCCTCTGTTGGTTCCAAAATGTCACACGGGCTACTTATGTAGGAACGTCGTGTACATTCACTTACAACAAATACAGTAGAGACAATACGCGACACTTACGGATTTAGCCTTGTTAAAATGGGAGACAAATCGACGGTGGCGCTTCTAGTGACTTGACCTGAAAAGTCGCGCTAAATTCAAATATCAATGGAAATGCATATATGAAAATGGATAAATAAATTACGTCTAGACAGAAAGTATTATAGAGATATTAACTTCGAAGTTGCTATAGCAATTCCGGATAAATGAATGAAGAATTATTTAAAACGTTATTATTTAAAGACTGAAATTAGACATATAAACAAGATGTGAAATGGACTGCTGTGAAATGGCTTGATCATTCATTATGCATTAATTTTTTTCCTTTAGCATTACTGCCTGAACTTTTACTGTTGGATTTTTCTTTTTCCTCATTGAAAAAACATGGTTTTATCACATTAAAGCACTTGTGAATAAGAATATCGACACATTCCTTATACACATGATGCAATGAATAAATATTTAAAAGCTGGACAATTTTCCTCTTAACATGAAGCCTACTAACAGAAAGAAAATCTATAAAATCCCGGCTTTAATCTGAGAAGGGGGTTAAAAGAAAGAAAAGTATGAAGATGTTGTCGATAGTGATGCTTTGAGGAATATTTACGTACAATTAGAGTAAAAATGTAACATACCCTTGGCTGTATAGTCGAGGATTTCTAAAGTCGCTGGCCTGGAAATGATCTGAACAGATCTTATAATTCTTATATAAGCTTAGCGTCCCTCCTTTCTTGTACACCTTATCCAAATCACTTCTGTGACGTTTCAAAACCCACAACAAGACATCGGTATTGAAGGTTAACTGCTTCACTATACAATAAAATATGCGTATTATATTTTAAGCCCGTTAAAATATGGGTCGAGCAGGTCAGAAGATTATGAAGTACTGTAAAGATCTCTGTCACTGGAAGAATATATATGCAAACACAATATTACTTACATTTTCTTGTCACGAGTCAAGCGAAAGGAAGACCGCGCATTCTTCTCTACTTCATAGTTACTGCAGCCAAACACAGCACATACCTTTCCCCTCATGTTGAGAGGAGATATCAAGGAATGACACACGCTACTATTCAATTATGTCAACTCACTGAAAACGCATAAATAACACCAAAAACTTCACACACAAATACATATGCTCTTATGACAGAATCGGTAGTTCTCAGGTCTACCCGCTAGAGAGAGCTCTAATAGCTGTCCCTCGATATCTCGCTGAGTGTCGCGTATTGTCTCTACTGTATTTGCTTACAATATGGGGGGTCGTCTGCCGAGATGTACCACAGTCGCACTCTGGTGATGAAATATATTTTCACTTTTAAAGGGCATCCCTCCATTGTCCATGATTTATTCTCACCCGATTCAGAGTGGTCCAAATCTTTAGCGGTAGATGATGTCCACCAGGGTATAGATAATGCATCCTTTTATTCCGCCCGCAAAAAGTTAGGCCTATATGAATTTTGCAAGCTTAGTAATGGAGATCATACCGGAGCATTCCATGATGATGATGCTATTTGTAGTTTAAAGAGCCCTAACATCTAGGTCATCGATTCCTAATGGTACGTGATTTGATGCACAATGGTATGATTAGATTCTAAAATTCCAAAATCCATCCACTGACTAGAACTGAAAAAGATGAGGAGGAAAAATGTTAATGAACTTAAAATAATAATTGAATCCGATACACAATACCACACCATCTCATAAAATAGCCTAAAACAAAGGTATGAACGGAACACGGGATTGCTTCCAAAGCAAAATCATATATCAATGATGCTTGTTGTCCAAAGGAATCCAAAATCCTGGTCACCGACACCTCATAATGGTACTTATCACTGGTAAAGTAGACCCATGATATTTTTCATGTAGTGGTACTAACCATAGGCTACGCCCTGACCCGTGGTGTTCCTCACATAGTGGTACTAACCACAGATACCATAGACCCATGGTGTTCCTCACATAGTGGTACTAGTCACAGGAAACGCCCAGACCCGTGGTGTTCCTCACATAGTGGTACTAGTCACAGGAAACGCCCAGACCCATGGTGTTCCTCACATAGTGGTACTACTCACAGATAGCATAGACCCGTGGTGTTTCTCACATAGTGGTACTAGTCACAGAAACGCCCAGACCCGTGGTGTTCCTCACATAGTGGTACTAGTCACAGGAAACGCCCAGACCCGTGGTGTTCCTCACATAGTGGTACTAATCACAGGTAACATAGACCCATGGTGTTTCTCACATAGTGGTACTAACCATAGGCTACGCCCTGACCCGTGGTGTTCCTCACATAGTGGCACTAGTCACAGATAACATAAACCCGCGGTGTTCCTCACATAGTGGTACTAATCACAGGTAACATAGACCCATGGTGTTTCTCACATAGTGGTACTAGTCACAGAAAACGCCCAGACCCGTGGTGTTCCTCACATAGTGGTACTAATCACAGGTAACATAGACCCATGGTGTTCCTCACATAGTGATACTAGTCACAGGAAACGCCCAGACCCATGGTGTTCCTCACATAGTGGTACTAATCAAAGATAGCATAGACCTGTGGTGTTCCTCACATAGTGGCACTACTCACTGATAGCATAGACCCGTGGTGTTCCTCACATCGTGGTACTAGTCACAGGAAACGCCCAGACCCATGGTGTTCCTCACATAGTGGTACTAATCAAAGATAGCATAGACCCATGGTGTTCCTCACATAGTGGTACTAATCAAAGATAGCATAGACCCGTGGTGTTCCTCACATAGTGGTACTAGTCACAGGAAACGCCCAGACCCATGGTGTTCCTCACATAGTGGTACTACTCACAGATAACATAGACCCGTGGTGTTCCTCACATAGTGGTACTACTCACAGATAACATAGAGCCATGGTGTTCCTCACATAGTGGTACTAATCACAGGTAACATAGACCCATGGTGTTCCTCACATAGTGGTACTAGTCACAGATAACATAGACCCATGGTGTTCCTCACATAGTGGTACTAGTCACAGGAAACGCCCAGACCCGTGGTGTTCCTCACATAGTGGTACTAATCACAGGTAACATAGACCCATGGTGTTCATCACATAGTGGTACTAATCACAGGTAACATAGACCCATGGTGTTCCTCACATAGTGGTACTAATCACAGGTAACATAGACCCATGGTGTTCCTCACATAGTGGTACTAGTCACAGGAAACGCCCAGATCCGTGGTGTTCCTCACATAGTGGTACTAATCACAGGTAACATACACCCATGGTGTTCCTCACATAGTGGTACTAATCACAGGTAACATAGACCCATGGTGTTCCTCACATAGTGGTACTAGTCACAGATAACATAGACCCATGGTGTTCCTCACATAGTGGTACTAGTCACAGGTAACATAGACCCATGGTGTTCCTCACATAGTGGTACTAATCACAGGTAACATAGAGCCATGGTGTTCCTCACATAGTGGTACTAGTCACAGGAAACGCCCAGATCCGTGGTGTTCCTCACATAGTGGTACTAATCACAGGTAACATAGACCCATGGTGTTCCTCACATAGTGGTACTAATCACAGGTAACATAGACCCATGGTGTTCCTCACATAGTGGTACTAATCACAGGTAACATAGACCCATGGTGTTCCTCACATAGTGGTACTAGTCACAGATAACATAGACCCATGGTGTTCCTCACATAGTGGTACTAATCACAGATAACATAGACCCATGGTGTTCCTCACATAGTGGCACTAGTCACAGATAACAAACCCGCGGTGTTCCTCACATAGTGGTACTAATCACAGGTAACATAGACCCATGGTGTTCCTCACATAGTGGTACTAGTCACAGATAACATAGACCCATGGTGTTCCTCACATAGTGGTACTACTCACAGATAACATAGACCCGTGGTGTTCCTCACATAGTGGTACTACTCACAGATAACATAGACCCGTGGTGTTCCTCACATAGTGGTACTAATCACAGGTAACATAGAGCCATGGTGTTCCTCACATAGTGGTACTAGTCACAGGAAACGCCCAGACCCGTGGTGTTCCTCACATAGTGGTACTACTCACAGGTAACATAGACCCATGGTGTTCCTCACATAGTGGTACTAGTCACAGATAACATAGACCCATGGTGTTCCTCACATAGTGGTACTAATCACAGATAACATAGACCCATGGTGTTCCTCACATAGTGGCACTAGTCACAGATAACAAACCCGCGGTGTTCCTCACATAGTGGTACTAATCACAGGTAACATAGACCCATGGTGTTCCTCACATAGTGGTACTAGTCACAGATAACATAGACCCATGGTGTTCCTCACATAGTGGTACTACTCACAGATAACATAGACCCGTGGTGTTCCTCACATAGTGGTACTACTCACAGATAACATAGACCCGTGGTGTTCCTCACATAGTGGTACTAGTCACAGGTAACATAGACGCGTGGTGTTCCTCACATAGTGGTACTAATCACAGATAACATAGACCCGTGGTGTTCCTCACATAGTGGTACTAGTCACAGGTAACATAGACCCGTGGTGTTCCTCACATAGTGGTACTAGTCACAGGAAACATAGACCCGTGGTGTTCCTCACATAGTGGTACTAGTCACAGGAAACGCCCAGACCCGTGGTGTTCCTCACATAGTGGTACTAGTCACAGGAAACGCCCAGACCCGTGGTGTTCCTCACATAGTGGTACTAATCACAGGAAACGCCCAGACCCGTGGTGTTCCTCACATAGTGGTACTAATCACAGATAACATAGACCCGTGGTGTTCCTCACATAGTGGTACTAGTCACAGATAACATAGACCCATGGTGTTCCTCACATAGTGGCACTAGTCACAGATAACATAGACCCGTGGTGTTCCTCACATAGTGGTACTAGTCACAGGTAACATAGACCCGTGGTGTTCCTCACATAGTGGTACTAGTCACAGATAACATAGACCCGTGGTGTTCCTCACATAGTGGTACTAGTCACAGGTAACATAGACCCGTGGTGTTCCTCACATAGTGGTACTAGTCACAGATAACATAGACCCATGGTGTTCCTCACATAGTGGTACTAGTCACAGGAAACGCCCAGACCCATGGTGTTCCTCACATAGTGGTACTAGTCACAGGTAACATAGACCCGTGGTGTTCCTCACATAGTGGTTGTAATCACAGGTAACATAGACCCATGGTGTTCCTCACATAGTGGTACTAGTCACAGGTAACATAGACCCGTGGTGTTCCTCACATAGTGGTTGTAATCACAGGTAACATAGACCCGTGGTGTTCCTCACATAGTGGTACTAGTCACAGGAAACGCCCAGACCCATGGTGTTCCTCACATAGTGGTACTAATCACAGGTAACATAGACCCATGGTGTTCCTCACATAGTGGTACTAATCACAGGTAACATAGACCCGTGGTGTTCCTCACATAGTGGTACTAGTCACAGGAAACGCCCAGACCCATGGTGTTCCTCACATAGTGGTACTAGTCACAGGAAACGCCCAGACCCGTGGTGTTCCTCACATAGTGGTACTAGTCACAGATAACATAGACCCGTGGTGTTCCTCACATAGTGGTACTAATCACAGGTAACATAGACCCGTGGTGTTCCTCACATAGTGGTACTAGTCACAGATAACATAGACCCACGGTGTTCCTCACATAGTGGTACTAATCACAGATAACATAGACCCGTGGTGTTCCTCACATAGTGGTACTAATCACAGATAACATAGACCCATGGTGTTCCTCACATAGTGGCACTAGTCACAGATAACAAACCCGCGGTGTTCCTCACATAGTGGTACTAATCACAGGTAACATAGACCCATGGTGTTCCTCACATAGTGGTACTAGTCACAGATAACATAGACCCATGGTGTTCCTCACATAGTGGTACTACTCACAGATAACATAGACCCGTGGTGTTCCTCACATAGTGGTACTAGTCACAGGTAACATAGACGCGTGGTGTTCCTCACATAGTGGTACTAATCACAGATAACATAGACCCGTGGTGTTCCTCACATAGTGGTACTAGTCACAGGTAACATAGACCCGTGGTGTTCCTCACATAGTGGTACTAGTCACAGGAAACATAGACCCGTGGTGTTCCTCACATAGTGGTACTAGTCACAGGAAACGCCCAGACCCGTGGTGTTCCTCACATAGTGGTACTAGTCACAGGAAACGCCCAGACCCGTGGTGTTCCTCACATAGTGGTACTAATCACAGGAAACGCCCAGACCCGTGGTGTTCCTCACATAGTGGTACTAATCACAGATAACATAGACCCGTGGTGTTCCTCACATAGTGGTACTAGTCACAGATAACATAGACCCATGGTGTTCCTCACATAGTGGCACTAGTCACAGATAACATAGACCCGTGGTGTTCCTCACATAGTGGTACTAGTCACAGGTAACATAGACCCGTGGTGTTCCTCACATAGTGGTACTAGTCACAGATAACATAGACCCGTGGTGTTCCTCACATAGTGGTACTAGTCACAGGTAACATAGACCCGTGGTGTTCCTCACATAGTGGTACTAGTCACAGATAACATAGACCCATGGTGTTCCTCACATAGTGGTACTAGTCACAGGAAACGCCCAGACCCATGGTGTTCCTCACATAGTGGTACTAGTCACAGGTAACATAGACCCGTGGTGTTCCTCACATAGTGGTTGTAATCACAGGTAACATAGACCCATGGTGTTCCTCACATAGTGGTACTAGTCACAGGTAACATAGACCCGTGGTGTTCCTCACATAGTGGTTGTAATCACAGGTAACATAGACCCGTGGTGTTCCTCACATAGTGGTACTAGTCACAGGAAACGCCCAGACCCATGGTGTTCCTCACATAGTGGTACTAATCACAGGTAACATAGACCCATGGTGTTCCTCACATAGTGGTACTAATCACAGGTAACATAGACCCGTGGTGTTCCTCACATAGTGGTACTAGTCACAGGAAACGCCCAGACCCATGGTGTTCCTCACATAGTGGTACTAGTCACAGGAAACGCCCAGACCCGTGGTGTTCCTCACATAGTGGTACTAGTCACAGATAACATAGACCCGTGGTGTTCCTCACATAGTGGTACTAATCACAGGTAACATAGACCCGTGGTGTTCCTCACATAGTGGTACTAGTCACAGATAACATAGACCCACGGTGTTCCTCACATAGTGGTACTAATCACAGATAACATAGACCCGTGGTGTTCCTCACATAGTGGTACTAATCACAGATAACATAGACCCGTGGTGTTCCTCACATAGTGGTACTAATCACAGATAACATAGACCCGTGGTGTTCCTCACATAGTGGTACTAATCACAGATAACATAGACCCGTGGTGTTCCTCACATAGTGGTACTAATCACAGATAACATAGACCCGTGGTGTTCCTCACATAGTGGTACTAGTCACAGGAAACGCCCAGACCCGTGGTGTTCCTCACATAGTGGTACTAGTCACAGATAGCATAGACCCATGGTGTTCCTCACATAGTGGTACTAATCACAGATAACATAGACCCGTGGTGTTCCTCACATAGTGGTACTAATCACAGATAACATAGACCCGTGGTGTTCCTCACATAGTGGTACTAATCACAGATAACATAGACCCGTGGTGTTCCTCACATAGTGGTACTAGTCACAGATAACATAGACCCGTGGTGTTCCTCACATAGTGGTACTAATCACAGGTAACATAGACCCGTGGTGTTCCTCACATAGTGGTACTAGTCACAGATAACATAGACCCACGGTGTTCCTCACATAGTGGTACTAATCACAGATAACATAGACCCGTGGTGTTCCTCACATAGTGGTACTAATCACAGGTAACATAGACCCGTGGTGTTCCTCACATAGTGGTACTAGTCGCAGATAACATAGACCCGTGGTGTTCCTCACATAGTGGTACTAGTCACAGATAACATAGACCCACGGTGTTCCTCACATAGTGGTACTAATCACAGGTAACATAGACCCGTGGTGTTCGTCATATAATGGTACTAATCCCAGGTAATGTAAGACCCATGGTGGTCCTCCCCTAATTATACTAATCACAGACCCATAGTGTTCTTCGCGTGATGATACTAATCAAAAGTAACCTCATAGTTCCAAACACATCCGTTGGTCGTCCCTTTTATTCCTCCCTTACGACAGGCAGGGGATACCATGGGTGTACTCTTCGTCTGCATCCCACACCCACAGGGCGTACCGGAGAATTCGCTATACCAAATATCCTATCCGCAGTTCCTGGAAACGGTGATGAACCGACTTCAATGGACTAACAGGCACACTGGCACGAACCACCTCAATATTTTGCTGAGATCAGCCCGGACGAGGACATCCAGAACTATTAACGTTCACTGTTGAACCAGTTTCATTGAACTTCACCGTAACTCTACGAACTGTTGATTCATTTGGTGCTTCATTCCGCGCGAAGACTGTTGCTGAATAACATACTCCATTCTGATAAAAGGTGTTCACAACTATCGCACGTTGTGCGACAGTAAACTACTACATACCGGGCGAGTTGGCCGTGCGCGTAGAGGCGCGCGGCTGTGAGTTCGCATCCGGGAGATAGTAGGTTCGAATCCCACTATCGGCAGCCCTGAAAATGGTTTTCCGTGGTTTCCCATTTTCACACCAGGCAAATGCTGGGGCTGTACCTTAATTAAGGCCACGGCCGCTTCCTTTCAACTCCTAGGCCTTTCCTATCCCATCGTCGCCATAAGACCTATGTGTGTCGGTGCGACGTAAAGCCCATAGCAAAAAAAAACCTACTACATGGCTAGGCACATAATTACGAAATGCGAGAAATTCAGAGTGAAGCAAAATAGGAATGTTTATGGATACCGAAAAGATACGCAACAACGAGGAAAACCTAGAAAGAATCAAGAGTTGACCAAGGGAGGTCAGACAGGATAGATGAAAGTGAGGAGAGTGACACCATTAAGTGCCAATGTTCAGAAATTTGTGGGGCTAACCAGAGATTCATACCTATTGTAATTGAGGAAATCAATGCCAGAACTCTGGTAAGGGTCTTGTGGTCACCAACCTATGCTCCAAAGTTAAAAGGTCCTGGGCGCCTGTAGTCACCTCTTATGACAGGCCACCCACACTTCAGTCATCTTCCTCACGTTATTACCGTCTTCCTGACCACTGGCTTCTATGTACCAAAAAGCAAACCCCATGGCGCAACAGTCCCGAAGGGCCATGGCCTACCAAGCGACCACTGCTCAGCCCGAAGACCTGCAGATTACGAGGTGTCTTGTGGTGAGCATGCGCATTGTGTCACCAAGTACTTATCCATGTTTTCCATTGTAATGTTTTGGTGCTGATCCGAAAAAAAAAACACAAATCTCTTGTAGGCTGAGAAGGAACGTTGAACATCGCAGCAAGTTACCGGTGCATATTTTAACAGATAAAACGAGCTGGATGAAATATCTTCCGAGGGACTCTTCTTGTTCGCCACCAATGATCTTGCAGACAGATACAGAGCTGAATAAGAGTAGCGGCGTTAAGAATCTCCCCCCCCCCCAACCCGCAATAATTGAAAATGGGCTCCTCCTTTCCTGATAAGGAAAGTTACAAGTTTATTTCGTAGTACAAGGTTTTATATTATTACAATGAACAACAACAACGACAATAATAATAATAATAATAATAATAATAATAATAATAATAATAATAATAATAATAATAATAATCCATTATCTAAAGGCTAAGCCTTGTCACTGAAGCTACATCCCACGGTCTTCAGCAGTGCTTTTCTTCGTGACACAGGAAGCAAAACTCAGCTGAGTGATCATGTTCCTAAGGTACGAGAGGCGTGGTCTTCCTCTCGAATTCTTCCCTAGATCCTTTCCTTCGAAGACACTCTGGAGAAAGGTGTCATGTCGGAGGACGTGTCCAAGAAATTTAGCTTTCCTCTGCTCTAATGAATAAATTAAGACCCGTTTCTCATTAACGCCATTCAAGATTTGGATATTAGTCTTTTTTTTTTTCCTGTCCAACTCGTCCCTGTTAGTCTTCTCCAGAACCACATTTCCGCAGCTTCTAGTCTCGACTGTGCTTGTTTTCCCGAAGTCTAGGTCTCACAACCGTAAGTTAGCACACTCCAAACAACAAAGGTTTTAACAAATTTTTTCCTGGTTTCAATTCCTATGTGCTTATTTAACAATAGATTTTTCCTGCTTTATAATAATAATAATAATAATAATAATAATAATAATAATAATAATAATAATAATAATAATAATAGCAACCAAAACACGCTGACCGTCACAATATTAAGAAATAAATCTCGTTCCTAGGACCAAATAATATACAACTCAACCGTCCATCGTAGTCCTACTTAGCTACACTGACTGCCGAGAGGTATAAACTGGCTCTAAACTTCAGTATTTCATGTTTAGATACAGACGATGTTTTTGTTTTCTCATCTTCGCTGACTACTGGGTTCTCAGAACTGGCTAATTACTTCAAAAGCCTTGTTGATTGTTGTCAATGGCAGCAAGGGATGGTTATTTTTGGAACAGGTTGGGAAACCCATATTCTTTCAGAAATATCTATCGTACCTCTATTGACGAAAGAAGCTCTGAACTACAGCGACCTAAGGTTAGAATAACCCTTCGTAATACAAATAATACTGTGTTGTGTGCTGTAGCTTGATCAATATGTAAAATCAGTCTTCAGCTACTGAATTAAGAAACAGTTATGTGCCCCTCACAAGCCCCGTGGGGCCTGCGGAGTCCTTACCGCCGCCACTCTTGAATAATCTAGATTTCGTTCCAAGAGTTTATTAGAAACTCTGACCAATGAAAGCCACCCAGCCATCCCATATTCTGAGAAAGGATTATTGCACTTGTATGCAGTTGAGTTTCGGACAAATTGTATTTCACAAAGGGTTAGAAATCTCAATTTTGAAGGAATTTTAAAGCCAACTTCAGCAAATGAAATATATTCTATATGAGATGAAGTTCGCCAATTATTTTACTACAGTCTGTAAATAAACGAGCTACCACAATTTTTAAATGTTTTGAATAATTACCTAAATACGCACAAAAATGTTACATTATTAACTTAACACTATATTTAAAATGAAACACAGTTATAACCATATCAGAACCACATTTCGCCGAAAGTTTTCATCTTCAGTTGTTCACAAGTAAATGAATGGAGTGTGTAATTACGTAAGAACCTGGGCCCTAATAATAGCTCCCTGAACATTTGCGATACATTTTAGAAATGCCTCACTAGGAGAAAGAATCCGCTGTTTTACGCCGTTAGTGGGAGTGATACATTCTTTCCTCAACTGAGCGTGTTTTGAATACGGATATAAACTGTGAACAGCTAGAGTAATGACGGGCCATAAGAAAATTATAATTCATAATTTTCTGTTCTTTAATTTACATAAATAATGAATGGAGTAATTACTTTAGAAAGTAGGGCATTTCGCACGCTACGAACGGTGTTTCCTCAGAGCGTTTAAAAACTTTCTCCTCCAGTAGTAGACTATATGTTGCTTTTCTAAAAGAAAATATTGTACTTCAGGCTTGTATAAAAGCCTCGTGCAAATCGAAACATGAAAAAAAGCTGGTGGTTTCCCGTTTCAGTGAAGTTTCCTTTATGTCTCACTAACACAGACCGTGAAAGTGGGAAGCCACGGAAAACCAGGGATGACGACAGTGAGGTTCGAACCCACTACCTCCCGAATGCAAACTCACAGCTGCGCGCTTCTAATCGCGCGGTCAACTTAGCCAACTAGACTGAGGCTTCTACCTCACCGTCAGGCAGCTTCTTGGTTTTCTCATGTGGGCTGATTTGGCCTCGAACCAGCTCTCAGATCGAGGGAAATGTCCGTGACGTGGCCTGGAATCAAATGCGTTGCCTCCGGATATGAGGCAGGCATGCGCCGGTTGATGATGTTACGAAAACTACCTCTTCAACAATAGGTATTCGCCGGGCTGAGTGGCTCAGACGGTTGAGGTGCTGGCCTTCAGACCCCAACTTGGCAGGTTCGATCCTGGCTCAGTCTGGTAGTATTTGAAGGTGCTCAAATACGCCAGCCTCGCGTCGGTAGATTTACTGTCATGTAAAAGAACTCCTGCGGGACAAAATTCCGGCACCTCGACGTCTCCGAAAACCGTAAAAGCAGTTAGTGGGACCTAAAGCCAATAACATTATTAATAGATATTCAGCTACCGTCAGCAATAGGTATTGAAATGAAATGGCGTATGGCCTTTAGCGCCGGGAGTGTCCGAAGACATGTTCGGCTCGCCAGGTGCAGGTCTTTCGAGTTGACTCCCGTAGGCGACCTTCGCGTCATGATGAGGATGAAATGATTATGAAGACAACACATACACCCAGCCCCCGTGCCATTGGAATTAACGAATTAAGGTTAAAATCACCGACCCGGTCGGGAATCGAACCCGGGACCCTCTGAACCGAAGGCCAGTACGTTGACCGTTCAGCCAACGAGTCGGACAACAATAGATATTCATTCAACTACAGTCAACAATAGATATTCAACTACAGTCAACAATAGATATTCAACTACAGTTAACAATAGATATTCATTCAACTACAGTCAACAATAGGTATTCAACTACAGTCAACAATAGATATTCAACTACAGTCAACAATAGATATTCAACTACAGTCAACAATAGGTATTCAACTACAGTCAACAATAGGTATTCAACTACAGTCAACAATAGGTATTCAACTACAGTTAACAATAGATATTCAACTACAGTTAACAATAGATATTCAACTACAGTCAACAATAGGTATTCAACTACTCTCAAATAATATCCGAGCTGTTCTGATGTTTAGAGACGTCCGAAAAGGAAAAAAAAACGTCCACGTGTTTCAGTACTTTCCAACCTCACCCTCTTCTTCCCCTCCCCTCCTCACCCTCCCGTTCCATCTTTTTCCTCCTCCATGGAGGAGTGAATCCATTACTGGAGGGTATGTTAACGTCCTCCTCTAATGATGTATTATACACCCACCGTTACTTCCACTAGCACGAAAGAGAGGGGAGAAAAAAACGAGACATTTTTAACCCTGTTGTTGTTGTTGTTTATAAATACGAAAAAGGGGTTGTGGTGGGAGAGGGTCATGATGGTGGCAGAGGGGTTGGAAAATAAAAGAGAGAGAAGGTCAGAGAAAGGTCTTATTCACATGCTGTTATGTGGAGGTCATACATCACCATTTCGTCCAATTTGCAAGTGGGCTGGACCAACATACGCACACTACTACTCCTGCTGCAGATATAATAAGAATGAAGTACAAAATATACCTTCACAACCAATCGCTCAATTAATCCTAATTTATGCATACATTCTCTGTTTTTTTTTGCTACCGCAAGAGTATTCAAAACACATTAACCAGTCCGGTGGACCTACGTGACAAGGGAGGGATATTTCATTCATTGCTGGAACATAAGTCTACCATTTATTACACACGGGATGTGGCAGCTTTCGCTATGCATTAGACACGACTGCTGATAAGGAAAAAAAAATCCATTGTCAGAGCTACCAGCTCTGAAATGACGGAAAGTTGTTACGATCCTCACCGTATTATTGTTGTTTGGGTCATCAGAATGGTTTGATGCAGCCTTTCATGTCACCCTATCCTGTACTAATCTTTTCATTTCTACGTAACTACTATCTAATCTGCTTGTCATATTCGTGTCTTGGTCTACCTGTGCCATTTCCACCGCCTACACTCCACTCAAAAAGTAACAGAACAAGATCTGGCTGTCTTAAGATGTGTCCTATCATTCTCTCCCTTCTTATGGTCAAATTGATCTCCTCTCACCAATTCGATTGGGTCTACGCATCTCACTTTCAACATTTTTCTGTAACACCACATTTCAAAAGCATCTATTATCTTTCTTTCTGAGCTAGTTATCGTCCACGTTTCACTTCCATACAATGACACACTGCAGACGAAAGTCATCAAAATCCACAGTCCTATCCCTTCAGGCAAGTAACTCAATGTTGCAAACATCCTAGGGATATGAGCTACGAATTTTAGGTAAGGTAAAGGTTCGTCTGCCCGAAGGCAGGTCCGAACTTCCCCAGAGGTGTTCCTGAACCGGAGTTTACGTGCGGTAGGTTGACCAGTTCCTTTCCGCTTCTCCATTCCCTTACCCCCCCCCCACCAACAGCACGTGGCAACCCATCCAACTCCTGACCACGCCCAATGTTGCTTAACTTCGGAGATCTCACGGGATCCGGTGTTTCAACACGGCTACGGCCGTTGGCAATTTTAGGTAAATAAAATATAATAATATGTGAGAATATATTCTTTATTTATTCCTAAAACTTACAATTCTTTTCTTAATCATCGTTATACGTTCGATTAGATTAACAGTTTACCTTCTTCAACCACTACAAGCACTAATGTCAGTCAATGCAGAGTTTCACTTAAGCTCTTATCACTACGTTCGGACTGAACATTTTTTTTTTAAACGCGTGAGGGTATTGGTGTTTTCAAGTTGCTTTACGTGGCACCGATACGGCCAGTTCTTATGGCGACGATGGGACGCAGGGCTAGGAGAGGAAAGGAAGAGGCGTGGCCTTAATTAAGGTAAAGCTCCAGCATTTACCTGGTGTGAAAATGAGAAACCACCGAGCTCGATAGCTGCAGTCGCTTAAGTGCGGCCAGTATCCAGTATTTGGGAGATAGTAGGTTCGAATCCCACTGTCGGCAGCCTTGAAAATGGTTTTCCGTGGTTTCCCATTTTCACACCAGGCAAATGCTAGGGCTGTACCTCAATTAAGGCCACGGCCGCTTCCTTCCCACTCCTAGCCCTTTCCTATCCCATCGACGCCGTAAGAGCTATCTGTGCCGGTGCGACGTAAAACAACTAGCAATAAAATGAGAAACCATGGAAAACCATCTTCAGGGCTGCCGAGAGTGGGGTTCGAACTCACTGTATCCCGAATACTGGATACTGGCCACACTTAAGCTACTGCAGCTATCGAGCTCGGTGAATGGTATTGAACCAAGGAACACATTACAGAAAGAATGGTGCAAGTAAGTGAATTGGCTAGGATTTGAATAAAAAGAGAATGAATAAAGAAACAATCGATTTTAGGCTGGTTTTCCGGAACTGCATTTAGGCCGGAAGTGATTTTCAAAATTTGTTTTTTTTAAGTTTGATAAAACTATCCACGACTCAGAATTTGAAACCTTTCCGGGCCCTTTAGCCCTACAAAGATGGGCACAATTGATGAAACTGTTTAATTTTACGTTTTTCGTATTATGGGTATCCCTACTTTGTCTGCTAACAAATGTTTTTCAGTACTTAAAAGTCTTTCTAATTCCAATATCACAGTACGAAGTGAGCAAATTTATTTTCTTAAGAGAGGCTTTGTTTGTTTGTTTGTTTGTTCTAGTCTGCGTTTTATGTCCTCCTTACTTCCGCCATCATTATTCTACTATGCAAGTAACAATAATCATCTAACTTCTTTTAAGACTTCATGTCCTGAAGTAATATTTTCTGCAACACCAGACTTCATTCGATTGCACTCCATTACATTTATTTTCAATTTGTTTGTTTTCATCTTGCACTTCTTCTCCAACATTGTGTCCAAATCATTCAGCATTTCCTCCAGATCATATACAGACTCAAATATAAAATTTTATTATAAAAACTGTACCGGGAGGTTCACCTCTACGCCACACTTTTAAATCTAGCGCCAATAAAACCTCCTCTACAGGAGAAACTCGGAACTTAAAACTGGACCAACTTATACATTTTCTCAGAAGATGTCACTACCGTAATTTTTTTTGGTGAAGTTTCCTGAACTGTGTGAAATTCTACTTGTTTTGTTTGCCATTCAGCAAGAAGTTTGGACAGTCTCTCATAGAGGTCACTATAAAAACTATGATCATGCACCCTGGTGCGAAGTGAAAGAACCTTTCAGAAGAAATTTTGTACTCATAAGTTTTGTTTCTTTACTAAATTTTGTTCATTCTTTTGTGGGTTGGCAATATTTATCTTTTCTTTCCGCCAGTTTTGAAGTTAGCCTATCAACAATTTCTGTAATTAATTTTCAGCCTATCCCGTATTTCTTCTTCTATTTTGTGTGTAACTGTTTAATGTAGCCAATAAAAACCTGGGGGGGTGTCTTGATTATTCATGAAAGGTCTCGAACTTTCCCGGAGGGTTTATAAACTGCGGATTTTCTCGTCTTTCAGCCACTCTATCAACATCTAACTAAGTGCATCGACGTAAAGCAGGAGGCGGTAAGCGCCTCTTTCATCAGGCAGCAGGTCTTCAGTAAGGTAATTGCCGTTTAACATCTTTATTTCTTGCTAGCTCAGCAGTTTAATCCGCGGGAACGGTCCGAAACCTTTACAATGTAACCTAATTTCCTAAATATGTAATTTTCTGCCGGCTTATGTAAAAACTTAATTAAATTTGTAACTGTAATTCGGGGATAGAGAGTGATTTACCCTCTCGAGCTCCCCTTCATTTTGGTTTGAGGTGACTACGTTTTGGTATCTGAAATTTTCTCTTCCGTAATGTTTAAATTTCCTTCTTATACGGGTCACCTGCATAGGTTGGAATAGCCCCTGTGTCATCGGCCTAGTGCCTTTTAGGTTTTAAGAATGCATGTGTAGGGGCGCAAATACTCGCCTCCATTCCTTTTGGTTTTTCGGGCCAGTTTCTTAACCTGTTCTTTTTCTGCTAAGGCCCAGTAGACTGGGTACAAGATACCCCCGTGTCATGTTTGTAAGTTGTGCCTTGATGGCAATTAATTGTGAAGTCTGGTATGGCCTTTAATAGGCTTGAAAATCTGAGAGCAGGTCAGCTTTTTTATGTGTTGTAAAAGTGCCTCCAGGAGGCTTGATATTGTAAATGACGGAGCTGGTGCTCCATGTTTTAGGGGATTTCTGCCCTTTGAACAAATTTGTATTTGGTAATGCGGAGCTAGGAGCTTAAACTTGTAAAAACTAGGAGCTTGTAGCCCAAGGGTGTTTAAATTCTGAAATTTTGGATCCTTCCTAGCCTTGTTTCTTCACCTAATCAAAAATCGTTAGATTTTTGTTATTATTAATTGTTGGACTCAGAAAATATAACCATTGTTAACGTTTTAAAATTAACTTTTATTTGGCAGTTAGACCCATTCATCCCGGCACCTTCTTTCACCTCTGGTGTTCCATAGATACCCCGGAACAAAAACCATTAAAACAAACTATAAAAACTACTTATTTTAGGCTTTAAAATCTACTACGCTAAGTCTGTCCGAGAATTTTTACGGACTTTGCGACGAGCTAGGAAATTCCAACTTTACCTACCTATTCTCTCTACATTGCTGTTTTGTTCAAAAATATTGAAACTTCCGGAAGTTTGACAGAAATCCGTTAAATACAGAGGTCTGGGCACATGATTGCCTCTCATTTCCCGCTAACTCTATGCTTGCAGACTGGAACCACGTGCGGGAAATTGGCAGAGGAAGAAGATATAATAAATAGAACCGGATAGGTTTCTTCATCGCTCAATAAAAATTGCATTATATGCAGTCGTAAGAAGGACGTTAAGAGGAGACTACGCACTTCCCCAATGATATGCATTTCCTACACCTGGAAAAAAATTGGGGGGGGGGGAGGCTGTAACGGCGTCAGGTTGTCGAGTGTTTCGTAGACTTAGGCTACTGATTAGAAATAAAAGGCAAATATTATGTGGGTAATAAGTTTCATTCAATAAAACGTGGTACACTTGGAATGTGCGTAATACCTAGTAATGGGATAATCGAATACAAAATAATCGCTTATTCGATTATTTCTTTAAATTCGATTATATTTCTCATTCGATATTTTTCGATTATTCATTCGAATGAATCAGACAATCGAATAGTGAATATTTTTCCATCCGATTATTTTTCGATTATTCATTCGAAACTCCATTTTGATTATCCATCAGAAACTCCATTCGAATCAATGAGGCAATCGAATAGTGAATATTTTTCCATTCGATTATTTCTTCGATTATTCATTCGGAACTGCATTCGAATGAATCAGGCAACTGAATAGTGAATGCTTTCGAAATAACCGAATGAAATGTGATGTTATTAAGACTTAATTCACACGTTATTTTCAACATTTGATTATACGTTTGGAAAAAAAGGCGTATTTATATTTTTCGTAAGAGTTCATCTATTCGCTTATTTTAACCGATTATCCATCGACACACTGAAATCAAAAAATTGATTCATGACGCATTGGAATATTATATGCGATGCAACTGAATTTTACCTGAAACTCATTCGATTATATGGGTCTGTGATATGAGAAATGAAAGACATAATTTAAGAGTTCGGGAGTACCGGGCGAGTTGGCTGTGAGGTTAAGGGTGCGCGGCTGTGAGCTTGCATCCGGGAGATAGTGGATTCGAATCCCACTGTCGGCAGCCCTGAAGATGGTTTTACGTGGTTTCCCCATTTTCACACCAGGCAAATGCTGGGACTGTACCTTAATTAAGGCCACGGCCGATTCGTTCCAACTCCTAGGCTTTTCCTATTCCATCGTCGCCATAAGACTTATCTGTGTCGGCGCGACGTAAAGTTAATAGCAAAAAAAAAAAAAGAGTTCGGGTGTAATATTACGAGTAAAATGCTGGGATAGTAGTTCGCCACAACATTCAAATTAAAGTGATGCTCGAGAAAACCATGTGCCTTTTCATTTCTTTGGATGTCTATATTAAAATCGGCCATCATGATGATTGGCACAGCAATATCAAACTCTTCGTCAATCATTAAACTTAATTCAGAGAAACGGATGAGCGCACTAAAGAGAAATATTTTCAAATCGCCAGTATTGACGGAAGGATGCTAATCGAAAACGTCCGTTAAATCTCGTTTCAAATCTTTCTTTTACAAGATTTTACCGAATCCTTATCAAATCTTCCTTTTCCATTTAGTATTAAATTCATTATTCTATACAACTGACAGCAACTAACCTCTAACTGAGCTTGCGAGTCTTTTTTTCGAGGGGCCGCCCGAAAGCCCGCACCCCCGCGTGGCGATCAGCACAAATCTATATCGCCTCCGACATGCTATTAGTTCTAAGAAGAAAGAGATAGTAGGGAGGACTGGGAAGTAATAATACAGGAGTATCGGCTTGTTTCTACTTTAGACGCGCTACCAGGAAGATTTTGTGTTGGTAAGGTGGTATTAAGGTGTGGCATGAAGGGTCAGGACGAAACCACATATGCGAGATGAGAAAGATGTACATGTAAAGTCTGACACAGCGCCACCTTACAACAGAGTATGCCCATATTTATCACATATTTTGCCTTACTTTGAAGCGCTATTTAATTAAAACTATGTTTTTGATTTTCAATTTTTCATTTTTCAGCAGGTAGCCTCCTCCTTTATCTGTCAATTGAGACATTAAACATAATCGTAAGTTAAATACTCTCGGAGATATACGCGTTGCACCCAAACACTAATGTCGAGGAATGTAAGTCCATGTTACCCTTTCCCCTCATATATTACTCGTATTAGGAGTGTGCTATTTTTTCCCGATATTCAAAGACAGGTAATGCAGGCTCATTCTGGTTTCGGTCATACATCATACCTGCCGATGGCTACAGCCGCCTTTCCCAAATAAAACCTTGTTTTCCACAGATGAGAGACGACCTTTTAGGGTGGGCGACAGAGCGAGTTCCTCCGCTATGGTAACGAGACGACCGCGTGGAGCTATTTAGCACTTGTAACAGCTGTAATTAACATGGGTTAACACAGTGGACTGCTATATGTTTTATACACTGTGGAAACGGAATATCAGCACGCTCCATTAAAGCACGGGGAATGATAACCGAGTGCCATTCCCAACCGCTTCTCATAAAGGTGACCGCGATTCGAATTCCGGCCAGTGCATGGGAGAAGTTTGAAATGAAATTCATATTCCATTGATTCAGGTTTCTCGGTAAATTAGAGGTTCCGTCACTACACTGTTTTCTTAACATGGAATGAGCTATACGGGTTGTTATAGAGTCTGTGGTAAAGCCCGAATTAGACTACCGGAAAAAATATAAAGAAAAGCAGTACGATTTGTTATGGCTGATCTCCGACAAAGGAGAAGGAGTAGTGTTACTCAAATGTTGCAAATTTTGAGCTGGGAAGACTTGGAAGTAAGGAAACGAGATGCTCGGCTAAGTGGTACGTTTCAAGCTGTTAGTAGACGAATAAGCTTGAGCGGTGCTTTAAAAAGTGCTACGTAAAACAGATTGTAAGAAAAGAACAGTTCTGCGATTTCCAGGAGACTGGGGAGACATTAGAGAGATCCTATACGGAAGAAGGAAGCAGAAGAAAGGACGAAAAGATACTGGCAGAGAAGGCTAAAAATAATGCAAAGATTGTCAAACGTGGTACGCAGGTGGGCGAAACGAAAGCAAAAGAGCAGGGATTAAATTAATTTCGTGTGGCTATTTCTAGCCGGGTGCAGCCCTTGTAAGGCAGACCCTCCGATGAGGGTGAGATCAGGGATAGTGTGGTGCCAATATCTCCGTAACGGTTGGTTTTAGTGCCTTAAACCATGGTTTCTGGCCTCGTAAGGATGTAATGAGTTTTGTTGTGCTTGTCGTGAGACTTAAAATTCGATATTTGGCCTATATTAGCCCATGTTAATGTGCCAAAGGGCCTACATCTAAGGAATGGAGAGGGTTGTTAAAATTTCTTGTACACAGGGTTACCCGCAGGTTCCTAAAAGGTGAGTATACTAAATTTGGTTCAGACTAGTCGGACGATATAGATTTGTATAAGGAACATACTGTACATACAGGCTGAAGACATTTTACTTTATGGGAATGAGTAAAGATCTGGAATCATAAATAAGGCTATTTGCGGATGATGTTATACTGCATAGCAGGGCCTCTCAGGGTGCATGCACCCACTGTGCACGGTGCAAAAGACGACTTCGCTTGGTTGATCAGAGTGCAGACGCCCCACTCCTCGATTTGAAGCAATAGCGCTGTCTCCCTCTAACTCACTTGCTGCGTAGCGCTCCAAATCCGAGCCGAGTTGAGCCGAGCTTAGCCGAGTAGCCCAGAAGCGAAGCGTTGGTCCGAGCCGAGCCGAATGGGACCGATGCACTGTGCACAGGAACCCTGCGCCTCAATTTGCACGCGTGAGCTTTTGGGCATTTGAGAGGCCCTGCTGTATAGAATAGTAAATTAGTTGCAAGTTTGAGAGTGATTTCAGTGGGACCTAGATTGACAACGGACAATGCTATGGTGATAAATGGGATGAAAAGTCAACTTGTAAGTTTTAGAAAGGATAAGTCCTCCTAATTTTAATTACTGTCCTATGGGGATCACTGTAAGTACCTAGGTGTTAGTCTAAGGGTATGATGATCATTGGGGGTGATCATATTAACAAGGTTGTTGAGAAAGTTTCAGAACGATTTCATCACGTGGTTTTGAGGATATTTATAGGTCATTCCACGTTAAGAAAACAGTATTGCTCTTATGACAACAAGGTTGCCATATCGAACGACTCTGCTAAACAGCATAATGGGAAAACCGTGGCATACATATATGGTGAAACTCAGTATTTAACTTGAAAATTACGAAAAGGAAGAAACTAAGCTGCAATTTAAAAAATATCTAAGTTATAGAGGTTGTAGAGTGGGCGGGAAAGTGGGTATTTAGGTTTCTACAGCAACAAGGGTAAACTACTGCACATAAAAATCCTCAGTATTGAAGTTCAAGGCAAACGGGGAGAAAAGAGACAACGGTTAATTTTTATAGGCTCCGGGTGGGGGATGCTGTTAATTGCATTTCATAAATTTGTCCAGGCAACGCCGGGTGCTACTGTGCCGTCATATCGCCCCACGAAAAGAATGGTAACAATTAAATGCGCTCGTGAAAATGTGGTAAAAATGTGACAAAAATAAAACGCGCTTAAGAAACAAAAGCTAAATAACAAAACCAAGCACAGATAAAAAACATAGCGAATTTCTGTATCGGTACAAGTCATATCGTGATGTACCGCTGCAGACCATAGCATCAAAATCTTCAGTAAGAACTGCTGTACAGTACAAGAATATTAGAATACACACAAATAATGGATGACATTTCTTCGACAGTGATAAGTAGAGCCCGGATTTTTATGCGTTAACAGGTTAGAATGCAAAGTTTCTGAAGCGAGCAGCAAATATAGTCTACCTTCACAACAATTATGCTATGGGGTTTGCATAAACAGTAGGGGTACGGCCCATCAGAACTCCTATAATTTATGCTACTCTTACTACATTATGGAAGAGCGGGTGGCCGACACTTCCTATTAACCAAATTTAGTTTGCAATCTAACCTGTTACGGCATGAAAATCCGGGCTTTAGTGATAAGCTGCCGGTGATTCACAGCGTAACGGATTACGCGTTGCGTGGACCAGAGCAACTCAGAAGGAAAGTGAAGAAAGACAACAAAGCGATGGCTGTTTCCGTCATTGTGTTTCCTTCCTTCGAATGTATTTATTAAACGGAGATTGTTAAGTAATTATTTTAATAACTTAGGGCAAAAACATGCCTCATCCATTTTCTTTCTTTCATAAAACAATATAACATACATTATAATATTTCTTTATCACGAGGAATTATGAGTGTCAAAGAGGGGGTGGGGTTCACTTCCTGTAGGCCCATATGAGCAATACTGTTTTCTTGACATGGAATGAGCTATGCGGGTTGTTGTAGAGGGCGTGAGTCTCTGGTAAGGCCCGAATTAGACTATAGGAAAAAAAAGTATAAAGAAAAGCAGCACGATTTTTTATGGGTGACCTCCGACAAAATTTTGCTAATTTCGAGCTGGGAAGACTTGGAAATAACGAGACGAGATGCTCGACTAAGTGATATGTTCCGAGCTGTCAGTGGGGAGATGACATGGAATGATATTAGTAGACCAATAAGCTTGACCGGAGCTTTTAAAAGTAGGAAATAATCATAGTATGAAGATATAGTTGGAATTCATGGGGATTCATTGGGTAATAGAAGGAGGAGTAAAGGATTGGAATAAGTTATCAAGGAAAATGTTCGATAAATTTCCAATTTCTTTGAAAAAGTTTAAGAAAACGCTAGATAAACTGATAGGGAATCTGCCACCTGGCGACATGCTGAGCCTAGTTTCATGCGCCGTGCTCGTCAACCTAGTCACAAACCCCTGTAGCCTCTTAAATAAGATAGGGAGCAATGGATATAGGCGAATACTAAGAACTCCAACACGTCGTGAGCACTGGATGACTCACCCGAAGGCAGGTGAAGCATAAATCAAAGGAGCTGCCATAATTCTTCCAGTCGCACATCCAGAACAATAACAAAGTAATTTATTTTGACACTACAATAGAATAATGTGTTCTTTCGTTTTCATTACTATCGAATAACTTTTTATACCGCCCCATAGTAATTTAACGGTGAGAGAAACAAAATCAGAATAAGAAGAGAAGGAAAATTTATTCAGAGAATAACCCGTAGTTTAATGATAGAATTGATAATCATAAATTAACATATTAAGTGTATGGTACATGATCTCTAGAGGCCGGATTTTTATGCTTTAATAGGTTAGAATGCAAACTTACTGAAGCACGTATAGTCTACCTTCACAACGATTATGCAATGAAGTTTGCAGAAACATTAGGGGTACGGCCCATCTATAATTTATGTTACTCTTCCTACATCGTGGAAGAGCGGGTGGCCGACACATCCTACTAATCAAATTAGTTTGCAATCTAACCTGTTACTGCATAAACATCCGGGCTTTAATGATCACATTTAAAATTACCAAATCCAGCACAAGAAAGAAAACAGTCTAAATTAAAAATCTAAGCTCACTGGACAGAAACATTACTCACCCTAGTGCCCACGCACAGCTGGATTGTTAAGCCTGTGTAGATGCCCCAGAGAACGACTACTGAGCTCAACCGCAAGTGTACTGCCTCTACGTGAGCATAAGGCAGTAGTGATCAGTGAGACATCGATGTTTCAAGCGGATAGAGTACGTCAATGTGGGTGGATGCAAGGATGTGACAGAGTGGAAAAAAGAAGCAATCGTATTTGGCCGTGTCCATGGCCTTATGGTGCGTGAAGTTGCTGGACTTGTCGGTGTTTCGCAGCGGACTGTTCAACGTGTCTACAGGCAGTGGTGTACTAAACGTGGCCACCAAACACGACGTCAGAATTGTGGCCGGAAAAAGGTCCTAACTGACAGAGAATGGAGACACGGTGAATAAAAATCGCGTCCAAACCCGACAGGAATTAATGCAGTCAGTGAATAAAGGCCCATCCCAACCTGTTAGTGAGAGAACATTAAAACGGGAACTGCATCCAATGAACATTTGGAGTCTGTCACCTTACAAGAGGCCATTGCCCACATTGGCACATAAAGCTGAGAGTCTTCAATGGGCTAGAAATCATGGAACGTGCTGGCGTATCATAATGTGGTCTGACGAATCATGATTTTGTCTGTATTCCAATGACACACGTCGTCGAATGCACCGAAGGCCAAATGAAGCATTTCATCCTGGATGTGTGCACGGTCAGGTTCAAGCCGGAGGTGGGCCTGTAATGTTTTGGAGGTAATTTTCGTATCATAGATTGGGCTCGCTTACTGAGGTGACTACTAACATGCTCAGGTGTTGCCTTTCAGTCAACATCTACATGATGAGTGTGCTATTGATACCCCGATTTTTTAAGATGACAACAGCTAAGTTCATCGGGATGGACGCATGAGTGACTGCTTTTATGAACACACCCAGACCCTATTAAATATCTATTGGCCTGCAAAATCACCTGACTTGAACCTCACTGAAAATCTGTGGGACATGTTGGAACAGCGGGTAAAACTCCGACATCAGCATCCCCGTAACTTGGTGGAATTACGCCATCAAATCCACAGAGAGTGGGTTTAAGGTGGATGCGATGTACCTGCACGTCCTTGTGGACTCTCTTCCTAACCAAACCCAGTTGGTTATCAAGTCCAGAGGTGGAGTCACACCGTATTACATGATGCTTGTAATTATTTCTTCAGGGGTGACTACTTTTTTGTCCAGTGAGTTTATAAAATAAGGGTTTTGTCTATACATTGCTCAGAATGTTTTTAAAAATAATGGTTTTTCTGTATACAAGAAAGTTTGAGCGGCCCTGGTCTACAGCTTTCCGAATAAGCGCGCCTACTTCGGGGGGGGGGGGGGGGGTCATGATTAACATGAACACAGGCATATGAAATAGTGAATAACTATTAATGCAAGCATTCGTATATAATATTCAAAGATATGGAAGAGAAGATTAAGCAGGGAAGGAGGAGACAGAGGATGACGGATTTAAAATAAATACTAATAAGATCAAGGAGATGAGCGTCAATTCCAAGACTGGTGATTAGAGCTCCGATTGTTATGCAGTAATAGGTTAGAATGCAAACTTACTGAAGCGGGTAACAAGTACAGGATAATCTGCACAACTGTTATGTTACGAGCATTGCATGGACCTTAGGGGTTCGGCAGATCAGAACACCTGGAATGTATGTTACTCTCACTACATTGCGGAAGAGCGGCCTAGACTACGCATCCTAACAACCAAATTAATTTTGCATTCTAACCTATTACTGCATAAAAATCCGGGGTCTGCTGATGATTAGAGCCCGGATTTCAATGCGGTAATACGTCAGATTGCAAACTAATTTCGTTAGCAGGAAATGTCAGCCACCCGCTCTTCCATAATGTAGAAAGAGTAACATAAATTATAGGAGTTCTGATGGGCCGTACCCCTAATGTTTATGCAAACCCCATGGCATAATCGTTGTGAAGGTAGACTATACTTGCTTCTCGCTTCAGTAAGTTTGCATTCTAACCTATTAATGCATAAATTTCCGGGCTCTACTGATGATAAATTGTCTATAGATAATAAAGAGATTGAACAAGTAGACTCCTTCGTATACCTTGGGATTATGGTTACTACAACTGGAGGAACAGAAGAAGACATTAAGAATCGTATCGGGAAAGCAAATGGTGCTTTTGTTCAATTGCATCCTATTATAGAGAAATAAGAACATTTCTAGAAAGACTAAGCTACGACTTTTTAATACAAACGTTAAGTCCGTTCTGCTTTACAGCTGTGAAACGTGGAAAGTTACCCAGAAGACGACTAAACAACTGCAAGTTTTCGTGAATCGCTGCCTAAAACATATCATAAAGCCCCAAGGTGCTAGAAAGCGCGGACTTCCGAAGAAGACCTGGAAAAAAACGATTGAAGAGGAATGTCTAACAGTGGGAAAGACTTGGAACGAAGTGAAGAGGTCAGCCAACAATAGTAACAGATGGAAGTGTTTCACGGAAGCCCTATGTTCTAGGAGGAGCAACAGGAAATAAGTCAAATAAATTAAGTCATTCCTATATAATAACAATATTCACGAACAAACATAATAATATAGCTTGTTTCTCAAATACATTTTTGAACGAGTCTAATGTACAGAGTGTTCAATAATATTTACAAGTAAACAGAAAAATGTAACTTTTCATAAATTAATATTTTGAAGGAATGTTTTATGTACGAAGCTATCAAAAAATATTCACAACTAAAAAATTGAACTTGGTTGATAAATGCACTTTCTTAATAAATGTCCTATTGCTGTACATTATGCATTTCATGATATGAAATGTGAAAAGCTCTGACACTAGATGTGATGCCTGAACAGTCTCCACTGGGAAATGTGGTTCTCTGAAGGAATGCCCGCTTTCTAATCTCATTTCTTGATATAAAACCATCTACCACCTTCTCTGGATTTTAAGCCTTAGCAACCTCCGAAGGCTGCCAAACTCCGCATTTTAAGGGAACTTAACATCTAGGAGGATAATTTTTCTGGGTGGGGGTGGGGGGGGGGTGGGGAGAGGAGCCGGAAAACGTCTCCCCCCCTCCAAGCCGGCACCACTGTTTCCGAATAACTTCTTTTTCGATATCCCTAGCAAGAAGAGTTGTCGTAAACTCACCTGTGAGTTGTGTAGGCTATTCTTTCTCCAACTCAATTCTTGAGTGTGTGTGTGCGTCCCTCCAATCGGCCTCGAACGAATAAAACACCAGAAAAATATATAATAGTACGTGTTGAGGATGTAAAAGAGGAAGATCCAATACGAAGAAGAGGAGAAGTAGGAGCAAAAGAAAGAGAAAGAAGAGTCCAGGGTTCTTTTCTCTCCCGTATGTTTCCCTAGAGAGAGTTCACTTCTTTTAGAATGCATAAAGTGTATGCTATAACTAGTACACGGTGAACATGCTGCTACTTTTAAATAATGGAATAGAGCTACACGAGCATAAAGTTGACGGGATTGTGTTCTCCCGGGAGACCCATGGCCTTAAATCTGTCAGGATAAGGAGCTGGCGTAACAGGGAGAGAAAGAAGTCGTAGGTTTTAAGGAAGACAATGTTGTTCTGTGTCAAACAGAAGGGAAGGGCAAAAGAAAGAATACATTTACTATGTAATAACATGCTTTCTTTTTCTGAAGAAAAAGAGCAAGTAAATAAGAGGATAAGGATTTGTCTGTTATATCCGGTCTTATTTTTACTCCTGCCATGTTTATTCCTCCCTTGCAATAGATATGCCAAATGCATCGAGACTATCAGCTACGGTATATTACATATAATGTTTATTGAGGTATAACTCTCTTCACGCTGTTAGGATCTGTTGAAAGAAAACTATTTAAGTCTACGGCTATACGAATAAATACACTCGAAATGGCGTCTTTTCTCCTTTAGTGACAGCTTACAGACATCAGCTTTACGTCGCTTAATTAGACACTCTGTTCTGGTTCACATATATTAAATTGGTCAAAGAAATCTTAAATTTCGCCGCACATATCGGTATAACCTAAGTAAATAACCCCATAGCCCTGAAGGGCCTTGGCCTACCAAGTGACCGCTGCTCAGCCCGAAGGCCTGCAGATTACGAGGTGTCGTGTGGTCAGCACGACGAATCCACTCGGCCGTTAGGCCGGGCCCACAATGAGAAGCAGTTGGCCGCAGAGCAGGGAAGAGCAGAGCAGGACAGCGCGAGGTTTATGAAATTGCGAAGTGCATGAGAGCGCAAATTGCCACGCAGGGTCTCGTCGGTTTTCAGAAAGAACATGTTTCCTTTAGACTCTGACACTGGGGTGTGCAGTATAGAGGCTCGTTTTGCTTTTTCTTCAATTCATAGATATTTGAGGATTAGATTTTAGGCTTTTCACTAAACTACCTTGTTACCCAGCGTGAATAAAATGATTTACAGCCTATAGCAGGGATGGTAAACCTTTACCGACTAGCGTGTCAATTTAAGGCCTCGTTTATTATTTTTACTGCCTAGTGTGCCAATTTTTCTTTAAAATCATTATGAAACCCCTCATTTGACTTCATTTAGATTGCAGTACATATGTAAATCCATTCGAGTGAATGTTTCATTATTTCATTTTGCCAACATCACTGATAAATACATCTTAAAAAGCAGGTAACTTTTAGAAATAAGACATTTTTGCTTTACCTTAATAACATTTGTAAGATATATGGCCATAAGATTAATTGTGACATGGTCCGTTTCTTCTTTATTAAAGCGTAATGTTAAAATATGCTATGTTGGTAGATTTTCGACTTACTTGTTACATGCTAAACTCATTAAAATATAGACACAATACTGTATAGGCTTTTGGGCTTATGCCGCGTCAAGAAAATAAGGATAAATTATTTACGTTTCGCAGAAGACTGCCAAGAAGCCTTTCTCGTAGACAGTCGAGATTTTCTTCTGATGACGCAGAGCACAGTTCTCTGCGAAACGTAAAGAATTTCACCTTATTTTCTTGATACGGCATAAGCCCAAAAGCTTATACAGTATCATGTGTATAAGTATTGGCCGTGAAAGCATCAATGGCATCATTCAAATATGTTAGTCAGTTGTCTGAGGTGTCACAGAAGTCGTGTTCGCGTATCATCTAGTGGCACGCGTGTCATAGGTTCGCCATCCATGGCCTAGAGTGTAGTGCCGTATTTCCCGAATTTACATACCGTCCCGTTTCTCATTAAATTCTGTTTAGCCATTTTCTCACGATGCGTGTACACACATAACGTAAATTTAAATTAAACATCACATTGCAGTCCACATTATTCAGATAGTACCTACAAAACATGGTGAGACCGAACGGCAGTGGTAATTTTCTCCTCCATTTCTTAACTAAATACATGACACGTGCGCAGCAAACTGTGTTTCGAAGACTGCGCGTGGTAGGCGGAAGTAGGTGCAGAACCGGCCTTCTCTGATCTGCTCTGTGCTGCGCTGTGCTGTGCTGCGCTGCTTCACCTGCGTCCCAATGTGCACCCGGCCTTACGCTTGGCTTTCTAGACCGGTCACATATCAGTATTATAGTAACATTCGTGATAGTTCGGAGGAGGTATACAAATAATAATTTTTTTTCTATTTTGTTTTACGTCGCACCGACACAGATGTCTTATGGCGACGATGGGAGAGGAAAGGCCTAGGAAGTGGAAGGAAGCGGCCGTGGCCTTAATTAAGGTACTGCCCCGGCATTTGCCTGGTGTGAAAATGGGAAACCACAGAAAACCATCTTCAGGGCTGCCGACAGTGGGGTTCGAACCCATTATCTCCCGATTACTGGACACTGGCCGCACTTAAGCGACTGCAGCTATCGAGCTCGGGAATAATAATAATAATAATAATAATAATAATAATAATAATAATAATAATAATAATAATAATAATGTCCGACTCGTTGGCTGAACGGTCAGTGTACTGGCCTTCGGTTCAGAGGGTCCCGGGTTCGATTCCCGGACGGGTCGGGGATTTTAACCTTAATTGGTTAATTCCAATGGCACGGGGGCTGGGTGTATGTGTTGTCTTCATCATCATTTCATCATCATCATCATGACGCGCAGGTCGCCTACGGGAGTCAAATTGAAAGACCTGCACCTGGCGAGCCGAACCCGTCCTGGGATATCCCGGCACTAAAATCCATACGACATTTCAGTAATAATAATAATAATAATAATAATAATAATAATAATAATAATACAGTAATAAAACCTGAAGCATTATACGCATAGGAAATCTTAATCATTGGCGGTAGATCACTCATAGAAGATAAAGAAAAGCAAGAAAGAAACATTTTACGGCCCAGTCTGCACAGAGGAAGTATGGGTGAAAAGGAAACCTCATGAAATTTATTGCCGTACTGAAAAAAATATCACACACTACCAGGAAAAGGAAGTTGAAATTCTATGGTCACATTCTCAGAATGAACAATGATAAAGTGACCAAAAGAATTCTAAATCTTGCCCTCACACTGGAAGTCAAGAACAACTGGCTAAATGAAATAGAATCAGATCTTCAGGAAATCAACATCAACCAGGAAACTGTGAAGAACCGATCTGTTTTCAGAACACTGATTAATAATCATTGTTTCGCGGAGCCAAAAGATAGAACTAATAAAACCTGGACAGAAAAACGTAAGAAGAATTTCAGTGAGAGAATGAAGAAATTTTGGGAAGAGAACAAAACCGTAAGCTAAATAAGTTCAAGCGTACTCCTCAGTGATTATTATTATTATTATTATTATTATTATTATTATTATTATTATTATTATTATTATAAATTTAATATTATTATAAATGTAATGAAATGAAAACCTTCAACCTGTTTTCCAGTCTGAGACCGGGTCAGGGATGTAATGAATGAAGCAGATATTGGCTGTTAGTACGATGGGGTCGCCACTCCCAAAGTGATTATTAATGACTGATAGATGCAATGAAATGATAATGGAGAGTGTTTCTGGAATAGGGAAAACCGGAGTACCCGGAGAAAATCCTGTCCCGCCTCCGCTTTGTCCAGCACAAATCTCACATGGAGTGACCGGGATTTGAACCACGGTATCCAGCAGCGGTGAGAGGCCGACGCGCTGCCGCCTGAGCCACGGAGGCTCTTATTATAAATGTAATAATAATAATAATAATAACAATAACAATAATAATAATTTCTTTTCTTCTTACGAAGCGAGTTGGCCGTGCGGTTACGGGCACACCCATGATGTCCACAACCAGATGATGAAACATCCCAACGAATGTAGCCTCTTTTTTTCCTCCTTGGGGTGTTCCAACGGAACCTGGACAGAGGGTAGCCTCCGTTATAGTGGCGGATACTATTTACGGGTACTGTAAACCTACAGTGATCCACCCACAGACCCATGGTTTTCCTCACATAGTGATACTAATCGCACGAAAAGTCGACTCGTGGTGTTCCTAGCGTGATGGTTCTTCTTCAAGTGCCATATCCGGTTGCCCAGACGTCGGCGATTGCTCTGGAGAAAGTTTTTCTGTCTTCTGCCAATCGAAAGAGTCTCTCAGTTGTCTCAATACCGGTCCACTGCTTGATGTTGTGTAACCATGTTATTTCAGGTCTGCCAACTCGCCGTTTGCCCTCTATTTTACCCTGGAGAATGAGTTTTATGAGGTCATATTTGTTTCCTCTTAATATGTGGCCCACATAAGCTATTTTGCGAACTTTTATAGTTGTTATTAGTTCTTGCTTCATCGTTTGTTATCATATCTGTCCAGGTAATCTCATGGTTCACCGGGCGAGTTGGCCGTGCGCGTAGAGGCGCGCGGCTGTGAGCTTGCATCCGGGAGATAGTAGGTTCGAATCCCACTATCGGCAGCCCTGAAAATGGTTTTCCGTGGTTTCCCATTTTCACACCAGGCAAATGCTGGGGCTGTACCTTAATTAAGGCCACGGCCGCTTCCTTCCAACTCCTAGGTCTTTCCTATCCCATCGTCGCCATAAGACCTATCTGTGTCGGTGCGACGTAAAGCCCCTAGCAAAAAAAAAAAAAAAAAAAAAAAAACAACAACAACTCATGGTTCAAAATTCACCATCCCTTGGTTGCCTCTTACTACAGGCAAGGGATACTGTGGGTATATTCTTCGTCTGTGTCCCTACACCCACAGGGGGGCGAGAATATGTAAACATATGTAAAATGAAACTTATCAGAACCATAATTCGTGGACATACTGCATTTTCAGGAATGGAATATGTAACTGCATAAGAATCCGGGCCTTACTCATTAGTGGCGCAGGAACTTCATGACCAGTACGGAGAGTGTTTTGCTGGATATTAAAAATCACGCCATCCAAGAGAGTAGTTGACTACCAAACGCTACATTAGGCAGAAACTGTGAAAACGCATTACTGTTCTACGTAAGAATACAAAGTCTTCTGAAATTCCATCTCAAAGCGGAAGCATGTGGAGTTCTACTCCTGCTTTGAAGATGAGAGTTAGGGGGCGTTGGATTCCGCCTTCTGAATAGAAATAAATGTACTTCCTTGCGAAATACGCTCTCCTTCCAATATGACCTGCATTAAGGTGGCAGTGACTTCACACACGAAGAGAACTCTCACTTTATATTGTAGAACTAGGGGAACTTAGCAGGAAGAAAAAAAGGAAGTTAAAGAGTTTCTGTTCCTCGATATCGGCACCAAACTTTTATTTCTTATTTGGAGCTGAAAGTCTTATTTCTTGTCAGCGAGGCTCACACACAGTTCAGAGCAACGAATTCTTCTACACAGCTATTTTCCTTTAAAAGAGAACAAAAATGCTTGTTATTGCGCTCATATTTCAGAGTTAGAAGGCACCACTTTTCAAACGTAAGACGTTTGGAATTATCATTTCACTGTGAACGAAGTCTGGTATTATTTATGATCGGTAAAATATGTTTTCCTTAGTAGCACCCTTATTCTCCGGGCTGTCGACATAACTCACTCACTTCTACTGCGCTTGTTAACTCGACTTCTTCTGTACAGTCTCTGCTCGTACAGTCCACGTCATTGAAAAGAAGGTTCCAAGTTAAAAACAAATAGGTAAGTATTTTGTCGCCAGTGGCGGCGATAAGGACCCCACGGACCCCTTAGAGGGGGGGGGGGGCATGGCTTGTGAGGGGCCTATGATTGTTTCTTAAGAGTGAAAAAAATCCACAGCCTTACGGTAGTTATTTCTGAAAGAATGTGTGTTTCCCAGCCTGTTCCAATAATAACCATCCTTTGCTGTCACTCACAACAATCAACAAAACTTTTTAAGTAATTAAGCCAGTTCTGAGAACCGAGCAGTCAGTGAAGATGCGATGACAAAGCCATCCTCCTTATTTAAACTCCTAAGTACTGAAGTTTCGAGCCTCTTTATAACTCTCGGCAGTCAGTGTAGGTAAGTAGGCCTACGATGGAGGTTGAGCTGTAAATTATTTGGTCCTAGGAACGAGATTATTTCTTAATACTATGACGGTCAGCGTGTATTGGTTACTATAATTAGAATATGCATTTCTTGTGTGTGTATGTTCGTACCATAAGTTTATTATTTTAATTTCTTCGGATTTGAAAATTAAATTATGAAATTAAGTAGCGTATGGCTTTCAGTGCCGGGAGATCCTAGGACGGGTTCGGCTCGCCAGGTGTAGGTCTTTTGATTTGACTCCCGTAGGCGACCTGCGCGTCGTGATGAGGATGAAATAATGATGAGGACAACACATACACTCAGCCCCCGTGCCAGAGAAATTAACCAATGATAGTTAAAATTCATAGCCTCCGTGGCTCAGACGGCAGCGCGTCGGCCTCTCACCGCTGGATACCGTGGTTCAAATCCCGGTCACTCCATGTGAGATTTGTGCTGGACAAAGCGGAGGCGGGACAGGTTATTCTCCGGGTACTCCGGTTTTCCCTGTCATCTTTCATTCCAGCAACACTCTCCATTCTCATTTCATTGCAGCTATCAGTCATTAATAAATCACTTTGGGAGTGGCGACCCCATCGTACTAATAGCCTATATCTGCTTCATTCATTACATCCCTGACCCGGTCTATGACTGGAAAACAGGTTGTAGGTTTTCGTTTTCGGTTAAAATTCTCGACTCTGCCGGGAATCGAACCCGGGACCCCTGCGACCAAAGGCCAGCACGCTAACCATTTAGCCATGGAGCTGGACTCTAAATTATTATCATCATTATCATCATCGTTGAGTCGTCGTTCATTTTAATAATATACAACCTTGTACTAAAGGGACCCATTTTCAAATATTACTGGGGGGGAGGGGGGCGAGCTTCTTAGCGCCGCTACTGTTTTGTAGCCAATGTTGTTGAGCCATCAGTCCTTAGACTAGTTTGATACCCTAACTTGTGCTAACTTCTTCATTTCTACGTAACTACTACTGTATATCCTACATTTACAATAATCTGATTATCGTATTCATACCTTGGTCGACCCCTACCGTTCTTACCATCTACACTTCCCTCAAAAACCGATCGTTCTCTCACCAATTGGATTCAGTATCTCTTTATCTGTAATTTGACATACCTATCACATCTTTCGCTTTCTTCTGTAACACCACATTTCAAAAGCTTATATCCCCCTCATTTCTGAGCAAGTTTGTGTTCATGTTTCACTTCCGTACAAGAAAGTCTTCAAGACCAACCCCCTGTGGGTGGGGATGTTAGAATACATCTATGGTGTCCCCTGCCTGTCGTAAGAGGCGACTAGAAAGGGGCTCTCCACTTGGGAGCGTGGGTTGGCAACCACGGGGTGCTAAGATGAGCTCTGGCATTGCTTCCACTGACTTGTGTCAAGCTCCTCACTTTCATCTAACCTCCCTTGATCAAATCTTTTTTTCCAATCCCTATCCCGACGGTATTACGTATGGAGTCCTTTGGTGGTACTTGTCTTTCTTTGTCCAATACCTTCATTTCTCAAAGAATTGAATCCCTTACATTTTTTCCCCTGTGATTAGTGTTAATAGAGGATGGTAGTTTCTCTTAAAGCAATAATCACCACCACCACTACTTTGTAATTCCTACATCAATGTTCCAAGCGAGCAAATTTCTTTTCTTAACGAAGGCTTTCATTGTTTGTGCTAATCCGCACTTTATGTCGCCGTTACTTCTGCCAGGTAACAATTAACAATACTAGCAGTTTCCCGCTGGCTCCACCCGCAATGTACAAAGTATGGTGTTGTTCGTTACTATCCTCACGCATGTATTTGCAAATTTGCGAGTTGATGAAATAAAGCACATGATCTGCTGTGGTAACAGAATGTAGTATTATGTCAACAAAACACTTCACACAAAGAAACTGAATCAAACGTTCCTTGGAACAACACTACGCGCCGAACTGTTAAAGAGTCCTTTAAAGATCTTCGTCACGGAGACAAATGTACTCATAACTTTTCTCCGAACCTACCAATTTAAGTAGTTATTACCTCAAAAGGAAGCGCCTGATCCACCGAGTGTTTTTAAACCAAAACGAACTGCGTACCTCAATTAGAACGAAACATCTGATTGCTTCAATGAGAAAAAAATGTTGAAGAAATGAAACATCAAATTTAATGTGCACTCATAACATTCCTCAGAATCAACCAATTTGAATAGTTAAGAACTGAAATGAAAGAGGTTGATCCACTTAGTGTTCTCATGCCAAAACGAACTCCGAACCTCAATTGGAACCAAATATATGATTGCTTCAAAGATACAAAAAATTTAAAAAATCTAATAATTTGAGGAAGGCGGATGTTAAGTGATTTATAGTACCTGATGACGAATATGTGCATGAATACCTTTCAGTTAAAAAAATAATGAAGAAAATCGACCGGATAGAATGGCCGGACTGACTGACTTTAGTTTTCATATTTTTTAAATATATAGATTAATCTACTTCCCTTAAGACTTCATTTCCTGCATCACCCGACTTCGTTCGACTGCACGCCATTACCTTTGTTTTAGATTTAATTTCATCTTCTACTCATTCTTCAAGTCTGAGTCCATACCATTCAGATCTTTTCTAAACTCAGATAAAATCACAATTATCATCGGCGAATATCAGAGTTTTGATTTCCTCTCCCTGAATTGTGATTCCCTTTCCAAATTCCTTTTTTGATTTCCTTTAACGCCTCTTCCATATAAACATTGATTCTTATCGCTTTGTATAGATTGTACATTATCCTTTCTCGATATCTGACTGCGATCACCTGATCACCTTCTTAAATAGTTTGGTCCAATAAACTTTATGAAATGCCTTTTTTAGATCTACGAATTCCATGCGTGTGGGTTTTCGTCTTCTTCAAAGTTAATAGAAAGACCCAAAAATAATTAGCCCCCTGTTGTCAGTGTGTGTGAAAAATTATATTTTATGACTTCAAGACATGAGCGATTGTGTAGCGCTCTAAGTAGTTTTAAGGTAGTCAAAGAGGATTCCAGCGGACCTGATTTATGTCAGCACTCAGGCGTCTCTTTAAATCTGTACGTTACGCATTCGTCCTCCTCATAATCACAATTTGTTCCTAACGGAGCAAGTCCGGAGCATTTTAGGGATTCTAGATGCGATATCTTCGTATCAATGCCTTCTAGCACCTTAGAAAAATATACCAGAGAGACAAAATTCCGACATGTCGCATCGGCGTCTCTTAAGATGGTTAACAATCAGAACGTTATACAAATAAAACTAACAATTAGTGTTCGGATGTTCAAGTATTTTTTGACATGAATATGTCTTATGGCTGCAATTCATCCGAAAATCTGTGTAACGTAACGCGACGTCACATTAGTCCTTACCGTAGGCCTTTTTCGCCAAAGATGCTGTGGCTCTGGATTTGTATAAATAATGTGTGTTGAAATAGAAAGTGTACCTTCAGTGACGTCAATTTTTTTTGCAATGCTAACAATACTACTGTTCATGTTTAGAAGAAGCCATGTTACATAGTGCATATACAGTGAGTTTCTCTCATTGGTTGGCCGGCAGGAGCGCCCAGCTTATCTGCCTCCCGTTGACTCATCACTACCCGCTCCGCGACATAGCAGCAAGGACAGCACCTCGCTAACTTTATCCGTGCATGACATGAGATAACAATTAAAATTAAGTAAATAAGCTCGTACCTTATGGCAGGAGATGTTCGAAATGTTCTCCTGAATCCGCACATTTCTAGGATCGTCTTAAGAAACTCCCATTCACACGCGTAAGTTTGTTTTTCCGTAATTACAGGTATTTCAATTTTAACATTTTCATAGCTCTCCATGCTGAGCTCTTCGAAACCCCGGCTTCTTGTCATTTTTAGGGATTTTGTAGGCGTATGTTCTAATCTTTCTGCGATTTAGTTTACTTTTCCCTTACTAAGTATTCCAGCACTTCCTTCTTATCGGGTAAAGAACCGGTTCCTTTCAATTTGTTTAAGAGTTTCCTCACGATCTCTCTCTCTCTCTCTCTCTCTGGAGGGCGTACACCTGGAAATGGTGTTACAAATCGCCTAACGACTTCCCTGCAAGACTGTTTTCACATAATTATCGTACATAAATACCCCTTCCTCTATGTGGAGGCATTATGAGAATTATACCCCAAAGTAACAGATCAACACTTAATACACGTTCCAAGCACGGACTTCAACTGTGAAGTGCGGGCATTCCCGCGCTGTCGCAGCTCTGTTTGGCGGGAAGTGATTAGTCGTTACCGTAGCCCACGTTCGCCAAAGATGCTGTGGCTGTGGATTTGTATTAACAGTGTGTGTTGAAATAGAAAGTGTACCGCCAGTGACGTCACAGTCGTTACCGCAGGCCTTGGCCGCCAAAGATGCTGCGACTACAAGTTAAGTTCCTTTGACGTTGAGTTGTAGTTCTCCTTGATATAACATTGAATTTTATTTATTGAAAAACATATTCTTTATCATTAGCTTTTCGCAAAGGGGCACGTTTGATTTTGGAATTAATTACGAAGTGGACTTTTCTTAGCATATTTAGCCTTTTTTTATAATAATAATAATAATAATAATAATAATAATAATAATAATAAATATCAAGTCACAGAGGCTCTACGTCACAGAACGCCAGTTCTCTATGAAAAACCAGGTGAAAGAGAAGAGATAGAGAGAAAGGAATGGGATATTCCGAGAAAAATCTGGACACTACTGAAAACTAAAACAAAAAAGTGTTAAGGCATAGGAGAAATAAAAATCTCTAGAAGGACGTTGAAAATTGAAGTACCGGGCGAGTTGGCTATACGGTTAGGAGCACGCAGCTGTGAGCTTGCATTCTGAAAGTGGTCTTCCGTGGTTTCCCATTTTCACACCAGGCAAATGCTGGGGCTGTAACTTAAGGCACGGTCTCTTCCTTCTCATTCCTAAGCCATTCATATCCCATCGTCGCCATAAGACCTATCTGTGTTGGTGCGACGTAAAACAAATTGTAAGCCAAAAATTTCGGGGGATGCGAGGCACGATCAAAAAGAGAAGGAAAAAAAAGTTCTTTGGTCACGTAATGAGGATGGATAACAGAACAAAACTAATTTTATACCATGTTTATAAGAGCAAGAATTCCAACCATTGGATCGAAGGAATAAAGAAAGATACAGTATGTGAGAGATCGAGATACAATTTTAAGCAGAGGAAAAATAGTGGAAACATCTAGATGGAAGAGAGGAAAATACAGGAAAGGGAAAGGATGAAGAGCTACTAGAAAGCTACTGGTATGATGGTAAACGGGTTTAAGTACTTTAAGTTCGTACTAACGCATCAAAGTTTTTTCCAAAACATGCTAACTCCTTGGACATGGCATGGTTTAGAATTCAGACCAAGTTTCAAGGTTAAATTTTATACAGTATTGAGCAGGAGTAGGACTGTTTTTGTGATAAAGTATCATGTCTTATCACGTGTCTACCCGAAGTTTGGCTTAACTCAATTTCGATCTTCCTGGAGGTAGAATATTTTATAATTCAGGTTCCTAATAGTGTAAGCCTGACCAGGAATTTTACAAGCAATTTTACAATACAACAATATATGAAAAGAAGGCAATTTAAATTTAGGTACATATTCATCTAGTTAGCAGATAGTAATCTAATTCAAAGTCGTTCGAAAGTCAAGATCTAAACTTGAAAACTCTTCCGTCTTTGTAGTTTACACTATCCGCTATTTCTGTGGGGTGTTACACGCCGTGCCTATCCGTACAATCTCCTTCCAAGGAGAAGATGACGAGATATGTTTTCGTCTTTAAATTAAGGAGCTTGGCAGTGCCAGTCTGGGATAGCTTAATTTATTTTAAAACCCTGCTAATAACACGGGTTCTCCAGTTAGAGGCAGTAATTTGATAGTCGAGCAATCCAACGTACTGCAGACGACCGACTGTCCTTCGCTTCTTCTCTTCCAAGAAGTACAGTCGGGGAGCATGGCAGTTGAGTGACAGTCACTAAAGCGGCTTCATTCGAGTCCTGGCGACCACTCTTAAGGCGAAAGTCCCAAAATTATTATCAGGATATCAGCAAACACGTTAGGCTATAACCATTCTTCAATAAAATCTGACAGAATTCACGGTTTCTAAATGGTAAAATAACCAGCATTTACCCAAGTGTGACAGAGGGATCATCAGCTCAAATGCCACACACTGCAAGTTTCTCGTTCGAAGAACAATGTAGTAACAGTGCGCTAGAGAAGAAAAATTGTATGAATTTTTTATTTTTTACAAGGTGTTATGGCGACGATGGGAGAGGAAAGGGCTAGGAATGAGAAAGACGCGGCCGTGGTCTTAAAGTACAGCCCCAACATTCACCAGGTGTGTAAATGGGATATTGCACGTTATTGAAAAACTGTAATTTCAACAAGTGGAGTCGGAATAAAGCAGTTATAGCTCCACACCAACTGAATCTGCCAAACAACATCTAAGAGTAAGTACCGAAGCCAGTTTATATTGGGCAGCTGTTACATACAATGAAAATCCACAGCCTGTTTGCCTGTGTCAGGAATGGAATGAATGAAGCCCCATCTAGCGGCGAGGATAGGAATCATGCCGGCCGCTGAAGCCTGTCGCAATCCTCTGGGGCAACGATTGTTGACTGACAGATGAATTGAAATTATATTGAAGAGTGTTGTTGGGATGAAAGATGACAGGAAAAATCGGAGTACCCGGAGAAAAACCTGTCCTGCCTCCGCTTTGTCCAGCACAGATCTCACATCGGGTGACCGGGATTTGAACCACAGAACCCAGCGGTGAGAGGCAGGTGCGCTGCAACCTGAGCCACGGCTGTATGCGGAGCAATAAGACTGGTTGTCGTCTTTGTCTTTTGTTGTCAATAGCAATGGCAAGCCGTCTTAGCTGGTCACTATTCATAGCAGAGGTAATCGTAACGTTTTACGGAAGAAGTTCATGGTAAAGAATGCCATCTTTGTTCCTCCAAACACACAATATGGTTTTCTGTGGATGGGCACTATCCTTGGCACGGGGCGTTACTTTTTTTTTTTTGGGCTGAGCCACTGTATCTTCTTCTTCATGTTGACATACAGGGACCATTTCTCGTCACCGGCGACAATGTTCGAAAGGAATGCTTCGTGCCTATCACAAGTCAACCGGTGCCGGGCAAGCATTGATGCCGGGCTAAGTGGCTCAGACGGTTGAGGTGCTTGGCCTTCTGACCCCAACTTGGCAGGTTCGATCCTGGCTCAGTCCGGTGGTATTTGAAGGTGCTCAAATACGTCAGCCTCGTGTCGGTAGATTTACTGGCACGTAAAAAGAACTCCTGCGGGACTAAATTCCGGCACCTCGGCGCCTCCGAAGACCGAAAAAGTAGTTAGTGGGACGTAAAGCAAATAGTATTATTATTATTATTAGCAAGCAATGATGAACAGATATTTACTCGTTGATTTTTGTAACTGTTACTTAGCACATGTGGTACCCATATACCCAATTTCTGTACCATACCCATCGAATGCAAATGGCGTACAATGGTTAACTGATGACATTTGAAATCTTGCGCCATTTCCCGCGTTGTTTGACGAGAATTCTCACGAAGCAACTCATTCAAGCGATTTTCGTCAAAATCTGAAGGTCATCCAGAACGTGGATCATCACTAGAGCCCGGAATTTTATGCATAAATAGGTTAGAATGCAAACTTACTGAGGCGAGAAGCAAGTATAGTCTACCTCCACAACGATTATGCTATGGGGTTTGCATAAACATTAGGAGTACGGCCCATCAGAACCCCTATAATTATGTTTCTCTTTCTACATTATGGAAGAGCGGGTGGCCGACAACCAAATTAGTTTGCAATCTAACCTATTACAGCATGAAAATTCGGTATTTAATCATCAGACAAGTCAAACCGTCCTGCTCGAAAGCGGGAAAACCATTTTTGTGCTGTTCTTTCAGAAACTGCTTCATTTCCGTACACTTCATAAATTGTTCTCGCAGCTCCTGCTGCAGTGGATCCTCGGTTAAACTCAAAGAGTAAAATGTGTCGGAAATGCTCACTTTTCTCAACTTGACATTCCATATCCGTTTGTCTGAAATATACACAAATAATATGTTCACAATGAAGAAAACCTTTGTTTTCACAACACACAAACTCCAAACTCAGTTATAACAACGGAATAACGATAAGCAATCCCTACCCGCCGCATTGTTGCCAACCCAAAAGAATACCACACGAATTTATGCATTTGCAAACCATAACAAAGTGATCCAGCATTGCGGGTAGTATCCATGGCACTCACAGGGTTAAGTAGAATTCAATAAAAACAGACTGCAGACTGGAGGCCCAAACAGCACTAAGAAAAGTTCTTTGTGGAAGGCAAGATGATATCATTAAAGGTTGTTTATTAGAACTTCCCCTTATTGTGTAGGATAAGAAGTTTTTCTCATAAACAAAAGAGGGTTCAGTAGTGGGGTTGGTGGGGTGATTCGTTGCCTTGCATATTTTAGTGACGCGGCAGAGGGGAGGGACACGGTTCACCGTTTAAGCGGGCCTGGAATGGACGGTAATTCACAGAGCCCCGGAGAGCAATAATACTCACTGTTACAAGGAACATTATTGTTATACACCCTTTAACCGTTGCCATGCAGCCTTGCCACTTAGCGAACCCACTGGATTTTATTAATGAAAATATACGGTTGATGAAACTGTTACGTAATAATAATAATAATAATAATAATAATAATAATAATAATAATAATAATAATAATAATAATAATGCAGCAATACAAGTAGGCCCTAAGTCTTGTAAAAGAGACAGCCAGCATGGCAGGCTTAAGAATTTCGGCAGAGAAAACAACATTCATGATTTTTATGCATTAATAGGTAGGAATGCAAAGTTTCTGAAGCGAGCAGCAAGTATAGTCTACCTTCACAACGATTATGCTATGGGGTTTGCACAAACATTAGGGGTACGGCCCATCTGAACTCCTTTGATTTTTTGTTACTCTTGCTACATTATGGAAGAGCGGGTGGCCGACGCTTCGAATTAACCAAATTTAGGTTGCAGTCTAAGCTGTTACGGCATGAAAATCTGGGCTTTGTTCATGACGAATACAACAAATCCTCCAAAATTGCTAGGAACAGGTGTTCGTTCAATCGAAAGGGTAAAGCAATTCAAATATTTGGGGGAAACAATTCCAGAAAATGGTTTGGAAAAAATCTGCTGGAGAGGCAGGGGTACACGAAATGGAAAGATCATACGGTATAACAAAAATACATACGACAAACATTTTTTATCTAAAAATCTTAAAATAAAGCATTGCAACACAGTTGTGAAACGATAATGCAATATGCCAGTGAATGCTTAGTAATCAATTATAAAGTTGAAAGATTGGAAGTACTAGAAAGAAGAATAAGAAAAAAATTAGGCCCTCTATAAACTACAGAATTTTGGAAATTAACAAGTAATAACGTAATTTATCAGAACATAGAAAACATATCTATAACAGTACGGAAAAGGAGACTGCTATTTTTTTGGACATATTTACAGACTGGTTGACTGTAGACTAACCAAAAAGACACAGATAGGTCTTATGGCGATGAAAGGTATAGGAAAGGCCTAGGAGTGGGAAGGAAGCGGCCGTGGCCTTAATTAAGTTATAACCCTAGCATTTGCCTGGTATGAAAATGGGAAACCACAGAAAACCATCTTCAGTGCTGGCAACAGAGGGGATCGAACCCACTATCTCCCGGATGCAAGCTCACAGCTACACGCCCCTAACCGCACGGCCAACTCGCCCGGTAAGAAGAAGAATGAAACTATTATGATTACCGATCCAGATCTTGACCTATTTTAAAGATAAGACGACCCAGCCAACTTGCTTCAAAGAGGTGGAAAGGAACCTACAGGACATGGGGATGAAGAAATTAAAAAGCCATCAAGGTTTTCAAGAAAAACTGAACTTGAAGACGGGAAAGACGTGGACGGAAGAAAGAAAGAGCAACGCCGGCAACGAATGAAGTAATACCAGGAGAAGACAACTGAAATAACTGGTCGCGTTGTCGCGTCACGTTATGGAGTTTAAGAGCACAGCTCTTCGAACATCAGTGGGCGGATATTCGAAAGTCTGATTGAAAGGGGGAGGTAATGCCATTTCAGCTGCCACCCCCCGTCTGCCAAACAGCTCAACCTCCCAAGTTGTAAACCCCTGAGAGCTGAGAATATGTACCGCGTATCTACGCTAAAAGTAAATTTTCTCCTACACTAAACCAACAAAACAAGTAAACTAGGAAGTCAGCTGCTATTGCATTTAACATTAATTTATATTAACCACTTCGGCGAAAGGTTTTCTTCTCGCTAATAAACCATAAATGAGCTAATATAGAATGTTTTAATGGGAGAGTACTCTGCTGAGATCATAAATCTCGGAGGAGGAATGTTTGCGCGTACAGCATTTCTTTCTGACCTCAATAGCAAGGCAAGACTTGTGAAATGCAAGTCCTCTCTTTTTCTGCTTTCAACTTCAGAATTCACTCCACGTAGAGACCATAATCATTTGAGTCTTTGAGAAGAATGTTGAAAGTTAATAAGGCATTAGTGAAGGAACAGAATAGAAACGCACACACTTCGTACTAATATAGGAAACGGAATGGGCCATTGCAAATGGTGGTAAGAAAGAAAAAAAGTAATCACACAAACTTTCACTTTTAAGGAATTTCTGTCCATTATCCTCATTTCATTTCAGAAATACTGCAAGAAACCTGTCGAACGAAGTATGGCAGATTACAAACCCTAGTGACGTTTCCTGATCTAGTCGCGGCTAACTATTTATTCTCTGATGTAATAACAATAAAAATGAGAAACTTCAGTCTGTTTCCAGTCATTCGACCGGGTCAGGAATGGAATGAATGTTCTCATCTACCGCGGAAGACAGGAACTGTGCCGGCTGCCGAAGCCTGTCGCACTCCTCTGGGGCAATGATTAATGACTGACAGAAGAAATGATACTGGAGTGTGTTGCTGGAATGAAAGATGACAGGGATTACCGGAGTACTCGGAGAAAAACTTGTCCCACCTCAGCACAAATCTCACACGCACTGACCGGGATATGAACTAAGGAACCCAGCAGTGAGAGGCCGACGCGCTACCACCTAAACCATGGAGGCTTTATTGTAATAATAATAATAATAATAATAATAATAATAATAATAATAATAATAATAATAATAATAATAATAATAATAATAATGTATGTTCAGCCTTTGTCCCGTTTCTCTACGGGGTCGGGTATGAGGTGAGATGAATCCGTCGTGGCGGGCTTTTATGACCGGATGGCCTTCCTGACGTCAACCTCATCGGAGGAGTTAATGAGATGAAATGAATGACGTGATATATGATAGTAGGAAGGGAGAGGGTGAAACCCGGTGTCGGCACGTAGCCTACTCTTGTCGAATAACACCGAGGGGTCTGCTCAAGGCTTAACGTCCCCATTCGACGAATTAATCACCATCAACAGTGTCATTCCATACGAGCACTGCGGAGAGGTCTGGAACTTAACCCAGGCTTTTGGCACGCAATCTAGTGATTAGAAATTGTATACCACCACCTCCCCTACCCTGCCGGCCAACATTCTGATAGTAATTTTGTTTTCAATCAAGAGGACTCGAACTGGATAATCACGGTGACAAACAACGCCTTAACGATCATGGGCACCAGGCGGGCTATAATAATAATAATAATAATAATAATAATAATAATAATAATAATAATAATAATAATAATAATAATAATAATAATAATAATAATAATAATAATAATGTTATTGGCTTCACGTCCCACTAACTACTTTTACGGTTTTCGGAGACGCCGAGGTGCCAGATTCCCCCCCCCCCCCCGGGATTTCCTCTTCGTGCCAGTAAGTCTACCGACACGAGACTGGCGTTTTTGAGCACCTTCAAATATCACCGGACTGTGCCAGGATCGAACCTGCCAAGTTGGGGTAGAAAGCCAGCGCCTCAACCGTCTAAGCCATTCTCTCTACATATCGCCGGCCCCGTGAGGGGTAGCGTGCCTGCCTCTCGCCTGGAGGCCCCGGGTTCTATTCCCGGCCAGGTCAGGGATTTCTCTCTCGACCTGAGGGCTGGTTCGAGGTCCACTCAGCCTACGTGATTAGAATTGAGGAGCTATCTGACGGTGAGATGGCGGACCCGGTCTCGAAAGCCCAGAATAACGGCCGAGAGGATGCGTCGTGCTGACCACACGACCCCTCGTAATCTGCAGGGCTTAGGGCTGAGCAGCGGTCGATGGGAAGGCCAAGGCCCTTTCAAGGGCGTTAAGTGCCGTGGGGTTTGGTTCTCTCCACATATCACAGATTTATTTGCGCTCTGAAGAGACGAAATTACACTTGTAATGGTTTGGCAGAGAAGCAGGCTTCGTTGCCGCCACTCCATGTAAATAAATAAATAAATAAATAAATAAATAAATAAATAAATAAATAAATTAATTAATTAATTAATTAATTAATTAAATTTTTGGACCAGTTTTTAGAGGGGGAATCTGGATGATACAGGAATCTCACGACCTGTACCAAAACGAAGAGAAAATTTCAGGAAAATACATTTGAAATTTTACCTTCATATTCTCTGAATGAGCAATTAGAGACTGACCAAAAGAATTCTGAACCTTGCCCTATGAATGAAAGTTCAAAAAACAGTTGTCTGTTCGAAGTTGGTAAAGATCTTCAGGAATAGGCATCACAGATGACATAGTGTTAGATAATTAGTCGACAATCACCACACCATCGAAGCATTACCACCAACCAAACCTGTTCAGAAGATTGCAAGAAAAGCCACAGAGAAAAGATGAAGAGATTTTGGGAGGAGAAAAAGGCAACGAAGTCAGCTAAATAAGTTCAATCACGCTTCTTAATCTGAAATAAATAAATAAATAAATAAATAAATAAATAAATAAATAAAAAGAAAGAAATAAATAAAAAAATAAATAAAAAAGAAATAAATAAAAAAGAAATAAATAAATAAAAAATAAAATAAATAATAAATAAATAAATAAATAAATAAATAAATAAATAAATAAATAAATAAATATAAATAAATAAATAAATAAATATAAATAAATAAATAAAAATAAATAAAAATAAATAAAAAAATAAAAAAATAAAAATAAATAAATAAATAAAAAAATATTACACTTTAGGTCACCAATAACGCTCCGTTTTACTGATACTCACTGTTATTAAAAGTCGTGTCTAGTCAAGTAGCATTTACGAAGCGCTGAATAAAACCAGCCTACGGACTAACAACCCAAGAAAACTATGACCTCTCGGTAGGGAAAGAAACGATTAATAAAATGTGATATACAGCAACAGAAATACACAAGGCATTGGAAGTGAGGGAGAGTGCGTAGAGGCGGGGGTAGAAATAAGGGAGTGCTTCAGAAAACAAAACTCTCCCATATTTCTTCCCTCCTATACAATTAACTGGCACACAATCCACTTCTCTCCACGTAACACGACCTCCTCCCTACCTTCCCTCTCCCCCAACAAACAATCACCCCCCTACATAATTTTCTTTTATGTGACACAGAGACATAAGATCCCGGCAACCCCCGAAGAACATACTATGACAATATTCTCATCTACTCGTTTGAGATTGGTTTCCAACAAACCTTGTCATCCTTTCTGTTCCTGAAGGAAATAAAGTTACAAGCGAAGGAAAAATCCCAGAAAAGAAGCAACCAGAAGAGAACTCTTGTTGGAAGTGAGTAATCAACGAAGTAAGCGAAGAAATATTTAGAAAACTATCATGGCGTTGTTAAACCTTTCTCCAGTTCCTCTACGGGATCGGATATGAAGTGAGGTAAATCTTCGTAGAGAGTTTTTACGAGTTACCTTCACTACGTAACATCTATACATACAGGGTTATTCACCTAAGATGTAACACGGACCGTTAAAGATATCGGTATTTTGCTGTCACATTCATAAATGATACCCAGGGGCTTGTAACAGTATGTGCTATGTATTTTCATGAAGTGATTAATAACCGAGATATTGATTCTACCTCCATATTTTTAAATAAAACGGCACAAAGACATACAGCTTGCCTGAAAGTTCAACTGCGTACAAGTTCAAATATGTACAAATTTTCAAAATCGGGCAGTTACTCAAAGCTTTCCGAAACCACGCCTCTAAATTCTAACCTTGGAATGGGTGTTAGTCAAGGTTTCTAGAATGAGTCTGCGGGTTTTGTTGTCTAATCCCATTTCCTGGAGAATTTTATTATTATTATTATTATTATTATTATTATTATTATTATTATCCGTTGTTGACTTTCTCCCAAACGTACTTGAATATCTGTTTTGTCAATCTGTTATCATCCATTCTATAGATACATCCAAAAGTTTAGCCATCTCCTTTTTCTTATTGTGTCTATTATGTTTTCTAATATTCTGGCATATTTCCTTGTTACTTCTTATCATCCTCCGTTCTGTTGTTCTCATAGGCCGTAAGATTTTTTCTTATGATTCTTCTTTTTAGTACTATATTGCTCTGAGGGCTCTGTGCACTGTGCATCGGTCCCTCTCGGCTCAGCTCGGACCAACGCTTCGTCTCTGGGCTACTCGGCTAAGCTCGGCTCAACTCGGCTCGGATTTGGAGTGCTACGGAGCAAGTGAAGAAGAGGGAGACATGAGGAGCGAGCGAGACAGGCGTGGGGAAAGTGAGAGACAGCGCTATTGCTCCAAATCGAGGAGTGGGGTCTGCACTCCGGTCAACCAAGCGAAGTCGTCATTTGCACCGAGCACAGTGCATGCACCAGGCGCATGCACCCTGAGAGGCCCTGTACAGAATGGACAAAACCAGACTAACCGAAAAGTTATTCCACTACCTGTGGTACAACAAGACAACGACGACATGGATTCAGGAGCTTCGTAAAGGTCTAGAGAAGTACAACATCCAGGAAGTTCAGATGTTAGACAGGAAAACATTTCGAACCAGGATCCAAAATTTGGACGGGAAGAGCCCGGGCGGATGAACAGAAAAAACAGCAAATCACCCACATGAAGGAGTACTGGAGAAAGAGGAAACTTCAGACAAATAAAAAAATAAAAATGTAGCGTGATCATAAGTGCTCAATTCGCAAATATAAATAAATAAATAAATAAATAAATAAATAAATAAATAAATAAATAAAAGGAAGCCTTACTGCACTGGATTTGTGATTCTCTGGATTACGGAATCGAAGCATTCCGTTTCCAATTATCGCAATATCGTCGGTAAGTAATTAGAACAGGGGGTGAAATATTTGATGAGGAGAAATACGTCACGAAAGGAAAAAAAGTAGAGATAGAACGGAAAAAAATAATATTCCTGAAATCGATTGAATAAAATACACAGTTTTTATATATACACAGAATAAAAAGTCAATATTTAAGGACAGGAAGGAAAATAGATGAGCATGATGTTTATTTTTAATCAACTTTACCAAGAGAACATGGAACTCAATATTCAATCCCATCTCTCCATACTTGTATATTTATTTATATACGAACATGTATTTCTACCTCCGTACGTGCCTTTCATTCACTCATACACACTAGTACACTTGCTATTTCTCTCTCTCTCTCTCTCTCTCTCTCTCTCTCTCTCTCTCTCTACCCGTGAGTGTGTTTGTATTTTCTGAACGCCTTACTGCGAGAGGAAAAGAAGGGTGAAAAAGGATTGTCTTCCAATTCGCTCTAAAAAAATAGAAAAACAAACTTGTCTAAAAATACTGTTCCAATATTTATTCAACTCTCTCTTATTCAAATGTATCCGTCCTTCTCTGCTACTACATACGGCATCTCTCTCACTGCCTCCCTTACACGCTATAATCTGATAAGCAATAGATGGAATTTAAATGAAACACTTTAACGTTGGTAACAATGTGTTGGAAGTTAAATATTATAGCAAACGTAAAGAAATATATTACCGAGCTCGATAGCTGCAGTCGCTTAAGTGCGGCCAGTATTCAGTATTCGGGAGATAGTAGGTTCGAACCCCACTGTCGGCCGCCCTGAAGATGTTTTTCCGTGGTTTCCCATTTTCACACCAGGCAAATGCTGGGGCTGTACCTTAATTAAGGCCATGGCCGCTTCCTTCCCACTCCTAGCCCTTTCCTGTCCCATCGTCGCCATAAGACATATCTGTGTCGGGGCGACGTAAAGCAACTAGCAAAAAGAAAGATATTTGTTTTCAAACATTTGTTGCTGTTTGGGTCATCAGTCCATGGACTGGTTTGATGCTATCCTATCCCGTGCTTACCTTGGTCTACCCCTACCGTTCTTACCACCTACACTTCCCTCAAAATCTAACTGAACAATTGGTGGGTTTCTTAAGATGTGTCCTATCATTCTCTCTCTTCTTCTAGCCAAATTTCCCCTAATTGTTCCCCTCTCACCAATTCGATTCAGTATCGCTTCATCCGTGATTCCATTTATCCACTTCACCTCAGAATTCTATAACCACGTTTCAAAATCTTCTATTCTCTTTCTTTCTGAGCTAGTTATTGTCCATATTACACTTCCATACAATGCCACGCTTCAGACGAAAGTCCTAAAAAACATCTTTCTAATTCATGTCTATTTTTTACCTTAACATATTTCTCATTCCTCTATCAATCCAGCCCGGATTTTTATGCAGTAATAGGTTAGAGTGCAAAATTCCTGAAGCAAGTAACGAGTATAGTCTACCTTCACAACGACTATGCTACGGGGTTTGCATAAACATTAGGGGTACGGCCCATCAGAACCCCTATAATTTATGTTACTCTTGCTACATTATGGAAGAGCGGGTGGCCGACACTTCCTACTAACCAAATTAGTTTGCAATCTAACCTGTTACTGCATAAATCCGGGCCTTATATATCAATCTTCGAAGTGAACATATTTCTTTTAAAGATCTTCCTTTCTTGTGCTAGTCTACATTTTTCGTCCTCTTTACTTCTGCCATTGTTAGTTAATTTATCACCCAAGTAACAATATTCACTTCCTTCCTTCAAGATTTTATTTCCTAATCTGATATTTCGTTCATCATCTGACTCTTATTACTTTAATTTTGGATTTATTTATTTCCATCTTGTACTCCTCTCCAAGAATGTGTCCGGACCAATCAGCAATTTATGCAGATCTTCTGTAGACTGAGATAAAATAACAATATAATCGGCAAATCTCAGACATTTGATTTGCTATCCTTTTTCCAAATTCTTTGATTTATTTTATCACCCTGTTCTATGTCAAGAGCCTTGCCTCACTCCTTTCTGGATTGCTGATTTTCTTAAACATTTATGTATCGTATTACGCTTACCACTGATGTAATTCCCTTTGTGGAATACTGAAAAGTTTTCATTCCCCTCCCTGAGGGGGAGGGGCGGGCCACCTAGAAGGTACCGCCTTCTCTCTAACACAGCAATCTATATACGTGACTTACATAGTGGTATGCTACATTTCGGCCACAACAAGTAGTTCGTTCTTTTAAACTTAGGCGGTCTATGCAATATAACCATGTTATTTTGTGTGATTATTAATCTACGCCTGTCCAACCTGCGGAGGGGCGGTTCGAATCACTATCAGACGACTGCAATCATTCCAAAACAAAGTTCTCCGTATCACCACCAACGCTCCTTGGTACGTTCGAAACAAATAGTTACGTTGTGAACTTTAGTTAGACACTCTGGAACACGTGATTACAATGCAAGCCAAGACGTTCTTCAAGAAAGTACAAAACGTGCCTGGTACTGTGTTCTTCACCCTTGAAAAATCAACAATTCCACGCCGGATTAAAAGTAGACTTCACCGGGCGAGTTGGCCGTGCGCGTAGAGGCGCGCGGCTGTGAGCTTGCATCCGGGAGATAGTAGGTTCGAATCCCACTATCGGCAGCCCTGAAGATGGTTTTCCGTGGTTTCCCATTTTCACACCAGGCAAATGCTGGGGCTGAACCTTAATTAAGGCCACGGCCGCTTCCTTCCAACTCCTAGGTCTTTCCTGTCCCATCGTCGAAATAAGACCTATCTGTGTCGGTGCGACGTAAAGCCCCTAGCAAAAAAAAAAAGTAGACTTCCTCAAGATATTTTACTTTCTCCAAGAGAAGAATCTGAAGATGACCAGTGAGTGTTAGTGTATAACAAACAAAAAAAGTGTTCTAATTTCCACTTGTGTGCTATTGCTCAGTGCTTCTTTTAATCAACTACTAATTTACTACTCAATGAAGTATTTGGTATAACAAGTATTACATAAACAAACAGAAGTTAATCAGAATTGAAAAACTGGAAAATCACCTTGTGTTTGTGGGCAATTGCTTTTTTCTTACTGTGTGCGTGTATGTTTTAGAGCACTTTTTATTACAAACCGTTGCTCACTTGTATAGTTACAGAAGGGCCTACTGAACCTCGACTTCAAAGCATGTCATTATGAAGTGATTAATTTTATCTTGTATTATCATGTACTAAGATTTTTGTTCGTTGTTTTTTTTATCTCTTGTCAACAGGAATCTGATATAGCATGTACTTATGCTGAACAATTAAATACTACATTTAAGAAAATTGTGCGACCTACGTGTACAATAATCTGCAGGCCGCACAGCGATACAGTGAAAAGGGTTGCATAACATACAGGAGATACAGCTGTAGACTGCATGATCAGTGTTGCCAACTTAGCGGATTTTCCGCTAAATTTGGCGGATTTAGAAGACTGTCGGCGGAGAAATATACCATTTAGCGGACAGCGGATTTTTTGGCGGAATTCTAGATTTATTATAGCGGAATTTGGCGTTTTATTTATATTACTTTTAAAAAAAATTGTACTCCAGTCTGTCTGAGCTATTCCGTCAGGAGCTAGCAGTCACATGAGGAAAACATGTTATTTGGATTTGATGTTATGAAATCGTGGTATCATAAATTTGTAATGCGTGGGGAAAGGGTACTTATCTCTTAGTTGACGAATGACGACAGATAATGAAACTGTGAGAGAGTAGCATTTATATTATTTTATGCTATGAAGGAAGACCGTTTAATGAACTGGCCTGTTCTGTGTGTGGCCCTTGAGGAAGGAGATTCACCTAGTTTGTACCCGGCAGTAAAACGCCTACAAGTTTTAGCTCGCCGGCTCGCAGGCAGGGGGTTAATCCCAGTGAAACTCACAGATCAGGTGAGTACAGACATCATTATTATTATTATTATTATTATTATTATTATTATTATTATTATTATTATTATTATTATTATTTGCGTATGGACCCAATAGATCACGCAAAGCTCTAACGATTCTGTTTTCTAAGTTGCCAAACAGCTCTCGTCCTTTCTCCGTGGATCCTTTTTCGTTCTTCTGTCCACTTTGCTCCAGTCTTCTCTTTCACTTCGTTCTCTGGTTGCATTTTCCATCCATTAATTTTTTTTCTATACAGATTTTTGTCCGCGGTGTCATTTGAGTTCATCTGAGCTTTTTTCAGATCCTTCTTCACTTCCAGTACCCATGTAATATTTTTTAGATGTTCTATGTAGGTGAGAATATTGTGTGTTAGTCTACTTGCCGGCAGTCTGCGGACGTGCCCATAAAATTTCAGACGTCTTTGCGGATGTCTGCTGCAATGTTGGAAAGGTCTTCTGTCACTTTGCGTGACCTCAGTCTATATCCATCTTCTGTTTTTCGGGGGCCGAGAATTATCCTCAGATTATTATTATTATTATTATTATTATTATTATTATTATTATTGCCCATTATTTGAGATCGGATTTCTTGGCGGAATTTTAGCGGATTTTTAGTAGTATTTAACGGATCTTGAAAATATAAGTTGGCAACACTGTACATGATTCATGGAAGTCTCCCTACAAAATTAATCCGGGTTAAAGAGCTTGGAGAGATCTTTCAAGATCATTGAAATCCAACCTTCATTCATCATTCCTAAAAATCCCATCTTCATTATTAACATTCACTCTCGCATGGAACACAATTAACAGTGACACAAACACATTTAAGTTTTGAGAATTACTCGTTCATTATCTCAACGTGTTCCTTCGCATATTTCTTCTTTCCCTCTCTCTACCTCTTTTTGCCGTAAGAAATAAGGCCAACAAGAAAGAGAGAGAGAGAGAGAGAGAGAGAGAGAGAGAGAGAGAGAGAGAGAGAGAGACAGAGCAAATTTGCATCAAATTTAATTTCAACAAAGTAAACTTTTCAATTACGGGCTGAAATTAAAATCAACGCCCCATTTTCTGATGAACGGAATTACAATATAAATAACATTAAAACGCCCAAGTAAGGAGGTGGTGAGGGGAAACTGCTCTCTCTAGATGTCTGCCTACTGCAGTGCAGAGTAATACGAACAGGTGAGGCAGGAGGTGATAAACAGAAAATTACATAACCATTTTCGTCTACCAGCTAGGTCTTAAAGTTTTAAAATGGTCACATTATTTATATTTATCACCAGAGCCTGGAAGTCCAGGCATTTATTTGGGCTAAAATAGGCAGGCAAATAAGCACTTAAATTTAAGAAATGGGCAGTAAAATAATTTAAATAGGCATTTATAATAATAAAAATGGACAAAAATAATAAAGATGGTTTAATGTAAGAATAACGTCCACGGTATTCCCTTCCTGTCGTACGAGGTGATTAAAAGGGGGACCAGGGGCTCTCAAATTGGAAGCATTGGTCGGCGACCACGGTTCCCCTAGCTGAGTCTGGAGGGCTTCCACTTACTTGTGTCAGGTGCCTCGCTCTTATCTTTCATACCCGAACTCCCTTGGTCAACTGTTCATTTCCGACTCCGAGGGTATTAGGTTTTTCCAGGATTAGGGAGTTGGCCGGCGGTTAGGAGCGCTCAGCTCTGAACTTGCATCCAGGAGATAGTGAGTTCAAACCCTACTGTCGGCAGCCCTGAAAATGGTTTTCCGTGGTTTCCTATTTTCACGCCCTTCGTGGCCCTTCCCTTTCTTTTGCAGATATCTCCGTTTTCTAAGTGTCAGACCTCTTCCATTTACTTCTTATTAGTGTTATTAGAAGATGGTCACCAACCTGCCTTTCCTCTTAAAACAATAATCACCACCACCACCACTTAAAGTTACGTAGCAGGGACGAGACCTGGCAACCCTCTCGACCATCTGGCTTGTAGAGTAAATTTTCAGTAGAAATTTGTGTAAATGTCCGGCTCTGTGAGGTAGTGGTTAGTATGATTACCCACTTCTCCTCCAGGCAAATGCCGGAATGGTACCAAACTTAAAGCCACGGCCGCTTCCTTGCCTCTTCCTTGTCTATCCCTTCCAATCTTCCCATACCCCACCAAGGCCCCTGTTCAGCATAGCAGGTGAGGCCGCCAGTACTGGTCATCCTCCCCAGCTGTATCCCCAACCCAATATCTCACGCTCCAGGACACTGCCCTTGAGGGGGTAGAGGTAGGATCCCTAGCTGAGTTCGAGCGAAAACCAACGAGAGAGAGAGAGAGAGAGAGAGAGAGAGAGAGAGAGAGAGAGAGAGAGAGAGATATTTTTGTGTAATATTAAAATATCGTTTGTGTAAACGTTATTTCTTATCTCTCTCTCTTTGCGTTTAGGCCATCTGTGGACCACGGTGCTTGTGTTCTAGCTGTGTTTTTGTCTTCGTCTGCCCCTTTTAGCATACTGGATTGTGTTCTTAGTGGCCTCTTGAGCCTTCCTGTTGGCTCAGTATTCCTTCATTTTCTCGCTGAATTCTTTCCTGCGCTCCTCTGACCAATTCCCGGCTCCTTTGTGGCTAGCTGATGTAAGGGATGTTAGGAAAGGTTTAGTTTTGACCAATTAAACGGTATGCATTTCTGTCAGTAATGGCGGCTTGATTAATATTAACCTCTGCAAGATCTTTGTCCACTTGTTTGGTCCAGGGGAATCCAGTAGCTTTGCCTTTGTTAGCAACCTTGAAGATCTTATGGGATAATCTATTAGGATCCATTCTGTACAGGTGTCCATAGAAAGTCAGACGTTTTCTCCTGATGGCATCTATGAGGTTTTCTTGATGCTGGTAGAGCTCATTGTTGGGTTTGTACCATCGCCTTCCATCTGGTAGGATCCTTGGCCCTATTATTCTTCTCAGGAATTTCCGTTCTTGCACTTCCAGGGCTCTCAGTGGCTTTTTTTTTTAGTTAGGGATAGGCATTCTGCTGCATAGAGGACTGATGGTCTGACTACTGCATTATAGTGTCTCAGTTTTACATTCTTTGATAAATGCTTTGAGGCATACAGTTTTCTGCAGGCATGGTAGGCCTTGTCTAATTTGATTCTCCTTTGTTCAAGAGCCATCGTTTCACTTAGGTCCTCCGATACCCACTCTTATCTATTAAAGTAAAATAGTCTTTTATATTATTAACAGAGTACATTGGAGTCATGTTTCCTTTTCTTCCAAATAATTGATTAATAAATAGCAGCAGAACATATTCACAACACAAAAAGGACATTAAACTATCAAATAGACAACGGAAGCTAAAGTAGGCAAAAAAGGCAAAATGATAAACTAGTCCTAAAACCTCATGGCGCAACAGCCCCAAACAGCCTGGCCTACCAAGCGACCGCTGCTCAGCCCGAAGGCCTGCAGATTATGAGGTTTCGTGTGGTCAGCACGACGAATCCTCTCGGCCGTTATTCTTGTCTTTCTAGACTGGGTCCGCCATCTCACCGTCAGATGGCTCCTCAATTGTAATCACGTAGGCTGAATAGACCTCGAACCAACCCTCAGATCCAGGGAAAAATCCCTGACCTGGCCGGGAATCGAACTCGGGGCCTCGGGGTAAGAGGCAAGCACGCTACCCCTATACTGCGGGCTCGGCGATAACTGGCCCTACCGTTCCCAAATATGCGGAAATATATTTGTTTCTGATATTTCCATATACACATGGAAATAAAAAAGGCATTTTCTTAACTTTCGGGCTTTATTTATCACCGACTCTCAATACGTTCCTGAAGAAAACGAACATATATTTAATAATAATAATAATAATAATAACAATAATAATAATAATAATAATAATAATAACCGCCTCTGTGGTGTAGTGGTTAGCGTGATTAGCTGCCACCCCCGGAGGCCCGGGTTCGATTCCCGGCTCTGCCACGACATTTGAAAAGTGGTATGAGGGCTGGTACGGGGTCCACTCAGCCTCGGGAGGTCAACTGAGTAGAGGTGGGTTCGATTCCCACCTCAGCCATCCTGGAAGTGGTTTTCCGTGGTTTCCCACTTCTCCTCCAGGCGAATGCCGGGATGGTACCTAACATAAGGCCACGGCCGCTTCCTTCCCTCTTCCTTGCCTATCCCTTCCAATCTTCCCATCCCTCCACAAGGCCCCTGTTCAGCATAGCAGGTGAGGCCGCCTGGGCGAGGTACTGGTCCCCAGTTGTATCCCCAGACCAAGAGTCTGAAGCTCCAGGACACTGCCCTTGAGGCGGTAGAGGTGGGATCCCTCGCTAAGTCCGAGGGCTTATGCCGTGTCAAGGAAATAATGTGAAATTCTTTGCTTCGAAGGAGACATTGCTTCGCGTCTTCAGAATTTCTCTGCGCAACGTAAAGAATTTAACCTTACTTTCTTGACACGTTATAAGCTGAAAAAGCCTATATCATGTCTACAATTACTGGCTGTGAAAGCATCAATAATAATGGTTTTCTATCCCACTAACTACTTCAACGATTTTCTGATACAGCGAGGTGCCAGAATTGTGTCCTGCAAGAGTAATTGTAAGTCCTTGTAAACCACTACTAGCGCGCTATCCAACTGATGAGCCCATGCCACACTGGGAATTTTACGATTAAGCTTTCTGAATTTCAGTCACGATATTGATGTTCTATAATGCGGGATATTTATAAACAGATATAAATGATTATTTCTATATGGGATAAAGGTACAGTATAAGTGTGATAAATTATCATTCCAGTTTGCCAGTAACAAACAAAGGATTACGGTAACTTGCGCGTTGACTGTGATCTTTCGCAGAAGTGCTAGATAGTATGCACCATAGAAACAAACAAATGCAAGAGATCGAAGTCGACATGCAGGATGATAGAATGTTGCACCTGACACGTCATTTGGTTTCGTTATCTACGAGGGATGTATATAAAGTAGCGGCAACGTAGTCCAGACACTCTCAGGAGATCGCGCATGCGCAAATAGGATATGAGAGCGATGAGGTAGCGCTGTTGCCGATATGTAGTGCGCATCCAGTTGGTAATGTTGTTGCTGTGTGGCGTTGAAGTGAAGAGTGTCGCTTTCACCGCTCTAAAACATGTTTTCAAAAGGAGATGAGATTTTGTGATGCTAGGGCCTGGAGAAACTGGCCCCCGCCAAGTGCGCAGGCAAAGAAGGGGCGCAATAAATGACCATAAAAAAACAAGGTCTAAGAGTTAGGTTGGTACGATCTGCTGTGTACATAAAAATGCACACTAAGCTCTTCAGGCAAGCAACTCAATTTTGAAAAAAACCTAGGAATATGAGCTACTAATTTTATGTAAATAAAATATAATAAAGTATGGGAATTCAGTGTATTATTTATTTATTTATTTATTTATTCATTCATAAATATTACAATCCACGGCCGCTTCCTTGCAATTCCTGGGCCTTTCCTATCCCATCGTCGCCATAAGACCTATCTGTGTCGGTGCAACGTAAAGCCATTAACAAAAAAACATTACAATCCTTTCCTCAATCATCATTATCCGGTGGATTTGATTAGCAGTTTGCCTTTTTCTACCAATACGAGCGCTAATGTGAGACAATGGAGATATTTCACTTAAGCCCTTATAACTACATTCGGTGTGGACATTTTTCAAACCATTAAAAAAAGCCTTAGGGTATTGAACCAGGGAACATATTACAGAAAAATTTAAGTACATAAGTTAATTTGGCTAGGATTTGAATAAAAAGTAAAACTAGTAAAGAAACAAGAGAATTTTTTACGGAACTGCATTTAGGCCGGGAGTCTTTTATGAAATTTGTTTATTTAGTTTGATAGAGCTATCTAAGACTCACAATTTAAAACCTTTCCGGCCCATTTAGCCCAGGGCCTCTCAGGGTGCATGCGCTTGGTGCATGCACTGTGCACGGTGCAAAAGACGACTTCGCTTGGTTGACCAGAGTGCAGACCCCCCACTCCTCGATTTGGAGCAATAGCGCTGTCTCTCTCTTTCCCCACGCCTGTCTCGCTCGCACCCCCTGTCTCCCTCTTCAACACTTGCCCCGTCGCGCTCCAAATCCGCGCCGAGTAGAGCCGAGCTTAGCCGAGCAGCCCATAGACGAATTGTTGGTCCGAGACAAGCCGAACGCGACCGATGCACAGTGCATGGAGCTCTTGCGCCTCGATTTGCACGTGTGAGATTTTGGGCGTTTGAGAGGCCCTGCTTTAGCCGTTCAACTTTCGGTACAATTGAGGAAATCGCTAAATTTTACGTTTTTCGTAGTAGCCTACGGAGACCTCCATACTTTGCCTGCTAATAAATGTTTTGAACATTAAAATATGGATTGCCCTTAACAACCCGTAGTCAACCATAAGTCAGGTAAGATAAGAATCGAATAGACCATATTCGGACGCACGTGTTCCTAGAATACTACTACTCCATACCGAGTGTGTGTGTGAAGAATGTGTTGCGGCCTATGTCGCTATCTGAATTGTTTCCATCACATCAATTATTATTCTGTCGCAGTGCGTGAGTACTCATCCAATTGCCACGTCCTCCCATTCGTGAAGGTACGTGCTGTGAATAAGAGCAGCGACAGTAAAGTCATCCCATTATCCCAACATATTCCCCCTTCTCCCCCTGTGCCACCCTTAACTCACCCTAACTTGTGATACAAATTGACTTTTCTCTCGGTCTGTAAAATAGGTGCGTAGAAACTTAAATTCCTATCTAGAAAGTCCAATTTCCAAGAGTATAGTGTTCAGCTATTACGGATAACGAGAAAGAAGGAAGGTTGTCGTTTGGAAGGACGAATAATATGCTTTATGAGGGAGTTACAGATATATTGATGGGTGTACTTTTAAAAAATAATTAATTATATCTGCTGCATTATTCAAATTTGCTAAGCCATTTACTTAAAGCAACAACAAACAATATCGATTACTCCTCACGCGAGTACATAAACAAGGGGTCCGTGGGTTCGATTCCCGGTCGGATCGGGGATTTTAACTTTAATTAGTGAAAACCTATGGCTCAGGCACTGGGTGTTTGTGACGTTTTCACCATCAGATTTCATTTTAGATAGGGTCTCATCGTCACAGACCGCACAGGTCACCTATACGGCGTCAAATTAAAAGACCTGCACCAGACCACACATTATTATTATTATTATTATTATTATTATTATTATTATTAAAAATTAAATGAAATGGCGTATGGCTTTTAGTGGCGGAAGTGTCCGAGGAGAAGTTCGGCTCGCCAAGTGCAGGTCTTTTGATTTGACACCCGTAGGCGACCTGCGCGTCGTGATGAGGATGAAATGATGATGAAGACGACACATACACCCAGCCCCAGCGAAATTAACCAATTAAGGTTAAGATTCCCGACCCTGCCGGGAATCGAACCCGGGACCCCTGTGACCAAAGGCCAGCACGCTAACCATTTAGCCATGGAGCCGGACATTATTATTATTATTATTATTATTATTATTATTATTATTATTATTATTATTATTATTATTGATATAACAGAGTTGCTTGCCTGAAAGACTAGAACCGTGGATTTTTTAACCTATATAATAGACGAAAGAATTCACCAAATACAGGGTGCATCATAATTAATAGAGCAAACTTGAACAGCTGTTAGTCCACGATACTAGAAGCAAAAACGTTTTAATAAACATGGGTTCACAAAAGAGCCGTTTGCGAGATAACTGAGAATTTATCGTTATCCGCCAGCCACTGACTTGATTGTGTGTAAACGCCATCCTAATTAGGAAAAGGTACCAATACAACATTAGTAAGGCCCGAATTTTCATGCAGTAACAGGTTAGATTGCAAACTAATTTCGCTAGTAGGAACTGTCGGCCACCCGCTCTTCCATAATGCAGCAAGAGTAACATAAGTTGTAGGGGTTCTGATGGGCCGTACCCCTAATGTTTATGCAAACCCTGTAGCATAATCGTTGCGAAGGTAGACTATACTTGTTACTCGCTTCAGAAAGTTTGCATTCTAACCTATTAATGCATAAAAATTCGGGCTGTAGTTATTAGATACTTTTGGTAGAACTGCTGTTGTTTTTAAAGAACGAGGAAAAACTTTACCTTCCACCCATCCATGGGCCTTCACGGACTGTACGGAAATTTTTCAATGTAGACTTACGTTCCTTGACAACGTCCACAGGAGAAGAAAAACTTTAAGACGCTTTTGGTGTTCGGCTAGAACGCGTATATCTCCGACAGTATTTAACTTACGATTATGCTTAATGTCTCAATTGACAGATAAAAGAGTCTACTTCTTAAAGAAAAAAATCAGAAACGTAGGGTTCATGAATTAGCGCTTCAAAGTAAGGCAAAATCTGTGCTATATCCGTGACGTCACACGCATACTCTGTTATAAGATGGCGCCGTGTTGACTCGCGCGCTTATTTGGAAGATAGCTGTCGTTGTAAATAATCGAGAATATTTATATAGAATAACAAATTTCTTTCTTTCCTAATCCGTTTAACCTCCAGGGTTGCTTTTACCCTCACACTCAGCGAGGGATCCCACCTCTACCGCCTCAAGGGGAGTTTCCATGAGCATGATACGTTTGATGGGGTTATAACTGGGGAGGAGGATCAGTACTTCGCCCAGGCGACCTCACCTGCTATGCTGAACAGGGGCCTTGTAAGGGGATGGGAAGATTGGAATAATGATAATAATAATAATAATAATAATAATAATAATAATAATGTTATTTGCTTTACGTTCCAGTAACTACTATTACGGTTTTCGGAGACGTCGAGGTGCCGGAATTTTGTCCCGCAGGATTTCTTTTACATGCCAGTATATCAACCGACACGAGGCAGTCGTATTTGAGCACCTTCAAACACCACCGGACTGAGCTAGGATCGAATTTGCCAAGTTGGGGTTAGAAGGCCAGCGCCTCAACCGTCTGAGCCACTCAGCCCGGCCACGAGGGAAGATTGGAACGGATAGACAAGGAAGAGGGAAGGGGGCGGCTGTGGCCTTAAGTACCATCCTGGCATTTGCCTGGAGGAGAAGTGGGAAACCACGGAAAACAACTTCAAGGATGGCTGAGGTGAGAATCGAACCCCCAGTACTCAATTGACCTCCCGAGGCTGACTGGACTACGTTCCAACCCTCGTACCACTTTTTAAATTTAGTGGCAGAGATGGAAATCGAATCCAGGCCTCCGGGAGTGGCTGCTAATCACATTAACCACACAGGCGGATGAATAACAAATTTAATAATTAAAAAAAAAGATTTGATTAGGATTCGGCAAGAAAAGTTTACAAAACCCTCAGAACCCTGCGCCTGTTAGAATACCGACAGCCTGCCACCGTTTATGTATTTATTTATTTATTTATTTATTTATTTATTTATTTATTTATTTATTTACTGTATTTATTTATTTATAATGTGATTTGAAACGCACCAACACAGATAAGTCTTATGTTGACGACGGGATACTAAATGTGTAGGAGTGGGAAGGAAGCGACCGTGGCCTTAAATAAGGTACCACCCCAGCATTTGAAAAAGGGAAACCACGGAAAACCACCTTGAGGGCTGCCACAAAGGGGTTCGAACCCAATATCTCCCGAATGCAAGCTCACAGCTACGCTCGGTATACGGAGATGAGTTTGCTTTGCTACACCATACAAAAGTTGCAGCAAAAGGAGACTGCTTGATACCCCTGAGTTCTCCTTAACCCATATTAGGATCTGAAAATATCCATGAGATTCTCTGCTGTCTTTTGTTAAGAGTAGAGTGGTACAAGCTGCCATAGAAGGGAATTCTAATTCCTTGTTGTACGTTACGTTGTCTAGATATCTTCTACCAGTACATGCTTGTATATAGGGCTTTTCCTCTACTTGAATTGCATTCATTATGGAGAGTTAATGTCTTATGAAATTAGCTCTGCGATTAAACTAATTATCCAGCTCTTATCGAAAACTCATCTCCGATAGAAATCTAGTTTCAGTAGAAGGGGGGAGGCAGGAAGGCGAAGTGGAATGGAGAAAGATAAAGGGAGATCGTGAACGTACGACATGATGTAAGTTCCAGACGAAGATTTAATGAATCCAAGGGAAATGAAGGGGATAGAAAGAATGAGCATAAATTATACAGACAATGTTCTTTTATTGTTATTTATAAAAAAGAATGAGTAAATGTATTTTCTGTTCCTTTTCTTCTGTTAGGAAAGGGAATTATCGAGACGCAAGCCTGATTATATCTGTTTTATGCTTCACGGGTTCAGTACAGTCGCTTCCACATCAAAGTAGAATATGTAAACAAAGATTAAAGATTTCAGTTTCGAGAGGAAGGCTATTTGTCAGCAGTTCAAATGGCATGATAACATTCATTAATTCAAATTAATAATAATAATAATAATAATAATAATAATAATAATAATAATAATAATAATAATAATAATAATAATAATAACAATGCCTTACTCACTAGAGCCGTAGGACAACTTGACTCAAAATTTCTACACTAAAACCCACTTCATTTCTAACATGATACATGCTCCATCACCTCTTCTGACTATCTACGGTAGAATCTTGGAAGTTAAGAAAAGGTTAAAGTACCTTGGTGAATGGGTTGAATCCAACAATTCTGAGAATTTCGCCGTCGTAACACCTGTGTTCAAGTTTGAAACAGCCTTCCGACTTACTCAAAACATATATAACAAAGAGTCTATAGTATCTAGAAATGTAAAAATTAGACATCATCAAACTGTAATTAGACCTTAATCAGTATACGTAGTAGAATGTTTAACTCTCCGAACACATAGCCTTCTTGAAAAACTGGCATTTAAGGAAAGGAGGATTATTCGAAAAATTCTTAGGCCCAACCTCAAAGATGGTGTTTACAGACTTGGGAGCAACTTAGAAATATACACCCACACCGAAAAGCGTAATCCGGAAAAGATTGCCAGCTGAAAGAATCTGTAAACGTTTGTTATCCTATTTCAGAGATCTCAAAACGATCCCTCATTGGTTAGTGGAGATCGATAAGGATCTTTTCAAGTATGGAATCACAGATACAGACATTCAACTCCGAGCACCACTCAAACACAAACGTAGACAGGTTCGTCAAGGGAAAGTACCAACCCGACTGAAGCATGTGCATTCTGATGCATGGAACAAAACACACTCCGAAAGAACGAAAACCTGGTGCACCCGCAAGAAGAAACAGTTGAGATCTCCGAGTCCTTAGTGGCCCTAACGATGAATAATAATAATAATAATAATAATAATAATAATAATAATAATAATAATAATAATAATAATAATAATAATAATAATAATAATAATAATAATAGTAATAATAATAATGTTGCTATTGATATTTAAGACATCAATCCATAAACTGTTTTGATGCAGCGCTCCATGCCACCCTATCCTGTTCTAACCTTTTCATTTCTACTACATCCTACACTTGCTTCGCATATTCATACCTTGGTCTACCCCTACCGTTTTTACCGTCTACACTTCCTTGAAGAAGATGTGTCCTGTCATTCTTCTTGTCTAATTCACCAAGATCGATCTCCTCTCCCCAATTCGATACAGTATCTCTTCATTCATGATTCGATCTATCCATCTCACCTTCAACATTCTTCGCCAACACCACATTTCAAAAGCTTCTATTCTCTATCTTTCTGAGCTAGTTATCGTCCATATTTCACTTCCATGCAATGCCACGCTCCAGAAATAATTATTCAAAAACATCTTTCTAATTCCTATATCAGAGTTCAAGTCAGGCTGTGTGCCTCAGACGGTTGAGGCGCTAGCTTTTAGACCCCACATTTGCAGGTGCGATCCTGGCTCAGTCCGGTGTTATTTGAAGATGCTCAAATAAGTCTCGTGTCAATAGATTTACTAGCACGTAAAAGAACTGCAGGACTAAATTCCGGCACCTCGGCGTCTCCGAAAACCGTAAGTAAAGTAGTTAGTGGGACGTAAAGTCAATAAAATTATTATTATTATCATCAATGTTCGAAGTGAGCAAATTTATTTTCTTAAGAAAAGGCCTTCTTTGCTTCTGCTAGTCTACATTTTATATCCTTCTTACTTCTACCATCGTTAGTTATGTTACTATCCAAGTAACAATATTCATCTACTTCCTTTGAGACTCCATTCCGTAATCTAATATTCCTTGCATTACCTGACTTTGTTCGACTGCAGACAATTACTTTTGTTTTGGACGTATTTATTTTCATCTTAAACTCTTTCCTCGAACCTCTGTGGCTCAGGCGGCAGCGCGCCGGCCTCTCACCGCTGAGTTCCGTGGCTCAAATACCGGTCACTCCATGTGAGATTTGTGTTAGACAAAGCGGAGGCGGGACAGGTTTTTTCCGGATACTCCGGTTTCCCCTGTCATATTTATCTCCAGTAACACTCTCCAATATCATTTCATTTCATCTGCCATTCATTAATCATTGTCCCAGAGGAGTGCCACAGGCTTCGGCAGCCGGCACAATTCCTATCCTCACCGCTAGATGGGGGCTTCATTCATTCCATTTCTGATCCGGTCAAATGACTGGAAACAGGCTGTGGATTTTCAGTTTTCAATTTCCCGACACCATTGTAACCATGGCAACTAGTGTTGGTCTATGTACACTAGGTCAGTAGTGTCATCTTCTCACTGTGCGCTTTCTTCCTGTAACGAAGAGCTTGAGAAAATCTCGTATCAAGTGAACCACGCTCTGCTACAAATGACTGGATACAGGTTGTGGATTTTCATTTTCACTCCTTACGTCCATACCATTCAGCTATTTCTCCAGATCTTCTGGAGACTCAGAATTGATAATAATAATAATAATAATAATAATAATAATAATAATAATAATAATAATAATAATAATAATAATAATAATAATAATAATAATAATAATAATAATAATAATAATAATAATAATAATAATACCTCAGCTACCGTGTGCAAGCATTTGAATGCGACGACATCTGGCTGCTTGCTCGTCAATTTCGACATTGTTTTACTCCTGGCCTACTAGATGGCAGAGTAAATCTACTCTCTCTTGGGCGTCTCTGGCTGAGTTTTATTTAATTTCGATGGGTAAACACAAATGGGTCATCTTTTAAATGCTGACATCGTACGACAGGGAGTGTCGAATGTACATTTTCTGCTCTTTCTAAAATCCGACTACCCCTGCCGGGTCTGAACCTGCTATCTTCGGATGCAAAGACCAGCACGCTACCACTGATCTAGAATAACTCGGAACTTACGGATTTCCGGATCTATGTTGTTAAAACTTATTTTCGTATTTTCACGTGAGAATCCATTTCTTAATGTTTTTCTTAAACTTCTTATCGTCTAAATTAAAGGCATTTCAATAATGCATGAGAATGGATCAATAACAGTGAATCGAGTGATCAAAAGAAGAGAAAGACCGTGATTTTAAAATTGAAAACTGATCAATAGGGACCTAACAAAGGTATCACGTGTGTTAATACCCTCCTTCTTATTTACACACAGCCCCTAACACCCCAGCTCCCTCACCCTGTCCTGGTACGTAAGTTTTTTTCCTTGGGCAGCCGACTATTAAACAAGCTTTTCCAAGAAACTTCCAACCTAATTCAAGGCAATTAAACTTGGAAAATGATTAAAAAGTCAACTTTATTGCTGTGTTAATGAGTTCTTTGCTTCCCGCGGTAGCGAAGAGGTAGAATGGGGGGAACGGGAATGGGAAGTACCGTGGGACCAACAAGTGGTTGATCACTGTCCCTTTGACAATAGAGGCCGTTGAAGAATATAGACCTTTGAAATTACTCTGAATTTTAACCCTTCGGTGAATGACAATGAGGTACTTTCAAGATATACCAGTCTTCCAAGTGCAAAGTCTTTTCTTTTAACTTTATAAACATCAAAGTAAGAAGATCTGTGGGAGGACATACGCCTTCCTAGCTCAAGAACCTGTGCCGTTTGCTCAAATGAACACCATCCGAAATCAGAGCCACTGTTAAGTGGGTAATGGTAATCAATTGCATCGCAAAGTTTCGGAGGAAGACGTGCTTTCTTGGGAGAAGAAGCAGAAGAATAAGATCATATCTATTTCAGAGCCGGGCTGAGCTGCTCAGACGGTTGAGACGCTAGCCTTCTTACCCCAACTTGGCAGGTTCGATTCTGCTCAGTCCGGTGGTATTTGTGAAGGTGCTCAAATACGTCAGCCTCGTGTCGGTAGATTTACTGGCACGTTAAAGAACTCCTGAGGGACAAAAATCCGGCACCTCGGCGTCTCCTAAAACCATAAAAGTAGTTAGTGGGACGTAAAGTAAATACCATTATTATTGTATCTCAGATAAATGCAATCTGCATAGAGACCCTGAATGCACTTTGAGTAGTGGAAGGTAAAGGCTTTAACCGTAGTCGTCACTAAGTGGGGTGGGGGGTCGGGGGACAGCGTTGTCAGCTACAGGACTATGCCCGGCCACCTTTGCCCCCAGAAATAAATCTGGAACTGTTTTTTGGTGCAAGGTGAGTGGTAGGGATTCGAACCTACGCCCTTCCAAGACAATCTACTGCGGCCTTTCCGCATCGACTATGCCGTAGTCCTGGAGTCGGTTCCCCTTAATATTTTTGTTTCGAATTTAACATCACTATTTAGTTTCCGTTAATTTTAGGTCTTGAATCATAATTGTACCGAGAATTGAATAATGATCATCATTAGACCACGGATTTGTAAGCAGTAAGCAATAATAATAATAATAATAATAATAATAATAATAATAATAATAATAATAATAATGAAAATGCACAGCCTGCTTACAGTAATTTGACCGGGTCAGAAATGGAATGAATGAAGCCCCCATCTAGCGGCGAGGATAGGAACTGTGCCGGCTGCCGAAGCCTGTCGCACTCCTCTGGATGACAGATGAAATGAAATGATATTGGAGAGTGTAGCTGGAATGAAATATGACAGTGAAAATCGGAGTGCGCGCAGAAAAACCTGTCCCACCTCTGCTTTGTCCAGCACAAATCTCACATGGAGTGACCGGGATTATTATTATTATTATTATTATTATTATTATTATTATTATTATTATTATTATTATTATTATTATTATTATTATTATTATTATTATTATTATTATTATCTAGACCAATACACAGAGGTGGCAAATGGATGAAACGACCTACCGAAGAGCTGTACCAGCACACTGACAGACTAACTTTCTATGGGCACATACAGAGAATGGACAAAAACAGACTTACAAAAATGAATCTTTGATGTAATAAACAGTTCAAGCAAGAAAACAAACTTGAAATAGAGGAAGACTTAAGGCAAGTGGGGATCAACGGGCAAATGAGAGGAGACAGAAAAGAATTCAGAAACAAAATTAGGAATACAAAATGTATAGTAAATGAGAAGAAGACAGGAACATTGTGGACAGAACAAAGGATACAGGAGCACAGCCAAAGGATGAAACGATTTTGGGAAGAGAAGAGGAAGGTCCGCCTCATTGGTGTAGTGGTTAGTGTGATTAGCTGCCACCCTCGGAGACCCAGGTTCGATTCCTGGCTCTGCCACGAAATTTGAAAAGTGGTTCGAGGGCTGGAACGGGGTCCACTCAACCTCGGGAGGTCAACTGAGTATAGGTGGGTTCGATTCCCACCTCAGCCATCCTGGAAGAGGTTTTCCGTGGTTTCCCACTTCTTCTCCAGGCAAATGCCGGGATGGTACTTAACTTAAGGCCACGGCCGTCTCCTTCCCTCTTCCTTGTATATCCCTTCCCATCGTCCCATCCCCCGACAAGGCCCCTGTTCAGCATAGCAGGTGGGGGCCGCATGGGTGAGGTACTGGTCATTCTGCCCAGTTGTATCCCCGACCCAGAGTCTGAACCTTGAGGCGGTAGAGGTGGGATCCCTCGCCGAGTCCGAGGGAAAAACCAAACCTGGAGGGTAAACAGGCCATGGCCTTAAGTTAGGTACCATCCCGGCATTTGCCTGGAGGAGAATTGGGAAACCACGGAAAACCACTTCCAGGATGGCTGAGGTGGGAATCGAACCCACTTCTACTCAGTTGACCTCGCGAGGCTGAGTGAACCCTGTTCCAGCCCTCGTACCACTTTTCAAATTTCGTGGCAGAGCCGAGAATCGAACCCCGGCCTCCGGCGTGGCAGCTAATCACACTAACCACTACACCACAGAGACAAAATTTATTTTTACTTGTACAGTATTTCTTTTACGACCTTGATTCTTCTTGAATGTCTTTTCCGCCAACGATAGTTAACGACAGTAATTATTGGCAGTAATTTGGCCACAGTCTATCAATGGTACCGTCCCGGCGTTCGCCTGGAATTGAAAATGGGAAACCGTAGAAAACCTTTCCCAGAACGGCCGAGGAGGGATTCGAACCCCCGCTCTTGTGAATGCAACGCACTATTAATTCACTGCTGGTGAATTCGAAAATGAATCCAGCGCTCCACCAGAAGAACAATGACTCGTGGAGAGGCAACAACGCAGCTGGACAAACTGATGGCCTATTTAGAATCCTAGACTGAATCCACACCGGCATTAGTAAAAAGAATTCGTTATCGTGCTGCGCGCAGACCTTCTTCAAACGTAAAACAGAAAAAACATCACACATTATTTTAGTGCACAAAACAGTCGTAAATGTACGAAGAGTTTTATTCTATTTTTGTACATATACATACATACATTATCATTATAGACTGTTATGCCTTTCAGCGTTCAGTCTGCAAGCCTCTGAGAATTTACTAAACGTCGCCACAATCCTCGATTTGCAACTAGTGCTGTGGCCTCATTCAGTTCTATACCTCTTATCTTTAAATCGTTAGAAACCGAGTCTAACCATCGTCGCCTTGGTCTCCCTCTACTTCTCTTACCCTCCACAGCAGAGTCCATTATTCTCCTAGGTAACCTATCCTCCTCCATTCGCATCACATGACCCCACCACCGAAGCCGGTTTATGCGTACAGCTTTATCCATCGAGTTCATTCCTAAATTAGCCTCTATCTCCTCATTCCGAGTGCCCTCCTGCCATTGTTCCCACCTGTTTGTACCAGCAATCATTCATGCTACTTTCATGTCTGTTACTTCTAACTTATGAATAAGATATCCTGAGTCCACCCAGCTTTCGCTCCCGTAAAGCAAAGTTGGTCTGAAAACAGACCGATGTAAACAATTTAAAAAAAGGTATGACTGTACAAATTATGTTAATAGATTAAACATGTACAGTATTTGTTTTTTTTAGCGTTTTCCGGATTATCCGAATTTTCGATAATCCGGATAAACAAGGTTCTTGTGTACATGAATTATTATTTATCACATTTTACATAAAAAAATAAATGTCCTGATAGCAATACGTCAGCTAGTTAAATGCTTTAATACTTTGTTTCTCTAATGTGTTAACTATACTGCCTTGTCTGACGACGGACTAGTGAATTCACAAAGCCCTCTAGAACAATATCCCCCAGAGGCTACAGGAGCGAGACAACCCGTTTTCCAGTCGGCCTAGTGAGTGTCTAACAAATTACCCACTAGATGGATACCGTGCTACCTTAAACGTTGTTCAATTAATTGTAGTTTCTGACATCGATATAACTTGAGGGGTTATGAAATACAAACTTTCATAATCCGTACGTCATACAACTTGACATGTGTCAGAGTTATACACAATTTCCAATATGCAGCGACATATTTTTTCTGTTTCATTTAATGACGATGTGTCAAGCACGAGAGAAAAAATAATAAAAAATATAGGTAATTTTTCACTTGTACAATGGGTTTCTCTGAACGACGGAGACAATTATGGCGGCGTATTTGTCAGGAACGGCGAACATATTTTTAAAAATAGGAAATTTATATTGAAAACCACTAAGGAAAAGCGCAGGAAGATTACTTCGTAATAATAATAATAATAATAATAATAATAATAATAATAATAATAATAATAATAATAATAATAATAATAATTACTTTTATGCTTTTCGGAGACGCTGAGGTGCCGGAATTTAGCCACCCCCAGGAGTTTTTTTACGTGCCAGAAAATCTACTGACAAGAGTCTGACGTATTTGAGCATCTTTAAATACCATCGGACTGAGTCTGGATCGACCCTGCCAAGCTGGGGTCAGAAGGCCAGCGTCTCAACCGTCTGAGCCACTCAACCTAGCCAAATTTTTTTAATTCAATTAATGTGAGTACAGGCGGAAACACACTGCTGTCACTTCACGTGAGTTTGCGCGTATCGTGACGCAATCACACCTGTCGAGAAATATGTTCTATGCCTTTTCCACACTGTGTGAAATGTACAGTGATCACTATACCTCGGATTTTTAGATGGCAATAGGTTAGAATGCAAAGTAATTTGGTTTGTAGGAAGTGTCATGCAACCCGTTGTACCATAATGTAGGAAAAGTAGAATAAATTCAAGGAGTTCTATAGGCTGTACCCCTAATATCTATACAAACCTCATAGCATAACCGTTGTACAGTGTAGGGTATACTTGTTACTGGCTTAAGTAAGTTTGCATTCTAACCTATCAGTACCTAATAATCCGGACTCTAGTGATCACACTGCACTCACGTCACGGCTGTTGACGTCGGCTAACGTCATTGTGACGTAGAATCTGGTGACAGCGCTCTTCACGCGGAGCACAATTTTCTGCTCTAGCACATATTCTGGCGAGGTGAAGTGTGAATAGAAGGCCGTTTCTTTTAGCGATATGGATGAAATATTAATTGAATTGGTGCGGGTGCATGAGAATCTGTATGACATAGGTTTGATTAACTATAGAAATCAGCAAATGTGGCACGAGGCATGCTACAAAATAGGAAAGGAATTAAAATGCAATATAACATCACCTCTGCAAATGATGTTATTAATTATTTCTTCTTCTTCTTCTTCTTCTTCTTCTTCTTCTTCTTCTTCTTCTTCTTCTTCTTCTTCTTATTATTATTATTATTATTATTATTATTATTATTATTATTATTATTATTATTACAACTTCCCCTATGCGGAGGCTGTCACAAGGACAAAGTATGTCGACTACACAGTATTTTGTCTTCTAAGTTACTGTTGACTTTGCTAGTGGGCCAGGTAGAAAAATCACCACAAGGCTCAGGAATAAATTTGCAATACGGTTCTTCAGATGTTATATAGATGATTACGGAGTGTGGTCACTGAACCTGTTATTGCGGCGTTAGCGATGTCGTGAAGTCGTGTCCGGCTGAGACCGAGAGAATCCCATAGCTGTACAATAAATTTAGGGATTGTGCCTCGAGCTCCGATCATGAGTCCATGGACGGAAATATTGTCTAGGTGATATTTATCTTTATAGTAGTTTACAATTGGCTGGTAAATTGACTTCTTTTCGGTGTCCACCTCTTCGGCCTGGCCAACGTGCGACTCGAAGCGTATCGTGGGAGCTAAGGTTAGTCCTTGCTTGCTAGCTGGTTGGCAGTAAATACATTGCAAACGTTTTGTTGAAGATAACCAAATTAATATTTTTCCCCATGTAAATTATGGTTTATTGCGCGTTTCTCTTCTTTCTAAGGATGTATCCCACTGCAGGTCCAAGAACCACAACTGCTTTTTGCCTTTCTTCCATGTTAAAACAAAATGCTTTCAAACTTTGCCAAATCTTTTCAAACCTTCAATGTTGAACAAAATTTGTCAAAATTTTCTTGTGAAGTATTGAAATGAAAGAAATATTTGATGATGTACTTCAGGCACCATAACTGCGCTATTCAGCCGGCTTCATGGAAGAAATCAATGTGACTGAACGAATAAATACAAAAATAAAACACCGCAAAAAATGAACCATACATAATTAAAGAGAGAGGGAGGAAGGGAAGGGAAGCGAGGAGCCAATCAAACATGACAACAGCACAACACAAGCCAAGTTAAGTGGAATGAAAAGCCATGTAATCAGCAGAGCGGAAGATGGGAAACGTCCACGCGAACAGAACCTATTCAACAAAGCCGTCTGAAAGTAAAGCAAACCAAACCACAGACTCACTCCACCGAGCACAATGGATCATAATAATGTCACCACAGATTCTTTTCTCCGAGTCTGCAAATCCAAATACCTAGCTTTATATGGAGTACAGCAAAACTACCGTTCAATATTTAGAGAACAGTTTCTTCCAGAAATACGGAACTTCACCCACCTTCTTCTCAGTAAATACCTTCAAAGATTGTGCAACCAGTGTTGCCAACTTACATTTTCAAGATCCGCCAAATAGTACAAAAAATCCGCTAAAATTCTGCCAAGAAATCGATCTCAAATAATAATAATAATAATAATAATAACAATAATAATAATAATAAATAATACATAATACATAATAATAAAAGTAAATGTCTGCACTCACCTGATCAGTGAGTTTCACTGGGATTAACCACCTGCCTGCGAGCCGGCGAGCTAAAACTTGTAGGCGTTTTACTGCCGGGTGCAAACGAGGTGAATCCCCTACCTCAAGGGCCACACACAGAACAGGCCACTTCATTAAACGGTCTTCCTTCATACCATAAATATAAATGCTACTCTCTCACAGTTTGATTATCTGTCGTCATTCGTCAACTAAGAGACGCATTTCAAATTTATGATACGATGATCTCATAACATCAAATCCAAATAAAATGTTCTCATGTGACTGCTAGCTCCTGACAAGAAATACGGAATAGCTCGGAGGCAGACTGGAGTACAAATGTAAAAAAAAAAAACGTAAAATGGATAAAACACTAAATTCCGCTATAATAAATCTAGAATTCCGCCAAAAAAACCCGCTGTCCGCTAAATGATACATTTCTCCGCCGACAGTCTTCTAATTCCGCCAAATTTAGCGGAAAATCCGCAAAGTTTGCAACACTGTGTGTAACCTCGTCATAGGATACAGTGTTAGCTCCGTCACACAAAAATATGTGAGCCTGCATTCGGGGAAATTGTGGGTTAGAACCTTATTGTCGGCAGCCCTGAAGATCGTTTTCCGTGGTTTCCTATTTTCGCACCAGGCAAATGCTGAGGCTGTACCTTAATTAAGGCCATGGCCGCTTCTTTTTCACTCCTAGGCCTTTCCTGCCTGGTTTACATGATGCCAGCTGATGAGATAAGAGAGTTGACTGGCTTACAATTAATGGCTACGTGGGAAAACTTCGGTCCAATTGTCTAGGCAACTGCCATTACAATCGACTTGTCTCCAGGAGTAGACAACCAGCTGGGCCCAGCTGCAACCTCCGCCACCTGGAGCCCAGTATTGTCAGGACAGTTGGCGCCGTGTGAACGTGCCAGGCCAGTAGCTACATATTTATTTTGTGCCAGTTCGCTTGTGTCAGCCGAGAGGTGCAGCCGCCTGTTTGGTCTTGATAATTGATATACTTTAATTTTACAATTATTTGTAAGCTGTTCGCGTAATTATGGCTCCAAAGTAGGATGATGATACTAACATAAAATTCGTTGAGCTGTATAGGAACCAGCAGGAAAACCTGTTCAAAGACAATAATTCTCGTCAAGTACCACTGTCTAAGATTACCAATTAAATTAACATTCAAAGATTCGGTGTGACTGAGGTCAAAACTTTGGATGACTGAACAATGAATTCCCGGCCCACATAATTACAAAATAAATTTAATTCCTCACGGGACACTACAGAGGCTGCGCACTCTACCATTCTCGTCGTCTACTGGCGTGTCAATAGCTTCATTGTGTGAACGGGTTCTCGTTCAATTGGAATGGCCACCAATCTTCTGTCAATTGGCATCGGTGCCACGTAAAGCCAATTGTACAAAGAGAATAGACTGAAAAGTAGAATAACACATGATCACATTCTAACACAGTTGATCTAGATACCCTACACTTGTATCTGTGAAATACCACAAACTGTGCATCATCTTTTATTTGATTGTCCCATTTTTTGAAAGAAGTAGATATGAATTAGTAATTCACTTAAACATCAAGCAACTTTTAATGCTTTATGTTATTTTATATATTAATAATCTAGTTTTGTTATCTATAGCCCTAATGTACCATATGTAAAATAGGGTTTGTACTTGGAATAATAATAATAAAATAGAATGGATAATAACAGGCTCACAAAGAAAATGAAAAATCACAATTAATTAATTAATTCATTAATTAACTAAAAGAAATCACGGAAGTCGTAAATGAAATTGGCATCAATGAAGGCAATTCACAAACACAAATTTTCTGTAAAGCCCACCCAACTAAATATAAGATGGACTAAACGACGTAGAAAGGAACACAGCGAGAGGATGAAGAGATATTGGGAAGAGAAGAAGAAACAAGAACAAGAAAGTGATAAGTTCAAACGCGCTTCTTAGTTGGAAATAAGGGATCAAAAAAATAATAAAAAAGAATATAAAATTTATGGGCCGATTGCAGTAATGATGACTAGTTTTAAGCCTTAGACAACGTCTAAGTTACGTACGATGTTCCATAGCATAAACAATGTTCAGCTGGTGTTTAGCTAGACGTCGTTTACAGTTTCAATATTGGTTCGAAAATGGAAATAGAAGTATCTTCCGTGAAACTCTTTGCTTGTCGCAACCAATGAAATCCGTCGGTGCGCGCGCCAAACGTTAGTCAGCTATCGTCTTCCTACACATTACTCAAATATGACTAAGCATGAGCAGCATTTGGCCACAGATAAGAATAATGTTTTCCGTGGAAATTAAATCTCATAGTATCGACACTAAAGTGACACGCCACCGTACGAGGAAGTGCAACTTTGATTATAGTGTTACGGTGAGTGGTAATTAAAATAGTTTCTGCGAAGGGAAGATGAAACTATAGTACTGTGTAACCAAATGAGTTTTATGGACCATATAGATGTAGCTTGCATTCTGGAGATCACAGGTTCGAAACGCACCATCAGCAGCCCTGACCGGCTTCATGGCTAAATGGTTAGCGTGCTGGCCTTTGGTCACAGGGGTCCCGGGTTCGATTCCCGGGAGGGTCGGGAATTTTAACCATCATTAGTTAATTTCGCTGGCACGGGAACTGAGTGTATGTGTCGTCTTTATCATCATTTCATCCTCATCACGACGAGCAGGTCGCCTACGGATGTCGAGTCAAAAGGTCTGCACCTGGCGAGCCGAACATGTCCTCGGACACTCCCGGCACTAAAAGCCATACGCCATTTCATTTCATCGGCAGCCCTGAAGATTGCTTTCCGTAGTTTCCCCATTTGTACAGCAGGCAAATACTGGGGCTGTTATTGTGGCCACGGCTCTAAGTTCCCTGTCCTTGTCTTTCCTCTCTCACAGTTGCTGAAAAATTTCCTGGATTAGCATGACGATTAACCGAGAAAGAAAAGAACCCACACACAATCTACTTTGTAGTGTCACTATTATGTGTACTTACTTGGCAGTAAATATAAGTAAATACACTGACTGACAGAGCAAATGCAACACCAAGAACGAGTGGTTAGAACTTTATGCCAATTGCAGGGTAGACTGACGTCACTGAGGTATGCTCATGATGTGAAATGCGCCGCTGTGCTGCGCACGTAGCGAACAATAAATGGGACACGGCGTTGGCGAATGGCCCACTTCGTACCGTGATTTCTCAGCCGACAGTCATTGTAGAACGTATTGTCGTGTGCCAGAGGACACGTGTATAGCTAAGAATGCCAGGCCGCCGTCAACGGAGGCATTTCCAGCAGACAGACGACTTTACGAGGGGTATGGTGATCGGGCTGAGAAGGGCAGGTTGGTCGCTTCGTCAAATCGCAGCCGATACCCATAGGGATGTGTCCGCGGCGCAGCGCCTGTGGCGAAGATGGTTGGCGCAGGGACATGTGGCACGTGCGAGGGGTCCAGGCGCAGCCCGAGTGACGTCAGCACGCGAGGATCGGCGCATCCGCCGCCAAGCGGTGGCAGCCCCGCACGCCACGTCAACCGCCATTCTTCAGCATGTGCAAGACACCCTGGCTGTTCCAATATCGACCAGAACAATTTCCCGTCGATTGGTTGAAGGAGGCTTGCACTCCCGGCGTCCGCTCAGAAGACTGCCATTGACTCCACAGCATAGACGTGCACGCCTGGCATGGTGCCGGGCTAGAGCGACTTGGATGAGGGAATGGCGGAACGTCGTGTTCTCCGATGAGTCACGCTTCTGTTCTGTCAGTGATAGTCACCGCAGACGAGTGTGGCGTCGGCGTGGAGAAAGGTCAAATCCGGCAGTAACTATGGAGCGCCCTACCGCTAGACAACGCGGCATCATGGTTTGGGGCGCTATTGCGTATGATTCCACGTCACCTCTAGTGCGTATTCAAGGCACGTTAAATGCCCACCGCTACGTGCAGCATGTGTTGCGGCCGGTGGCACTCCCGTACCTTCAGGGGCTGCCCAATGCTCTGTTTCAGCAGGATAATGCCCGCCCACACACTGCTCGCATCTCCCAACAGGCTCTACGAGGTGTACAGATGCTTCCGTGGCCAGCGTACTCTCCGGATCTCTCACCAATCGAACACGTGTGGGATCTCATTGGACGCCGTTTGCAAACTCTGCCCCAGCCTCGTACGGACGACCAACTGTGGCAAATAGTTGACAGAGAATGGAGAACCATCCCTCAGGACACCATCCGCACTCTTATTGACTCTGTACCTCGACGTGTTTCTGCGTGCATCGCCGCTCGCGGTGGTCCTACATCCTACTGAGTCGATGCCGTGCGCATTGTGTAACCTGCATATCGGTTTGAAATAAACATCAATTATTCGTCCGTGCCGTCTCTGTTTTTCCCCCAATTTTCATCCCTTTCGAACCACTCCTTCTTGGTGTTGCATTTGCTCTGTCAGTCAGTGTATAAGTGAATCCCTCCCGGTTGAAGTATGTGACAGCCTCTGATGATCGGGACAAGTTCTTATGATATGGATGTGGTCGAAGTGATCTATAATTCCAGAGAAATTATCCCAAATATAATAATAACATATATCGGTTGCCAAGAATTGTAGTCAAATTGACGGTTACCGGACTGTCTCTTGATTGTGATTTGCGTCTAAAATTTGAGATTAAACAGTGTTCTCGACGGTGTTTAAATATTGTCGGTTGAACATCGGTTTTAGACAGTGTAAGTGATAAGTAACTTCTTTGCAATGCGACATCCGTACTTGGATTTTGTTTAACAGTAATCATTGCCTAAATACCGTTTCTGCAATCGGCCATATGTAACCACTGCACTTATAGGTATATTCTGTATCTGCCCATATTGAATCTAGCTAGCACTGTATCTTTTCTAACCCTCGATCCTACCAAAGTACACTGAGTAAGCAGGTGGTGTGCACTTCCCTTTCGAGACACCTGCGTAGTACAGGGAGACATAGGAAGAGAGAAGATCATTCCGATCAGGGAAGTTTCCATACTAGCGAAACCTGTTTCAAATCATAGCATCACTTTGTCAACTTCCTTGCTCTTTGCACATGTCTGGCTTATTGGCTGTGGGACAATACCTTCCTTGCGTTTCCTCTTCTGTATCCCTCCCAACCCATCCCTAGGCAGCTTGACAAGGTGTCGCAACTTATCAACTGCTCCCTCTCACCCCCCACCCCCTTCTCTCGTAATCCGAGCATAGAGAGCACACTAATTACATTGGATCCAGCCTCACTTTCCTCCTATGTTTATTCCAATTATGTAAATCGCATCATTTCTCAACGTCTACCTCCCTCCCTACCTTCCTTCCTTATCTCGTATGTAAATTTAATTCTAGGGTAAATGAAATTCGTGTACTTTATATTGTTTATAACAACTTAGCGAGGAGTACAACTTTATTATATCATTCCGGGCGACACCAATAATTGTGGATTTCTTGTGACGTACGATAGTCGTAGTAATAGCAGTTGCTTCTACAATGCTTCTTGCAAACATTCCTGTCACCTCGCACGGAACATTCAACATATTATACTGAATGACTTCTTGGACAAGGAGGCTATACAGAGTGTCCCACGAGGAATGGTCAATATTCAGGGATATGACGGGAACGATTATTCGAAGGCAAAAAAATTCATATGAACATATGCTCTATTCTGAATGGTTTTCAGGATAGAACACATTTAATGTACATTTGTTTTTGCGTTAGCGGCGTGCATGTACAAAGTCTCTCTTAAGCCGGGTATCGACTGCGCGCGGCAATGTTCGTTGCTTTGCCTCGCGAAGTCGATACCATGTTGCCTCGCGCGGCAAGACGAACATTGCCGCGCTCGAACTTGGCGCGGGTCGAGCCAAATCGGAGCGGTCTTTTGTCCCGCGGCAAAGGGATTTCAGTGCGCTGTGTTCGTTCAGTTGAGACGGGTGTTGGGGTGGTTCTACCGCGGCGAAATGGAGAATGAAATTTGTATAGCTCTGATACAGCTGTATAAATGTAAAGAGATCTTGTGGAATCCTAAAAGTGCTAGTTATCACAACAAAAGTATGTGCGAGGACGCCTGGAAGGACATAGGTGTATGTATGTTTAGTCATCAGCCGAAAGGCTGGTTGGATCCTCAACAGCTCCGCCATCAGCTGTCATAGATGGCCTAGGCATCACTGAAGAGGCGTACTAGGGAAATGAGTGAGGTAGTTTCCCGTTGCTTTCCTCACCGAGCCAGAAGTTGTTATTTCATATCAGTCTGCCAAGCCCACTGAAATGCATGCACCAACCGACCCTATGAGCAGTACTTTCACACCATTCATAGCAGGGACTGGCTGCAGAAGGAATGGCATTACTAGCATCACTCATACCTCAGTCACTTTCATATTGTCAAAGCCAAGGATAAGACAGAGACAGATCAATGAAAGTAACAAAATTGCTCTAGCCTATACCAGAAGACATAGCGCACTGTAAACACTAGGTCCCGCCAGCAAAGGCATGGAGGTGAGGAAATGAAAATCCCAGATCAAGAGTTAAAGAAGAAAATTACAACTTTATTGGCGTCATACAGGAAAGTCCCGAGTTAAGAAGTCTCTCATAACTGGTTCTGGTACGTACATATTTATTAAAATGCCTTACAGTATACCACTCGTGATATATGCAGTTATGCTAATGCACTAATTCTGTCTTGTTTATTTACAGATGCAGGTACTGTTTACGTATCCAAGTGGTTTGCTTTCAAGGAATTCGACTTCATGACCAACAAATATACACCCAACGATACTTTGTGTGATGTACGTATCTTTTTCATAACAATACGTATGCACGCGCAGTACTCATCGTATTCGCGCGAGAACTGATGAATCAGTGTCGATCACCTGCCGCGCTCGACTCTGGCATCACAAACATGGTGTTACGCGTAACACAAACGAAAGAGTTTGCCGCGCTCGAACAGATACGCGCGGCAGCCGCGCGCAGTCGATACCGAGCGTACGGTGTCATCCTTCATAATGAGACTTCATGAACATCATTAGGATTTTCTGCACACCAATAGCGAAAGTCGTGACTGTTCACACGACCATTAAGATGAAACCAGAGCAGACCAGGTAAACGATCATTCATTGATGCAAGATGTCACTCACAATATTTGACTCTTGTGGCTGAATCAGCAGGTCTTAAACAATGAGCTCGGGTAAACCTGTAGCGTTTGATGTGTAACAGCTCTGTAGCTCTGTGTACAGAAGAAACCGAAACCCCTACTTGTGATAATATTGAGAGTGATTTATTTGGTGACCATTCAAGGTTCGCACAGTGTCATCTAGTTAAAACTGTTCGTGTGCGCTCATATGCTTTTAATGAGCACTGATCCAGTAGTTTCAAATGTATTTACAATTACGTGAATCTGTGCTCGTGAAGGCTGCACTTCACCAGGAAATTGCTGAAGAAATGCATTGCGTATCCGTCGAGCCAAATCGCGCTTAAAATAACTTTTACATACGTAAATACGGTGTTTCAATGTTAATGTTGTATGTCCTCCGCTCTCTCCGCTCAGCGCCAGCCAGCCGCACGCACGCAAGCGTGGATATTTCGAGACTCGACGCGCAGTCTTCAGTGCGCGTGCCTGTTTCATCGAGTGCAGTATAAAAGGAGCTCCCTGTCTATCACTCACGAGACACTTCACTTCTCTTGGGGAGCGGACGCATACTTCCCGTCGCAGCAACTTCAAATCTTTTGCTCGGCCGGGTGGCCTTCATCTATATTCGCTACCCAGCCGACCTCAATTCAAACATATAGGCTGGCACCTAGTTGGAGGTCAGCCTTCCCAACACCACCATGCACACCTGTCTTCTCAGCGGTGTTGATCCCGCTCTCACCGATACTGACATCTATCACGAACTCCGCTCAACCGGCGCCCCCATCTACGATGCCTGCAGGCTGTTGGATGGCACTACTGGATTACGGTCATCACCGGTTCTTCTTTATCTCCCCAGAGTGGACGATGTAACCCGTCTTCTCGACACCGGCGTTACTATCTATCAACGCTTTTATCAAGTGGAGCCTACTCCTCCGAACATCATCGCCCAACTCAACACAGATCCTGTTAACCTGCTCGCCGAAGTTGATTCTCCACCCAGGACGCCGCAAGAAGAGTCACTGCCCCCCTTCCCCACTTCCCCCACGACCACCACCACCACCACCACCACCACCACCATTACGACTTCAGTCTCTACCCTTTCCAATACTCCTCCCGCTACTATAACAACCTGTCATCCTTCGTCAATAATGATATCATCCCTTCCTCTTACTTCACTTCCCGCACAATCTATCCCCCAGCAACCCCCTAAGAACGTCTTGGATTCCCACGCAGCACCGCCACTATCTCCATACCCTGACGCCGCAGCAACCGCCCAGTCTCTGTCATCGCCAACGCAGCCACCACCATCATCCACAGCTATGCTTAGCTGTGTACTTCGCGGCATCGACCCTACAATCTCATCACGGGAAATACTCCGGGAACTTCAAGCAGCTGGTGTCCCCGCCCGCCGTGCGTCCAGGATCCAGAACGACTCCGGTCCTACATACATGGTCCGACTACACCTTCCAAGTGCCAACGATGTACACCATCTTATTCACAACGGAGCAACTATCTACCGCCATCGGTATAAAGTGGAACCCTCTCGTTCATCGCCCCTACAACTTCGTCATTCCCTTCCAAACACGTCTCGTCGCCCCCGGCCAGCCCCTCCATCCTTCGAACCTCGTCAACCAGTCTGTCCGCCCCTTCCCCCGACAAGTTTCTTCGCTACACCCCTTCCGACGTACGAACTCCTTCGTCTCCTCACTACCTCCCTTTGTAATCTCACCGCTACCCTCAATCTTCTAACCTTTCATCTCCACCCAAGCACACCGCTCTAACCTCTACACCTCGTACATAGCTTATCTGTCCTTGTAAATCTGTCACCAAAGCAATCGATAACCGACACATCCTTTCTTCTCATCTCCATTACTTACTCATACCGCATTTTACCCATTTCCCTCTTTTTCTCACTTCTTCTCAACCCCGTCATCTCTCCTGGCCAGAGAGAGGGCGACACCCTCTAGGTGGCCCGCCCCACCCCTTCAGGGTGGGGAATGAAAGCATTGAAACAACATATCACTCACCAGGATTCTCCCCCAGTGTCCTGCTCCAGAATACACTGTACGTCGAACACGGAGGCTACTCCTTTTAAAAATGTGTCTCGACCAGGTGGACTGAATTCTGGTAGTATGAGGTTTCACCTCAGGTCACTGCTCCAATTTCCCGTTCCTTCATTCCAGTCGAGCCCCGATGCTGTACTCTACACATCCCCAATCTCACTCAGGCTCCGACACACACATTAGATTCTCTAATTGTGAACTTAACTTTCATTCAATGCAAGCTCATGAACTCAGACACTTCAAGTTAGAAGGAACTCTCTTAGCTAATCTATGCTAGTGAAACTGATAGTTTTCGACTATCACGAACTGAACATTCCTACGAACTATCTTTTCAAGATAGAAGCTAGTGTAAATACATTCAAAGTGTACATAGTGTATAGAAACAGAAACTCTCTCAAGATTAATTATCTACTTTGCTTCAAGACAATTTTATGTTTATTTCCTGTAAATTTCTTTGTGAAGCAAATAAGTTGTGTTCTTGTAAACCTTATCTTGTTTACAACAGTTAACAGCTGAGATTCAGACTTGCCACTGATGCTAGGTCGAACACGTGCACGCTGCTTGCAAGGTCAAGAAGAACTATGCGTGCGCCTCCTGTACAGCTGCTTAAGCCGCGTATACACTTGAGCATTCGCCCCGAATGAGCATGCGTTTGCCCAGTTTTGCTCAGATGAGTACAGGGCGAGCAGAATGGATCCGCATGCCTCAGCCCGATCCGAATGTGGACGGTTGATGACGAGTGGGGTAGCCCGAACAGTATGAGCCGACTGCTTCCTGTAGCCAGAAATCGCAGTGGCACGGCTAGGCGTTCCTCGGCAGATATGGCTTTCTTAAATGGTGTGTCCTCTCTCTCATTCGTAACCCTGATACTACGCAATATCCATTCAAAATCCTCGGATGACCAGATGACACTCAGCCGTAAGGCAGCCTGCACGGTTGCTAGGTAACATCGCGTTACACCAGATGACACCCAGCGGTAAGGCAGCCTGCACGGGTGCTAGGTAACATCGCGTTAAACCAGATGACATCCAGCCTTAAGACATAGCCTGACGGTTGCTAGGTAACATCGCGTTAAACCAGATGACATCCAGCCTTAAGACATAGCCTGACGGTTGCTAGGTAACATCGCGTTAAACCAGATGACACCCAGCCGTAAGGCAGCCTGCACGGTTGCTAGGTAACATCGCGTTAAACCAGATGACACCCAGCCGTAAGGCAGCCTGCACGGTTGCTAGGTAACATCGCGTTAAACCAGATGACACCCAGCCGTAAGGCAGCCTGCACGGTTGCTAGGTAACATCGCGTTACATCAGATGACACCCAGCGGTAAGGCAGCCTGCACGGTTGCTAGGTAACATCGCGTTACACCAGATGACACTCAGCGGTAAGGCAGCCTGCACGGTTGCTAGGTAACATCGCGTTACACCAGATGACACCCAGCCTTAAGACATAGCCTGACGGTTGCTAGGTAACATCGCGTTACACCAGATGACACTCAGCCGTAAGGCAGACTGCACGGTTGCTAGGTAACATCGCGTTACACCAGATGATACCCAGCCATAAGACAGCCTGCACGGGTGCTAGGTAATATCGCGTTACACAAGATGACACTCAGCCGTAAGGCAGCTTGCACGGTTGCTAGGTAACATCGCGTTACACCAGATGACACTCAGCCGCAAGGCAACCTGCACGGTTGCTAGGTAACATCGCGTTACACCAGATGACACCCAGCGGTAAGGCAGCCTGCACGGGTGCTAGGTAACATCGCGTTAAACCAGATGACATCCAGCCTTAAGACATAGCCTGACGGTTGCTAGGTAACATCGCGTTAAACCAGATGACATCCAGCCTTAAGACATAGCCTGACGGTTGCTAGGTAACATCGCGTTAAACCAGATGACACCCAGCCGTAAGGCAGCCTGCACGGTTGCTAGGTAACATCGCGTTACACCAGTTGACACTCAGCCGTAAGGCAGCCTGCACGGTTGCTAGGTAACATCGCGTTACACCAGTTGACACTCAGCCGTAAGGCAGCCTGCACGGTTGCTAGGTAACATCGCGTTACACCAGTTGACACTCAGCCGTAAGGCAGCCTGCACGGTTGCTAGGTAACATCGCGTTAAACCAGATGACACCCAGCCGTAAGGCAGCCTGCACGGTTGCTAGGTAACATCGCGTTAAACCAGATGACACCCAGCCGTAAGGCAGCCTGCACGGTTGCTAGGTAACATCGCGTTACATCAGATGACACCCAGCGGTAAGGCAGCCTGCACGGTTGCTAGGTAACATCGCGTTACACCAGATGACACTCAGCGGTAAGGCAGCCTGCACGGTTGCTAGGTAACATCGCGTTACACCAGATGACACCCAGCCTTAAGACATAGCCTGACGGTTGCTAGGTAACATCGCGTTACACCAGATGACACTCAGCCGTAAGGCAGACTGCACGGTTGCTAGGTAACATCGCGTTACACCAGATGATACCCAGCCATAAGACAGCCTGCACGGGTGCTAGGTAATATCGCGTTACACAAGATGACACTCAGCCGCAAGGCAACCTGCACGGTTGCTAGGTAACATCGCGTTACACAAGATGACACTCAGCCGTAAGGCAGCTTGCACGGTTGCTAGGTAACATCGCGTTACACCAGATGACACTCAGCCGCAAGGCAACCTGCACGGTTGCTAGGTAACATCGCGTTACACAAGATGACACTCAGCCGTAAGGCAGCTTGCACGGTTGCTAGGTAACATCGCGTTACACAAGATGACACTCAGCCGTAAGGCAGCCTGCACGGTTGCTAGGTAACATCGCGTTACACCAGATCACACCCAGCCTTAAGACATAGCCTGCACGGGTGCTAGGTAACATCGCGTTACACCAGATGACATCCAGCCAAAAGATATAGCCTACATGGTCGCTAGGTAACAACGTTACACATTTTGAATCGCTAATTTCAGTTAACCGCCAGCGATAAGACATACCGGTATTTATGTCAAAATTTTATCTCCTAAACCTAAAAGTCTCAGGACGATGGATTTAAGTTGAGTATTTTCCTCTGTTATAATGCAGCTATGTTTCCGTTGTAGTCTACAACGGGGTATGTGTGTATGTCTTGGTAATCGTGCTTTATGTTTGAGTAGAAATTACAAGGTAGACAAGCTGGTAACTGCTGCGTTACGGAGAGAGGCATAACTTAAGGAAGAGGAGAGTGGGAGGAGAAAGAACGTGGAGATAAGACGGGAGGGGGAGAACGGAAATGAAGAAGAAAATTATATGTTAGAGAAGATGTTTGGAGAGATGGAAACTTTTTAACGACATACGAAGAGACGACGAGCATGTATATATTAAGTTAAAATAATTCCCATGCGATTACAAGTCTTCATCTCATCTCTCCTTGCGGCTGATGTTACAATCGTGTGTGTGTGTGTGTGTGTGTGTGTGTGTGTGTCTCACTCCATTTCATCTCAACTCCAGGCTGAATGACTTGACGACTCAAGTATTCCCTCTACTAGTGAGTTTCAAGACTAGCATTTCATCCTTCCAACCCTTCTCCAGTATCTCCTTCAAAGGAAGGAGCACAGGTTGACATTTCTCATACCGTCAATATTTCCAGAGGAGAAAATAGCTGTCAGGTCCATGATATTTTAATTTTAATTGTGTTTAATTAATTAATTAAATTATTTATAGGTACAGTAAAACTTGCTCAAAGCGGAATCTCAACGGGCCATTTTTTTCCGAATTAGACAAGTTTCCGCATTACACAAAACATCGGGCCTTTTCTTTTTTACCATCAGTTGAGGATATTCGACCACCCCGTCCAAATATCATTGTCACTGCTTAAAATTTAATCAAGCTTTTCGCTTCACGTGACTGTTGAAATGTTAAGGTTAAATGGCTAGCCATTTTTCCTGATGGAACTAATATTTTCTACAATATTTCTAGCAATCATTAACGTGAACATAATATGCAGCAGGATATTTTATTACTTGAAACATGGCTTAATTCTAACCGATTATCTATTAACCTAGCCTCCGTAGCTCAGGCGGCGGCGCGTCGTTCCGTGTTGCAAATCCCGCTTACTCCATGTGAGATTTGACAATGCTGAGGCTGTACAGGACAGGTTTTTCTCCGCGTACTCCTGTTTTCCCTGTCATCTTTCATTCCAACAACACTCTCCACTATTATTTCATTCCATCTGTCATTCATTAATCATTGCCCTAGAGGAGCGCGACAGGCTTCGGCAGCCAGCATAGTTCCTATCCTTGCCGCTATATGGGGGTTTCATTCGTTACATTCCTGACCCGGTCGAATGACTGGAAACAGGCTGTGAGTTTTTATTTTAACTCTTTACCTGACAAAAAAAACTACATAAATATTCATAAATCGTTATATGCATTAAATTTGGATGTAAATATATTTTTCTTCAATCATATTATAGTAATGAGACTGTAGAATACTACATTCTTAGTACTGATTATGTATATAAATCTATCGTGGAGTACCAAGGTGGAGACTGCAATGAAATTTGTAGATTTAGTTCTGGTGTATTGTTCAAGGGTATTTGTTAGAGATGGGCACTATCGACTGAAAACCACTATCGACTAGTCGGGCGATAGTCCCTTCAAACTATCGACTGAATAGTCGAATGTTTTCAGTCGAACAAAAGTATTCATTACTTCCTGTTGAGAAGACTGAACAGTCGAATGATTTCAGTCGAAAGAAAGTATTCATATAATGCAAGTAGTCAGTCCATGAAAAACATTCGAATGTTTCCAGTCGATACTCTCCGTATCAAAAGTGGAGAATCGTACTTTTACGAATTAGACTGATTTTAACGCAATTTACCAATAATTAGAAATCACTTGTATAGACATCCATTAGAACAAAATTAATGTTAAATTGAGTGACTTAGAAATTTATTCAAAGGGACCCACGTTCGCAGCCGAGGAGTCCACATCACTCCACATTAGGAATAAGAAGCTGTCCCAGGTCCGTATTCCATTCACTGACAGCGGATACCATATCCTTAATGCAGTTTTCCGTGGGGTTTTCTACATTCATTCCTGGCAAATGCCACAATAGTACTGTACCTTGGGCGCATGCCCCAATCCCAGACTTTTATAATCACACTATCGAGGAATTCACAGTTGCGCAGATTAAAATCCGATTTACGCACTCGTCCGTACACGGCGCTAATAAATAGGGAGATGCCGTTAATACGAATAAGCATCATAGGAATGGTCTTTCTTGGTGCTAAATGGACAGTGAAACGTAGAAAGACAACAATGAGGCTCTATTCTCGAACAGTGCTAACAACAATAATATGTAAAATTTGTTGCTGTAGTACACAATCAAGATATATATGAGACTAGCCAAACACACTACTACTGTATTTTCTAGATTATTATTATAGTTATGCAGATTTTTATAGTTATGCCTTATTTATGAATAACGTAATTAATATAAACAAATATGCAACGAAATAAAGAGCACATAAAACGACAAGAGAAAATCGCCACATTAATTATGTACCTATAAAGTTAACATATATTACATATCCGAAATGGCCATAAACCGATAGTTCCATTCGCTTCCACGTCGCTATGACGGGAGTACGACTGAATTCAGTCGACTTGTTTTTTAAAGTAGTCGACTGTTACGATAGTTTCAACTATCGACTAGTTCGATAGTTATCAGTCGATAGTGCCCATCTCTAGTATTTATGTTTTTATTGAAAACCACATTTCTTATATGATACATATCTGGGCATGCTGCAATGAATAATTATTTGCGAAGGCGGAGGTCTTTAGGAAGAGATCATTACAAATAAGTAGAGCCCGGATTTTTATGCATTAATAGGTCAGAATGAAAAGTTTCTGAAGCGAGCAATGATTATGCTATGGGGTTTGCATAAACGTTAGGGGTACGGCCCATCAGAACTCCTTTGATTTATGTTACTCGTGCTACATTATAGAAGAGCGGGTGGCCAACACTTCCTATTAACCAAATTAAGCTTGCAGTCTAACCTGTTACGGCATGAAAATCCGGGCTTTCCAAATAAGCTTGAGTGGAGGGTTTAAAAGTAGGACAGATCATAATATGAAGATAAAGTTGGAATTCAAGAGGGCGGATTGGGGCAAATATTCGTTTGTAGGACGAGGAGTTAGGGATTGGAATAATTTAACACAGGAAACGTTTGATAAATTTCCAACTAATTTGAAATTATTTCAGAAAAGACGAGATAAACAAATTATAATAGATTATAATATTATTATAATTATAATATTGGCTTAACGTCTAGTGATGGCAAAACTTTTCAAAATATCGATATATCGTTTTTCGATACATTGTATTAAATTATCGATGTCATTGAACTATCGGTCTTCAAAATATCGATATATCGCCGATATATCCGTTTTTAAATATTGCTGCAAATCATTCATTTCCACCTATACCTGAGAACGTGAGTTACATTCCTCCCCCACTAACCCTGAAAAAAAAAGAAGATAACAGCATTAACGATTAAATGTTCATCTTTTGATATTTTTAAACCATTGAAATTGAAACTGTATTCCGGATCCAAATGGTCACCCTCATTGGAGGACGGATGATTTATTTCTTTAATAAATCTCTCTCTCTGTAGGAAGTCTAGTTTTCACATTTGACACAATGATTTAATAATTCATTAGGTTTAGTAAGTCTTGACACAGATCAGAAAACATGCTTAAAGCAATGACCAAGTAACGTTACTTTTTCACTACAATGATACATAAAAACTTTTACAGCCGAAAGATGTTATGATGCATAGTGAAACAGCCAAGATGTCTAGTAACGAACTGGTAACTTGCACCGAAAAACCATATAAAAGAAATACAAACGTATAACTTGTGTACGAAGTGCATCTGTTAATTATCAGAGCTCTATAAAACAATAAAACATTTCCTTCCCAACTTCTTCCTCAGCACGGCAATTCCATTTGTTCGTGAAAGAAACATGATGATGATGATCTTAGGTCAATTTCCAATACCACTTAGGTAAGCCATTTAGAAAATCGTGATGGTGTTACCGGCCTTTGAAAACAGTCTCTCTGCTGCGACAGAGGTCGCTTTAATGCTCAAGTATTGCCTAGCTAACGTGCAAACCTATGCATACAAGGTGAATGAGTTGTGATATTATCACTGTATTTACCGAAGTGAACTGAGAAATGAAAATTCAAATTTCGTAACTGTAGCATGCAACTATTGAAAGGGTCCGAAAAAATCAAATCGTAGCCTAAAGTATTAAATTAGACAAATATCGATATATTGGGCACAAAACATCGATATCGACAACATATCGATATCGATATTTCCATCTCAAAATATTGATATTTGCGATATATCGGTATTCGTTTGCCATCTCTATTTACGTCCCACTAACTACATTTCTACGATTTTTAGAGACGCCGAGATGCCGGATTCCCGTGCTACTAAAGTCTACGAACATGAAGCAAACGTATTCGAGCACCTTAGAAAACAACCACCGGACTGAACCAGGATCGAACCTGCCAAATGATGATAGATTGACTGATTGATTATATTGCAGTTTTATGCTTTATTTTAAAAATCTAGTTTCATCCAGACCCCCGGATAATTCATGTTTTTTTTTTTTTTTGCTATTTGCTTTACGTCGCACCGACACAGATAGGTCTTATGGCGACGATGAGATAGGACAGGGCAAGGAGTGGGAAGGAAACGACCGTAGCATTAATTAAGGTACAACCCCAGTATTTGCCTGGTGTGAAAATGGGAAACCACGGAAAACCATCGTCAGGGCTGCTGACAGTGGGATTCAAACCCACTGCAAGCTCACAGCTGCGCGACTAACCGAGCTAACTCGCCCGGTAAAATCATGTTCAAGGTAGCAAGTACATGTCTAAAAAGCTGTTATACTTGTCATGTTTTTGCGTTGCTCTAGCCAAGATTGCTCTTTGAAACAGAGAAAAAAAACCTTCCATTCTAAAATTATTGAAGTGTGACGGAAGAGCTAAAGAAATAGTCTACTTCATTTTTCCAAAGTCCAAAGTTTTTATTTTATTATGTGGTCGCGAATATCGTAAATGTAATCTGCGAAATTTTTCTTCTTTTTCGGTTCGAGATTGGAAATCTTGTTTTATTTCCGTGTTGAGAAACCGGTCTTCCTGTTATTCCAGCTTTCTCCACCACACACATCACACCGATGAAGGACAGAATTCATCACTCCCTCCCACACTTTCACAACGCGCCTGACTGGACTGTTTAAAAAAGTTTATTATTTATTACTTCATTTCTCCTTTCTCGTTGAAGACTCGTCTGATAACTAGGGCCTAGATTCTCATGTAAGTACATATTCTACTCCTGTACTTGTACACAACTGAAAATGAAAATGTCAGTCAATTGTGGTTGTAATATGGTTATACCTACGTTTCATTTTACATATTCTTTGTAATATTACAGGTAACTTTTTTCACATATCTATGTAATTATTAAAAAAATTCAAGAGTTCTAGCCCTTTAGGCAAGCAACTCATTGTTGGAAACATCCTAGCGATTTTAGCTACGAATTTTAGGTAAATAACTATAATAAAGTATGAGATTATATTCTTTATGTATTCCTAAAATTTACAATCCTTTTCTTTATCATCGTTATCCGGTCGATTAGATTACCAGTTTGCCTTTTTCTACCACTACGAGCGCTAATGTGAGTCAATGTATTGATTCACTCAAGCACCACTACGAGCGCTAATGTGATTCAATGTATTGATTCACTCAAGCACCACTACGAGCGCTAATGTGTGTCAATGTATTGATTCACTCAAGCACCACTACGAGCGCTAATGTGAGTCAATGTATTGATTCACTCAAGCACCACTACGAGCGCTAATGTGATTCAATCTATTGATTCACTCAAGCACCACTACGAGCGCTATTGTGAGTCAATGTAAAGTTTCACTTAATCCCTTATAACTACATTTGGTGGGGGCATTTTTCAAAAAATAAAAAATCCTGGTGGTGTTGAACTAAAGAATATATTACAGAAAGAATTGTGTAAATAAGTTAATTTGGTTAGGATTTGATCCAGAAAGAAAACGAGTAAAGAAACAAGCGATTTTAGGCTGTTTTTCCGGGACTGCATTTAGGCCGGAAGTGATTTTCGAATTTTTTAAAAAGTTTGATAGAGCTATACACGACTCACAATTTGAAATATTCCCGGGCCCTTTATCCCTTCAAGTTTTGGCAAAATTGAGGAAATTCCTCAATTTTACGTTTTTCGTAGTATGGGGACCTCTACTTTGTCTGGTAGGAAATGTTCTTAATATTAACAATTTAAAAAAATGTAGGCTCTTTTAGTTTTCAAACTATAGTCAAATAATTGGCAAATTTCATCTTATACAGAATATATTTCAATTGTTAAAGCTGGATTTAAAATTCCTGTAGAAATTAGGATTTATAACTATTTATGTATTAAAGTAAGATTCAACTGAATACAACTGCACTAACCCTTTCTCAGCATCTGGGATGGCTTGGTGCCTTTCATTGGTCTGTGGTCTGGATTAGTGATGGGATAATCGAATATTTTAAATATTCGAATAACCTCCATCAAAATATTCACTACTCGATTGCCTCATTCATTCGACTGAATAATCGAAAAATAATCACATGGAAATATAATCGAATAAAATGAAATAATCGAATAAGTGATTATTTTGTATTCGATTATCCCATCACTAGTCTGTGGATGAGTGGCTCAGACGGTTCAGGCGTTGGCCTTCTGACCCCAACTTGGCAGGTTCGATCCTGCCTCAGTCCGGTGGTATTTGAAGGTGCTCAAATACGTCAGCCTTGTGTCTGCAGATTTACTGGCACATAAAAGAACTCCCGCGGGACTATTCCGGCACCTCGACGTCTCCGAAAACCGTTAAAGTAGTTAGTGGAACATAAAGCCAATAACATTATTATTATTATTATTATTATTCGCTGGTCAGAGATTTTTTTTGCTAGTGGCTTTACGTCGCACTGGCACAGATAGGTCTTATTGCGACGATGGGATAGGAAAGGCCTAGGAGTTGGAAGGAAGCGGCCGTGGCCTTAATTAAGGTACAGCACCAGCATTTGTCTGGTGTGAAAATGGGAAACCACGGAAAAAAATCTTCTGGGCTGCCGACAGTGGGGTTCGAACCCACTATCTCCCGAATGCAAGCTCAGAGCCGCACGCTCCTAACCGCACGGCCAACTCGCCCGGTGGTAAGAGTTTCTAATTAATTCCATGCAGTCTTGAAACGAAATCTTATTCAATCTCTCTATCTGTTTGAAAGGTCATTAGTAGGGAACAAGAAGAGTCCACGGAAGACATTTCACAGAGCTAGTTTTATCTTTTAAAATAGCCGACTCGTTGGCTGAATGGTCAGCGCACTAGTTTTCGGTTCAGAGGGTTCCTGGTTCGATTCCCAGCCGGGTTGGGGATTTTAACCTTCATTGCTTAATTCCAGTGACTCCGGGACAACTCACACATCATCCCTAACACTATCCTCCAACACAATAACACGCAGTTACCTACACATGTTAGATGCCGCCCACCCTCATCGGAGGGTCTGCCTTATAAGGGCTGCACCCGACTAGAAATAGCAACACATTATTATTATTATTATTATTATTATTATTATTATTATTATTATTATTATTATTATTATTATTTTTATTATTATTATTATTATTATTATTATTATTATTGACAAAACTAAGTACTTTGAGACTCGGCATCCCGATAACCCCCCTTTGACGACCATACATGGAACGATTGGGAAAGTCAATCGCTTCCGCTATCTTGGTGAATGGGTCCACCCCAATGGTAGAGACGGTACATCCATCCTAGAAAGATGTAACAAACTCAATGCAGCGTACCAACTATCCCACAACCATTATAATAAGAGGTGCATTTCGAAAAATGCTAAGATCTGTCATTACAAAACTGTTGTCAGACCACAGTTTTTGTATGCCTCAGAGACCCTCCTGATGAACAAAAAAGGCACCATGGATGAACTAGAGAAAGCCGAAAGACGTATCCTCAGGAAAATTCATGGACCGAGATTGCTCCCAGATGGAACCTACAGACTTAAATCGAACTCTGAGCTGTATCGACAGTTAGAATCAGCCAATACCAGCATGCGACGTAGGAGGCTTAAGTTCTATGGACACCTACAACGAATGGACAGCAACAGGCTTACCAAGAAGATCTTTTCTTTGGTTAAAAGCTACAAGACTGGAAGCTTGTGGCTTAATGAAGTACAGAAGGACTTGGATTCGGCTGGGATTTCAGATATTGATATAGAAGATCGTTCCAAATTTTGTGCTATGGTACAGTCTTGGACCCCACCACCTAGAGTTCCTAGAAGTCGGAAGCCCCTTTCACAGGAGAGAAAGGAGAAATTATCAGCAGGGCTCAAGAGATATTGGGAACAAAGAAGAGCATCGAGGAAGAACTAGTCACCAGCGCTCCTTAGTGGGCTTAAATCAATAATAATAATAATAATAATAATAATAATAATAATAATAATAATAATAATAATAATAATAATAATAATAATTATTATTATTATTATTATCTTTCAAAATATGCACCGGTGACTTCCTGCGATGTTGAACGTTCCTTCTCAGCCTACATGAGAATTTTATCGGATCAGCGCCAGAACATCACATTGGTTACACACTGCGCAACACGATGAAAAGTTATCGTACTATTTATGTTACTTAATAGGGGTTTAAAGACAGATTCTATATTAACTTTATTTATTAACATTTATTTGTTTCATTTTCAGGACATGAGGGCGACAAGAAATTAGTTGCAACAATATATTGTGTAATATATTCTGAGATTTACGGCGTATAAAATTATTTTTCAAAATTTGAAGTATTTTGATTATGCATTTATTTTGATTAATATTGTCGAAATTAGAAAAAAGACTATATAAAATATCTTAAAGCAACAACGGTAACTTTGTCATAAAATATGGAAGTATTTAAAGCATTATTTTACTGTCTCATATCATAACCATAGGTCGTAATAAAAAGAATATATGAGTGTGTTCGTAGATTTAATGGATTAATACTATTACATATTTTACGAATATTATACATTTAGTTATATATTCTACCGAAATTTACTCCATTTTTATGTATACATTTCGCACTTCGTTATTATAACCCGGCCCATACTGATAACTAAAGGCCGGATTTTCATGCGGTAATAGGTTAGACCGCAAAGTAATTTGTTAGTAGGAAATGTCGGCCAACCGCTCTTCCATAATGTAGAAAGAGTAACATGAATTATAGGGGTTCTGATGGGCCGTACCCCTAATGTTTATGCAAACCCCATAGCGTAGTCGTTGTGAAGGTAGACTATACTTGCTTCTCGCTTCAATAAGTTTGCATTCTGACCTATTAATGCATAAAATTCCGGGCTCTACTGATAACCAACAGAATATCTCACAATGGCCCTGATGCGCGTAACAAGTATAGTCTATCCTGCACGACAGTTATGCTTTGAGTATTGCATTAGGGGTACGGCCCTTCAGAACCCCTAGTATTTATGTTACTCTTGCTACGTAACTGAAGAACGGGCCAGACGACACTTTTCTAATGTTCAAATTAGTTTGGATTCTAAACTATTACTGCATAAAAATCCAGAGTCGAACAATGACATTGCATTAATTATCCACGTCGTTCTCAGGAAGCACAAATAAAAATTATTCTGGGGTCGATGATCAAGATATTAGGCTCCTGAGAACGACGGTCATTATATTCAGAAATTGCTTTATGTCGTACCAACACAGTTATGTCTTATGGCGACGATGGGATAGGAAATCAATAGGTCTGGGAAGGGAGTGACGGTGGGGTTCAAACCAACTATCTCCCGAATGCAATCTGACATCTATGTGAGCCACACTGTACAGTTACTGACTTGATGCAATCATCGTAATCATCATAATAATCATCAAGATGTCTGATGAGACATGTAGCTGCCCTGAAGATGGTTTTTCCGCAGTTTTCCATTTTTACACCAGACAAAGGCCACTGTCGCTTCCTTCCCACTCCTAGCCCTTTCCTATCCCGTCGTCGCCATAACACCTATCTTTGTCAGTGCGACGTAAATAGAACCTCCTTGCCTGAATGGTCAGCAACGCCTTTTCATTCATATTCACACAACACAACACTCTACTAACCACACAATACGGTTGGCGTCAGGAAAGACAGCCGGCCGTAAAACAGCGCCAAATCAACATGTGCCACACAGGTCCCACCCGCGACCCACCAGGGTGAGAGAAAAGCGATACAAGATCTTCTCCCAGACAAGTCTAGCGACGGATTGTGACACAAACCCACTGACTCTGGATTAAGAAGCAGTAACATAATGCATCCGCCAAGGGACCATTATTTAACAAACCGGTGCAAATCAACATTGATCACAATTATTATCTCTTATATCACTTAAAAGATAGCACAACTTACAGTAGTTCTGCGTCGTGAAGGGATGGGCAGGTCACGTAGTGTATGAAGCCTTAAAAGGTGCTTCTTACCTGAAAAGACAAAAAATAATTCATTTTCAAATAACATTAGATATTGATTCACTTGGTCTATAATGCGTACATACCCTACAGATCTCTAGTAAAGTTATCTTGGTAAAGCTTATGAACGGGGAAGTGAAAGGTAAATTATTCCATTACTTGTATTGCTGATACTACTGTAAGTGGGAGAGAGTGGTTAATATATGTCTGGCCGCCTCTGTCTCCAGTCATTAATCGGGCACTCATTTCTGAATTTTACCTTGAAGCACCTCATCAGCAGTGGAAAACAAACGAGCCCAAGGCAAGACATGGTATTTAATATGGTTCTTATAACTACATAGAGCACAGGTGCATTGCGCTGTGCACGGTGCAAAATATGACTTCGCTTAGTTGACTAGAGTGCAGACCCCCACTCCACGATTTGGAGCAATATCGCTGTCTCTGTCTTTCCCCACGCCTGTCTCCCCCTTCTTCACTTGCTCCGTAGCGCTCCAAATCAGAGCCGAGTTGAGCCGAGCTTAGCCGAGTCGCCCCGAGACGACTCGCTGGTCCGAGCCGATCCGAATGGGACCGATGCACTGTGAACAGGACCTCTGCGCCTCAGATTGCACGCATGAGATTTTGGGCGTTTGAGAGGCCCTGACATAGAGGGTGGTCGACAACAACATGAACCGGATGTACGAGCGTTACAGGGTTGATCATGCTGATAAATAATTGGGAAAACAGTATTAGATATCTAGCGCTGAAGGTAGCCAATCAGATTGCTTCGCGGGCAACTTCAGATGGGCTTTGCGAGGCGGTGTTTCTAAATCTGCACATGGCTTATGGCCGGCTTGAGAGCGCCAGTAGAAGGAATAAACTTCTCCAGGGGAGGAACTTGAACACAAAGATCTCCCTGCTGACAGGCTCGACCCACAGCAAGCTACGGTGACATTGGTTGAAACCCACGGTGTGTTGGATTCTCATTAATCAGCATCGGTCTCAAGCCCGAACGAGCCACGTGCAGATTTAGCAACAATGCCTCGTACAGCCCATTTGAATTTGCCCGCGAAGCGATCCGATTGACTAACTTCAGCAGCTGATAAAGTGACAACGGCGCGAGATATGGACGTAATTTCTTTCAAAGAAACTGATAACTTTAGGGACAGCTCCGACCCAGACGTTCCGTAGCGTTCATGCCACTAACTCCGAATCACTGCCATCTGCGACTTCAGTGGTGTCAGGATAAAGCTCATGGGAGGGTCGGATTGTTATTGGGAAACAGGGTGGTGTAGCAGCTTAGCTGCTTGCCTGTCGTCTCTGCGACCGTGGTTTGATTCCTGGTGTTGCTGGGGGTGGGATTTTCAGTTGAAAATCCCATGGTGTCAGGAAGGGCATGCGACCTTAAATCCCCGGCCACAACTCTTTCATGCCTTAGTGCGTGCGGAGACACTGAGCAAGCGGAAGATGATGATGATGATGATGATGATGATGATGATGATGATTATAGTTAATATTATTTGGCATCCAGCCACAGACATTTGTTATTTTTGGTATAATCACAATCAGTGGCGGTTCCTGATATTTTACTCTGGCAGGGGTGTGCCGCCATCTCTTCCCTCTCCCCAATCGGTCGTTTTTACTGACCAGTACCACGATACTTTTAGATGAATAATAATAATAATAATAATAATAATAATAATAATAATAATAATAATAATAATAATAATAATCGATGAAACTGAATGAATAGAAATTTGTTTGCACAACAACATTAATTAATTAATTAATTAATTAACTACACTACAATGGTATTGAAAAATGAAAGGCGTATGGCTTTTAGTGCCGGGAGTGTCTGAGGACAAATTCCGCTCGCCAGATGCAGGTCTTTTGATTTGACTCTCGTAGGTGACCTGCGCGTCGTGATAAGGATGAAATGATGATGAAGACGACACAAACTCAGCCCCCGTTCCAGCGAAATTAACCAATTATGGTTAAAATTCCCGACCCTGCAGGGAATCGAACCCGGGACCCCTGTGACTAAAGGCCAGCACGCTAACCATTTAGCCACGGAGCCGGACACTGCAATATCATTTATTCACACACATTAACAGGCTAACAGGTAATGCAATTCCGATTAGTAGGACACTGCACTGTCTCACTGATCACAATCACAAGTGATAACAACGACATTCATGAAAATAAATATACAGTGCACTCCCGGATGTCTCTCTCCTTGCTCAAATTTCAAAGCATGGAAACATTTTTAACAATTTAATCGCCGTACAAATATTGGCGTCATATTATGGTTATATTTTGGATCTTTATTTTAGCTTCTTTATAGAAGTGAATCGTTTAAATATGCAGTATAATGGAATTCATGGTTTTGTAAAGTGTTTTGGAATTAATTTCTAACAACAATTAATGTAAGATGTGGGGTTAGAAGCGTAGGTACATTGTAAAATGGTTGGTGATGTTGCTGTGGGCTCCGCCGTTCAGCGCTAACACCCGCCTGCACTCTTCCTTGCCCTGATACTCCCATATTGTCCTTCTAGGCTCCTCCCGCACGCTGCAAACTTGCCAAGTGTTGGGACCAACTAAGGACTCTCCTGCCACAAGCGAGCGCCTCAAGACTAAAGAGAAAACATTGTGCTTGCTGGACAGCAGCCACGGTCTGATAGCCCTTGCCATTTCCCTGAAAATAGAAAACCGAAATATTTACAGCTGAAATAATAAAGACAACATTGTATAAGTGAATAGCACACCATGTAAGTTCGACTTCGCTACGATTGTCCATCTTTTTATGTATTACAGAGTGAAATAACGTGAAATGTTTTTGAAAAGCGGGTGGGGTGGCGCCCAAAAGCCCTTCATGCACGAACCGCCACTGATCACAATATACTCTTACTTCGGATGGAGCGAAGCTAAAAAAAACTGGACTTTGAGGGTACGCCAAACAAAAAGTTTGAATATCACTGGTCTGGAAGACAGCACCTAAGCAAGACTGTCGTATATATTTAGTTTTGTTTTCTTCTCGGAATCGGTATATATCAATTCATGCAGAACATTTCCACGCAAATCCGAGGAGGGTTATATCTTTTTTTTTTCAAATAGTTTATCAGTGATATTTCACAGCGAATGGATCATTACGAAACAGAGCAGCATAAACCTGGCCTAATAATTACCGTTTCCACCAGCAACAATACTCGTTAAAATTTAACAGCCATTTACTCAATCAATGGAGAAGATTAGTAACGTTTTCGCATCAACATAGAGTTTAGAGGGTGGTAAAGCGAGCACAATGAAGTGAGTGGGTAATATTATACACACATATACAGAGGGGGAGGCCTCAGTTGTTGTTGCTATTACTGCTTGGCTTAGGATGAGTTTATGTTAACAATTGTTTCTCATTACATTTTGCGCGGCTTTATTATCACTATAGACAAGCGTTATTAACAATATTTCGGCACTAAAAGGTCTGTCTTTTTTATTGCTACACACGTTTGTCGACAATTAGCCATATGGTGCGTGCAGGGAGAGTGTTTAAAGTAAGTATTTCGTTTCTATCGAAAAACTATGATACTAACACATTTGAGGGAACACATTCACGAAATCCTTCAAAATTATTATTTATTGTTGCTGAAATTGCTAGCATATTATGTTGGGAATCTAGTCCCAAAAAGATGTATATTTGAATTCAGTACCTAAGTGCACTAAATTCCTAACACGTGCGTCAGGTGATAACCTAGCAGACAGCTACAGTCTGTAAACTTCCCAGGCTTATCGACTATGAAAGATTTAGAATTGCTTTAGAAACTTAGATTAGGCTGAAACTGTAGTATAGTTTCCGCGTATTCCTTTCGTTTCTCCGTACATGTATTGCAGCTGGAATAATGAAATTTGTTTTACGTATGGCTAATGGTCGTGCCAAGGAACCTGTTGAATTTCATGTTTCTATCTGTCTTGTAAGTGTGTGAATAAGTAAAATAATATATGAAAATAAACAAAATTGACCAAAAATGAGAAAATGAAGCTCAATCTACGGTAGAAAGGGTCTAGATACAACAAAAAGTCATAGGACCAAAGTTGTAGGATCTTTTCATTTTAAGAACCGAAAGTGCAATCCGTTTGTCGATAGGAATTACCGTTTAGCCACAAAGTACTTCGGAAGTCTGCACCATCATTAAATTTGGCTGAACATTTCGATATTTTTCGGGGGTAAAATATTAAATATTTGAACATATTGGAATTTTTCCATCGGTTAGAGGCTAAAAACTATCATTTTGTAAAATTTTAAATTTCTAGCGCATACAAAATGTTGAAAGTTAAAATCCACTGACCAGAATTCAAAAAGACGACGATGCACAATGGCTATGAACTTAAAAAGTAATCACTGGGGGGTCCAACCCACAATGCAAATCTCCCCCCCCCCCACACACACACTTTTCATGAAATAACTTAATACAATGGTATTAACTGAACAAGGGACTGCTTCCAAAGTAAAATTCTAAATCGATGATGCTTGTTGTCTAAAGGGGTCCAAAATCCAAGTTATCGGCCCCTCATAATGGTACTACTCACAGGTAAAGTAGACCTATGGTGTTCCTCACATAATGGCACCATCCATAGGTAACGCTGATCCGTGGCTTTCCGCATATAGTGGTACTAATGACATGAGCCGCCCGGAACCGTAATCTTCCTCACATAGTGATCCCAGGCAACGTAAACCCATGGTGTTTCGCATATAGCGGTAGTACTCACGGGTACTATAAACCCATAGTGATTCACCCACGATGATACTTATCACAGACCCAAGTAGCTCCTCACAAAGTGGTACTAATCGCAAATAAATTCGACCCATGGTGTTAATCGCGTGATGGCACTAATCACAGGTAATCTCATGGTTGAAGATCCATCATTCATTGGTCATCCCTTTTAGCCGCCTCGTACGACAGGCAAGGGACACCGTGGGGGTATTCTTCATCTGCGTACCCCACCCACAATTGGGTGGTAAATCCCTTAGAAGACTACGAGGTGTAATTTCTGGTTGGTCAGGCATGGCGATCACCGCGGAAAGTTTGTTTTGATTTGAGCCAGGTTTCATGTTGTGGAATTCAATCGTCAGGTTACCTAGCACATACCTATCTACGAAATATCACTAATATTTGTCCCAAATGGAACCTAATAATTGCTTTTACACAAATAAAGTTGAAATTCTGCGGTAAATTAAGAAATAGTACGAAATATTTTACTTGCAGAAAATGATATGGATACATACTTTACTACCTTACAACTATTTTTCTTTTTCTGCTGCGTCCCAGCGCTTCCGTACGTGTTTTGTTTGTCAAACACTTTCGTGTGTGATGTCTTTGCTCAGTGAAGTTGTTTGCATTAATTAGGTGACACTTTCTTCATGTTGCTCATTCGTTTTGTGTCCTAACTCATTAATTAAATTACATATTTATTGCTGTTTGAACTGCCCGCACTAGTCATATGGACAAAGATCATGAGAATTCACAGACATAACACTCCCATTTAGCCCTGAACCTCAAGAAAGAAAGAAAAGAGGGCACGAGCAGCAGAATGCAACATAAGGGAGTCCTGTCTACAGCTCGTAAGTATGTATACATATTTCTCTAGCAACGACGGTATTTCTTAATTTACCGCAGATTTTTCACTTCATTTGTGTAAAAGGAATTGTTATGTTCCATTTGGGACAAATATTACAGTGACATTTCGTAGATAGGTATTCGCTACATAACCCAATCGTCATTTTCTAGACCTCCTTTATTAGTGACACTTCGTTGCAGGACGGGGGGGGGGGGGGGGTTGAGGAGTAAGGAGGGAGCTACAGCGGTTCCTTTGATTTTCCTCACTCATGTTCAAGCTTAATTTATATTTCGACTTTGCTGAGTAAATAACAACAGTATTTAAAGTGTTGCAATTATACCGCCAGATGTCTCAGGGCTATGTATAATCGATTCATATTTTTTTTTTGTGTCAGAGATTGCCAAACGAATATCGAAGATAACCGAGTTCTACCGATTCAGCACTAGGGAGCCGAAGTATCACTAAAAGTTTCGCGGACAGCACATTTTTCTCTGGAACTACTAAAGGTATCAATCTGAAACTTGATAGACAGGCAGGCTAAACATTTTCAAACATTTTTATGAGAGGAAATTACGAATAATACTTTCAAAGGGAGTTAAGTTCAGTAAACAACAAGGAACATTTTTTGATATCTGGGGTCTGGCAGACTTCATGATAAGAGATGAAAATTAAAATCCACAGCCTGTTTCCAGTCATTCGACCGGGTCAGGAATGGAATGAATTAAGCCTCATATAGCGCGAAGGTAGGAACTGTGGCGGCTGCCGAAACCCGGTGGCCATGATCGTTAAGGCGTTGAAAACTAAACGGTCTGACACCGAGGTTAGCCGGTTTGAGTCCCGTTGGTCGAAAAAAAAAAAAGTTCACCATTGTAGAATGCTGGCCGGCGGGGTAGGGGAGGTGGTGGTATACAATTTCTAATCACTAGTCTGCGTGCCAAAAAGCCTGGATTGAATTCCAAACCTCTCCGCAGTACTCATATGGAGTGCGGACATATGGCGCTGTTGATGGTGATTCATCCGTCGGATGGGGACGTTAAGCCTTGAGCAGACCCCTTGGTGCTATTCGATAGGAGTAGGCTATGTGCCGGCACCAGGTTTCACCCTCTCCCTTCCTACTATCATACATCACGTCATTCATTTCATCTCATTAACTCCTCTGATGAGGTTGACGTCAGGAAGGGCAACCGGTCATAAAAACCCGATACGACAGATTCATCTCACCTCATACCCAAATTTGTAGAGAAACAAGACGGGTTTGAAAAACAAACAAACAAACAAACAAACAAACAAACAAACAAACAAACAAAGTCTTGCTAGAATGAAAGAAGACAGGGGAAAACCGCAGTACCTGGAGAAAAACCTGTCCCGCCTCCGCTTTGTTCAGCAGAAATCTCACGTGGAATGACAGGGATTTGAATGATAGAACCCAGCGGTGAGAGGCCATTGCACTGCCACCTGAGCCACGGAGGCTCTATGATACCAGATCTATCTTTCTTTCTTTCTTTCTTTCTTTCTTTCTTTCTTTCTTTCTTAATCCGTTTATAATATAGGGCTGATGTTCTATCGGACTCGACGAGGGACCTCTACCGCTTAAAGGGCAGTGTCCTGGAGAATGAGACTTTGTGCCTGGGATACAACTGGGGAGGAGGACCAGTACATCATCCAGGCAACCTCACCTGCTATGCTGAACAGGGACCTTGTGGCGAGGGTATGGGAAGATTGGCAGGGACAGACAAGGAAGAGGAAGGATGCCATCCCGGAATTTGCACGGAGGAGAAGTGAGAAAACCATGGAAAACCACTTCGAGGATTGCTTAGGAGGGAATCGAACCCTCCCCCCTAATCAGTTGACCTCCCATGGCTGAGGGGACACCGTTTCATCCCTCGTGCCACTTATCAAATTTCGTGGCAGAGCCGGGAATCGAACCCGAGCCTTGGGAGTGGCAGCTAAGCACACTAACCACTACACCACAGAAGCGGATGATTTTATTCTGTACAGAGCAATACATGAGATGTGAGCAACTGCAAAAATAACTCGACAGTGATGTGAGAGCAGGCAAATGGTATGATGATAAACGGGGGTTAGAAGTCAGGTTGTGACTTTCACTAATAGGAAAAAGTCCTCTCAGTATTGATTACTGCGTTGATGGGGTGAAAGTTCCTTATGAGGGTCACTAAGTACCCAGGTGTTAATATAAAGAAAGATATTCATTGGCGTAATCACATAAATGGGATTGTACATAAAGGGTACAGATCTCTGCACATGGTTATGAGGGCATTTAAGAATTGTAGTAAGGATATAAAGGAGAGGGCATACAAGTCTCTGGTAAGACCCCACAAGGATTACTTAATTCGAGAGCTCCATTTATTCTCGGTTATTTCCGACAAAAGAGAAGCATTACGAAAATGTTGCAAAGTGTGGGCTGGGAAGACTTGGGAGAAGGAAGACGAGCTGCTCGACTAAGTGGTATGTTCCGAACTGTCAGTGGAAAGATGTCGTGGAATGACATAAGTAGAAGAATAAGTTTGACTAGTGTTTCGGAAAGTACGAAATATCACAATATGAAGATAAAGATGGAATTGAAAAGAACAAATTGGGACAAAATTCGTTTTTAGGTAGGGGAGTTAGGGATTAGAATAATTTACTAAGGGTGATGTTCAATAGCTCTTCTAATTCTTTGCAATCATTTAAGAAATGGCTACGAAAACAACAGGTAGGGAATCTGCCACCTGTACGACTGCCCTAAATGCAGATCAGTGTTGACTGATTGATTGATTGATCGGACTATGATACTAGATACTTTACAAAAATATAAGGTACCGGTTGAGGGTTAACAGACCGCGAAATTAAAATTCGATCAAGGACTTAATATTTATTATTTCATCTCAGGTCTACAATGACACAGTGCAGACTGTACAACTAACACACTACATTATACGTCAAGCCAACACAATTACAACTCTGCCGGACAAAGCAACAATTTAAAACCTCTTTTCTCTCTGACCCCCTTCTCCTCTCTTACAGACAACAAAACTTTTCCAATTTAACGACTCCATTTTTTGTCCTATTCATTTTATTACTTTCCTTTACTTCACTTATTACATCGTGTTGTGTTCTCTTCCCGATTGGCTATTAAGGTATCTACCAAGAACTTTCTTTCCAGTATGCAACGATAATAATAATTATTATTGTTGTACCAGTTAACGTCTGTCTCCCACATGGAGTGCATACATTCGCATACCTTACAGTATCTACTTTATGCTATCAAATAGTATTAATGATATGACTACGAGACCCGTGCGAGAAATCTCGCATATTTATTAAGTACGTGGTGAAGTAGCCCCTTGGTGAACTAAGGAATACACAAATCAGTACACTATTAGACAGTCTTACTTACCACTTATTGTAATCTTTGCTTTTTTCACATTTTCGATATCCACTTGAACGGAAGCAAATACAAGTGCATATTGTACTGACGAATGTTCCCGAAGTAATTTTTGGTTTTACTATCATTATTTTCTTAACTGATAATTACAGCATATTATAATGACATAAAACATGCGTCCGAACGGCCAAAACGTGAAGTGGACAGCGCGTATTTTCCTACAGCAACAGTATTTGCAAATCGCACACTTTGTACAATTTTTCAAACTCATTTTTTTAAAAAGAAATTACCAATACTTATGAAATGAGAGTGTAATTACTCACTGCTAGCGTCTATTCTCTTTCATTTGTCACTATCGATTACTTATGAGCGCCGAAAAAGGGACGTATACTACTGAAATAATAATATATATGATGATGATGATGATGATGATGATGATGATGATACACTGGTGGTGACGTACGTCAATAAAGTGGAATTGCTGTTCCATCCATCGTTCGTATGTTTGTGAATAAATCCTACAGATCTTTTCACGAAGTGCCGGGATTTTGTGACGTCTAGATCAGGGTTTTCAAATTTATGAGAGCCCTGAGAGGCACATTGGAACCTTAGGGACGATCGCGGGCCGCACTTTAATAAAAATTATTCCGCAAAATAGGACAGAGGTACTAGTATGAAATAATAAGCATAGGTCAATTGAAATTAAGGTTTAATAATTTGAATAGCTGTTTTAAAATTACACAAAATAGTGAAATTAAAAATAAACACTATTATACCCAAGACAATTGAATTTTGAAGAAGAGCACTCAACAATGTCAGTTCATTTGAATTAATAAAAAGTGGCAAAAAGAAAAAAAAGAATACTGAAAGAAAAATTGAAATGAATAACGTACTCAAAATAAAACTTGAAGGAGGACAATTTAGTGGAAGTACTGTAGTGTAAAGGGAACAGTGATATACCGTTGAAAGAGCCTAAAATTCCAGCAAAGTACTTCTAGAAGTACTTCTCTGAAATTTTTTTAAAGCGTGTAGCTCTGGGTATCAGCCAGTACTACCAATGAGACAATAATTGGAACCGCTTCTTACACCAATGGCAATTAAAGTATTTCTTGGTACTAATTGCATGCTACGTTGCATACAATGTCCACACTGAAGTTGGCATGAAGTTCAAGAATTGATGTAGATCCCGTAGACATTTTGATAATGGTTAAGACGTAGCAGTGGCATTTGTGAGGGCTCATTTTCCGTCGAAGTTTGGATTTTAGTTTTTTAAATAAAAGTAATATATTCAGCCCAAGTGAATACTTAAAAACAGGCAATCATATTAAATAATGAATTATTTCTGACTTGGGTCTGTAATAAAGGTTATAAAAATGCATATTTCTTGAACGAATTATGAACTAGTTTTTTATAATACTTTTTCACATTTCTTAAAATATGTTTTTAAAACCTCGTGGGCCGCAGAATATGGTTTCAACGGGCGCATGTCTGATCTAAATAATAATAATAATAATAATAATAATAATAATAATAATAATAATAATAATAATAAAATAATAATAATAATAATAATTTTTGTTTTAGTCCCACTAACTACTTTTATGGCTTCCGAAAATGCCGAGGTCCGAAATTGTATCCCGCGGGAGATCTTTTACATGCCAGCAAATCTACCGACACAAGGCTGACGTATCTTAGCACCTTCAAATACCAGCGGACTGAGCTAGGATAGAACCTGCCAGCTTGGGCTCAGATAGCCAGTGCCGTAATTATCTGAGTCACTCAGCCGGGCTCTTAGTGTTTTAATTCTTTTGGATTTCCTTTCTGTTGGTATATATCACTCCTCTCCTTTTCAATGATTATATAGAACAAGCGGTAATAGAAATCAAAGAGGAATTTGGAAAGGGAATCACAATCCAAAACATAATTCAACATTTTGGGAGTAATATTACGAGTGAGAGAACGCGTGTGACGTCAATCTTTCTTTTCCATTATTAAATTTGTTATTCTATTCAACTTCCGGCCTAAATTCAGTTCCAGAAAAACAGCCTAAAATCGTTTGTTTCTTTACTCGTTTTCTTTTTTATTCAAATCCTAGCCAAATTAATTTATTTACATAATTCTTTCTGTAATGCGTTCCTTGGCTCAACACCCTGAGTCGTTTTTTGATTTTTTTAAAATGTCAACACCGAATGGGCTTAGCAGTTTGCCTTTTTCTACCACTACGAGCACTAATATGAGTCAATGCAGTGTTTCACTTGAGCACCACTACGAGCGCTATTATTTAGGGCTTAAATAAACACTGCATTGACTCATAATAGCGCTCGTAGTGGTGCTCAAGTGAAACGCTGCATTGACCCATTAGCGCTCGTAGTGGTGCTCAAGTGAAACGCTGTATTGACTCATAATAGGGCTCGTAGTGGTGCTTAAGTGAAACAATGCATTGACTCATAATAGCGCTCGTAGTGGTGCTCAAGTGAAACACTGCATTGACTCATAATAGCGCTCGTAGTGGTGCTCAAGTGAGACACTGCTTTTAATCATAATAGCGCTCGTAGTGGTGCTCAAGTGAAACGCTGCATTGACTCATTAGCGCTCGTAGTGGTGCTCAAGTGAAACGCTGCATTGACTCATTAGCGCTCGTAGTGGTGCTCAAGTGAAACACTGCATTGGCTCATATTAGCGCTCGTAGTGGTGCTTAAGTGAAACACTGCATTGGCTCATATTAGCGCTCGTAGTGGTGCTCAAGTGAAACACTGCATTGGCTCATATTAGCGCTCGTAGTGGTGCTCAAGTGAAACAATGCATTGACTCATTAGCGCTCGTAGTGGTGCTCAAGTGAAACACTGCATTGACTCATTAGTGCTCGTAGTGGTAGAAAAAGGCAAACTGCTAATCTAATCGACCGCTTAACGAGGATTAAGAAGAGGATTGTAATTTTTAGGACTAAACAAAGAATATATTCTGACATTGTATCATCTTTTATTTAGGTAAAATTCGTAGCTCATATTCCGAGGATATTTTCAACATTGAATTGCTTGCCTGAAGGACTAGAACTATGGATTTTTTGGGGAAACAGGTAGCCTCCTCCTTTATCTGTCAATTGAGACATTAAACATAATTGTAAGTTAAATACTGTCACCGATATACGTGTTCGATCCAAACATGAAAAGCGTTTTAAAATTTTTATTTTTCCCTGTCTGATTTAAAAGTACTAACAGATAACCCCGTTGAGACTGGATGGTAGAAAATGACGTTGTTCAGCATCGAACTGTTGACTGTAGCCACCACAGCTTCTTTAGTATTAACGGAGTTCCATGTGATACGCATTGCCAAGTAGAGGAGGTGCGTTGACAATGGGAGCACTCTGTACAATGAACTGCTAGACCAAATCATTTGAGACTGATCCTCATTATTCAAGTCACGAAGAGAGAGGTTGGCCCACACTGGATTGCTAAATACAAATAATAACAGACTCAAGGATATGGGAGCCTTCTTTCTTCTATTAATTGACGGTAAATATGTAGGCCACACTACGTATTACGAGGAAGTAGGCCGCGCAGGTGCTCCGTTAAGCAGACAGTCCGCATGAACACGACCACCACACGATTTTGGCCCAGTCTACTCACACATTACATCCCTATGTACTTTCAGAATATTAATCTGATCAGGGGATTTCATATCTGGGCCGATTCCTTGGCATCACGGCCTTCGTTACACAGGGTCCAGTTTCGATTACCCCATGTAGATGGGGGTGGAAGAATAATACCCAAGGAATATCCCGCCTGTCGTAAGGGGCGACTAAAAGGGGCTCTGAACTTGGGAGCGTGGGTTGGCGACCACGGGACCCTTAGTTGAGTCTTCGTATTGCTTCCACATACTTGTGCTAGGCTCCACACTTTCACTTATCCTGCCTGACCTCCCTTGGTCAACACTTGTTCTTTTCCGACCCCGACGGTATTGGAGCATTCGAGGCCTAGGGAGTCTCATTTTCACGCCTTTCGTGGCCCTTCTATCCCCTTGACCGATATCTTCTTTTTTCGAAAAGTATCTGATCCCTTCCATTTTTCTCGCTGATTAGTGTTATATAATAGTTTTTACAAGCTGCTTTACGTCGCACCGACACAGATAGGTCTTATGGCGACGATGTGATAGGAAAGGGCTAGGAGTGGGAAGGAAGCAGCCGTGGCCTTAATTAAGGTACAGCCCCAGCATTTGCCTAGTCTGAAAATGGGAAGCCATGTACAACCATCTTCAGGGCTGCCGACAGTGGGGTTCGAACCCACTTCTCCCGGATGCATGCTCACAGCTGCGCGCCCCTAACCGCACGGCCAACTCGCCCGGTGATTAGTGTTACATAGAGGATGGTTGACCAGCTGTACTTAGTCTATAAACAATAATCATCAACATCCGGATTCGATTCTCGGCCGGGTCGGAGATGTTTACCCACGTCTGGAATAATTTGGCTTCCTACTTATAACATCGCGTGATCAAAGAAGACACGTAATGCCGTGCACTGGTGACATTTCCTGTTTACCTGAGAAAAATAATAAAAAATAATTAAAACATAAAAGAGATCCGCTTGGTTACAGTAATCTAAACTGACACGCATGCAATATAAATGGCATAGAATCAAAATGCAAGTGACTGCCAATATCAGGTGCAGTTTCTATCAATTTGTTTGTCACGCCATAACAGGGAAACGGTAGAGTGGAATTTCATGAACAATTGTATTGAAGTTAAAGGTAACGGCCATTAAGTTCTTAGCTACTCTTTTTATTATTCGTATAACAAGAGGGTTAAGAGGAAGGCCTTAACAAAAAAATAACAAAAACGCCAATATCTCCATTAATAATAATTATTATTATTGTTATTATTATATTTTAATATACAGGGTCTTTCGTAAAGAATGAACCGATTTCATCAAGCTATATTTTCTCACCAGTCAGTAGTACAAGATTAAACCAAAGACACACATGTTTGACCGATGTTCAAGTTTAGTCCTACAAGTGTTCAATATGACCATCACCAGCAGCACGGACCACATCAGGGCGATAAGGAAATTCCTCTCAAACACGTTGCAGCATATCACGATCCACTGAGTTGATCACACGTGTTATCCGCTCTTGAAGGTCATCCAGTGTAATGGGTAGTGGCGGAACATGAACTTTGTCCTTGACGTATCCCCACAGGAAGAAGTCGCAGGGAGTGAGGTCTGGGGATCTGGGAGGCAATGCGAGTAGAGCACGATCCGTAGCAGTGTTGAATGGAGTCGGGGGCAGGGGCGGGGAGGGGAGGAAGGTGTGGAGCACTCTACTGACTACTAATAGAAATGTGAGGCCACGCCCTTTGTAATGTTATGCGACTCGTTCCGCTGTGTGGCTTGAGTACGGCACAATAAGCCTTCGAAATCGGTTCATTCTTTAATAAAGACCCTGTATGTAAGAGGAACTTACGACATTAATTTCCTTTTAGTATTCATTACACCGAGCTCGATAGCTGCAGTTGCTTAAGTGCGGCCAGTATCCAGTATTCGGGAGATAGTGGGTTCGACCCCCACAGTCGGCAGCCCTGAAGATGGTTTTCCGTGGTTTCCCATTTTCACACCAGGCTAATGCTGGGGTTGTACGTTAGTTAAGGCCACGGCCACTTCCTCCCCACTCCAAGCCTTTCCCTGTCCCATCGTCGCCATAAAACCAACCTTTGTCGGTACGACGTATAGCAACTTGTTAAAAAATTAAAATGTATTAATTATTGTTATTGGAAGAATCAAAGAAAAGTCATATCTCCGTACAGGTAAAGGCTTCCACTATTCGTAACGTCGTCTTCTCCATGGAAACGCCGGGATGATACCTAACTTAGGGCCACGGCCGCTTCCTTCCCTCTTCCTTGTATATCCCGTCCAATCTTCCCATCCTTCCACAAGAACCCTGTTCAGCATAGCAGGTGTCCTCCCCCCCCACTTGGGCGATGTACTGGTCCTCCTCCCCAGTTGTATCCCCGACCCAAAGTCTCAAGCTCCATGACACTGCCCTTGAGGCAGTAGAGGTGGGGATGCCTCGTTGAGTCCGAGGGAAAAACCGAACCTCGAGGGTAATCACATTAAGAAAGAAAGAAAGAAAGAAAGAAAGAAAGAAAGAAAGAAACCAAGGACCAAGGGGGATGTTTTCATTCCCCTCCCCGAAGGGGAGGGGCGGGCCACCTAGAAGGTAACGCCTTCTCTCTGGCCAGGAGATTTGGCGGGGTTCGGGGATTTGGAGTGGTTTGAAGTTAGAGGGGGGCGGTGTTAGGTTTTTGTGAGGTGGGGGTGTTTGGCCTCCTGGCTAAGGGTGCAGTACCTGCTCTTGTGCTTTTTATTGAGTTTTTACTAAAGATACATTTTGTTACAATACATGTTTGGTTTACAATACAAATGAGATTACAAATACATATAGAGATTACAATGAGGTTTTACATAAAGTGGTGGTATGGTTGCGGGTTGGACGTGGTGTTAAGGTAGGTTTGGGATGTTAGGAAGTGGAGGGTTGTTGTGATGTTTGTGATGGAGGTGGCTAATAGTCGGAGAAGGTCTAGTATTGGGAGGGGTGGTATAAAGTAGTTGGTTTGAGGAATGGGTGGATGGATGACTGGTGGAGGGGTTGGGGGTGGCGGTGGGCGTGGGCGGCGGTGGGAGTTGTTACGGGTGGGTGGGGGTGGGGAGCGGGACTGCTCTACTCGGTGGTACTGAGAGTTGACTCGGACGCCGGTGGTGACGAGGTGGTGTACATCTTCTTCAGCGGGGAGATGGATGCGGACCATGTATGTCGGGCCGTTCCTGTTGAATATTCTGAACGCTCTGAGGGCTGGGATGCCTGCTGTTTTGAGTTGCTCGAGGATGTCGCTTGTGGTTATTGTAGGGTCAATGCCCCGGATGACACAACTCGGTGCTGGCTGCTGGGGTGCTGGTGGAGTGGCAGTTGCTTCTTCTTGTTGTATGGCTGGCTGAGCTGTGCTGGTTGGTTCTACTTGGTTGGGCGTTGCTTCTTCTTGAGGTGTGATGGTTGCGTCTACTCTGTTGACAGGGGATTGCTGGGTGCTAGGTTGTGAGGGACAGAGGGGGGTGATGGGTATTGACATTATGGGAGAGGGGTGCATAGAAGTGGTGGTAGTAATGATAGAGGTGTGGGTAGGAGTGATGGCCGAGGTAGTGATGGTAGTAGTGGTAGTGGTTATTGATATGGCGGAGGGAGGTGGTGGGGGTTCCTGGGTTGCGGGTTGATTTTCCATGACAGTGGGGAGAGTGTTGGGGTTTTCATCCAGTTGCTGCATTATATAGTCAGGGGTTGGTACCACTGTGTATATCCTGTTGTTTATTTTTGCTCCGTCGACCTCCAAAACTGATGCGTCAACGTCATTTCTGAGGTAGACCAAGACTTGCGTGGACGGTTGAGAGGTTGCGCTGTCCAGGAGTCTGCGGACATCGTAGACTCGGAGGCCGGCTTTCCGTAGTTGGGTCCTGATGACATGTTCTGATAGGCTGGTTTCCACACCTGTGATGAGGGAGAGATAATACATGATTTTGTGGGGAGGCGACAACCAACTAGGAGTCTGCCTATTTCTGCTTGTGTGGGCCGACTGGGTTGCGATTTTAGAGTTGAGGGCACCCCAGCCGAAAAAAATTCAGGTGTTGAGTTGATCTCGAGTATGGAGAGGAGATGTGAAGAAAGAAAGAAAGAAAGAAAAAAGACTACTACTAACAATAATAATAATTACAACGGCTTTTCATCTGCTAAGGAGTTTAATAGACGAAAGCAAGGCAGAATATTTAATGAAATTAATTTTGTGAGGTGTTAGTCAATCTAACATGATTTATTGCACCTGGGCACTTTTAAATAATAACCAATTACGTCAGGATTCGTTGGAGCAACACTTAACACGGGAGTACGGAATACGGTTTGCAGCCGCAGTCCAAAAATGAAGAAAAATAATAATCCGTAAATCATCTTGTAACAAGTGCAATAAATGTCTTGAGATAGAAATTGTAAAGAAGAAATTTATCTTGGAATCACCGTAGAGCGGTTCTTCGCTTCATCAATACGTCAGTGACCCGGTCTGGGAAATGCACGTGGCAAGATTTGGTGCATGCGCAGTAGGAGACATGCCTCCCTAGCTCCTGCTCCGACTACACTCTCGCTTTGTATGTCTCTCTCTCTCTCTCTCTCTCTCTCTCTCTCTCTCTCTCTCTCTCTCTCTTTCTCTCTCTCTTCCCTCCCGTTCGTGCTGAACAAATGCAAACGTACTAGAAATTTCCATATTTCTGTGAAAGTAACACACACACAAAAAAACTGGTTTACTATTAAAACGATGCATACATGCATACATACTTTTTGATGTTAAAAATATTTTGGTGTAAAAAAAAGGGAACAGGGGGAATTGCCGTGTCCTTTCGTTAATGGATTTTTTTATATCCACCTTTCCGAGAAAATGGTCTCTTGCCATCCTCTATTTAGAGTGCAAAAAATCGATTGATGTGTTTTTTTAAATATATCGTTTGTAATTTTTTTTGAATATTTAATAAACTTTTTTAAATACGGTTCAGGTGTCCCTTTGAGTGTGTATACAGGTAGGCAAATGTAATATGGGAGCCGCACACATGAAACGCTTGAATTATAATGAGCGAATGATGTGTTTTAATAATTCATGTACTTCCCGTAATAGCAAGTAAGCAAATATTCTGCACTGCATATCCTTTTGATATTCAAAGTGTCATTCTGTACAGCACTAAAAACTTGACCCAACCGAATAATAATAATAATAATAATAATAATAATAATAATAATAATAATAATAATAATAATAATAATAACATTTCACGCTGGAAAGTAATTGAAAAAATCCTCAATGATTACTCAATGTTTTGTCCTTCCAGAAGTCGTCTTCTCTTCTACCGCTTTTCCCATATCTGTGGGGTCGCGGGTGCGAAGTGCATCGCACATGTGGATTTGGCCATGTTTTACGTCCGGATGCCCTTCCTGACGCAAACCCTATATGGAGGGATGTAATCGCTATTGCGTGTTTCTGTGGTGGTTGATAGTGTAGTGCGTTGTCAGAATATGAAGATGAAAGTGTTGGAATAAACACAAACACCCAGTCCCCGAGCCAGAAGAATTAATCACACGCTATTAAAATCCCCGACCTCGCGGGAATCGAACCCGGGCCCCTCTGAACCGAAGGCCTCAATGATGACCATGCAGCCAGTGAGTCGGATTTTCGGACTTCTAGAAGTAATTCAGCAAAAAAGTACTGAATTTAGAAAAAGAATCAATTATTGCACCGTTTTCCATAAAATTGTATTATAATAAAATAAAATACCTTTTCTGGTGTTTTTAAAATATAAAACAGTACAAGTACCAGTATCAGTAGGAAATTTAAACATTTCCTGATTTTACACTCAGAATTTCGCGGCCCGACAAGTACTAATTTTGTGGCCCACGATATATTTATCTTTTATCATAATCACAAAAGTAACATAGAAACTAGAAACCAAACAATTTTTTTAATTTTCTTACGATTTAAAAGAAATAGCATCTGAACATTAAATATTCGATTATTTAATTTCCAATAGCAAACTGACTAACACTATTTCGATTTAACAGTTTGGCCAATGCAATGTTTGTTCACAAAAGGGAGATAATCTAGGTGATAGGCGCCCCCATTATAGAATCCAAATGATCGGCTTTAAACTCAGTCCACATGAACAATATTTCTTTTATCTGTTGTTTAGATATTAGCGGGCTTTGAGGTAAAACACAAAATTAAAACTGTCAACCGGACTTCAATTGGTGATTTCAATGCTTTAAGGGATATGGAAAGTAATCACGTCTCTATCTACCTGCAGTGTTGATGGTGCATCTGAAAAACTTCAAGTAGAAGTAACATACACTACTTTCAATGTGACTGTTTGTTAAAAGAAAAAAAAAATCCACAGATGCAGCTTCAGAGACCAGCAACATTCGGCGTGGTCAGTACTTGGATGTGACCACCCAGTTCTACCACTTACTGACACACGTAAACTACTTTGCTAGTCATGTTTATTGAATGTAAATTGTGACCTAGGGCACACACATGCCAAGCACAACACACACAAACACTCAAAGCTCACACATACAGCCAAAATACATACACATGTGGAGTTCAGCAACATCGGGAGTGGTCACCTACTGGATGGGTGACCAGCTTCCATGCACCTACAGTGCAAAAATAACTAAAATTAATTCCAAACTTTAAAATTTACACACAACATATTTTTATTCAGTATAATGGAACACTCAACTGACTTCCCGCAATACAGACCGACAGAGGAGCTCCGATGGCAGCACCGGTATCGGTACGTCACATACCACCTATCTAATAGAGCTAGGTGGGCCATACAGATCCTAGGGCACTTACAGATATCTACCAGTCTCTTTCGGAAGACAAGTACCAGATCATTCACTAGCAAGTCGCATGGGTTCCGTCTATGTTCAAAACAACACGCTCTCTGAACAATTGTTTTCAAGATCTAACGAAGTTAAATCTCCTGAAATGAACCCTTATTAGTTTCCAGATTTATAAGTGGTACATTCGAAAGACACCCTTTCTGATATTGATAAGCTGAAGTCACAAAAGCGTACCCAGGATTGTGGCCAGATAAAAATAAACGTGACAAAGGCCTACTCCACTCAATAAGTAAAAAGTCTGTTTCAACAGTCAATCTTTCTTTCTTTCTTTCTTTCTTCCTTTCTTTCTTTCTTAATTCGTTTGCCCTTCAGGGTTGACTTTTCTCTCGGTCTCAGCGAGGGATCCCACCTCTACCGTCTCAAGGACAGTGTCCTAGAGCGTGAGACATTGGGTTGTGGGATACAACTGGAGAGGATGACCAGTACCTTGCCCAGGCGACCTCACCTCCTATGCTGAACAGTGGCCTTGTGGCGGGATGGAAATATCTGAATAGATAGAAAAGAAGAAGTGGGAAACCACGGAAAACTACTTCGAGGATGGCTGAGGTGGGAATCGAACCCCCCTATGTACTCAGTTGACCTCCGGAGGCTGAGTAGACCCCGTTCCAACTCTCGAACCACTTTCAAATTTCGTGGCAGAGCCAGAAATCGAACCCGGGCCTGCGAGGGTGGCAGCTAATCACACTAACAACTACCCACCGAGGCAGTATTTGTGATATACCACTTAAATAGTTTTTGTTAGTAATGTGCTCTCTTAACTTATCTACAAGAAACAGCTGAGTAGAAGTTCGTGCCTCGTAGGAAGCCTGTTGGCTTCCCTAATTAAAAATAACAAATTAATTATTCGTGCGGTCTCCAGGATCCTAAATGGTCTTTCAAGAGGTATTAATTTGAGACCGCTGTATTACAAATTGTGAAATGAAGGTTTTATGCACTGGATATTAGTAAATATTTGGACACACTATGCAACATGGAAATGACTGCATAGAAAAACGAATCATTCTTGGAAATGTTCCTGGGTGGAAGAGTTCCCACTCGATGGTCGAACATTATAATGATGATGATTATGATGATGATGATGATGATGATGATGATGATGAGGATACCTATTGAAAGGGGGCTAACATCTAGGTCATCGGCTGCTAATGGTACGAAATGAGACGAAATGAAACGAAATGCAACGACAATTTAGAAGTCCAAACTTCATCCACTGACCGGAATTCAAAACGTGATAATGAAGAATGAAAGGATGAATCAGTGGACCCGACCCGCAATGCCTCGCCTTCCCAGACACTACACTAAAACAATAGTATTACTGACCAAGGGACTGCTTTCAAAGCACAATCTTGAAACAATGATTCTTGTTATCTAAAGGGGTTCAAAATCCAGGTCAACTGCCCCTCATAATGACACTTATCGCTAGTAAAGTAGAACCATGGTATTTCTCAAGTTGTGGCACTCATCAAAAGTAGCGTAAACTCACCGTGTTCCAATGGTACTACTCACACGTATTGTACGTCGCACAGGTAACGCAGACCTATGACGTTTCTCACATAATGGCGTCATTCGTAGGCAGCGCAAACCCATGATGTTCCTCAAATAGTGGTACTAATAACAGATAACGCCCAGACCCGTGATGTTTGGAACAGTCTCTGCTGCTACTAATCACAAAACCTATTGTGTATACCTAACATAGTGGTACTACTCGCAAGTAAAGCCGATCCATGGTGTTCCCACGTGATGGCACAAGCAGTTTCATGGATCTAATTCAATCATTCCTTGGTCGCACCTTTTAGTCGCCTCTTACGACAGGCAGGGGATACCGTGGGTGAATTCTTCGTCTGCATCCCCCATCCACAGGGGGGTTCCAATATTATCAAGAATATGACTGGGTTCAACATCTTTGGTGTGGCAAGTCTGTCCGAGAAGCGCAAGGGAGGAGAACAACTGAGCGAGAGTCTCCTCAGAGATCACGACGATCCTCAGAATTAAGGGAACGATGAGCGAGCGAGAGAGAGAGAGGTTAGTAAATGCATTTTGTGGTGTTATCTTCGTTGTTTTATTTATTTAGTTAATTAATTATTAATGACAAAAGGAGAGAAAACTGGACATCAGTTTCCGCACTTACACCACAGTACCATTAGTATTCTAATTAATTCTGAACCATTAATTCAGTGTCTGGTTCCTAAAGAAGAAGACGACGCCACACCTGCTTCATAACACAGCATGCAGTTGTATAAAATATATAGAGTTTTTATGAATATCAAACAGACAAATCAACTCAGCATACAGTACAAGTTATGCAAGTTAAACATAAGACAATACACAATGCATTGCCTACTATTAAATGCAATTCAGGGAGAGGAAAAAGAGGATTGAAAGAAACGAAACATATAAAACCGTTACACATAATTTTACCGAACAATGAGCGTAGAGGACTAAATAAAAAGGTCTACATCCTCATTGTACTAACAATCACCTGCATCCTTATACAAGGGAAGCAAAGAAAGATGTAGTGGATATATATTTAATATTTATTATTCTGCCATAGAATGTACTACCAGTGAAGGGGTATACTATGATATGGATTACCATATCCACTTAGGAAGGGAGGTTGAGTGTATTGACGTATTACTGTAAAGGGGAGTTCCCTTCCTTCTCTACGTCACCGAGGGGCAAGGTTCTCGTAAAGAGTGAATTGCAAAGAGCCAAAGTACAGGATGAAGTACTTGTTTTCGTTTAGGGACACGTCTAATGTATTGACCGAGTGTGTGATACAAGGAGTCCCTCAAGGGACCGATTGGGGTCCTTCCTTTTTTACTCTGTACCATAATTATTGTACTACTCAACTTAGTGCTATAATTAATTACATAATTGACTTCATTTTTAGAGAAGAATAGAATACCTGCCCCTGTGGATCAGTTGTGAATCGGAGGCCTCCGTATCCCAAGATTGCGGGTTCAAACACGGCAGAGGTAATCGGATTTTTGAAGGACGGAAAAAAAAGTCCATTCGACTTCATTTAAAGAAACTTCCGCCGTAGACGCCTATGAGAGATTCGGTTTACTGTGCCATCTAGTAAGCCCGAAGTGAACTGGAATGTCGAAGTTGACGAACAGACAGCCAGATGGCGTCGAACGAAAATTATTATTATTAACGTTTTTCCCAATTAAGGAGTGCGAATGAACTTATTTAGCAGGTGAATTTGCTTTCTTTCCTGCCCAGAATCTCTTCGTCCTCTCACTGTAGAGTTTCTTCCGTTCTTCCGTCCTTGCAGTGTTGGTTTTCATCTTGGGTTTTTCAGAAAAATGGTGTTTGTTCACCACCGTTCTAAAGATAGCCTTGTCCCATATAATTTCACCTGTTATGCTGATCCCTTGAATGTCTTTTCCAATTTCGATTATCCAATTATTCGTGGCTTTTAGTGAGGAGGCATAATTCTTCTTCTTCTTCTTCTTCTTCTTCTTCTTCTTCTTTCGGTTTGGCTAACTGTGGACCACGTTAATTCGATTTCAGTTGCTTCTGGGCTTTGATCTGCGCCCAGTAATCCTTCATTCTTTCACTTTGCAACCTTCTTCTCTATTCCGTCCATGGTGTTTGTGTCCGCAAACTAACTTTTCTTGGAAACTCGTTGTAATTTTTCCTGCTGCTTATTTCCGATCCTTGTATTCCCATTTCTGTTAGGTCCTTCTTCAGTTCCTGATGCCAGCGTACCACAGTTTCCCTGGTCTCAAAAAACCTTATTATCTGGTTGGTCAGTCTTCCCGAGTCCATTCTGTAGATGTGTCCAAAGAACGTGGCTTTCCTCTTCCGGGTGGTGTCTGAGACCTTTTCTATCTTGCGGCACAGTTCTTGGTTTGCTTTCTTTCTGTATGATTCATCCTCTGTTCTTTGGGCTCCTAGTATTTTCCTTCCGCTCCACCTGTTCTAACTTCTTGACCAATCCTACCTTCATCAAGTTCAAACATTCAGCTGCATATAAGGCTTCTGGACGGATTACTGTCTGGTAATGTCTGTGTTTTGCATTGATTGAGATCTTCTTCTCGTTATAGGTGTTCACACTTAGCTTGTATACCATGCTTATTTTGTTGATTCTCGAATTATTATTATTGTTGTACTTTCTTCGATTTTGGCCTACTTTAGACCACAGTAAAGAATTGACTTGCTGGTTAGTCCCTTTTTCTTCTCTCATAACTACTTCATTTCGCTGTGGTTTCTCTTCCTCCCTTCTGATCGCATGTTCTTGGACTTTTCATTTTGATTTCCTGGAACCCCTTGAATTTATCCATTATAGTTCGAAACACATCTCTATTAAAGATTTCTTTTGGATTGATACCAACTTCCTCCATGTCTTTTCTGGTTTCTTCTACCCATTTAGTTGTTGCCTTTAATTTGATGATGTAGTTAAAGATTTCCTTTATTATTATTATTATTATTATTATTATTATTATTATTATTATTATTATTATTATTATTATTATTATAGAGAGACCATCCAAGGAACAGGTAGAATTCCTCCCAAGATTTGGTACCGGTGACCGAGAAATGAATTATCAATATGTGAGAGGCGAGTTTGGAATAACGGTAATATTAGATTCGCACTGGATTCGAAACAGGAGTCTTTGAGAATCTACGCCCTTTGTTCTTGCCATTTCACGTCATCGAAGCGGAAAATACGGCAGCCGTCAGGTTCAGTATTGTATTATATGTGTGTTTATTGGAAAGAAATTCCTTGTTGTGGATATGTTTTGTGTGTGCGCTGACAGTAGCATTAGTGGTCTGAAATGGCATGGCATTGTTCCTTCCCCCCCACACCCCTGTGAATGCAATTTATAACCACCCACTTAAAGCCACCGAGAGCTCTGTCTGTCTGTCCGTCTGTCTGTCTGTCCTCTTCTCCTCCCCCTACTACTCGTATTGACAAGCCATTCACAAGAGAAATCTTTTCAAGTAATTTGTCTGTATTCGTCTGTTGTCCTGTATCATGGATGACGCATTAACTCTATTGCTGTTCATACGGGGTGCGTCGTTCAACAACAGGGCGATTCCTAAGCTCCATACAATCACAACTACTTGACAACTTATGGGAATTAATAATGAGACTTACTCCATTAATGCGTGTTGTAGATGCTCACTGCTTAACAGCAGGATTTAATTTTTTAAAATATTTAAAAATTTTCTTATTTAACTTAGCTCTTTTTTTTCTTTTTTGGCAGATATTCCGTCGGTGGATGCAGAGTGGGTCTCGGCCCACAAGTGGCCACGGCTGGTCCGTAGTCCAACAGCTCTGCACTCCGACCAGCCAACCAAGCAGAGGAGGGGTGGTCACGGCTCTACCATGGCTCTAGGCCTCTGTATTCGGAAGACGGAGAGGGGCTGATCCCCACCGTCAACTGTCCTGAGAATGGTTTTCCATTCTCCTACACTAAGGCGAATGCCGGGGCAGCCACAGCCGCCAACCCCCTCACCTTTTCCGAGCATCGTCTAAGAGGCCCGCCTCCCCCTTCAGGGGAGAAATGAAAACATGTTAGTAGTAGTAGTAAACAGATATTCACTCTGATGGTCATCTTGTAGCTGCAGATAAGTTCCGTTTCACTACTTAGAATAATGTGCTTTGCCTTGCAGGAAGACTATATATACTGGGTGGGCCATTTTGATCTATCGGAGCAAATATCTCGAAAACCACACATCGGATAAACAGAAATGGGTAATAAAGGTTGTTTGTTTCGGCAGGGGACATCCAATGGTACCAAACTCCACCCCGTACCTACACCCTCTGGGGGTCATTTTGGCTGACAGATGGCGCTGTAATCGACAAAAATTAAATTGGTTAAAAATCATCAAAAATGGGGACATTTCGAGAAAAATACATATCAGAAAATGAAAAGTAAATTTAAACAATATTTTCAAAATTGATATCCTGGGGCACTATTATTCCCCGGCGCACCCCATCCCCACTTATGGTAGTGGAAATTATTTCGAAATCGTCAATGGGAAACCAATTTTTAAAATCAAATCTTGGTTTTCCAGTACCGAATCGAACTTTTGATTTTTTTATTGATGCAAATTTATTTTTAGATGGCGCTGAAGATTTTTTAAACAATTTAATTTTTGTCGATTACAGCGCCATCTGTCAGCCAAAATGACTTTAATCACAGGTCAAACTGGGGTAATTTTTCTGGGGAATCCTAAACTGCAATTAAAAAATGGGGGTTCCTATTTAAGATTTCCTTCTCCCGCCCCACCCCCAGGGGCTATGGGTAGAGGGTGGAGTTTGGTATCATTGGATGTCCCCTGCCGAAACAAATGACTTATTACCCACTAGCAGTTTCCCGCTGGCTCCGCCCGCAATGTACAAAGTATGGTGTTGTTCGTTAGTGTCCTCACCCGGATGTATTTACAAAGTTTCGAGTTAATGAAATAAAGCACATGATCTGCTGTGGTAATAGAATGTAATATTGTCAACAAAACACATGAAAATACATCACACAAAGAAATTGAATCAAACGTTCCTTGGAACAACACTACGCGCCGAACTGTTAAAAAGTCCTTCAAAGAACTTCGTCATGGATACAAATGTACTCATAACCTTTCTCAGAATCTGCCAATTTAAGTAGTTATTACCTCAAAGGAAAGCGCTTGATCCACTGAGTATTTTTAGACCAAAACGAAGTGCGTACCTCAATTAGAACGAAAGATATGATTGCTTCAATGAGAAAAAAATGTTGAAGAAATGAGACGTCAAATTGAATGTGCACTCATAACTTTCCTCAGAATCAACCAATTTGAATAGTTAAAAGCTGAAATAAAATAGCTTGATACACAGTGTTCTTAGGCCAAAGCGAACTCTGTACCTCAATTAGAGCCAAAGATATGATTGCTTCAAAGAGACAAAAATTGAAAAAATCAAATAATTTGAGGAAGGTGGAAGTTAAGTGATTTATAGTACCTGATGACAAATTACCTTTCAGTTAAAACAATAATGAAGGAAATCGACCGATAGAATGGCCGAACTGACTGACTTTAGTTTTCATCAATTTTTTTAATATATAGATTTCTTTTGATCCGATGTGTAGTTTTCGAGATATTTGCTCCGATAGATTAAAATGGCCCACCCTGTAGATTTAGTTTCTTATTCCAGATCTGCACTTGACTTTGTCAAAATCTTCCCCATGTCACACCTTCAAGATTTTTTTTTTCAGTTGCAGCAAGGTTCCGTTGCAATGGTCACAGTGTCTGGTAGAAGAACTTCGTACTAGTGACCAAACTGGCTTCAAAGACGTAAAGTAAACTCGTGTCCTCATCCGGAGGTGGTGCAGCTCTCTTCAGGCACACCCCCATTGGAGGTGAGCTGCGTGTACCATTTGAACCACATACCATCCCTCCTGCCATTCTTAAATTTCTGGGAGTACCGGGAATCGAACCCGGGCCCCCGAGGACGGCAGCTAATAACACTAACCGTTACACTACGGAGGCGGACTTCAAAGACGTGATAGTAAGCTTTTGGACTTTTGCCATGTTCAGTCTGCAAGCCTCTGTGAATGTACTAACCGACACAATTCTGTACTTGTAACTAGTTATGTGGCCTCATTTAGTTCTACACTTCTTATCTTTAAAGCGTTTGAAACTGAGTTTAACCAGCGTCGTGATGGACTTCATAACAGAACCCATTATACTCCCAGGTAACCTATCCTCCTCCATTCGCCTCACATGATCCTATAAAGCAGGTTTATCGGTACAGCTTCAGCCATTGAGTTCATTCCCAACTTAGCCTTTATCGCCTCATTCGGAGTACCCTCCTGCCACTGTTCCCACCTGTTTGTACCAGTAATCATTCTCGCTACTTTCATGTCTGTTACTTCTAACTTATGAACAAGATTTCCTAGTCCACCCAGCTTTCACTCCCGTAGAGCAAAGTTGTTCTGAAAACAGACCAATGTGATGATGCTTATTGTTTAAAGGGGTCTAACATCTAGGTCATCAGCCCCTAATGGTACGAAATGTTACGTCAATTTAAAAATCCATAATCCTCCACTGTCCAGAATTTGAAAACGCGAGGATGAAGAATGAATGGATGGATATGAAGTTAAAACAATCAGTGGATCCGAACCGCAATTCCCCACATTCCCAGAAACTAGCGTTAAACAATAGTATTACTGACCAAGGGACAGCTTCTAAAGCACAATACTGAATCGATGAAATGTGAAATGTCGTATGGCTTTTAGTGCCGGGATATCCCAGGACGGGTTCGGCTCGCCAGGTGCAGGTCTTTCTATTTGACTCCCGTAGGCGACCTACGCGTCGTGATGATGAAATGATGATGAAGACAACACATACACCCAGCCCCCGTGCCATTGGAATTAACCAATTAAGGTTAAAATCCCCGACCCGGCCGGGAATCGAACCCGGGACCCTCTGAACCGAAGGCCAGTACGCTGACCGTTCAGCCAACGAGTCGGACTCTGAATCGATGATGCTTGTAGTTGAAACGGGTCCAAAATCCAGGTCATCGGCCCCTCATAACGGTACTTATTGCTAGGAAAATAGAATCATGCTGTTTGTCATGTTGCGGTACTAAACAAAAGTAGCGTAGACTCGCGGTATTCCACACATTATGGTACTACTCACAGGTAATGAAATTCGCACATGTAACACAGACCTATGGTGTTTCGCACACTGCGGCGCTATTTACAAGCAACGCAAACCTACACAGGCAACGCAAAACCTGTAAAATGCATCCTGAGCCATACACTGTCGCTACTAATCACAAACCTATTTTTTTACCTAACATAGTGCTACTACGCGCAAGTAAAAGCGACCCATGGTGTTCCCTGCGTGATGGTACCAATTAGTCTCATGGTTCTAATTTGATCCCTTGGTTGCCCCTTTTAGTCGCCTCTTACGACAAGCAGGGGTACCGTGGGTGTATTCTTCGTCTGCGTCCCCCACCCACAGGGGGTAACAGACCAATGTAAAGATAGTTTCGTCCGGAAGCTGACTTCCTTCTTACAGAATAATCTTGATTGCAACTTCGAACTTATTATGTTAGCTTTGCTCCAACTTGATTCAATCTCACTTATTATACTACCACCCTGGGACAACATACATCCTAAATACTTGAAAACAGACACGCAATCCTTCGATAGCCCTTCTTGAAGCTGCAACTATGTTCCGTTGCACTTACTACCTGGTAGCAATCAAGCCTGAAAGAGCTTAAAAACGTAGTTTTCATTTTGTATTTAAAGACAGACATCGTTTCAGTCGGCAATATGATGGTTTTTCTTGAAGCAGCAGGTATGTTCCAGTGCACTGATCATTGGGATTCATTACAAAGCCATATTTAGGAATGTTGATTGTCTTAGCTTTGTCTGGCTCCATGGCTAAACGGTTAGCGTGCTGGCCTTTGGTCACTGGGGTCTCGGATTCTATTCCCGGCAGGGTCGGGAATTTTAACCGATGATGATGCTTGTCCGACTCGTTGGCTGAATGGTCAGCGTACTGGCCTTCGGTTCAGAGGGTCCCGGGTTCGATTCCCGGCCGGGTCGGGGATTTTAATCGCTTCTGATTAATTCTTCTGGCTCGGGGACTGGTTGTATATGTCCGTCCCAACACTCTCCTCATCATATTCAGACAACACACTACACTACCAACCATCACAGCAACACGCAATAGTGCTTACATCCCTCCATAGAGGGTTGGCGTCAGGAAGGGCATCCGGCCGTAAAACAGGGCCAAATCCACATGTGCGACGCAGTTCGCACCCGCGACCCCACAGGTGTGGGAAAAGCGGCAGGAAAAGAAGAAGAAGAAGAAAGAAGATGATGATGATGCTTGTTTAGAGGGACCTAACATCTAGGTCATCGGCCCGTATGGTAAGAAATGAGACTAAATATGATGACAATTTAAAAGTACAAAATTCATCCACTGACCAGAATTCAAAACGTGATGATGAGGAATGAATTGATGGATATGAATTTAAAACAATCAGTGGATCTGAGGCGAAATGCCTCGCGTTCCCAGAAACAATATTACTGACCAAGGGACTGTTTTCAAAGCCCAATCGTGAATCGATGGTACTTGTCTAAAGGGGTCAATATCCATGTCAACCGTCCCGCATAATGGCACTTGTCGCTAGTAAAGGAGAACCATGGTATTTCTCAAGTTGCGGTACTAATGAAAGGTAGCGGAAACTCACGGTGTTCCAAACATTATGGTACTACTCACAAGTATTGGACGTCGTACAGGTAACGTAGACCTATGGTGTTTCTCACGTAATGGCGCCACACATAGGCAACGCAAACCGATGGTGTTCCTCACCTAGGTGTACTAATCACAGGCCCTGGTATTCCCGTGGTGTTCCTCACATAGCGGGTACTAAGCACAGGCAACGCCCAGACCCGTAGTGTTGCTCACAAGGGTATGACGCACGGGTACTGGAAACCCACAGTGAACTCTGCTTCTACTAATCAAAAACCTATTTCGTACCTAATATAGTTGTACTACTCGCAGTACAGGCAACCCATGGTGTTCCCCGCGTAATGGTACTAATCAAAAGTAGTTTCATGGTTCTAATTTGATCATCCCTTGGTCGCCCCTTTTAGTCGCCTCTTACGACAGGCAGAGGATACAGTGGGTGTATTCTTTGTCTGCGTCTCCCACCCACAGAGGGTTGGAATTTTAACCATCGTTGGTTAATTTAGCTGGCACGGGGGCTGGGTGTATGTGTCGTCTTCATCATCATTTCATCCTCATCAAGACGGGCAAGTCGCCTACGGGAGTCAAATCCAAAGACCTGCACCTGGCGAACCGAACATGTCCTCGGCCACTCCCGGAACTGTAAGCCATACGCCATTTCATGTGTCTTAGCTTTGGTTTCTTGTCTGTTACTATTCCTTTGAGCACCTTTACAACACTCTTCTAATACCGTAAGAGCGAGTTACTATTCTGATGCCTTCAAAGTTCGATTTCCTTTCGACAGTCTTCATTCACTATTGAGTTTTATATTCTCTTCTCCTCGTCGAGCTGCGCCAACCCTTTAAATATCCCCATGCAATGGCTCGTCAATAATGCAGAAGGGGTTGTTCCTGCAGATAGCTTTACAAGCCCCCAAGGAGAGGCCGGTATCATATCTCAGCAGGACGAACTCTCCATATAGCAACGTTTTCTAATTATTCAAAGCAGAGTTGCTTTCGCTTGATGCCGCACTAAATGGCTAGTTATAAAGTTTTGATTTATTGTATCCGCCACATAAATGTCCCCTTTCCCCCCCACTGGATCACAATACGCAAATGGTTGAAGAAACAGGAAAATCATTCCAACAGCTCTATATTTTAGGTGGAATAATTTTCTCCTTTGATAGAATCCACTGGAGTAGTAGCATCATTGTGCACAATTGAATATTTTGTTCACAACAGCATTGTACTTGAAGTGAATTCTCTGTTTATTAAGGGGAAATGTAACCGAGAATACAACACTAGATTTTAAAATGCACAGATCACGTAATTTGAGGCATAAAAACTGAAAATTCACACAATTATCAATATAAGCTTCATATATTATATGATAAAGTGTGCCTCCGTGGTTCAGGCGGAAGTGTCGGCCTCTCGCCGCTGGGTTCTGTGGTTCAAATCCCGGTCACTTCATATGAGATGTGTGCTGGCCAAAGCAGAGGCGGGGCAGTTTTTTTCTCTCTGCATACTCCGGGTGTCCTTGTCATCTTTTATTCCAGCAACACACTCAAATATAATTTTATTTCATCTATGCCTTTGCTGGCAGGACCTAGTGTTTACAGTGCACTATGTCTTCTGGTATGGGCTAGAGCAATTTTGTTACTTTCATTGATCTGTCTCTGTCTTATCCTTGGCTTTGACAAAATGAAAGTGACTGAGGTATGAGCGATGCTAGTAATGCCATTCCTTATGCAGCCAGTCCCTGCTATGAATGGTGTGAAACTGTTGCTCATAGGGTCGGTTGGTGCATGCATTTCAGTGGGCTTGGCAAACTGATATGTAATAGCAACTTCTGGCTTGGTGAGGAAAGCAACGGGAAACTACCTCACTCCTCATTTCCCTAGTACGCCTCTTCAGTGATGCCTAAGCCATCTATGACAGCTCATGGCAGAACAGTTGAGGATCCAACCAGCCTTCGGGCTGATGACTAAACATACATACATCATTAATTAATCGTTGCCCCAGAGAAGTGTGACAGGCTTCGGCAGCCAGCACAATTACTATCCTCACCGCTAGATGGGGGCTTCATTTTTCCATTCATGAGCAGATCGAATGGCTGGAAATATTTTCATATTATATGATAGAGTGCGGCCTACAATCACCAGACTGATATATCACAGATTTAAATCTTAGATATTTATCTTAAACATTGTGAAGAACTATGAGAATATAGGCAAAAATAACCTTTCTGTGGCGATTAAAATTTTGTTACAAGAAAATACAGTATAATATCACGATAAATGTTTTATATTATAATCTATCAGTATTTGAATAAATACACAGTTCTTCACGAAAAAATCTACCGCCACATTATTTACAATCGTTTAAAATGTCAATGCACGAGCATTTGTAGTTTTGGAGGAAAATGTACCTAGTCTGTGAAAAAATGAAAGCTTAGAAAACACTGCTAAAGTACCTAATGGTGTATTCCTATTCCTGCAGTGACAAATACATGGCACTTTATAGTTTCCGTTGAGAAAGTTGATATGTTCACACAACGTACAGAAACTCATTAATTCAAAACAAATTCAAAATTTTGATTTTTTGATACCATATCGGTCACATCCTCTCTTAGTTTGTGTTGACTGTGAGCCTGCATCCGCGAGATCGTGGGTTCGAGCCCTACTGTCGGCAGCCCTGAAGATGGTTTTCCGTGGTTTCCCATTTTCACACCAGGCAAATGCTGGGGCTGTACCTTAATTAAGGCCACGGCCGCTTCCTTCCAACTCCTAGGCCTTTCCTATCCCATCGTCGCCATAAGACCTATCTGTGTCGGTGCGACGTAAAGTCAATTGTAAAAAAAAAAAGTTTGTGTTGACACATGTTAAGTACAGAATACGATGGGCAACCGAACACCCACAACCTTCCAATTCCGTCGGATGGTCTACTGACTGAGCTGCGGTGGCCCGGATCCAAATTGTTCTGGTGTAAACGAGCTGATCTACAGGTCTGGGCCCGCTGAACAAACAACTGTAGGGTGTGTATTTATCGCCCACTACGGTTACATTTAAATGAATATTCTACGCCAAAATTAGCCAACTAGACACCATTGGGAATGGAATCCATCAACTTGTACTCAATATCCCGCGCTTTGAATTTATTCTAGGCGAGACTTAAAATCGTCCGCCTCTGTGGTGTATTTGTTAGTGTGATTAGCAGCCACCTCCGCAGGCCCGGGTTCGATTCCCTGTTCTGCCATGAAAGTCGAAAAATGTTACGAGGGCTGGAACGCAGTCCATTCAACTGAGTGAAGGTGTGTGTGTGTGTGTGTGTGTGTGTGTGTGTGTGTGTGTGTCTGTGTGTGTGTGTGTGTGTGCGATTCCCACCTCAGCCATACTCGAAATGGTTCTCCATGGTTGCCCACTTCTCCTGCAGGCAAATGCTGGGATGGTGCCTAACTTCAGGCTATGGCCGCTTCCTTTCCTCTTCCCTGTCCACCCCTTCTAATTTTCCCACCATCCACAACGCCTCTGTCCAGCATAGCAGGTGAGGACGCCTGTGCGAGGTACTGGTCCTCCTCCCCAGTTTTATACCACCGACCTACAGTGTCACGCTCCAAGACACTGCCACTGATGCGGTAGAGGTGGGAACCCTCGATGAATCAGAAGGAAAAACCAACCCTGGAAGGTAGACGGATTAAGAGAGCAAAAAGGAGACTTAAAATAATTTTCTTTGAATTAAAGAAAAAAAGAGCTGATTGCGGAGTTCTAAACTTCGGCTCCATTCTTTCACAGAAATTCATCAATAATAATAATAATAATAATAATAATAATAATAATAATAATAATAATAATAATAATAATAATAACACCGAGCTAGTAGCTGTGCAGTTTGGGTCACGTAGTTATCAGCTTGCATTCGGGAGATAGTGGGCTAGAACCCCACTGTCGGCAGCCCTGGAGATGGTTTTCCGTGGTTTCCCCTTTTTCACACCTGATAAATGTTGAGTCACGGTCGCTTCCTTCCAGCTTTCACCCCTTTCCTATTCCATCGTCGCCATAAACCTATCTGTGTCGGTTCGACGTAAAGCTGACTGTGAAAAAAAGTACAGTCCTAACATCTTGGTCATCGACCCACCAAGCAATAATGAACAGAAAGGGTATCCCGTCCTAAAATTCGTCTTAGGCCTACTTCACATAAGTGCCCACCCCAGATACTGATTGGGAAGACAGGCCAGGAGAGAAGAAGACCTATTTAAATGAATTATGCCTCACAGAGTTCAGTCTGCGATCTTCAGTGTATGTACTAGTAGCCTGTACATCCCTGTATTTACAAATCCACTGTGGTTACTTCTATACCTCTTACAATGAAATAATTAAAAACGCAGTTAGTTCAAGCATCACAACAAGAAATGCTTGTAAAAATATCTTAAAATAAGGCACTACTATACAGTGGTGAAACCATAATGTCTTTACGTAAGTGAATGTCTAGTTTTGTAATATAGTTTAGATAAACTAATGAAATGGCGTATGACTTTTAGTGCCGGGAGATCCCAGGACGGGTTCGGCTCGCCAGGTGCAGGTCTTTTGATTTGACGGCGGTAGGCGACCTGCGCGTCGTGATGAGGATGGAATGATGATGAAGACAACACATACACCCAGCCCCCGTGCCAAGAAAATTAACTAGTGATGGTTAAAATTCCCGATCTTGCCGGGAATCGAACCCGGGAGCCCTGTGACCAAAGGTCAGCACGCTAACCATTTAGCCATCGAGACGGACTTCAGATAAACTGGAAGTACTAGACTGAAGAATCACGAGAAACATCTGAGGTCCAATGGGAAAACAGAATAATGGAAGTTAGGAAGAAGTAAGGAAATATGCCAGAACATAGAAAATATAACGAACTGATCATCAAGAAACATATCTTCCCGTGTGAGTGTTATTTCCAGTTCCTTGGGCACATTTTCAAAAGAGAAGGAGAGAGGAGGAAGAACAGCAAGTAGATGGTTAGATCAGGCGAAGAAGATCACTTCAGATAATCTGAAGGAAAGCTGAAAACCGCTCTGGATAGAGACATCTCCTCAAGGCTGCTACGCATAAATGATAGAGTTTGAGGTCTCGACGCTCAGCAATCAGAAAAACAACTATTGATGATGATAGAGTGAATGACAACAGATTGACAAAACAGATATTAAAGTATTTTGGGGAGAAAAAGTCAACAACGATGATGATTATGATGTTTGTTGTTTAAAGGGGCCTAACATCGAGGTCATCGGCCCCTAATGGTACGAAATGAGACGACACCTTAAAATTCCAAAATCCTCCACTGACCAGAATTCAAAGCACGAGGACGAAGAATGAATGGATGGATGGACGGATATGAATTTAAAACGATCGGTGGATCCGATCCGCAGTCACCTGTACAGAAGCTGGCACAAAACAGTAGTATTACTGACCAAGGGACTGCTTCTATAGCACCATGCTGAGTCGATTATGCGTATAGTCGAAACGATTCCAATATCCAGGTCATCAACCCGTCATAATGGTATTTATCGCTAGGAAAGTGGAACCATGCTATGTGTAATGTTGCGGTACTAATCAAAAGTAGCGGAGACTCGCGGTATTCCACACATTATCGTACTATTCTCAGGTAGTGTAATGCGCACATGTAACACATACCTATAGTGTTTCGCACATTGCGGCGCTATTTGCAGGCAACGCAGACCTATGGCGTTCCTCACATAAGTGGACTAACCACAGGGACTCGTACTATCCCGCGGAATTCCTCACACAATGGGAACTGAGCATAGGTAAGACAGAACCATGGTGTCACTAATCCCATGGTGTACGAATCACAGGTACTGTAGGACCCACATCCTGATTCACACACTGTCGTTACTAATCACAAACCTAGGGATAGCGTATCTAACATAGTGGTACTACGCGCAAGAAAATGCGACCCATGGTGTTCCCTGCGTGATGGTACTAATTGCAAGTAGTTTCATGGTCGCCCCTTTTAGTCGCCTCTTACGACAGGCAGGGGATACCGTGGGTGTATTTTTCGTCTGCCTCCCCCACCCACAGGGGGTGTTTGGTCCGCGAGAGGTATTTTATTTCCCTCAAGTCCGCCGGCAAGCCGGTTAGGACCCCTCTAAACGCCACCTGGGACGCGCCACGTGGGAGTATCACCTCTCCCCCTGTTACGCCAGCGTAGTAGGTTCCTGGCAAGTCAAAAACGAGCAGAATACATGAGGTCAAGAAAGATTAAGAAATAAAATAAGAAGAGGAAACTATAGAAAGAGATTTTAAAAAAGAAAGTTGGAAGAATGAAAAGGAAACACGGTCCAAAGTGGTCTGAGGGGAGAAAAATAAAGCATAGTGCAATGGTGAAGGAATACTGGAAAGAATGGAGGAGGAAACAACAAGAAAGTATGAATTTAAATTGTCACGTGGTCACCAGCAGGACTGATCGTAATGCAGAAGTAGTGTACATTTTTCTAAGTTGCCTAAACTCTTTAGCAAGTACGAAGGGTTATAGCCTTACTCTAGGGAGAACGCTTATTGTCAATGTTGCAACAGTATCCATTGGTAGTTTATTAGCAGGCTGACGTAGCTTGAATGATTCATTGAAATAGTTGCCATCAAATTATCAAGCAAGGGTCGTTCGTTACAGCGAAGAGCGGTAGGAATCTACTACATCTGTCGACTCCCATAATGGACATTAGCAATGGTTTCACTTTATTGTCGGAGGGTGCGCAGTAATTCACTTATTCTTGTTTCTACTCAGGCCATTATTTCTGTCATTCAATCGCCACAACTCACAATTATACGAGAAGACTGAGTTTTTATTAGCTGAATATATCGGAAGTAAAGGCAATATCAAACGCAATCTATTCCTCTTTATGCCGTTCGACGTATTCCTAACGGAATCTTATCTTTTCCGCTCTGTCCAGGTTTTCAGTAAACAGAGATCAATACATTTTTATATAATAATAATAATAATAATAATAATAATAATAATAATAATAATAATAATAATAATAATAATAATAATAATAATAATAATAATTGTACCGGGCGGTACACCTCCGCTCCGCTAATTCAAACATTGCGCCAGTTGAAACTCCTCTACTGGAGGAAGCCTGAACTTTAACTACAGTGTTAATTCTCAAGTTTCTCAGAAGATGTCCCTACTTGTAAATTTTGAATTTTTCTGAACTGTGTCGTTTTCGATGTATTTTTGTTTTGCCTGTAGTAAGAAGTGTGGACATTCTCTTCTAGATGGCACTACTGAAGGACTACAATTATGCACCCTGGTGCGAAGTGAACGAACTGTGTTTTTGGAGAAATTTTTGGTTCATAAGTGTTGTAACCAAGGTTGAAGTTTACAGAACACAACTTTTATTGCTTCACTTTATGATATTTACACAAATAACTGAAATTTATTTTGAAGCAAAAAGGAATATTGAATCTTGAGAAAAGTCTGTCTTTATACAATATGTACAGGTTTGCAGTCTTTATATACACTTCTATCTTGAAAAGATAGTCTTTGTGAATTGACACTTTGATAGTCGAGAACTATCTGGCACACTAACATAAATGTTCATGAGAGTCCTTGTTTGTTGAAGTGCCTGAATTCCTAAAAAGCAAGTTCAATTGATTGAAGAAATTCCACCTAGCGAAACTAAGGGAGCTTGCATAAATTAGGGAATGAAAATGGCTTGTAAAAGAATTACGGAACATAGGCAGCGGAAACAGGTAAGGAGCGGTGACCAGAGGTGAAACCTCGTACTGCCAGAAATTCAGTCCACCTGGTCGAAGCACATTTTCAAGAGGAGTAGCCTCCGTGCTCGACGTAGGGTGTATTCTGGAGCTGGACACCGGGGCAAGTGGGCCAGTGAGCAGACAGGGAGCTCCTATTTATAGTACACTCGATGGTCAGGCACGCGCACTGAGGGCTGCGCGTCGAAGCTAGCAGAATGATACACAGGCGCGCGTGCAGCTGGCTGACGGAGCGAGAAGTGAGCGCCGGACATACAACACCCTCCCCTCCTAAATACGCCGGTACGGCGTGAAACGGCGGCGGCGCTGGCGGCGACTGCGATGCTGGGGCGGAGCTGCTGATGTCTCTGTTGTAGTGTCCGGAGCTGGAACTGGGCGGAGTGGCGCTGTCTCGTCCTGAAAGGAACCCATTGTTATTAAATGATCTAAGGCTCGTTCAGCAATAGATTTATCAGGTTTAGCAATAGCATCAATAGCTGGACAGGGGCGGTAGCGCAGACGTATCTGATCTTGATGGCGGCAGATACGTTTCTCCGTAGTTTGTATCTCGTAGAGACGATGACCCAAAGATCTGCAGATGACTCCAGGTATCCAGAGTGGGTTGGATTTGAATGTCCTGGTGTAGACCTTGTCGTTGAGGGAGAACTTCGTTGGTGATGTCTTATGCTGGGCCGGAAGAGGCTGTAACAGAGAAAGTAAAGTTCTGTGAGGTCGTCCATGGAGCTTGTGTGCAGGAGTGATATTATCAGCGCCGGGTAGAGTTCTGTAGTTGTTTAAGAGTTGGAGCAAGGCTTGGTCTTTAGTTAAGCCTGAAGAGACAGCTTTCTTCATACTTCTTTTAAATGTTTGTACGAAGCGTTCAGCTTCACCATTAGATTGAGGGTGAAAAGGTGGTGCTAGGATATGACGAATGCCATTATGTGTACAAAAGTTCTGAAAAGCAGTAGCTGTAAATTGAGGTCCGTTGTCCGAAATGAGTACTTGCGGTAAACCTTCTGTAGTAAAGATTTTCTGGAGAGCACGAATGGTAGCTTCGGTTGTAGTAGTCGAATGCATATCCACTACATATGGAAAGTTTGACAGTGAATCGATGACTATTAACCACATGGAATTGAGGAAAGGACCTGCGAAATCGATGTGAACTCGTTCCCATGGAGTAGTAGCAGGAGGCCATGAAGCAAGATCAGAAGACGGGGCGTTCTGATTCGTTTGACATTGCTCACAATGACGTATTAGCTTTTCGATGGCGGCATCAATACCGGGCCAGTAGCAATGTTGACGGGCGAGTTGCTTTGTTCTGGAGATACCCCAATGGCTTTGGTGTAATAATTCGAGAACTTGTTTCTGTAGGCTAAGTGGGATAACCACTCGGAAGATGGTGCCTGCTTCTAGTAGTACAACTCCGGCACGAGTCGTGAGACGATGCTGCATACGATGATAAGGTGCCAGGTGGGCAGGAAGTGTGCTCTGAAGAGGCCAACCGTTGCGGATGTAAGTACGTACAGTAGCAAGTGTACTGTCCTTATCCGTAGCTTTAGCTATGCAGGTAGCATCAATAGGAAAACTGGATACAGTATCTTCAAGTTCTATGTCCAATTGAAGACATTCAGATTCTTGAGAATCGAAGGCAGTATCAGGACCAACGGGTAAGCGGGAGAGGGCATCAGCATTACAATGCTGGGATGTGGCTCGATATACAATCTGATAGGAATAATCAGAAAGGAACATGGACCATCTTTGAAGCTTTCTGAGGGAATTCTCTGGGATCTTATTACCAGGATGGAATAAGTGTACGAGAGGCTTATGATCGGTAATGATCAGGAAATGGTTGCCATAAAGATATTCATTGAAACGGCGAATACCAAAGATGATGGCGAGAGCTTCTTTCTCTATCTGTGAGTATCGACGTTGATGGTCATTAAGTGTTTTCGAAGCGAAGGCGATGGGGCGTTCTTGTCCATGACGATCCTTCTGGGAGAGAACTGCACCGACACCGTAGTCTGAAGCGTCAGTAGCTAGCGTGATGATCTTGTCGGGCTGAAAATGAGTGAGTTGTATAGCTTGAATTAAGGCGTTGTTGATTGTTTTCCAGGCCTGTTGGCATTGCGGAGTCCACTGGAACTTAACACCTTTTTTACGTAGAGCGTTTAATGGAGCTGCCACTGTAGCGAAGCGTGGAATGAACTTATTATAATAGTTCGCTTTGCCTATGAAGGACTGAAGCTGCTTGAGGTTCTGAGGTGCTGGCATGTTTACTATCGCGGAGACATTCTGCATACTAGGACGAATTCCATTCTTATCAAGTATATGTCCGAGGTAGTGCACTTGAGGCTGAAAGAAGGTACATTTAGCGAGATTCGCTCGTAGGCCATTGTCTTTCAATGTCTGGAGAAGAAGGCGGAGATTGGTGAGATGTTCCTGATGATCTTTTCCAGTAACAATAATATCATCCAGGTAGTTAGCACAACCGGGAATGGAGGCGGTGAGTTGAGCCAAATAGCGCTGAAAAATAGCCGCTGAGGATGAAACACCGAATGGGAGCCGCTGGAGCTGGAGCAGTCCTAGAGGAGTGTTGAGTGTGAGAAATTTCTTAGATTCTTCGTCTAAAAGTAGCTGGAGATATGCTTCTTTAAGATCAACTCGAGAGAAGAATTGTCCACCAGAGAGACGACGGAATAAGTCTTCCGGACGTGGAATAGGAAAGATATCGGTTTCGAGTTGTGCGTTGACTGTAGATCGAAAATCGCCACAAAGTCGAATATTACCATCAGGTTTCTTGATTACCACGAGTGGAGTAGCCCATTGACTAGAAGTAACTGGTACGACAATTCCAGTTTGTATCCATCTTTCTAATTCTTTCGTGACCTGGTCTTGAAGTGCTAGGGGTACTGGACGTGCTTTGAGAAAGCGAGGCTTAGCTCCGGATTTCAGCTGTATGTGAGCTGTATAGTCTTTTGCTGTTCCGAGCTGAGAGTCGAAGACTTCAGGAAACTGCGCTAGGAGAGCGGTAACGTCAGAAGTAGGATGCAATGTAGATACGACGTTAATGTTGTCATGTATCTGGAAACCAAATAAGTTAAATAGATCCATGCCCATAATGTTTGATGCAGTGTAGTTGTTAACTACGAGAAGAGGAATGGCCTTCTGAATTCCTTTATAACTAGCCTGAAGCTTAATTTGACCTTTGATGTCAATTTTCTTCTTGGTAAATGTCACGAGCTGGATGTCAGCTGGAGAGCATGAAGGTGAACCTAAGTCGTGGTAGGTAGTCAGGTTAATAATAGAGACAGGTGATCCAGTGTCTAATTGAAAATCGACAGATCGATCAGAGAATGATAGAGGAATGATGATTTTGTGAGAATCCTTTGTGGGAAGAATAAGATTGATCTGATCAACTTCCATGTCTTGGCGGGGCTGTATATGCTTCCGGCGCGCTGCAGTAGTCTTAGCAGGGCGGAGCGAACTTTGACAGACAGTCTGAATGTGTCCAAGTTTATTACATCGTTCACAAGTAGCTTTGAAAAAACGACAGTCACGACGTTCATGATGCTTGAAACAACCTCGGCAGGAAGGCAGGAGTTTCGAGGTGCGTTTAGAATTGGGCTTCCGTGTAGCATTACGAGAGGGAACCTGGCGAGAATGCTTGGGGGAGAGCGCCTTATCCGTACGGTTCACTGTAGTAGAGGACTTGCGGGCCTGAGGCGAGACTTGTGCAACTTCGTGTGGAGAAGCTATGGCTGCGGCAGTCTTGGTAGTAAGCTCATAAACCGTAGCAATACGCTGGACGTCTTCTAAAGAAGGGTTACTCTGCTTGACAGCGTCAAAACGTATTTTGTCTTCAGGAGTATGTAAAATTATCATGTCCCGAATGAGAGAATCAGTGTAGGATGAACCACAACCGTCCTGGGAGCAGATGAACTGGCAGGGTTTAGCTAGACCACGCAATTCAGTTATCCATTCAGTATGTGTCTGATGGGGTTGCTTTCTGCTCTGAAAAAATTTATAGCGAGCAGCCACTATGTGAGGAGCTTTGGCATAGTGTTCCGTGAGACGGGCCAAGAGCTGCGTGAAGGGTACCTCAGATACGTGTTCTTCTGGACTTAATTTACGTAGTAATTCACACGTAGCATTGCCAACCGAACTAAGAAATAGTGCGCGGCGGCGTTGATCATCTGTGACAGAATGGCAGATGAAATGCTGTTGCAAGCGGGCTAAATAAACTGACCATTCTTCCTTAGCCGGATCAAAAGCAGAGAACGGAGGAATAGCTGATGGCTGTGTAGAGACAGAAATAGCTTGAATAGCCTGAAGTAATGCGGCCTGTTGTTGTTGCATAAACTGTTGTTGTTGTTGCTGTAAGGCTTGGAAGACCGTAGCAAGTTGTTCCGCAGTAGCCATTGCGAGATGCGTGCAAGAAAGAGTAAGGTAAGCTGTGTGTCAGAACTGGTTGGAGTGTCGTGGTTGTTTAGCACTTCGCCGTAGAGTTGACAACTGGGCCTGTTGAATTGTAGATTGGTTTCGTGTGTACCTCGTCGCTATAGAGTTGTGTTGTAACCAAGGTTGAAGTTTACAGAACACAACTTTTATTGCTTCACTTTATGATATTTACACAAATAACTGAAATTTATTTTGAAGCAAAAAGGAATATTGAATCTTGAGAAAAGTCTGTCTTTATACAATATGTACAGGTTTGCAGTCTTTATATACACTTCTATCTTGAAAAGATAGTCTTTGTGAATTGACACTTTGATAGTCGAGAACTATCTGGCACACTAACATAAATGTTCATGAGAGTCCTTGTTTGTTGAAGTGCCTGAATTCCTAAAAAGCAAGTTCAATTGATTGAAGAAATTCCACCTAGCGAAACTAAGGGAGCTTGCATAAATTAGGGAATGAAAATGGCTTGTAAAAGAATTACGGAACATAGGCAGCGGAAACAGGTAAGGAGCGGTGACCAGAGGTGAAACCTCGTACTGCCAGAAATTCAGTCCACCTGGTCGAAGCACATTTTCAAGAGGAGTAGCCTCCGTGCTCGACGTAGGGTGTATTCTGGAGCTGGACACCGGGGCAAGTGGGCCAGTGAGCAGACAGGGAGCTCCTATTTATAGTACACTCGATGGTCAGGCACGCGCACTGAGGGCTGCGCGTCGAAGCTAGCAGAATGATACACAGGCGCGCGTGCAGCTGGCTGACGGAGCGAGAAGTGAGCGCCGGACATACAACAATAAGTTTGTTCTTTGTTAAATTTCTTTCAGTCATTGTTTAAGTTGGCAATATTAACCCTTTCTTTCCGCCAGTTTTGAATTTGACCAATAAGGAATTTCTGTAATTAATTTTCCACCAATAAGGTGTTTCTTCTTCGTCTAGTGTAGTAGTTTTTGCCATTATCCAATAAAATGCTTGTGGGCGGGTGTTATCATTCACGATACGCCTCGAACTTTCCACGAGGGTATATAAACTGCTGATTTTCGGGTCTCCGGGCCACTTCAGTAACACCTATCATTGTGTAAATTATGTAGCAGGGGGCGGGAAGCGCCTCTTTCTTCGGGCAGCAGTTCAACCACCAGGTAATGGCCTTTTAATAACTTCTTGTCTTGCTAGCTCAGCAGTTTAACTCCCGGGGCAGGTCCGAAGCCTTTTACCATGTAACTTTCCTCTAAAATGTAAAGACACTTGGTATCAATTCTATCTTTTTAAACTACAAATTGGGATAGAGAGTGCTTAACCCTCTCGAGCTCCCACTCATATTGCTTTGAGGTGAACTTATTTTCACAACCGTTTCTTCCCTTCTAATGTAATGTAAATCGTTTTCTTATATAAGTCACCTCTTCAGTATGGGATTAGCCCTTGCATTAGCGGCCTAGTGCCAAATAGGTTTTTAAATAAAGTGTATTAGGAGTGCAAGAACGCCTCCTCTCAAGTTGGTATTTTAGAGGCCATGTAATTAACCTGTATCTTTACTTAATAGGCCTCAGCAGGTTGGGTATTTTTACCCCTGTTTTCATGTACTTGGAGGACAGCTTGAAAGTAGAATTTAGTGTGGCCTTTGATAGGCTGGAACTTTGAGAGCGGATTGCTCTTCCCAAAAAATTTGTTTCTGCGTGCCTCGAGGAGGCTTTACTGTGTAATTGGGAGCAAGAGCTCCTGGGCATGATTGGGGTCTTCTGCCCCTTTGTTGAATCTCGTATATGTGTCAAGTTGGGCTTATAGCTCAAGAAGTGTGTGTCTGGCTCTCGGAGCCCAAATCCTGTAATCACTGTAATTGTACATTCTCGATTTGTTGCTAGGCTACTAAGTACCTGTTATATTTGTTATTTCTTGATCTTAAAAAGAAAATATAACCTTGTTAAATTTTAAATTAACTTTAATTTCGTAGATTGAGACCCGTTCATCCCAGCACCTTCTTTCACCTCTGCTAATCCACCAAACCACGGTAATAATAATAACAATAATAATAATAATAATAATAATAATAATAAAGGGCGGGGCGGGCCTCCTAGAGAGTGACGCTCTCGCTCGGGCCGGGAGATGTGTGATGAGAGCAGTGCGGTGTGGCTGAATGAAGATGATGGATAAAACGATGTGAATATTTATTGAGAAGAGAAGATCGGGTTACTTGGTTATGGAGATGGGAAGAAGTGGACGTTTACACGGGAGTGCTTAAAAGGAAGTTGCGTGGAAGGGTGAGGTGGTGAAGTGTGGAGGTATAGTTGCGAGGTGTCGGAGATGTTCGAGTGTTGGCGGCGGTGGGAAGGAGATATTAACTGAGGGAGAAGGTGGACGGAGGTTGTGGGGTGATTGAAAAGGAGGATGGTCAGGCCGGGTGTGGTGACGTGGCGTGGTGCGGGGATGTCTAGATTGTGGAGGGGAAAGAGAGGGTTCGACGTTATAGAGACGACCGTAGATGGGGGCACTGGTGGCGATAGGATGGTCGACGACTGTTGCAGTGGGTAGCTGTAGGCGCACTAAGTATGTTGAGCCCGTGGAGTTGAAGATCCGAAACGCCCTCCGAACTGGTATGGCGTGAAGGCGTAGCTGGCTTTGGACTTCTGTTACGGAGATGAGTAGGTCGACGCCGCGAACGACGCAACTGATGACTGTGTTGGTATCTGATGTTGATTGCGGTGATGCTGGTGGACGGGCGGCCAATGCTGATGCGGTGTCGTAGATGGAGGCTGTGCAGACGAAGAGACAGGTAGTGAACTGCGGCGCAAAACGCGAGGAGGTGGTACACTGATCTGTGGCACGGAGAATGATGAGGACATGAGTGGTGTAGGATGGGATGACGTAATAGTCATCATAGGGTGGGAGGGAAAGGTGAGGGCGGAAGTCGTTGTGGTGGTGGTCGTCATTGTTGAGCGTAATAGGGAGGCTGACATCCAACTAGGAGTCGGCCGTTATGCTGATTCAGGTCGGCGGGAGCTGTTATTGTAGATGTGAAGAAGCCACCCGGCCGATCAAAAAACACTGGAGGTGCTGCTGCGAAGATATGTCCACATACAGCGAGGTTGTGAACGAATCATCTAGTCGCTCTACAGTTATGAAAGGTGAGTTTCATACATTTTATGGCTCTGGTGTTGGGTTTGTCTTCAAAGTGGTGATTGTCGATTTTTGTTCGGAATTTACATCTGTCCTGTACAATGTCTTTTGAGATGTTGATTTCCTGGAGATCTGTTTCAGTTTCAAGAAGCCAGATGTTCTTGGTTTTAGAAGAAAGAACCAGGTTGAGAATTCTTTTAGTTAGTCTGTTCCTGTTCATTCTGGTAATGTGTAACGTACTCCTGCCATAACCCTTCGATCTACGTTCTACAAGCTTCTCGAAACATCGTCACATCTACGTCTCCATATACTCTGCAATATCTACATTTCTACTGGACTATATGCTTTCTAATGTTATTATTATCTATGTATTAATGGTTCAATGATATTTGGTGCTCACCCGTCTCTTCCTTCCCATGTCTCACTACATACTGACTGCCACTCTGTGCTTACATTCTACGGTCTACGTCATCTACTGCGTCACCCAAAACTTCTCGAAGTTACTGGGCTTCCTTTCTTGGCGTATATATAATGCACTGCCGTGCTCGTCTCACCAGCCTGGCATCGAATTGTATACAGTGTGTGTGTGCGTGGAGGGGGCCACTGTCCTTGTGCGGCTTGCTGTATTCAAGCGCAAGTCTTTTCCGTCCAACTGGAAACAGTATCGTCGGGACACTGGGTGAGCAAACACTTCACTTCTAATTTTGCAGGAAACTAAATTCGCCCTTTCAGGCACTTGTCTGTTTATTCATTCTGCTTACTGAAGGCCTGATTTTGTGCCTTATCTGTTTCGATGTTCTTTGGACTTAAACTTTTCACGACATGAAATGAAAATGAAAATCTAAAATTTGGACTAAGAGTGACCACCGTCGACATGATATGTTCAAACCTTTTAAATAGCACACTAGCCGGTGAAAGAACTCTAACTATCGCGCAGTCGGATTCCTGTCTTTCTTTCATCCTTGTTATTTTTCATCTTCCTCCTTTCCCTCCCGTCCCTCCTTTGCTTGCATTATTAGAGTTTTGTAAAACACCCTTGAGGTGTTAGTTTTTTTTAAAAAAATCGTGGCCAATAATTATGGTTGTCATGCTAAAATGTAGCTTTATGAAAAGTTTATCCTTGTTATCCCAAAAAGGGATGTTATGAGTCTACGGTATGTGTAAATCGTTCTAAAGTTTGTGAGAAGATTTTGGGTAGCAGTTTCTTCCTTTGTTTTGATTGTTCGAACTCTGTGGTCTTTAATGAAATTAGGAAAACGCATTACTGGACTTCACCTATGTTATCTCTTGGACTTTTTTCAAATCCCATGATAATCTGTGTATGTAATTACAAAGTCAATTGTCTAATATATTTCATTATCTGAATTGTCGAATGATGGTCCTTTTCTCATTTCTGGTACATACCATGAAAACCTCTCCTATCCCCCCCCCCCCCTCCCAGTGTTGCTTCCTATCACTCTGCTCGTTACTGTTTGTTTTACACAGAATCTTGACCTCATCAACCTTGTTAGGAGAATTGGTGACATATTCTCGCCTTTGCTTTGGAATCATCTTGTTTTCCAAACAGCGCCGATGCAAATATACTATGCCAAAATAATTTATGTTGCACAAATTGCGTTAAAAATGTGCCCATAAAATTTCAATCGTCTTTTCCGAAAAGTGTGAGATATTTTTTTCAGCATGACAATATATATTCCTTGGGATGATTTTTTCCTCCATATTCTCTCTATAAAAATGGGCCAAAAATGTTTCTTAAAATTTTCCTTTCCTGTTTCTCTATGACTTTGGTTAGAGACCCGCCACCAGTGATTAAGGTTTCTGAAGCATATAACGCTTCAGGTTTGATTACTCTATTACAGTGTCTAAGTTTCATTTTCCGAGATATCAATTTTTTATTGTACCTGTTCCAAGTGATCCTGTAAGCTTTCTGTAGTTTGGAAATTTGCTTCGCGGTTTAAACCAGAGGGCTGAACAGATTCTCCCAAATATTTGAATTGGTTCACCTGAAAATTTTACCGAATTTAGTTATCATGGGTTGTCCATCTAAGTATTGTGAAGCTCCTTCCATGTATTGAGTTTTCCCATACGAGATTTGAAGTCCCGTTTTGATGGCAATTTCATGTAATATTTCAATGGAATGAATTTCTTCTTGCCTATGCTAATAATAATAATAATAATAATAATAATGATAATAATAATAATAATAATAATAATAACACCGAGCTCGATAGCTACAGTCGCTTATGTGCGGCCAGTATCCAGTTTTCCGGAGATCGTGGGTTCGAGCCCCACTGTCGGCAGCCCTGAAGATGGTTTTCCGTGGTTTCCCATTTTCACACCAGGCAAATGCTGGGGCTGTACATTAATTAAGGCCACGGCGGCTTCCTTCTCACTCCTAGCCCCTTCCTGCCTCATCGTCGCCATAAGACCTATCTGTGTCGGCGCGACGTAAAGCAAATAATAATAATAATAATAATAATAATAATAATAATAATAATAATAATAATAATAATAATAATAATAATAATAATAATAATAAGCCCAATTGAGGCTCGAATTTAAATCAACCTACAGAAAACTAATATACTAACATATAGATGGTGCAGTGTCATCCAAGAAATGGGAGAACAGAAATAATGCGGAAGTTATAGACAATGTTTTTACAATTCGTTTTTACGTCACACGGACATACAGTACATAGGCCTTATTACGACTATGGGATAGGAAAGGGTTAAGCAGTGGCCGTGACCTTAATTAAGATACATCCCCAGCATTTGCTTGTTGTGAAAATAGGAAACCACGGAAACCATCTCCAGGCTTGCCGACAGTGGAGTTCGAACCCATTATCTCCAGAATGCTAGTTCACAGCCGCGCACCTCTAACCGCAGCCAAGACATTTATAGACATGTCCACATAACGTTTCTCTACATAATAATAATAATAATAATAATAATAATAATAATAATAATAATAATAATAATAATAATAATAATAATAATAATAATAATAATAATAATTTTACGCCGCCATTGAAACCACTCGCAAATAAATAAAAAAATGGGCGGGATAGAAACTGGGAAAGTGGGCGGAGAATAAACCCCGCCATAACATTCAAATTATTTTTTATTAATTAGACTCTCTCTCTTTCTCTTTATTAAAAACGAGATCTAAAAGAATTGATGAATAAAAATAGGAAATGCACGATAAAAAACGGAAGTGCTTATTTTTTAAACAAAAAATATGGAGATTATATATGTATAGTAGGGTTACAAAGAAGAGGGAGGGGTTGATCACAGCCGATTTGTTGGAGCATAACAGTTGCTTTCTAAAGCATTCATAATTACATGTTAATTAAAATTGGCTTTTATGTAACTGAAATACATTATTTTAAAAGCGAATCAGTGGTAATTTTCATTTAAAAAATCTACGTCTGTTCTGTAGGTTCATCCAATCTCTGTTGTACATTATTTTGCAATACTGTAGAATAGATTTACGACACAATCTAGCTTTGATTTTGACTCTCCTTCTACGGGATGATTCATAAGGAGCTACTGCTCCTTATGGGTTTGTATGCTTAGGAGGCTCTCTGCGTGAATCGAACAGGACAAGTCGACCAGTTACTTAAAAGGAGAACGCAACCTACCACGAAAGATGGGTTGACATAAAGATGCAATTAAGGTCCAACAAAGAAGTATACAACAATATAGAACCAATAACAACAACAATTAAAAAGAGAAGGCTTCTATTCTACGGACACATCTTCCTTATAAACAACGAGCAGCTCATGAAGAAATTCTGAAATTTTCTGAATTCGAAGGCATCCAAAGTAAGATGGTTCCAAGAGCGTGAGAAATATCTGTGAGAGTTAGGCATTGCGCAGGGTAAAATCAATGGCCCGAATGGTTTCAGAAGGATTGTAAAAAGGCCTTTACCAAAAGAGCGAAAGAAGGTACTGATTAATGGGCTCAATGGATACTGGCAGGACAACAAAGCCGGCAGACGAACAAGATCTACTAGACGCTGGAAATGAGATTGTTAAGACAGATTCCATAGAGTCTTAATTTGAATAATAATATTCTTTCTTTTTCTACCGCTTTTCCCACATCTGTGGGGTCGCGGGTGCAAACTGCGTCGCACATGTTGATTTGGCCCTGTTTTACGGCCGGATACCCTTCCGACGCCAACCCTATATCGAGGGATGTAATCACATTTGCGTGTTTCTGTAGTGGTTGGTAGTGAAGAGGAAAGTGCTGGGACAAACACAAACACCCATTCCCCGAGCCACAAAAATTAATCAGACGCGATTAAAGTCATGGAACCGGCCGGGAATCGAACCCAGGACCCTCTGGACCGAAGGCCTCAACGCTGACCATTCAGCCAAGGAGTCGGACTTAATTCGAATACTACTACTACTACTACTACTACTACTAATAATAATAATAATAATAATAATAATAATAATAATAATAATAATAATAATAATAATAATAATAATAATAATAAGTGTATGACCTGCGCAGAGACCTGGTGTAGGTGTTTCGAATTGACGCCCTACAATCATCTTCGCTTCTAAGATGGCAGGGCCGTACCTGACATGAATTCTAATGAGTACGGCAAAAAACTAGCCTCATAACCAGAGTAATTAATCAGTGGAATTTAAAATCCTTGATCGGGCCGGGAATCGAACTGGGACCCCTTGAACCAAATGCCAACATGATAACCAATTAGGCATGGAGTTTATGGCGATGATGAGATAGGATGAGGCTAAAACGAGTAGTCCTATACTAACCGGTGAAGAAAGCACAAATCGCCAGTATTAATACCTATGGAACTCTGTGTGCTGTAGGTAGGCAATATGCACAACGTTGATGTTATGCAGACAGCCTACTTGACCAGTTAAAGATGATGCGACGTTGCAGCAAATTTGTAAATTGATGTACTGTATCATGGCCGACTTTACAGAAGGCCGCGGCGAGCGAAAATTGGCAACCCCGCAGTGAATGGCTAGTCTGCTCTGTGTAGCCCACTGTGCCTCGCGCTCGTGTTCTCTTCAAAATACAGTGATACCGTTGCTTATCTGTGTATAGTGGTTGGTTACAATGCCAAAGACTTGTGTTGTGCCGAATTGTAAGTCTAATTATCGTTCATCGATAAAAACTGAAGGATTTGTGACAGTGTTTGGGTTTCCTAAAAATCCACAATTGAAAGCCGTGTGGGAACGTGCCATTCCTCGAGCCAATTGGGTACCTACCAAATATTCCTTCGTGTGTATTAAACATTCTTCCTGAAGACGTAAGCTATGTTGAAAAATACAAGGATGGTGATGGGAACAATCGGGAATTCACACGGAAGAAGCCTGTATTGCTATCTCGTGCGGTTCCAAAGGTATTTCAAAACTTACCATCGTACTTCAGTAAGTGCTCCTCCAAGATAAGGAAATCCCCAGGTGAAAGAAGGGAAGAAGAAGAAAAACGGACAAAATCTGCAGAGGAATGTAAGAAGACCCTAGCTGAGGAAGCGAACAAAATAAAGACTTTTGAGTCATTTGTTTCTAATATACAAAAGAAATTGGCGGAGCATAAAATTGAGTGGTCTGTAAGTACTGGTGGAAACTACTGTATTTTGTATAAATTAGATGTGTCAAACATACCTAAAATAAGGTCAAGTATTAGGGTAAACAAGGATTTTACGGTCGGAATTCACATCAACGGTGGCGTAATTCCTAACACAAATGTTCTTCATTCTGGCTCTGTAATATTTCGAAATTCATTATTAAGTAAGTGGAGCCAGTTGTTATTATTATTATTATTATTATTATTATTATTATTATTATTATTATTATTATTATTATTATTTCCTTATGGCCATTCATAGAGTGCGTCGGAACTTGTTCATTTGCTTGATGACTTCCTCCTTCCTATTCCAAAAATCTCTTCATGAACTCACTTTGTTGCCTCTTCTGACCACTTTCTACCAGTTCTGCTGCTTGTTGTACCACAAATGTGTGTATTTCTGAGGTTCTGAAGACTTCGCTTTTTTTTTTTCATGATGTCTTGTCCTATGTTCGATTCACGCAGGTCTCCTCTTGTTTCCTCCAGACAATTTTTACTCCTGTTTTGGAAATTTATTACATTGAATAACCTTTTTGTGAGTCTATTATTATCCATCCTAAAAATGTGTCCAGAAATTTCCAACGTCTACTTCGTACATTATTGGTGAAACTATCTGTAACTATAGAGGTCAGCAGTTCGCCTTTTGATCCAAATTCCATTTTCTTGTATGGGACCGACAATTTTTCTAAGAATTTTACACTCTTGTTTTTCAATATGTGCAATTTTAGAATGACCTCCTAAAGTTAGGGTTTCTGATGCATATAGAGCTTCAGGTAGAATAACTGTTTTGTGATGTCTCAATTTAACATTACGTGACATTACTCGTTTATTTATTTATTTATTTATTTATTTATTTATTTATTTATTTATTTATTTATTTTACTGGGTAGCAAAAGAAAGAAATGGGAGGGCGATAAAGCGGATGGGGTTCAAATTGGGCTACAGAGTTTGTTATTTGCGGCATCGTTACGACACGTACTGTAGTGCTGATCAGACTACATCTGCCGGGTTTGAACCTGCGACCTCAGGATTCGGCGGTCGACACTGTACCCCTGATACATGGAACGAGCTGGACGTTTACTTATTGGAGTGACACATAATCAGCCGTACTGCTTGACTTTCCTGATATCATCTGCCGAATCTACTCAAAACCTTTCCTCCCTCAATTCTCCACCACGCTTCCCTTTCCATACCGCCAACTCATCCTTCACTACGTAAAGTTTACCAGATATTATGATTTTTTTTTTCCTATTTCACTTTAAATGGAGAAATAAACTCTCTGAGAAACTCCATTGCTTTTAACATTTCCCCAATCTCTTCCTATGTGTATATGTGTGTGTGTGTGTGTAATTTCGAAATCGTATTTCACTAGATATATGACGAGGAATCTGTTGGAAAGTTTACTTCTTGTTGGCTTTTTTCAGTTTATTTTAAACTTTCTCCTTTACTTCCAAAGAAAATTGCAAAAGGAGTGAGGGTTTATGTATGTTTGTAATTTATGGCTGAAGTTTCCAGAGCCAAGCAATGCTATTATTATTAGTATTTGCTCTCTCTCTCTCTCTCTCTCTCTCTCTCTCTCTCTCTCTCTCTCTCTCTCTCTCTCTCTCTCTCTCTCTCTCTCTACTTCTCCTCTTTGTACTCTCTATGCAAAACAAAAGGGTAAGGCTTTAAAATAACAATGCTTTGAAGAGACTCGTAGATCAATAAACGCACAGGAGAGAATAAGAGATAGAGAGAGAGTGGAAAAGGGGTAGCAAAAGAGAGGAGAAGAGGGATATGGGGGGTGAAGGGGGTGATGGAACGGGTGGGTTCGAAGTGGGGTACAGAGTTTGCTATTCGCGGTATCAGATCGAAGTTTACCAGCAACAAAAGGTTGCTTTATAAAATGCTACGGATAGGATAAAGATTACTTAAAATATAACACATACGTTCACTATAGATCGTGAAGTTCTACACCTCTCATCAGTGATAGAACCCGGATTTTTAGGCAGTAATAGGTTAGAATGCTAACTAAATTAAGTGTCAACTAGCCCTCCTTTTTAATGCAGCGAGAGTAACATAACTTCTAAGGGTTCTAATAGGCCAGGCCCCTATAGTTTATGTGAACCGCAAAGCACCACTGTTGCCCGGGATAGTGTATACTTGTTGTTCGCATTCGAACCTATAAAAACCTAAACTTTAAGGTTCTACTCATTCAATAATAAAATTGGTCTCCCTATACTCCCTGTCCACTCCTACGTAATCTATTCCCTTTCATTCGCCTCACATGACTCTACAATCGAAACCAGTTTATGCGCAACACCTTCATCCATAGAGTTTATTACTAACTTCCTTACATGCTAAATTATATTTTAATACTGAAAAGTCCGAAGACAAAAATGGTGCCAAATTTCCCTCTTGGAAAATCAAATTGTCATAAATATGTCTTTCAACACATGGAACTCAAAATGATATCGATTCATTTGTTTGTATCGAAGGATTTGTTTTTGAGAGTTTTCTGAACTGGAATCTTCCTTCCTTCCTTCCTTCCTTCCTTCCTTCCTTCCTTCTTTCCTTCCTTCCTTCCTTCCTTCCTTCCTTCCTTTATTGATCGGTTTACCCTCCAGGGTTGGTTTTTCCATCGGACTCAGCGAGGGATACTATCTCTACCGCCACAAGGGCAGTGTCCATGGGCGTGAGGCTTTAGGTCGGGGATACAACTAGGCGGAAGGCCTCGCCAGCTATGCTGAATAGGGGCCTTTTGAGGGGACAGGAAGGTTGGAAGGGATAGAGAAGGAAGAGGGGAGGAAGCGGCCGTAGCCTTAAGTTAGGTACCATGCCTGAAAGAGAAATTGAAAACCACGGAAACCACTTCGAGGATGGCGGAGGAGGGAATCGGACCCCCTGTCTACTCCTATTCTATTCTATTCTATTCTATTCTATTCTATTCTGAGTGGACCCCGTCCCAGCCCTCACACCACATTTCAAATTATGTGGCAGAGCCGGGAATTGAATCCGGGCCTTCGAGTTTTGCAGCTAAACATACTAACCACTACACCATACAGGCGGTTCGGCTCCATGGCTAAATGGTTAGCGTGCTGGCCTTTGGTCACAGGGGTCCCAGGTTCGATTCCCGGCAGGGTCAGGAATTTTAACCGTAATTGGTTATTCCCCTGGCACGGGGACTGGGTGTATGTGCCTTCTTCATCATCATTTCATCCTCATCACGAAGCGCAGGTCGCCTACGGGAGTCAAATCAAAAGACCCGCACCTGGCCTCTCCGGAGGCCACGGCCTTTATTATTACCACACAGGCGGACACCTATAACACTACCATGAATAAATAAGTTCTCTAGAGTATGATGAGATGAGCCTTCTGTATGTCTCTCGTTCATGGTCATCCGCCAATACTTCACATCACAGCCTGCACGTTTGCTAGGTAACATCGCGTCACACATATTGTATTGCTAACTTCATGATGTAAATTTTCAGATGTTTGAACTACACCGCAGAACCTTCAACAATAGTCGTGCCGAAAAAGAAAAAATCTCCATAGCCACAAAATTTGGAACATTTTCGGTTTTTCTGCGATATCTGGGTCAATTTTAATACAATCCCTCCCTAATCAACTAGAACAGGCAGCCGATTTCCGGAAGACTTACGAGATACTCTTTGTCTGGAGTCTGTGGGTGCTCAAGACGACAATGAAAGTTAAATGCCTGTTTTATCGGTAAGATAGAGAGAGTTTACTGTTTTTTATTCACTTGTCATCATTTCAAACATAACGAAAGAGCAGAAAGTGACCGTAACCACAGTGATGTCATTTGTGGGAGGATGTCAAGTGAAATCCGAACTTTCTTGTTCTGAGCTGTCCACTCAAGCATAACCACAAGAATGTGCTCCATCATTCTGTAGTGCGCTGCGTAGATCTTGCCACTTAATTTCTCTCGGCCACAGTGACGACCGGCACATGCCATCCATCTACGCTCTCTACATGCCACATTACGAAACTATAATAATAATAATAATAATAATAATAATAATAATAATAATAATAATAATAATAATAATAATAATAATAATAATGAGTCCGACTCGTTGGCTGAACTGTGGGTGTGCTGACCTTCCGTTCAGAGGGTCCCGGATTCGATTCCCTGCCGGGTGGGGGATTTAAATGGCTTATGATTAATTCTTCTGGCTCGGGGACTGGGTGTTTGAGTACGTCCCAACACTCTCCTCTTCATATTCAGACAACATAGTACACTACAAACCACCACAGAAGCACGCAATAGTGATTACATCCCTTCATATAGAATTGGCGTCAGGAAGGACATTCGGCCGTAAAACAAGGGTAAACTCCACATGGACGATGCAGTTCGCACCCGCGATCTCACAGGAGTGCGAAAAGCGGTAGAAAAAGAAAGACCGGGCGAGTTGGCCGTGCGGTTAAGGGCGCGCAGCTGTGAGCTTGCATCCGGGAGATAGTGGGTTCGAACCCCACTGTCGGCAGCCCTGAAGATGGTTTTTCGTGGCCTCCCATTTTCACACCAGGCAAATGTTGGGGCTGTACCTTAACTAAGGCCACGGCTGCTTCCTTCCCGCTCCTAGGCCTTTCCTATCCCATCGTCGTCATAAGACTTATCTGCGTCGGTGCGACGTAAAGCAAACTGCATTTTTCTTTTTAAATTTCAGATATGTCTGTCTGTTAGGTCATCAGCCCAGAGGCTGGTTGGATCCTCAAATAGCACCACCAAAGTCTATGCTCTCTAACGGGGTCTACTCAGCCTCAGGAGGTCAACTGTGTTGAGGGTGGTTCGATTCCCACCTCAGCCATCCTAGGAGTTTTCCGTGATTTCCCACTTCTCCAGGCAAATGTCGGGGTGGTACCTAACTTAAGGCCACGGCCGCTTTCTTCCCTCTTCCTTGTCTATGCCTTCCCGTCTTCCCTTCCCCCCCCCCAGAAGTCCCTTCCTCTGCACAGGAGAGGAGGCAGAGCCCGAGGGAAAACCAACCGTGGAGGGTAAACGGATTAAGACAAAACGATTCATTTCCAGATATTTAACTCCATAAGTGCGTCGGTCTCCCTACATACGCTTAATAGATGCGCCTCTTCCATTATTTTTCCACTATATAAACAAGGATGTTCCGTCGTGTTTTTTTTCTCTCTCTCATCCTAATTCTTATATAGGCCTATTCCAATTAGCCACCACACCATACTTCTTACTTCTCTGCTTTTTTCTTTATTTACACTTTTTGGATAATTTCGCAGAGTTCCGATCATGTTCTTTTAGTCTTACATTCTGCCATAATCATCTGCTTCTCTATATTTTTCGCTCTAATCGTTATTTTTTTTGCTCATCTTCTTATCTTTGCTCGGAATCTCTTTATCTCAGTAAATCCTGTTCCGCCAGGCAACCTTTTAACTTCTGTTAGCTAATAATTATTTAAATATTTCATCTCGTGTTGGCGCACTACACTTAATATTTCCCTCCCATCTCCCATCTCCCACTTCTTAATTATTATTATTATTGTTACTTATTATTATTATTAATAACAGAAATGGTCCTCTACATTATGTCCTCTGGTCTTATATCATTTACTCGCATGCCATTGTTCACTTCCTTCGGCCAGGGGGGAGATTTCTGCTTTTCCTGTAAAGTGAGCAATTTGGGCGCCAGTCTCTCCGGGTTCATTCTCTTCAGATGACCATAAAAGGTTAAGTTTCGTTTCTTTATAACGGTGGTGATCTTTTCGACTCTCGTATACAGTTCTATGTTTGACCTCAGATGGAAAACAAAACCGTCGGACACTTTCTTAGGACCCAAAATCATTCTGAGGAACTTCCTTTACTCATTCTCAATCGACATGTCTTCCATTTTTACGAGTGTTTCTGCAGCGTAAAGGTTCGCCAGTCTGACTACTACGCGGTAGTCTTTTATTTATTATCCATATATATAACACACTAATGTTTATATGCCAACGGCCGTAGCCGTGTTGAAACACCGGGCCCCGTGAGATCTCCGAAGTTAAGCAACATTGGGCGTGGTCAGGAGTTGGATGGGTTGCCACGCGCTGTTGGTGGGGGTAAGGGAATGGAGGAGCGAAAAGGAACTGGCCACCCTACCGCACGTAAACTCCAGCTCAGAAACACCTGTGCGGAGGTTCGGACCTGCCTTCGGGCAGAATAACCCTTACCTAGGCCAACGGCCGTAGCCGTGTTGAAAAACCGGATCCCGTGAGATCTCCGAAGTTAAGCAACTTTGGGTGTGGTCAAGATTCGGATGGGTTGCCACGCGCTGTTGGTGGCACACGTCTGCGGAGGTTCGGACCTGCCTTCGGGCAGAATACACCCTTACCTTAATGCGTATGTTTCACAAAATTCAAGCTCATAAACCAGAGGGAGTTAAAGGTGCGGTTTGGACCAAAATCTTCCGAATTATCTCATTAGTACAGGAAAAATATTTCATTTCTTAAAAAGTCAACGGAAATATATTAATAATAATAATAATAATAATAATAATAATAATAATAATAAATCGTGCGGTCACCAGGATTAAATGCATAAATTCGTTGTCGCTAGGCAACGCACATAAAACAGGCAATGCAAGTCAGGCGCCATTTTAGGTCCATTGCGTAGGAAGCCATTTTCGGTCCCCGACACGAGGAGCCATATTCAGTAGGTAATATCCGCAACTGTTTGTAAGTAAGTGTGCGATGCCTAGCGAAATATATGGCAAGCAGAGATTTCAAATTGTTAACAAAGGTGTATTCTTATAATCTTAGACGAATCTTTTCACAGGTCAAGACTTGCTTTCATTAATAATTATATTCTTTTTATCGTTTCCATTATTTATTTTATGGGTAAAGATCAGTATTTACCGGATATTCATTTCATTCACTTAAAATTTTCAAGCATGGCTGTGTCAAGGAGCAATTGTTGCTCCAAGAAATGAAGCTGGGAACGAGATCAACAAGCAACTTACTCTGTGTTCTTCAAACGTACATGTATAGCGATACGGTATGTAATAGAGATGAGGCTGTCACCTACACGACAAAGATTATGAACAACTTGGAGTCACTTGGAGTACTCTAGAACATCTTGAGATGAAAATTGTGGCACCGATTATCCTTCTCACTAATGTGAATCCTCCTTCCCTCTTTAACGGAACACGATTCTCTGTCAAGAAAGTGATGCCGAACATGTCGTGGGTGATGTACGTATATTATTCATTCCCGAGATTTAAATCATCACTTCGGATATACCATTTCAGTGTAGACGTCTGCAGTTCCCCGTTTGACTGAGTTTGGCTATATGTATTGACAAGGCACATGGGCAGTCACTTAGTTTTAGGACTTCATCTTCAGAAACGGTGCTTCTTCCGTTGTCAGCTGTACGTGGGTTGTTCAAGAGTTGGAAAAGCAAACACACTATGTATGTCAACTCCAAATGGAAGAATACTTAATATAGTTTATCCGGAAGCTATATCAGGAACAATTAGTTTCGTTTGTTTATACAATATGGTCTTTTATATTATTTTAACATTATTTTTACCATCCACCAACCCGGTGTCTTAAGCATTGAAAGTAGTAATGTAATTAAAAATAATGTCATTCATACAATTTATGTAAAAACGGTGTGTTACATGATATTAAAATCTTCAGTATTGACGGTTTTCACTTTACAAAGGAAAATGATTCATCACGACGCTGAGGTCGCCTACGGGAGTCAATTCAAAGGACCTGCATCTGGCGAGCCGAACTTGTTCTCGGACACTCCCGACATTAAAAGCCATACGCCATTTCATTTTTTTTTTCATTCTTAACATATGATCTACATAGCCTACAGGTTTTTAACCAGTCTTCCCTCTTTCCAATCCATTCCTTTCTTGTTTTAAATATCAATAAACAGTAACATTATTACTGACTTACTATTCTCCCTGGTTGCTACTCATTCCGAATGATGGCAACACTGCTGAAGGGATTGTGTGTGTGTAACTTGTCATTTTGGGTTCACTTTATTGCGGCTATATATCTCCTCTTTTCCTTTCAACAAAAAATGGACCAAGTAAAGTATTCAACTGAGGAGGTAGGGAATGAGTTTTTATTACATCATTCGTTGAAGATGTATATTGTAGATATGATTTAGACACCGCTCTTATTTCACATAATACAAAACGACATATCCTCTTTTAGTATCCATTTTCCCTCCTTGTCTCTCTTGTTCCCTCTATCATTCTCTCTCTCTTTTTCCCAGTAATATTTATGGTGTGTTTTTCCCTTTTATGGAATCTAATTTAAATTTAAAATATTAATGGAATTGTGGTGGTGGCATCCATTATAATATTCAGTTCCCGAGGCTATATATTTACTCTGCGATTTAAAATGAAAAACAGCAAAAAACCAAAGAGAGACAGAATTCTCCTCATAACTACCACAAGCTTGTGAAATATACACACATATAGAATGAGTGGTCATGTATGCGTGTGTTTGTATGGCCCTGGACATTTTAAATGGTCCAGGCTTAATTTTTTTGCGTGTGTTTGTGCGTGTTTATGTCTACTACTTGTTTTTTCAAAAAAATATATTATTATAGATATCATGCCCCCTGTTCTTTTTTTGGTTATATATTCATACACCACTACATGCTTTTATTTATGGCGGTTCCTTTCGGGTAATAGGCCTACGCTTCCTCTTATTGCGGTTGTGATCTATATTACATTCTAGTTTCTGCTGGTTTTTTTTGCAATTTGCTTTACGTCGCACTGACGCAGATAGGTCTTATGGCGACGACGGGATAGGAAAGGTCTAGGAGTGGGAAGGAAGCGGCCGTGGCCTTAATTAAGGTACAGCCCCAGCATTTGCCTGGTGTGGAAATGGGAAACCACGGAAAACCATCTTCAGGGATGCCGACAGTGGGGTTCGAACCATCTACCGCCAGGCATTATTTTATTTTTTGAAAAATGTCCAGACCGAATGTAGTTATAAGAGCTTAAGTGAAACTCTGCATTGATTCACATCAGCGCTCGTAGTGATAGAAAAAGGCAAACAGCTAATCTAATCGACCGGATAATTAAGATTAAGAAAAGGGTAATAATTTTTAGGAACAAATAAAGAATATATTCTCATACTTTATTATATTTTATTTACCTAAAATTCTTAGCTCATATCCCCAGGATGTTTTCAACATTGAGTAGCTTGCCCCAAGGTTTAGAACTGTGGATTTTATTAGCTGAAATTGCTAGGATAATAATAATACCAATAATTAAAAGGCGGTCGTGAAAATTCAATATTCATTGACCTGGCCCACAACGGGCGACTTGCACGCACTCTAAAGAGTGATGGCAGTAGTGTCAGATCCATTCCTCGATGGTAGAGCAACCGACGCGAAATCGGGGGGTTGTGGGTTCGGATCCCACTGGTGTCCGGTTTGCCATTTTTGTTCTGTACGTAACAAGACCTAATAGATTGAAAGTAGATTTCGATTACAGTGCGGTGGCAAAAATTCAATATTCATTAGCTCTCCTAAATCTGATTAAAAAGTGGAGAGTGAACTGGATGTTACATATATTGAGAGGAAAAGGAATTCTAACAATAGTTTTTGAAGTTACAGTAGAAGAGGAAAGGAAACTAGGAAGGAGAAGTATAAAACTGGTGAACAAAGTGAAAAGGGGAAGACACCAGACTACCGAACTGTTGGCCAGGGGGAGGAGCAAATGGAGACAGGTATGGCGTCAGGAACCAGAACACATTATGATGATGATGATGGCCCGGATTGTTATGCAGTAATAGGTTAGAATGCAAACTAATTTCGATTTTAAAAAGTGTCGACTAGCCCGTTCTTCCGGTATGTGGCGAGAGTAACCCACATTGTAGGGGTTATGATGGGCCGTACCCCTAATGTTTATGCACAACTCATAGCGTAACCGTTGTGCAGGATAGGCTATACTTGTTACTCGCTAACCTAAGTTTACATTCTAACCATTTACCGCATAAAAATCAAGGACTCTTAGTGTTCATTATGACTCGTAATAAATTCCACGACAATTATATTGAAGTTCATATGCTGACATAGCGCTGATTCGTAAGCAAACATAGTTAGAACCTGATTAAAAATATAGAGTGCCGTTCTTTTTATTCCCATTTTTTTTTCGTGTGCAGGAAGCTCAGCACAAGAGTGATCTCCAGGGATTATGATTACTATGATGATTTATCTTTATTTTCATATCCCAGCCAGTAAATGTGAGTGTGTGGACATATTTGTGTGTATATTTACTTCCCCACCCACCCACCCACCCTTGTTGTTTCCTCCCGGCTTGCTTGCGCATAAAGCGTCGCTCGTATTAACAACTGAGGCCTTCATTTCAATATATATATATACTGAACACACATACAGAGACATAACCATTAACCTCTGTGAAAGGGTGAGCAGACGGTAAGTTGACCCCTTACACACATGCACACACAACAAACAAAGGCTGGAAAAAAGAAGGAATCGCAAACTTAAGTTGATGAAACTGAAGAGAAGCCATTCATAAACCTTGCATGAACAAACTTCATGACCGAAGTAGAAAATATATTAATTAAACAACCAACGAAATGAAAAGCAAAAATATTCTCGAGTACGTTTAAATATATATATATGTGTGTGTGTGCAGAAGCTGAGTTGAAGCCATGGTCGCAGATCTTTTGGGTGGAAAATATTACGTCACGCGTGTGTTTGCTACGTGTTCGAATCTATTTATTTATTTAGCGTATGGTATTACACAAGGAGAAAAATATGTTTTAACTAGAGCCCTGATCTGTATGCAGTAATTGGTTAGAATGCAATCTTACTGAGGCGAGTAGCAAGTATACTCCACCCGCACAACTGTCCTGCTATGAGTTATACATAAACGTTAGGGGTACCCCTAGAATTTATGTTACACCAGGTACATTTCTGAACAACGGGCTAGTCGACGTTTCCCACTAACCGAGTTAGTTTGCATTCTAACCTATTAATGCCTAAGAATCGAGCCCTCTATCGATATGAGTACATATAGATATTTTTGTATCAATATTCGATTTTCGGACACGAATTATTCTAATACAGAAGAAAGGTAGTGCTCGATAACAAAGACATTTTTCCTTATATTGTTGGCTATCCATTTAGTTACCTATGGGCTGTGTGTATTTGTGTCTTGAGTGACTGCTGTTTGCCTGTTGCAGATATTTTTACTTTGCGAGTAAATCTGAATTATTCATCGCATACCATGTTTCCGCCTTGACGGTCTCTCGTGGATATTGATAGGAATTGCGAAAATGGCTCCACTGATTAGTACAGTGTCGATGTACTTGACAAAAATGGACAGTTAAGTATCACAGTGTAATAAGTAGGAGGCGGATGTTGTTGACATAATTTTCTTCTTTTGCCTTAGAACGTTGCTTAATAGGATAGAAATTCATTCTGCGATACAATGGAGGATAATACTGCGTTTTTTATTTTGCATTCTTTTGCATTTTTTTTATCTTTCAGGTCAATACCTGGTATATAGCATTTTCAAGAATTTTTAGATCCTTTTTTATTTAAGTGTGTATTATTCAGAGGTGTGAAAATTATTAGACTCGAAGGAGAAGACTAAAAACTAAACTGCCTTAGTGTTAATTTTTGCTAAACATATTCTTTTTAATTTGTTGCATGGAACTCTCTACCTTTCGGTCAAATATTCATCCGACCTACAATTTTTTTAAAATATTCTATTATTCGTATTTTATAAATATTATATTAAGATTACATATTTCTGTTTGGCCTGTTGATAAACATCAGTTTTCAACAGATTCGAATGTAAATAGTGCAAAACAGAGAGAATTATCGGCGCTGAAGTAAAGCAAAGAAGAAATTAAAAATCCTCAACATTGCAATTTAATATTGGTAGAGGGGTCTTGACTATAATATCGTGACTGATGTAATTAAAAGAAAATGTAACTTGCCTCTGTAATTTGCTTTAAACAAACAAGTAAAACGCACAGAAGCTCCACTCCAGTACAAAAACATTTTTATGGGCAGACAAGTAATGCATAGTGCGACAGTGCAAATATGAAAAAAATAGTGTTGAGCCTAATAATTTTCACACCTCTATATTGCCAAACTAATAAAAATCCACAAGTGAAAATAAAAATGTATACCTTTTCTTCATATGGTTAAATTTGCACAACGTCTTTCTTCCTCTAGACATCAACTGGCCAGCTCTAGCCGAGCAAAGACAAGCACAAAAAGAAATTATCAGCTGAATCAGACGGGAAAAACCCCCCACACATTATTAACTTCACGGATGACGTCATTTTTACTTTCGTAAATTAGAAAGCGGCAAAATAGTAGCAAAAAAAGTAAAGCCATCGAATTCCAATCTATCTTTGTTAGGAAGTGACAAAATTCTTCACATCTGGTGCAAGGTAAGACTGTCTCCTCCTGCACACAAAAAAGTGCGGTGCAGAAGAAAGGAACACGATCATTCATATAGTAACAGTGGGGAGCTGGAATTTGGAAAGGAATGGTTAGAAAAAGATGTAACTTAACGAGAAATTTCAGACTCCAAGCCAGTAATGTGTTACTTAGCACGTACGCTCACCGAAGCAGCGGGAACAGGGATGGAAAGACACGTCATACGACCAGTTCCTACACTGTGGAGAGGTAAAAGTGATGATGATGATGATGATGATTGTTGCTTAAAGGGGAGTAACAGCAAGGTCATCAGCCTCTAATGGTACGAGGTGTAACAAATTGCAAATTGAAACTTCAAAATGTATCCACTGACTAGAATCTACAACGAATGGTGATGAGAAGATGATCATAAGAAAACTATCAGCGAATCGAATTCACAATAAATTACTGGGATGATGCTTATTATCTAAAAGGGTCCAAAAATCCATGTCACCGGTCCCCACAAGTGTACTAATCACTAGTAAAGCAGAACCATGGTGTTCCTCCTATAGTGGTACTAATCACAGGTAAGGTAGATCCATGGTATGTCATACACAATGGCATCGCTCTCAGGAAACCTAAACCCATGTTATTTCGCACATAAGGGCACAACTCCTAAGCAACGCAGACCCATGGTGTTCCTCCTATAGTGATACTAATCACAGGTAAGGTAGATCCATGGTATGTCATACACAATGGCATCGCTCTCAGGAAACCTAAACCCATGTTATTTCGCACATAAGGGCACAACTCCTAAGCAACGCAGACCCATGGTGTTCCTCCTATAGTGGTACTAATCACAGGTAAGGTAGATCCATGGTATGTCATACACAATGGCATCGCTCTCAGGAAACCTAAACCCATGTTATTTCGCACATAAGGGCACAGCTCATTAGCAACGCAGACCCATGGTGTTCCTCACGTAGTGGAACTAATCGCAGGCAACATAGATCCATTGTGTTACTCATAAAGTAGTATTACTCATAGGTATCGCAGACCCATTCAGAACACACTGGAACCGGCCAGTGGAATACACATGATAGCACTTATCACAAGCAACGTCCAGACCCATAGTGTTCCTCCCATAATTGTACAGCTCCTATGTAACGTAGACACATGGTGTTCCACATGTAATGGTACTAATCACAGGTAATCTCATGGTTCTAATGTCAGCATTCCTCAGTCGCCCCTTTTAGTCGCCTATTATGACAGACATGAGATACCATGGGTGTATTTTCATCTGCGTCCTCCACACACAGGCGGTAGGTAAAAGTGTTCCTTTGTCCGGGATGATTCCTCTTTTCCGAAAAAACCAAAGTTTGGCGTAACATTACTTATAAATCAGGAAGTACTGCGTGTTGAAGGACGATGAGACACAAATCTCATCCAAGCCTGGCCTTTAGCTTGCTGGATGAGAGAGGTATGTGGGTCCCAGGCCGGATCTTCAAGGTTGCAGCCTGGGGCAAACTATTGAGACGTACTCGTGGCCCCAATCACACTGAAGTACAGCCTCGTCGATCCGTTCTAATGAACTGGCCACAGGCGAAAAAACTGATAGGGGCAGTAGGGTAGATGGATAACTCGCCTAGTTCTACGAGGCCATCACCACACTCTACGATTCAGTAGGAAAAGTTGCATAAATAACAGGGGTTGTGAACAGTCTACATCTAGAGCAGTGTGTTACCGTTTAATATTGAAAAAATTTGTTAGCAAAGTATGGGTCCCCATGGTACGAAAAACATAAAATTAAGCGATTTCCTCAATCTTCCCGAAAGTTGAAGGGCTAAATTGTCCGAAAAGGTTTCAAATTTTGAGTCTTGGATAAATCTGTCAAACTTAAGAAATAATTCGATAAATCACTTCCAGCCTAATTAGAGTTCCGGAAAAACCTCCTAAAATCGCTTGTTTCTTTACTCGTTTTCTTTTTGATTCAAATTCTAGCCAAATTAACTTAGTTACATAATTCTTTCTGTAATGTGTTCCTTGGTTCAATACCCTCCGGTGTATATTTATTGAAGAATGTCTACACCGAATTTAGTTATATGGGCTTAAGTTAAACTCTGCATTGACTCAAATTAGCGCTCGTAGTGGTGCTTAAGTAAAACAATGCATTGACTCACATTAGCGCTTGTAGTGGTGCTTAAGTAAAACAATGCATTGACTCACATTAGCGCTCGTAGTGGTGCTTAAGTGAAACAATACATTGACTCACATTAGCGCTCGTAGTGGTGCTTAAGTGAAACAATGCATTGACTCACATTAGCGCACGTAATGGTGCTTAAGTGAAACTCTGCATTGACTCACATTAGCGCTCGTAGTGGTGCTTACGTGAAACAATGCATTGACTCACATTAGCGCTCGTAGTGGTGCTTACGTGAAACAATGCATTGACTCACATTAGCGCTCGTAGTGGTGCTTAAGTGAAACTCTGCATTGACTCACAATAGCGCTCGTAGTGGTGCTTACGTGAAACTCTGCATTGACTCACATTAGCGCTCGTAGTGGTGCTTAAGTGAAACAATGCATTGACTCACATTAGCGCACGTAATGGTGCTTAAGTGAAACAATGCATTGACTCACATTAGCGCACGTAATGGTGCTTAAGTGAAACAATGCATTGACTCACATTAGCGTTCGTAGTGGTGCTTAAGTGAAACAATGCATTGACTCACATTAGCGTTCGTAGGGGTAGAGAAAGGCAAACTGTTAATCTAATCGACCCGATAACGATGATTAAGAAAAGGATTGCAATTTTGAGGAATAAATAAAGAATATAGTCTCATACTTTATTATATTTTATTTACCTAGAATTCGTAGCTCATATCACTAAGATATTTTCAACATTGAGTTGCTTGCCTTAAGTGCTAGAACTGAAGACGTTTTTCCCCTTGATGGTGATTTGGAGAAGTTCATATCGTTCAGCTCTCATGATATGCTCGATGTACCGCAGGAGAAGTACAAAAATAAAAGGATAAATTAGATATTAAGAAAAAAAACCGGCTAAGTACGACGGAGAGCGCATGTGAGAAGTCAGGCAACACTGGAAGGCCGCTGTGCTCGGCGCACCACCGGAGCCATTGAAGTCTAAGATTCTCAGGTTCTGACACGATGTTCACACGTGTGTTTCAGTCCGCGCAGTAACCCTATGATTGTTTTTTGTTTAGGGGAACGCTAGAAATATTTAATTAAACCTTGAGCAGCCGAGCTGTCTGACACACTTTCTAACAGAGAAAAAACGTACAACATTCTTGTGCAGGACGCGAGCCAAATTACAAATCGTACATTTTGAATGAAATATTTGAACAGTATTTACTTTGTATTTAATGCCATTACAACTTACGAAAACAGTAATTAGTAAAAACAGTATTTTTGTATGTACTTATTGAAAATCCACAGCCCGTTTTCAGTCATTGGAACGGGTCAGGAATGTAATGAATGTAGCCCCAATCTAGCGGCGGGGATATGAATTGTGCCGGCTGCCGAAACCTGTCGTACTCCTCTGGGGCAATGATTAATGATTGACGGATGAAATGAAATAATAGTGGAAAATATTGCTGGAATGAAAGATGCTATATATATATATATATATATATATTTATTTTTGCTATTGGGTTTACGTCGCACCGACACAGATACGTCTTATGGCGACGATGGGGCAGGAAAGGGTTAGGAGTGGGAAGGAAGCGGCCGTGGCCTTAATTAATTAAGGTACATCCCCAGCATTTGCCTGGTGTGAAAATGGGAAACCACGGAAAACCATATTCAGGGCTGCCGACAGTGGTGTTCGAACCCACCAACTCCCGAATATTGGATACTGGCCGCACTTAAACGACTGCAGCTATCGAGCTCGGTAATGAAAGATGACGGGGAAAACCGCAGTACCCGGAGAAAACTCTACCCCGCCTCTGCTTTGTCCAGCACAAATTTCACATGGAGGGACCGGGATCTGAAACACATAACCGAGCGGTGTCAGGCCGGCGCGCTGCCACCTGAGCCACGGAGGCTACCATTTATTTATTTATTTATTTATTTATTTATTTATTTATTTAATTAATTAATTTATTTATTTATTTATTTAGCCTCCAGGATTGGTTTCCCCTCGGACTCGGAGAGCGATCCCACCTTTACCACCTCAATGGTCAGTATCCTGGAGCGTGATACTTTGGGTCAAGGGATAAAATTGGGGATGAGGAGGAGGACCAGTACCTTGCCCAGGCGGGCTCACCTGCTATGCTGAACAGGGGCCTTGTGGGGCAATGGGAAGACTGGAAGGGATAGACAAGGGGGAGGAAAGGAAGCGACCGTGGCCTTAAGTTAGTTACCATCTCGGCACTGGCTTGGAGAAGATGTGCGAAATCACGGAAATCCACATCAAGGAGGACTGCGGTGGGAATCGACTCGTCCCCCTTCCTTCTACTCGGTTGACCACCCGGGGTTGAGTGGACCCCGTTCCAGTCCTCGTACACTTTTCAAATTTTGTGGCGGAGAAAGAAATCGAACCCGAGCACCACAGAGGCGGACATTTAATTTTCTTACAAGTTATAAAAATTGTCATTTATAAAAGCGGTATTTTTTTAATTAATACGGAAGCATTTCAAATAAACAGATTACCATGTGCAATTCCTTTTATCTTTACAACATGCTTAATTTTCAGTCCCTTGTATGCCTATTCCTTAAAATAGGACATCTCCTTTCTTAAACTTTATTTCCCATAGAAGCATTAATTAACTTGTAGTACCATTTGCATAATGAGCAGGCTGAGAGTATTCAAGAGGAAACGCACGCCACGTAGGAATGCGAACCACTAAGTGCTACCAGAAATGGGAACACACATCATTATGGAGAACAATTAAATGCAACTACAAAGATGTTTGTACCACGACATGGAAGGTAAATCAAAGAGCACGGACATTCAGCCAGGTGACTTGGCATGCGCTCAATACAAAAACAAATGTTATTAGCGATTTTTGGAAGCCTTTAATGGTGTAACGAAATGTCGTATGGCTTTTAGTGCCGGGACATCCCAGAACGCCCATAGGCGACCTGCGCGTCGTGATGAGGATGAAATGATGATGAAGACAACACATACACCCAGCCCTCGTGCCATTGGAATTAACCAATTAAGGTTAAAATCCCCGACCCGGCCGGGAATCGAACCAGGGACCCTCTGAACCGAAGTCCAGGACGCTTACCGTTCAGCCAACGAGTCGGACTTATTAGCAGTAAAAGACTTGGAATAAATACACAAGAAATTAGTTCGAAACGCCGCAATTATAATATAAGTTCTAAACGGCTAAAGCTTTTCTTTTCTTATTCGGCCCACCGCTACGATTTATTTATTTATTTATTTATTTATTTATTTATTTATTTATTTATTTATTGGTATGAAAATTAGCCTCTCGAAGACTAAATTGATGTCAGTAGGTAGGAAATTCAACAGAATTGAATGTCAGATTGGTGATACAAAGCCAGAACAGGTCGATAATTTCAAGTATTTAGGTTGTGTGTTCTCCCAGGATGGTAATATAGTAAGTGAGATTGAATCAAGGTGTCGTAAAGCTAATGCAGTGAGCTCGCAGTTGCGATCAACAGTATTCTGCAAGAAGGAAGTGAGCTCCCTGACGAAACTATCTTTACATCGGTCTGTTTTCAGACCAACTTTGCTTTACGGGAGCGAAAGCTGGGTGGACTCAGTCTATCTTATTCGTAAGTCAGAAGTAACAGGTATGAAAGTAGCGAGAATGATTGCTGGTACAAACATGTGGGGACAATGGCAGGAGGGTACTCTGAATGAGGAGATAAAGGCTAATTTAGGAATGAACTCGATGGATGAAGCTGTACGCATAAACCAGCTTCGGTGGTGGGGTCATGTGAGGCGAATGGAGGAGGATAGGTTACCTAGGAGAATAATGGACTCTGCTATGGAGGGTAAAATAAGTAGAGGTAGGCCAAGACGACGATGGTTAGACTCTGTTTCTAACGATTTAAAGATAAGAGGTATAGAACTAAATGAGGCCACAACACTAGTTGCAAATTAGGATTGTGGCGACGTTTAGTAAATTCACAGAGGCTTGCAGACTGAACGCTGAAAGGCATAACAGTCTATAATGTATGTATGTAAGTATGTATTATTTATTTATTTATTTATTTATTTATTTATTTATTTATTTATTTTCTAGTTATATTATCCACCGTTGCCCGGTCGTATGGCTTTTAGTGCCGGGAGTGTCCGAGGACATGTTCGGCTCGCCAGGTGCAGGTCTTTTGACTTGAAGTCTGTAGGCGACCTGCGCGTTGTGATGAGGATGAAATGATTATGAAAACCACACATACACCCAGCCCCTGTGCCTGCGAAATTAACCAATGATGGTTAAAATTCACGACCCTGCCGGGAATCGAACCCGGGACCCTTGTGACCAAAGGCCAGCACGCTAACCATTTAGCCATGTAGCCAGACATTTTATTGACTGGTTACTTTTAGGTATTTTATTACCTGTTAATTACTGTGAAGTGAATTTTTGTACATTTCTTTACTATGACGTTGACTAACATTTTAGGAACTATTTATTTGTAGTTTGAGTTATTATTGTGTGCTTCATTTCAAGTATGTCCGACTTGTTGGCGGAATGGTCAGCATACTGGCCTTGGTTCAGAGGGTCCCGGGTTCGATACCCGGCCGGGTCGGGGATTTTAACCTTCATTGGTTAATTCCAATGGCCCGGGGACGGGGTGTTTGTGCTGTCCCCAACATTCCTGCAACTCACAAACCACACATAACACTATTCTCCACCACAATAACACGCAGTTACCTACACATGGCAGATGCCGCCCACCCTCATCGGAGGGTCTGCCTTACGAGGGCTGCACTCGGCTAGAAATAGCCATACGAAATTAAAAAGTTCAAGTATTATTTACAGATGATTTTGTTTCTCGTTAATTCTTTTTCATGTCATCCGAATCATCCTGCCGATAGATGCTGTTACTATTAATCTCACTGACCCCGAAGAACTATGTGTTCGACACTAACATCAGACGTTTTCGATTATTTCTGTGCTGGAAAACACACACACACACACACACACACACACACACACACACACACACACACACACACACACACACACACACACACACACACACACACATCCGTAATCTCGGTTATTTTTTTGTTCACCCCTTTTCACCCCCGTGCTCCTGCGGCTGAACTTGGACTTCAAACCACATCTGGAGTGTCACTATTCATCGGAGCAACCCCCAAAACAATGGATCTATCTTAATATTGGTAGTTTCATGTTATCATCTACTTTCAACTCCTGCCCAGGGTGGTGCACACACTTCCATCCAAAATCTCTGCCATTTTAGACCTTTTCACCCCTTTTCATCCCCAATCCGATGGGGACAACCAGGACTTACACGACATTCGGTGTGTAACTGTTCATCTCAGCGACCCCTAAACCTACGCATTCGACATTATTTTCGATTATTTTATATGCCACCCCCTCCCCACCTCCACCTCTAGGGGTGGCTTAATTCCACAGTGCTTTTTTCCGGCCAGTCATATGTGTAGCAGAATCTCTTCTTGGACTATCCTACATTTACGCACGTGACTACTTCGAACACCAGGCCTGTATTTTACTGTAGAATCTTTGAGCTGATTTTGCCGTGATTACGGCTGGTCATTTCTTCATCCGATTCCTAGAGCGAGATAGTGTGATGCCAATATCTCCATAACGGTTGATTTTTGTTCCTTAGAAGAGGGCCTACATCTATGGCCTGGTGTGGGCTGTTAAAATTTCTTGTAGATGGGGTTACCTGCAGGGTCCTAAAAGATAAGTATACATGATGTGGTTCCGATTGGTGAAACGGTATGGATTGGAATAAGGAACGAACCGACACGCATACATACTGCTTTATATATAGAGATATATTTATTTATTTTTTATTAACTCATTCATTCATTTATCATTTCGCCCACAAAACTACTTAAGGCACTATTTCTAGTAGGACACTCCATCATCATGGTAGCGAATGCACCTTCTCGCAATAAATACCGACAGAAATCGGAATATATTCAGACTGGGGGAATTGGTTTCGGGTTAGGGGGGCTAAAAGGTGAAACGCCTGTGTGATAGCTAACCCGCATGACTGAGGTCAACGACATCCTTTAAAACCAAACGCCAAAGGATCTCCCTTGTAATTAAGACAGCTGGGGTTATAGCTTCGCTCCAAGGGTGCTGATCGCTCACTAGCCTTAACCCTTTCACGAAACAGTTTTGAAGACAGGAAATGATTTGAAAACCTTCGCCGTCAACTTCGGAACAACAAGGAATATTGCTAGTATTCAGCAGCCATTCTTACCTTGAAAGAATTCTTTATAGCTTTTGTTATCTCTTTCGTTAACACAAGCTAGAGATTTAGGACGACGTGGATAGGCTTTTCTTTTCTTTTTCCCTTTTTTTATATGAAAAGTTACAGAAAAGTGTTTTCTCAACCACCAAAGTTAGTTTGTACAGTACTTTCAAACTCTTACTTACAAACTTCCACCAAGATTACTGAAGCCATATAGATTTATATGTACAGCGGAGACCACAATGTGGGCGGCTTTCTTTCTTTTAAACTTTATTTCTAGACACCTTTTTTCTAAACTCATTTCTTTTTAACAGGTAAAGTAAATGTTAAGGAATACAATACAGAAGAAAGGACATCCATACATAGTTCTTAATAAATTGCAGCCCACCAGAATAAGGCTAGAATTAATTGTCATAATAATTAAAAATGCAGGGCGAGTTCCTTCGTTACGTCGATGAAAAGGTGATCGAAAAACTTTTTAAAGTGTTAAAGAAAAGGTCGCTTTATTATTATTAAGCCACATCCGTAGAGATGTGCAACCTAACCACTATGTGGGATGGAATGATTCACTCCATAATGTCTGGCCATCTTTCTCTCTCTCTCTCTCTCTCTCTCTCTCTAGCACTGAATTTGATGTTCATTTCTCTTCTATCCCCAACTACTGTAGCCGTGTTGCAACACCGGATCCCGTGAGATCTCCAAAGTTAAGCAACATTGGGCGTGGTCAAGATTTGGACGGGTTGTCACGCGCTGTTTGGTAGTAAGGGAATGGAGGAGCGGAAAGGAACTGGCCACCCTACCGCACGTAAACTCCGGCTCAGGAGCACCTCTGCGGAGGCTCGGACCTGCCTTCGGGCAGAATACACCCTTACCTTACTTACACTCAACAATCAATCAATCAATCAATCAATCAATCAATCAATTAATCAAAAGGGATTCCGCCGTAGTGACATATTTTGTATCTGTTGTTTACCTAATCCCTTCTTAAATACAAGTTGCTTTACGTCGCACCGACACAGATGGGTCTTACGGCGACGATGGGGTAGGAAATAGCTAGGAGTGGGAAGGTACTGGCCGTGGCCTTAATTAAGGTACAGCCCCAGGATTTGCCTGGTGTGAAAATGGGAAGCCATGGAAAACCATCTTCAGAGATGCTGACAGTGGGGTTCGAACCCACTATCTCCCGAGTTCTGGATACTGGCCGCACTTAAGCGACTGCAGCTCCGACCGCGGTTCTTTCCTTAAATAACTGCAAAGAATTTAGAAATTTATTGAACATCTCCCTTGGTAAATTATTCCATTCCCTAACTCCTCTTCCTATAAACGAATATTTGCCCCAATCTGACCTCTTGAATTCCAACTTTATTTTATTATTGTGATCTTTCCTACCCTACTGAAGCTTGTTCGTATACTAACGTCATTCCACGCCATCTCTCCATTGACAGCTCGGAATATACCACTTGGTCGAGGAGTTCGTCTCATTTCTCTCAAGTCTTCAAAGCCCAAAGTTGGCAACATTTTCGTAACGCTACTCTCTTGTCGAAAATCACCCGGGAAAAACTGAGCTGATTTTCTTTTGATTTTCTCCAGTTCACGAATCAAGTAATCCTGGTGAGGATCCTATGCACTGGAACCATACTCTAGTTGGAGTCTTACCAGAGACTTATGCGCCTTCTCCTTTACATCCTTACCATTACCTCTAAATATCCTCATAACCGTATGAAAAGATCTGTAACCTTTATTTACCACCCCGTTTATGTGATTACCCTCAAGCCGAGTCAGCCTCAAGACAATGTGCCCCTTTAGAAGTAAAAATCTTGTTTAAAAATACCCGATTTCCTAACGTTAAAGCGAACCAACGACCTTCTGAGTGAATCGACAACTTATGCCTATTGCTCACGGTAAAATGTTTCGTAAAATTTGTTGTACAATTAATTTTATAAAAAATTTGGTGAAAAGAAGTTGTGTTGCTCATGGTAAAATAATTTTATAAAATACGTGGAAGCATCAGGATGGCCATCTACTAACTCACTTCTGAACTAAGACGTGTATGTGCTGCCATCTATCGATACACTTTTAAATCAAGAATCAGCTGTTCAACTTGCATTGCTTTTGAGAGTATGGCTCTAACAAACAAAGCAAAACTTCTGCTTTAGCTGCACTTATATGTTGTACAGTGGTAAAAAGGAAGAAAAGAAATGCCAGGAAATGCTGGACTCGGGATGGGATCAAAAGAAGAGAAGAAGGTAGAGGATTGCTGTCCTTGGTCGAAATTTACTTGAGGTTAGAAGACCAGCATTCATATCGGAATTAGGCCATTGTGTTTTCTGCCTCTCTTCTTGCATTTCTGTTGTGGTAATGTGGCGTTTTAATTTCATGCAAACAAGGATATTTCTGGTATTCGTCCAGTAAAACACTAACAGCTTCCTTAGTCCACCCGGATCCTGCCATTTTAGAAAGAAGTGTTTGTTTACAATCGAGCTTCACAATCTTCTCACGACGTAGCGCCAACATCATCGTGATGTCAGCTTCGCTGATTGGTTCGTTTCGTAAAATTAATTTTACGGAATAGAACATGTCCTATTTTATGAAAAGTTTTATCAAAGGTTTTACAAAACTTGAATTTGACCGTGAGCAACAGAAATTTTATAAAATTAAATTATTGAACAATAAATTTGACAGAAAATTTTACCGTGAGCAACAGGCATTACTCTACTTTTTTCATCATTCAAGGAAAGTCATAAGTCTTATTATGGAAAAACAAAGGAACGAATTCAATAAGTAACGAAAAAACATTACACCTAAGAAACTACAGAAAGAAGAAAATTCACAAATTATGGCACAATTTAAAATTCAGTTGTACCTTTCTCCACATGTGTTAATTTCTCACTGAACCACCGATCAAGCATGGCTGTGTCAAAGAGCAATTCTTGCTCCAAGAAATGAAGCTATTAACGACATCAACAGGCTACATTTACAAGAGTTATTCGGTGTTCTACAAAATTTGCATGTCCATCAACACGACGTGTAAGAGAGATGGGGTTGTCAATTACACGACAGAGCATTTGAATAGCCTTGAGAGTCAACTGGAGTACTCACGAATATCTTGGAGCGGACGATTGTGTCAGCGATTATCCTTCTCAGGAATATGAATCCTCCTTCCCACTGCAAAGGAATACGATTCTCAAGAAACAGATACCGAATATTATTCGAGTCACCCTACAGATTGGACACGCCGCAGGCGATGTAGTATTCATTCCTAGGATTCAAATAATCCTTTCAGATATACCATTTCAGTTTTGCCATGTGCATCAAACAGGGACAGGGACAACCGCTTAAAATTGTAGGAGTCCATCTTCGAAAACGGTGGTTCTCCCATTGCCAACTGTACAAGAATAAAATAATGTATTTTATGCTATTTATGTAAAAACGACGAGTGTTAATAAATATTTTTACTTTCTATTGTGCTTTAAAACTAATGGTTTAAAACATCTAACGGTTGAATTAATCAACGCGGGCGAAGCTCCGGGTACATGCTAGTTTAAACAAAAATATGGAAGATCATAATATGAATTTAAGGTTGGAATCCAGGAGGACAAATTGGGACAAATATTCGTTTATAGGAAGAGGAGTTAGGGATTGGAATAATTTGCCAAGGGAGATGTTCAATACATTTCTTTGAAAATATTTAAGAAAGGCCTTCTTCTTCTTCTTCTTAAGACGCCGTCTCCGAGCGGAGGTTGGCGATCCACGTAACTAGCTCCGATCTTGACAGCGCAGAATGGAATGCCATTTCTGAAGTACAGCAGTGCCATCTTCGAAGGTCTTTCAGCCATGAATTTCTTCTTCTCCCAACAGATCTCTTCCCCTGTATCTTCCCTTCGATAATAAGCTGTAATAACTGATACCTCTCACCTCTCATGATATGTCCTAGATATTGTGTTTTCCTCTGTTTTATGGTGAGCAGTAATTCTTTTTGCTTTTTCATTCGACGAAGGACCTCGGCATTTGAGGTATTCATTACCCAAGATATCCGCAAGAGACGGCGGTACAGGAACATTTCGAAGGCATCAATACGTTTTTCTATGATTGGATCCAGAGTCCAGCTTTTACATCCATATAGAACAGAAAATATATAGCAGCGGATCATACGAATTCGTAGTTGGAAACTGAGATCTGACCTCACAAAGAATTTCTTCATGGTAATGAATTGTTTCCTGGTCTGCTCAATTCTAGATATTATCTCCCGTTTGGAGTTACAATGGTCATCCAAGATGGTACCCAGATATTTGAGAGAAGACACTTGCTCAACTATTTTATCTTTTATTGTGAGATTTGACCGAATTGTCTTTTTAGAGAACACCATCAGTTTCGTCTTTGAGGGGTTAACATATAATCCAAACTCTTCACTGTGCTGAACTAAGGAGTTTATCATGCACTGAAGGGCAGGCATGTCATCAGCTATGACAACAGTATCATCTGCATATCTGATGTTGATGATTTTCCCGTTAATTTTGATCCCACCATAGTCTTCCAATGTTTCTTTAAAGATTGCCTCTGAGTAAATGTTAAACAACAGAGGTGACAGTACACAACCCTGGCGGACGCCCTTCCTGATCGAAGCAGTTTCTGAAGTTCCTTGATCAGTTTTGACGTTTGCAAACTGATTCTGGTACACCTGGACGACGGTCCTAAATGCAGATCAGTGATGACTGATTGAACACCTTCTCTAGGGCCAAAGGAAACGGGAGCCGTGGGTAAAGATATATGAATTGTTAAACCTCGGAAATCTAATAATGGCGGTGTAGGACGAGAACTACCATTGGCCACGAGACAGCGAAAAGTGATGAGTCTAGCGCATGTAAGTGGAAGCAGCGACACGTTCGTCTATGGGCCCTGGGGTCACCAAGGCTCCAGAGTTCGTAGCCCATAAGAAGTCGTCCCTTACGGTGGATACTCCAGATGTAATGTAAATTTCCCCACCCCCACCTCCACTCCCACTCCCATCTAAAGTGCGGCCGATCACTAGCACGAAAAAAATGCAAAGCTAATGAAGGCCCGTGGAGGATTACAAGGTAAAGGATTCCATTTTTCGTAAGCTATTGGAAAAAGGTAGTTAGATGCCCGGCCGCTTTTGCCCCCAAGACTGAACATTACAGTATACTAATTATTAGTGTAGGTTGTGTGAACCACAGAGCCATAAACTTCTCTAGAATTGGACATTTCGTTTCCCAATATTTCGGAATCTTGAAGGGGGATCGAAACCATAACCTTCTAGGTGAATCGGGCACTCATTTACCTTCTCAGCTACGAAGTGACTGCACTGTTTGCATAACGTTTTCCGTGGTTTCCCATTTTCACACCACGCAAATACTGGAGCTGCGCCTTAATTAAGGCCGCGATCGCTTCCTTCCCACTCCTATCCAGTTCCCATCCCATCAACGCCATAAGACCTATCTGTGTCGATGCGACGTAAAGCAAATAATAGAGAAAAATTCTTCCTTTCTAAACTTTACCTGTTGTTAATGTTACTGCTCTAAGTTCTTGTGGCACGCTGTAGAGCAGGGTCAGCCAACTGGCTGGTGTGTGGTGTAAGAGGGACCGTGTGACGTCGGAGAGCACATGTGACGTATGAGCACAGAAGGTGGGGAGACGCTGTTGTAGAGTGAGACGAAGAGACAGCCTCGCTTTGTGGTAGACACGTGCAGTGCTATACGTAGTGGTGGTGGTAGTGGTACAGTACGTATGGATGAACCGGGCACATCACGGTGCGACAAGCTACCTAGGATTGATAGGATTGCTACAGCTAAATGTTTAGTTTGTATATGCAGAAATAAAGTTGCTTTATAACACTTATGCTACTTCATAACAAAGTTACGTTACAATAAAATATGTAGAGAGAAATATGTACAACAACACATGCCGCATTGTACCTGCAGCTCTTGGGCCTCCCCCTACGAATGACGTTGTGTTTCCCCTTGCCCCTCTAGCCTTCACTTCTCAGTTACAGTACTAAGTACTTCGTTTCGCTGCCCGAGCAGAGTGTGTGACGTGTTACCAGACATCACACGTACATGCAGTTGGCTGACCCTGCTGTAGAGAGAGGGCACAGGATGAAGCGCTCATCGTGGGTGGCGTTATTTAAGTTATATCATTACCACGAGATCACTTTTTCCTCCCTTCTTCAATATCAATGCATTTAAAAGAAGGATCGTTCTTATGTGACTTGGTAGCTTTTGATGGATACAAAGATATTCATTACTGCACCAGCTTCTTCTTCAGGAGACCCTGGTAGTTAGACTCTTAACTCCCCTTTTTTATAATACTCACCTCCCGCTGCTGTTATTAATCCAATAAGCAGTTCACTGTATCATTAAGCTTTCATTAAAACGTAATCAAGGCGTCATTACACGAAAACAACATGCGTTTAGCTTTCGTTAGAGGCAAGAGACTCCCCCCCACCCGCTCCATTATGTTTACCGAAACAAATGTACCTGCTAATGGTGTGCCAGTTCTTCATTAGATCTGCGTATTTTTTCGTTTTAATCTGGAAGGAGATAACGAAGCATTAGGTGCCTCATAGCATTCATTTTACGAGTTGTAATATATAAGAGATGGACAGATTTGGAAGTTAATCTGAAGTGTGCGCCTCTGTCTCTACGTGGTCGGCTATGAAGAGAGATGCATTTCCGTAGCGAGCTTTTACGAATTTATGCCCTTTCTGACGCCAACTTCATCAGAGGAGTTAATGAGATGAAATGAACGACGTGATATATGATAGCAGGAAGGGAGATGGTGATACCCGTTGCCGGCACATAACCTACTCCTGTTGAATATCATCAAGGGATCTACTCAAGGCTTAACTTGCTAATCCGACGGACGAATCACCGTTATGACCAGAAATAACGTCATATGTCGTCACTCCATGTGAGCAATGCGGAGAGGTTTGGAATTTAATCCATCAGTTTGGCACGCGATCTTTTACTTCTTTTTCTTCTTCTGCTTCATCTGTTTACCCTCCAGAGTCGGTGTTTACCTCGGACTCAGCGAGGGATCCCAACTCTACCGCCTCAAGGACAGTGTCCTGGAGCTTCAGACTGTGTCGGGGATACAACTGGGGAGGATGACCAGTACCTGGCCCAGGCGGCCTCGCCTATTATGCTGAACAGGGGCCTTGCGAGGGGATGGGAAGATTGGAAGGGATAGACAAGGAAGAGGGAAGGAAGCGGCCGTGGCTTTAAGTTAGGTACCATCCCGGAATTTGCCTGGAGGAGAAGTGGTGAAACCACGGAAAACCACTTCCAGGATGGCTGAGGTGGGAATCAAACCCTTCTCTACTCTGTTGACTTCCCGATGCTGAGTGAACCCCGTTCCACCCCTCGTGCCACTTTTCAAATTTCGTGGCAGAGCTGGGAATCGAACCCGGGCCTCCGGGGGTGGCACGTAATCACACTAACCACTACGCCACAGAGGCGGACTGGCACGCAATCTATTGTTTAAATATCCTGCCGGTCAACACTTTTGTTCTGGCCTAGCTATGGCTAGACCACCTAGTTACTCGCTACCACTTTAGGACAGATAGCAGCACCCTTCAGCACCCAGCCGGAAGTGGTGTGGACGGAAGGGGATGAGAGACTGTTATGCTTGGGTGCCTCGTGCGAAAGGAGACGGGAACATGTGACTGACTGTTATCGAGGGCATCTGCCCATCAATACTCAGTGTTATATATTATAATGTGTTATATAAGTGTCGTAAATATAATAAATATTGTTATTTAATCAAGTGAGTGATGTACGTTCAAAACAATTTTGATGGTGAATTTTTTCGACCAACTGGAATCGAACCGGGCAACCAGCGTCGCGGTTCGGATCATTGGCTAAATGATTAGCGTGCTGGACTTTGATCAGACGGGACCCGGGTTCGATTCCCAGAAGGGGTGGGAATTTTGACCATAATTGTTTAATTCCACTGGCACAGGGGCTGGGAGTATGTGTCGTCTTCATCATCATTTCATCCTCATCACGGCGTGAGGGTCGCCTACGAGCGTAAAATCAAAGGTCCTGAACCTGGCGAGCCGGACTTGTCCCCGGACACTCCCGTCACTAAAAGCCATACCCAATTTCATTTTTTTTCATTTATTGAGAGTGGCAGGGAGGGATTCAGTTAGATGCAAATGTAGTAAGCAGTTTGGTCTATGCAGACGACCGGGCCTGCAATCTAATATCTTAGAACTGAAAAATAGATGCAATGAGTACGATATGAAAATTAGCCTTTCCAAGAATAGAGTCATTTTAGTAGGAAAGAAACTGAAGAGAACTGAATGTCAGATTGGGAATACAAAGCTGAAACAGGTAGGTCATTTCAAGTATTTATGATGTGTGCTGTCCCAAGATGGTAGTTTAGTGTAGTGAAATTGAATCAAGGTGCAGCAAATATAATGCAGTGAGCTCGCAGTTGCGGTCAACAGTATTCTGTAAGGAGGTCAGCTCCCAGACGAAATTGTCTTTACATCGGCGTGTTTTCAGAGGGTAAGCGAAATAGAGGTAGACCAAGACGACGACGGTTCAAATCAGTTTCAAATGATTTAAAGGTAAGAAATATTGAATTAAACGAGACCACAGCACTAATTACAAATAGAGAGTTGTGGAGACGTTTAATAAATTCACAGAGGCTTGCAGACTGAACGCTGAAAGGCATAAAAGTTTATGCTGAAGATAAATGTGTGATATAAATTGTATTCCGTGGCGGAAATGCCTTAGAAAGTTATCAAATTTAAATTATCCTTTATGAGAGCGAGACATTTTTCGAAACGAGGCCTATACATTGAATGAATCAAAAACTACTGCCTTCCTTTCTGTTTCTTACGACAAAATCCCATACCATACAAAAGTTAAGATTTATGGGTTATTCTGGATCTGAGGAATGTTTCATTCTGAATATAGGTCGCATGGAAAGGAGAAGGATTCAAGAATATTTATATGTCTCATTTTAGTAATAACGGTCAGTATGTGGAGCAAGACAGAAACATGAAGAATATTGACGAAGACAAGTTTGTTCATGCAAATGATGAAAATAAAACAACGCCGAAGTAGGTCGTTGAATACGCGAGTTAGTAATAAGGAAGAAATAACTCGCTTGGTACAAAGAAAAACATGTAAACCTCTTTGCGAAAAGCTATTGATCATGAATATGTAGTGATGGGAAGAGTACAAGGACAATATATTAGGTCCGATTACAGTTACTTGAGGAACACTTTATTTAATTACGATTAAAAATTACTTTTACAAAATATAACCATAAAATTACAATTACTTTAAATGGGGGATGGAATAATACAAATCTTCAATACTTCATTTTGTGTGTTTTCTTTTAGCATAGGGGCATTAAGTGGCTATCATCACCATTTAGTTGCATAATTTCACAGAGGTTCTTTTTTATACATATCTACAGCCCATGCACACCTCTCACATTCACTGTTGCCTGGTAAAACGTGTTGTCACTTCCGTCACATTTTGACCTGATATGGTATTTTGAATAATAAAGAAATAATAATAATAACCCCAAATGCAGCAGTGTATCAGGAAATAGAATCTATATACGCAAAGTTTTGCAAAAGCTTTGGAAACAAAAACAACAACCTGTCTGGATAAGAGAAATAAAAGAAGAAATGAAAAAATTAGACATAACACTGGAGGGTTTAAAGAATAAATCATCATCATCATCATCATCATCATCATCATCATCAACCTCCAGGTTCGGCTTTTCCCTCGGACTCGGCGAGGGATCCCACCTCTACCGCCTTCAGACTCTTGGTCGGGGGATACAACTGGGGAGAATGACCAGTACCTCGCCCAGGCGGCCTCACCTGCTAAGCTGAACAGGGGCCTTGTGGAGGGATGGGAAGATTGGAAGGGATAGGCAAGGAGGAGGGAAGGAAGCGGCCGTGGCCTTAAGATAGGTACCATCCCGGCATTCGCCTGGAGGAGAAGTGGGAAACCACGGAAAACCACTTCCAGGATGGCTGAGGTGGGAATCGAACCCTCCTCTACTCAGTTGACCTCACGAGGCTGAGTGGACCCCGTTCCAGCCCTCGTACCACTTTTCAAATTTCGTGGCAGAGCCGGGAATCGAACCCGGACCTCCGGGGGTGGCAGCTAATCACGCTAACCACTACACCACAGAGGCGGACAAGAATAAATCAAAGAAAGAAAATAAATTGAAGAATAGTAAAATTAGATTCCTACCAAAATATGATAAAAGAGAAATAACTAAAAGGGTATTTTCAGAAGAAGAACAATGAAGAACCGATAGAATGAAGAAATAATGGAAGAACAGAAAGGAAAAAAAAACATAAATCATCATAGAAGACCGGACAGAAATCAAGTACAGCGGGCCAATGCGGCCGTAAATAATAATAATAATAATAATAATAATAATAATAATAATAATAATAATAATAATAATAATAATAATAATAATGTCCGACTCGTTGGATGAATGGTCAGCGTTACTGGCCTTCGGTTCAGAGGGTCCTGAGTTCGACTCCCGGCCGAGTCGGGGATTTTAACCTTCATTGGTTAATTCCAGTGGCTCGGGGGCTGGGTGTTTGTGCTGTCCTCAACACCCCTGCATCGCACACACCACACATAACACTATCCTCCACCACAATAACACGCAGTTACCTAAACATGGCAGATGCCGCCCACCCTCATCGGAGGGTCTGCCTTACAAGGGCTGCACTCGGCTAGAAATAGCCACACGAAATTATATAATAATAATAATAATAATAATAATAATAATAATAATAATAATAATAATAATAATAATAATAATAATAATAATAATAATAATAATTTGGAGGATGTGTATGAGATAAAGGCATTTATTTATTTTAATTTAATTTAATTAGTTAATTAATTTATTTATTTAGGAACTAGTGAGGGCAATTTGCAATGGGCAGAGTCAGGAGCTACTGTGGAGAATGCGACGGAGGAAAGAAGATAGACTAATATTTGTCTCTTGTGTAGAATAACAAAAGACGATAATGATGATGATGTATTTGTTTTAATAAGTAGCGAAGTAAGGGTCCATGGTCCTCTTTTACAATAAAACCACGTAAATGAGATATTTCAAAGTTTGTGCCGTTTTCTTTGCACGTTTCAATCAGTCTACGGAACAGTGCGAAAAAAGATAATGCTTTGCCCGTCTCTTTGTACTTTTATTACAAGAACAGTAGTCTCCTACGGTTCAAAATTTTAATATGATTATTATAATAATTTCGTTTTGTCCGACTATGTACCACGTTAAATCGAATTCAGCTTCATCTGTTTCTGGACTTTATTCCTCGTCCAGTTCTCCTTCATCCTTTCACTCTGCAATCTCCTCCTTTCTTCTGTCCATGGCGCTTGGATACGGGATCGAACTGTTCCTTCAAATCTCTTCATGGCCTTGATCCTCGACTTGTACTCATCCCTGTTGCTCATTTCCATTCCTTGTACTCCCATTTCTTCTAGGTCCTTCTTCACTTCCAGATACCAGCGCAGTGTAGTTTTCCTGATCTCGAAAAATATCAGATTATCTGATTGGTCACTCCTCCCGGATTCATTCTGCAGATATGTCCGAAGAACATGGCTCTACTCTTCCAGATGGTATCTGAGATCTTTTCCATCTTGAGATATAATTCTTGGTTTCCTTTCTTTCTGTATGCTCCATCCCCTCGTTCTTTGGGGTTGCAGTATCTTCCTCAGATTCTTGTTATTGTTTTCTTATTTTTCGAATAACCCTTTTGAGGGTACGATAAATCATCTTTGGTTACTTTTCTTTGCATTTAACTTTCTTCGTTTCTAAACTTCCTTAATTTTGTGAGAATGTTGTTCCTTTTCCTCTTAAGTCCATTTTCTTCCAGTTGTTAATTTCTTTCTCTCCTGAAATCCTGCCTTACTTGTTACTTCTTCGAAACGCGTTCTGTTTTCTATCGTATCTATTTCAATTCAGCGTTTTTGAAATCCTTTCAATGAACCACGCTGGATTCGATTTGAAACTGTTCAGTAAGTTTAACCCTACACTGCATAGTGTAGCGTTTTCGCTACATAATATTCTTCTTCTTTCAGTCTAGTAATATGCTAAAAGATGGCAAACCTAGCTATGTACATAATATCTTTGAAATCTGTACTTCCAGAAATTATGCTACAGGGGGCTAAGGGCAATGATTTTCTCCATCTATGTGCTATATTATCTTAGCCTGTGGCAGTTGGACATGTGTCATGGTGGCTGTACATGCATGAGTAGCATTGAAATATAATTCTAGGTGATTCGCTGACGACTGAAGTTTAACAAAAAATACTGCACTATCCACAATATCCGTATCTTTTAGCATAAATGTCTAATAATGTTTAATTTCCAATATTTGTTACTAAAAAGTCATGAAATATGAGTGTAGCGTTTTTGCTACATCATGCAGCTAAGGCATTTATTTTCAGATGCATGTTTGAAGGTTACGGGCAGCAATGACTTGAAGTACTTATTGATAGTGTTCTATTGATGATTATTTCATTAATGCTGCAAGATTTAAGTAATAATAATAATAATAATAATAATAATAATAATAATAATAATAATAATCATAATAAAATAATAATAAATATTTATTGTAATTTATACTGCGTTTTCTCAACATGGATTTGTTTACCTTTATCAAATATATTCGTAATTCCTTTTGTCAAATGTCTTATATCTGGGGATCACCTGAAAATATGCGTTACGGAAGGTAGCCTGACAAAAGTGTAACCATAGCAACTCTGCAGGCTGTGATGTAAGGTATGGATGGATGGCCAGACAATGTCACCTAGTAATCGTGCAGTCTGTGATGTAAGGTGTGGATGCATGGCGAGACATTGTTACCTAGCAACCGTGCAGGCTGTGATATGAAGTATGGATGGATGGCCAATCAATGTTACCCAGCAACCATGCAATCTATGTTTCATGGCTGGTGGTCATCTGAAATTAGCAGCCATTGATGGATGGCCATGACCGAGCAGCACTGCGTTTGAAAAAGAATGCAGATTGTTTCAAAGGCTATCACTTCAGTTTAACTGCGGATATGACCTATCCATTTGAGCAAGCTATTATTTTCCAATTCCTTCAATGTAATAAATCTCTTTTAATTGTTTAAAAATAATTTTATTAGTTTTATATGTTATTATAAGTAATAAACAATAATTCTGCTCATATACTATACTGGGTTACATTTGTACATTAGTAGCCTTCAATGCATGATGTAGCGTTTTTGCACATTCCTGAATTTTTCCCTTTTTGGCCACCAGTATGATCAAATACATCAAAAATATGTTGTCAATGTGATGTTACATATCTAATCTCCCTCTAATAATATTTTCACGTCAGAGTTGTGGGTGTAAATAAATTCATGCAATGTAGGGTTAAGATTTGTTTAGTTAGTCTATTGCTATTCATTCTATAAATGTGTCCAAAAAACTGAAGTCTTCTTTTCCTCATTACAATTGTCAGATTTTCAACCTTTAAACATAGTTCTCTGTTTGATAATGTCTTAATTTCAAGTTCTAGGATAGAGATTTCTTATTGTATATATTTTTGTCATATGAAACAACCTTTCTATTTTGTTTACTCTTATAGATATAGCTACATTTTCTTTTGTGTTGTTTATTATCCATTCTCCCAGGCATTATTATTATTATTATTATTATTATTATTATTATTATTATTATATCTCCCATACTGTGTAATATTACGTTCCACATTGCCCACCACTGACAAATTACAAACCCTTATTCAATGACTACGTCAATCCTGATCATCCTCTCCCGAGTTCATTGACCCTATCTCGTTCTCCGTCTCTCCCTGTTAAGCTGAGGGAGCTATATTCCTTGTTTGTTTCTCTCCATACAAGGGGGAGAGCTAAGTTCCTTGAATAGAGTTGCTTGCTCGAGTCTTAACACAAGTTGAGAGAGAGAGATTTAGTTACTGAATATGTTATTACAGCAAGCGCTGTTCCTCTCTAGACACAAGTAGCAATAACTTACGTCTTGAGTAACACTAAATCATTCATTTAGAATATTATTTTCATGATCCAGATTAACAGACATGAAATGGAGACCGGATTTCTAAGGGGGTAACAAGTATCGTCTAAACTGCACAACGGTTATGTTATAGGTTTTGCATAAACATTAGGGGTTCAGTCCATTAGAACCCCTAGAATTTATGTTACTCGCACTACTCGCGGCTTGGTCGACATCTCCTAATAAAATAGTTTGCATCTAATCAATGTCCGGCTCCATGGCCGAATGGTTAGCGTGCTGGCCTTTGATCACAGGTGTCCCGGGTACGATTCCCGACAGGGTCGGGAATTTTAACCATCATTGGTTAATTTCCCAGGGTATATGTGTTGTCTTCATCATGATTTCATCCTCATCACGATGCGCAGGTCACCTACGCGTGTCAAATCAAAATACTTGCACCTGGCGAAACGGAATTGTCCTGGGATTTCCCGGCACTAAAACCCATACGCCATTTCATCTAATCAATTACTGCATAAAAAACTGAGGTCTAGACATGGCGTACAACATATATTTTTTATGCAAAAAAGAAAGAAACTACAGGAAATCTTCACGTTCCGAGAAAACTGTACTTCACTTCCTAAGAAGGGAAACTCAAATAAATGCATCTGCCCTAATAATGCGAAAGCTTCGACTTAAATTGCTGTTGCTTTATTGATGAAATGATACTCTCGTTCGTCGCCAAAGAGCCCACTGTGCACCATCGATCTATCTACGTATGTACGAGGCTAACTCATTAAGTATAAGCAATCAAGTTTTGTAATTTATTACAAAAAGTGCAGACACCTTTTATTGATATCGTTTTTCATCATAGTCACCCTGCTTTTCAATGCATATGTTCCACCGTTTCACAAGCTTTCTGATGCCCTCTGGAAAAGAAAATGTTTTTGGTTGCACAGCAAGCCACGTATGCACCGCTGAACCATGGCTAATGTCGAAGAGGACGTCTAACGTCTCCTTCCAACGGAAGAACCACCATCAACAGCGTCATATGCCCTCACTCCGTATGAGCACTGCGGAGAGGTTTGGAATTTAATCCAGGCTTTTGGCACGCAATCTTGTGAATAAAAATTGTATACAGCCACCTCGTCTACCCTGCCGGCCAACATACTGATAGGGGAAATTTTTTCGACTAACGAGACTCGAGATGGCTAACCACCTTAACGATCATGGCTGCCGAGGGAAAAACCATCCCTGGAAAATAAATAAATAAATAAATATATAAATAAATAAATAAGGGCGTAATGTTAACCACTCTCCCCGGTTTGTTAGTTTTGAGATTAAGAATAGTGAAAACTTTTAAATTCCCCACCTCGATAGGCCTTAATAGCCTGTAGTGCAGGTTGTAACAAGTAAAGCAACAATATTAATTGTTTTTAAAGTTCATTCTAGCTCTTAACGACAAAATACTGAGTTTGGAACAAGCAGGGACAAAAGTTGGAACCTTGTGGTACTCCTATTTCGGTAATCATTAGACTATATGTTCCGGAGAAGCAGGTGTACAACGGTACTGTTGAAACAAGTATTCTCTTTATAGTGATAAAACGCCGATATAACACACATTATCAATATAACCCTGGTCAAGAATGGCTGTTGTCAATTCCGGATGATCGTCTAAGCTTTTATCGATCGAGTAATATCCCGTTGATAGAGCCATTTGGTCGGTTGATTGCGTCCTCATCGGCCCTTGCCTCCCTCCTCTTGCTAGAATGAGGTTGCACAAAAAAATACTCCCGCCATTGTCGTCGTCCTGTCCTCAAATTACTCCTACACTCTCCTCGAATGGAGGGTGAAGCTTCTTTCTTTAATACATCCCATCAACGATTTCCTTTTAGATGATAACGCTAATAAAATTTTCTTTGTAAAGTGGCCTATGGTTTCACTGAATTATCCACGTTTCAATTTGAAAAGGAATAAGCTGAATCATTCAGAGACTTCATTTTTCAATTTACGTGTTCAGTACATAGAATTAACTACTAGCTGCGGTAATAACATGCAGAAGAGAGAATAACAAGGATATAATATACAGAGCTTTTCAAAATTAATATTGGGGTTTTAAGGCTCTTTAGTACTTATTACATTGAACTTACAATCTACATAAATAAAGTTGTGGGTGGTCCGTTGTCTGTCATTTAATTTATTTTTCAATTTTTCAGATATTTGTCTGTGTTAGGTCAATTTAAGACCGTATCAGTGGATTTTAGCTTTCGTGTCTGTCTCTCTGTCTGTCTGTCCGTGCGGCTATTCCACCATCACGGCAAAACGGGTGAACAGATCTCGACGAAACTTCATATTTAGAGTAGGCCTACACTCATCCAGTGGCAGGTTTAGATATGCATATCATTTAAAAATCGCTGAATAGACTGGGGTTTTTTCTCTTAGACTATTGATTTTCTATAAAATTCGAAGACTGTATGTGAAACTTCTCTTCATTTTGAACAACTTTTGTTATGTACATAATTTCCCTTTCTTTTCAAGAGACGGAGAAAATTACTATTCTGTGCGGTTTTCATGCTTCTGTCTAAGAATTTCTGCGCCTAAATTTATCCTCTGTACCGCTTTCCTAAATCCGTAACTCATATCATCACAATTTAGTGAGGGTCATGTAATTTTTGCAATACATCAACTTCACCCTCAGCTTTAGATAGAGCTGACTGAATATCATAATCAAAACCCCCAACTCGATTGTGACTGGCGTTAGGAAAATGGGCATCTCTTTATAATGATAAATCCACATCTCAATTGCGAATGTCGTAGGCAAGTGAGCCTGCCGTTATAGCAGAAACTTCTGAACTCGATTGGGAATTCCGGTAGGAAACGTGACCTGCCATTTCCATCAAAACTTTCCAACGCGCATCATACATCGTAAACAACGTGTGGTATCCTCCCAGAGGTGTTTTTCAGATAACGCTAAGAGACATGCAATTTAGTATAATCTTACTCACTGCGTGTACAGCATTTTACTTAGAAATCCGTAGACAATGTGTAATAGTATAACGAAGCACTGGCACATTTGCTAGCTATAAATAATACATCAAAACGAAAGAGCAACTCAAACAATTCGTTCTACAAATGTTCGTTCATGTGCGCATGCACTGGTTCGTGTATCTAGGGGCGCTGATAACAAAGTAGCAGCTGCAACTGGTGTTTCTTATCTTGACATGCATAAACAAGGGCTCTTTCTTCAATTACAAGAAACGGAACCAGATAACTTTATTCGGTAGCAAGATGATGCGCCGCCTATTTGGCATAACTCAGTACGCGATTGGTTAAACTTTGTACCCGACCGCAATAATGGCCACCAGGGGCGGAATGACAGAGCTTGTTTCGCATGGCCTTTACGTTCACCCGATATGACTCCATGCGAATTTTACTTTTGGGGATCCGTCAAGCATCGTGTGTTTGTACCTACGCTGCCGGCTGACCTAACCGATTTAAAAAGAAGGATCGAAGAAGCTGTTGCAACCATTACTCCAGACATACTGAGCAAAGTGTGGGACGAATTCTTCAATCGACTCGATATGTGCAGTGTGACGAATGGTGCTCACATTGTACACTTTTAGGACGAACTGTTTGGGTTGCTCTTTCACTTGATGTATTATTTACTCATGTAAGTTGAATGTGATAAATACTAGAGAGCCTTAAAACCCCGATATTCATTTTGAAACACGCTGTTCAGTAACAAAATGAAGTGTAATGCGAAACTCAGAATTCAACACCCGATTAGACTTGTCAGCTCCCGCAAACAGGTCATTACAATCTGCCTTACGTCGCACCGACACAGATAGGTCTTACGGCGACGACGGGATAGGGAAGGGCTAGGAGTGGGAAGGAAGCGGCCGTGGCATTAAGGTACAGCTCCAGTATTTGCCTGGTGGAAATTGGAATCCAAATATCGTTCTGCTCGTTATTGTTAAGGACCTGAAAACGTCAAAATAACTTCCACGCCTCGACCGGACTGAATGGCCTGTATTACTGATAGTAACAAGTAAAGCAACAGCGTTAACTGTTTTCAAGTCCATTCTAGCTCCTATCAAACTACACACTAACTTTGGTCTATATATGGAACAAGCAGGGCCAAAAGTTGGAACCTTGTGGAACTCCTTTTCGGTAGAAACTAGACTACTTTTACCGGAGAAATAGATACACAATGGTACTGTTGGTGGAACAAGTATTCCCGTTTTAGTGGTAAAATACCGACACAAGGGACACCACCAAACAAAAAAATAAATACGTGAAAATTTGAAGTTTGTAGTTCGGGTAGTATTTAATCATGAACGATTCAGAGTTTTGCTGACATACATTACATTAGTTTCCAGTGTGAAAACGTTAGCTTCTTGTACACAGAAAGTTTTCATGCAACTTACGCATGCATATTACCTGAAGCTGCAGTGCAGTGATGAACTTAGAATTGTTTCTTACACATTACGCATGCAGAATAACTGAAGCCACAATGCAAGCATGCACGCATTTTATTTTATCTAGCAATATTGAGGCCTTCAGGCCTTCTCTTCCGTCTAACCAGATTCCTTTAAAGTCTTATCCAGGTCTCCATTTTCCTCCGTTCCTCCAAACCCATGACCTTTCTTCTTACTAACGTCGTAACCCACTCTCGCCAGTTATCTCTGCCATTGTTGTTATATTGTTATTGTTATATATTTAATTTTGATACTTAATATTGTTTATACCGATTGTTATCATTTTATACTTATTTAAATTTGTTCTTTTATTAGCGTAAAATTGCTCTCCATAAGCTGTATCTAATAATTAATTAAATCAATTAAAAAATTAAAAGTATCTATATTACATTGTATTACATTACAATAATTAAATCAAATCACCTTCTTAATCTGGTTACCCTCCAGGTTCGATTTTTCCCTCGGACTCAGCGAGGGATCCCACCTCTACCGCCGCAAGGGCAGTGTCCTGGAGCTTCAGACTTTGGGTCGGGGATACAACTGGGGAGAATGACCAGTACCTCGCCCTGGCGGCCTCACTTGCTATGCTGAACAGGGGCCTTGTGGAGGGATGGGAAGATTGGATGGGGCAGGCCGTGGCCTTAAGTTAGGTACCATCCCGGCATTTGCCTGGAGGAGAAGTGGGAAACCACGGAAAACCACTTCCAGGATGGCTGAGGTGGGAATCGAACCCACCTCTACTCAGTTGACCTCCCGAGGCTGAGTGGACCCCGTTCCAGCCCTCGTACCACTTTTCAAATTTCGTGGCAGAGCCGGGAATCGAACCCGCACCTCCGGGGGTGGCAGCTAATCACGCTAACCACTACACCACAGAGGCGGATTAAATCAAATACAAAATAAAATTAAAATAATACAAATAATGGTAAATGAAAAAAATAAATTGAGATAAATTAAATATAGTCTAATAGGAGGAAAAGATCCTTAAAACTAATATCCTATATGTAAAAAGCAGGTAGTGCATATTTAATAACATTTAAAAAGACGATTAACAATTTTGAATTAATCTTCTACCAAGGCATCCATGACAATAGTATAATTGTGAGCAGCAGCATCAAATACATCTGCAGTGCAGTTATGTACTTCTTACCACGTCGTGTGTTCCTTACACATTACGCATGTACACTACCTGAAGCACGGTACTGCGGGTGGTATAAGCCGAGGGGCAAACGAAACTACCACGCAAACAACGCACTCTACTTTCAGTAAAATCATTAGCTAACTTAAACTCATATTTTGCGAGCATTCATTCCGACCTTCCATAAGGCTATTTTTACTTGTCTCCCAAACATCGTGTATAGTACAAACTTCTGAGATATCTTCTACATCGAGATAGACCAATTCAGAGTCTATTCAGCGCAATATTCTGTACGCTATAACAAGCAGCAGGTTCCTTTTTGATAGTTTTCCATGGGCTATACTTGGCGAGCTAGCTGATGACGGATTTAGCAACGTTGTCCCCAAAAAAGTGCTTCCTCAAGCTCACTCTCGAAGTCCATTCGTCAAGTCCATGTGGAATGGATTGTAGTGAAAGTGATTGATATCTGTAAGGTCTCCATCGATCTTGGTTACTACACAAGTCGGTAACTGACATTACTATTATTGATTTTTATGCAATCAGCAATTTGCGGTACAGTAAAGGGACTCGCATTACTTACCAGGAAAGGAGACGATGTGGCGGACAATAGACACTTACCTGAAAGAAAGAAAATAATTGTTAATACAACTCAGACCGAAGTATTGTGGTTAGTTCACAAGTACATTGAAATGTATAAAACATACAGCATTTAAATAAGTTGCATTTATTTCATCTCACCCAATCCCATACAAGGAAACGGGACTCAGGAGTAGCAAGTGTAACGAAACCCCTGGATTGAGGAATTCATATAAAGAGTCATATACAGGGTCTCTCATATAAATCCACACCGAACGGACGGTGTTTGTACGCTGGGCTACGACAGCTGTAGTATGGGTGGCGCGCCCATAGTTCTTGACCTTGCAATCAGCCTGCACGTGTTCGACCTGGTAAGCATCAGTCGCCAGTCTGAATCTCAGATGTTAATATGGTGAGACAGTTATCATTGCAACACCGCATTTTCGTATACAAAAGTTCTGGTTTCCTCTTAATAGTCGTGTGAACAATCGTAAATCACGCTATTGGTGTGAAGAAAATCCTAACGGTGTTTATGGAGTCCCTCAATATCATAGAAAGATTGGTGTTTGGTGTACTGTTAGTGCAAGACGAATAATTGGGCCTATTTTTTTTCAAGACGACAATAAATGCAGATAGGTACCAAGACGACTTTTCGACGCCGTTCTCCCATCAGTTAACGGAAGAAGAAAAATCGCGTGGGTGGTTCAACAAGATTTAGACTCTGCTCAAACAGCAGAAGATCCCCTTCTTACAATCTTGGAAATGTTTGCAGACAGAGTGATCAGTGCAAATCTTTCCAACTCGTTCTCGAGATGTGACAGCGGTGTAGTTCCTGGCGTGTAATCGCTAGAGTGAGGTGACTGGCGTGAGTTACTGTAGCGGCCATTATAATAAATCAAGGAATATTCGTAATTTCGTCCCCCTTAATTTATTTGTTATTTATGAAGTTTATTTATTCTGTTCAGATGGAAAAACGCAATCACTGGGCTAAGGAGGCTATGAAAAAGGTTATTAAGGCACTGAGGGACAAGATAATTGGTTACAAACCTGCTAGTAAAGCGTTTAACATCCCACGAGTAGCGCTGAAAGACTATGTTAAAAAGAATACCAAGCAAACATTTTTCGTAAATGGTCTTCAAGTAATTCGTTATAGGAAAAGTGTTTGGTAAGGTTAGAAAGAAGCCGGCCCCCGTGGTGTAGGGGTAGCGTGCCTGCCTCTTACCCGGAGGCCCCGGGTTCGATTCCCGGCCAGGTCAGGGATTTTTACCTGGACCTGAGGGCTGGTTCGAGGTCCACTCAGCCTACGTGATTAGAATTGAGGAGCTATCTGACGGTGAGATAGCGACCCCGGTCTCGAAAGCCAAGAATAAGGCCGAGAGGATTCGTCGTGCTGACCACATGACATCTCGTAATCGGCAGGCCTTCGGGCTGAGCAGCGGTCGCTTGGTAGGCCAAGGTCCTTCAAGGGCTGTAGTGTCACGGGGTTTGGGTTTGGGTTTAAGGTTAGAAAGAAAAATACTAAAATTAATTGTACCTTTCATAAATTTGGTGGGGGACGGAATTACGAACACCTTTTTGGTAGTTTAGTTTTTGTTGTGTTTATGTCAAATATTGACTACATTATAAGAGTTTCATCGTAATTTGCCCGTAAGTGGAGGATATATTCAGTAATATATATACCAATTTCTGGATTTGTCCATAATATTTCTGAATTTCTGCTAAGGAGCAAAATACGGACGGCGAACTCTTTGGGGGTCACTAAACGATGAATATTTCTATTCGTATTCTACTGTACCTCGTTGAAATCCAAAAGAACTAAGGAATTTGAGAACACAATGAGTTCGAACCCCATTGTCGGCAGCCCTGAAGATGGTTTCCCATTTCACACCAGGCAAATACTGGGGCTATACATTAATTAATGGTACAGCACTAGCTCTTTCCTATACCGAAGTCGCCATAAGACCTATCAGTGTCGATGTGACGCAAAGAAAATTGTAAATAAATAAATAAATAAATAATCCACAGTCCTAGCCCTTCAGGGAAGAAACTCAATGCTGGAAACATCCTAGGGATATGAGCAACAAATTTTAGGTAAATAAAATATAACTTTATTCCTAAAAAATTACAAACCCTTTCTTAATCATAATTATCATTTTGATTATATTAGCCGTTTGCCTTTTACTGCCACTACGAGCGCTAATGTGAGACAAAGCATTGTTTCCCTTACGCGCCACTATGAGCGCTAATGTGTCTCAATCCAGAGTTTCACTTAAACCCTTATAACTATATTTGGTGTGGACATGTCCCAAAAAAATCGAATTAATTTGGCTAGGATTTGAATTTTAAAAAAACCAAGTAGAGAAACAAGCGATTCTAAGCTGGTATTTTCGGAACTGCTTTTAGGCAAGAAGTGATTTTTCGAAAAAAAATTTTTAAGTTTGATAGAGCCATCCAAGACTCACAATTTGAAACCTTTCCAGGCCCTTCAGCCCTTTAAAGTTCGGCAAAATTGAGGAAACTGATTAATTTTACGTTTTTTGTAGTATGGGGAACCCTATATTATCTGCTAAGAAAGGTCTAGCAGTGGGAAGGAAGCGGCCGTGGCCTTAATTAAGGTACAGCCCCAGCATTTGCCTGGTGTGAAAATGGGAAACCACGGAAAACCATCTCCAGGGCTGCCGACAGTGGGGTTCGAACCTACTATCTCCCGAATACTGGATACTGGCCGCACTTAAGCGACTGCAGCTATCGAAGATGACTGTTCTAAAGATATCATCAACACTAAGGAATATTCTGAATCATGGTTGAAGTCAGACAATGAAGATCATATAATATACTAGCATATGGTGAAACGCCACAATACAACAAGCCGTCAATTTTCCACACGTCAAGCTTCGAGACCACAAACAATTGAATATAGAAGAAGGGAAGCGAACACCAATGCTTTATAATAGCTAGGTTAGATTGAGCTTGTATCACCTTCCAAAAGTTTTGAAGGACAGGTGTTGGTTCGCCTGTGCCACGCTGGACACCTGTTCTTCGCGTGGTGCGGGGAGGCCAAGGAAGATGGGGTCGCGTGCCGCCAATAAGGGAAGAGGGGGAGAGTTGAGGTAGGGGGAGGAAGGTTACGGTAAAAGTCAACATACCTTATCGTCAGGAATATCAGAAGCTATAACTGTTGACAAAGGGGAGGGTCTACAAAGTTTCACAGACAACAAGAGACGTGTCCACCTGACAAAGTGAAAATCATAGCCACTAAAGGCCGGCTTCACAGTTTAAGCTCAAGCCGCAGCTTTAGTGAGTCACAGATGCCGCTTAAGCAAGGCGTAAGCTTTTGGTCTTAACCTTCTTAGTGACAACCGCTAATATTTTGACTGCGCTAAGAATGCCGGTGGGAGACCAAGATGGAGGGAAAGAAGCATCCTTGAAAATGATAGACTACCAGTATGTCAGCAAATTACATGTTTATTTAACAAGTAAAGAAATGACATCATCAGTTTCAAATTTTAGGGAAGTGGTTCCACAATGCAATGAAAAAATAGATACAAAAAACTACTTTAACCGAATGCTTTTAGTCGCACAGAAACAGATATGTCTTATGGGGACGATCGGATAGGAAAGGCCTAGGGGTGGGAAGGAAGAAAGAGTGGTCTTAATTAAGGTACTGCCTCAGCATTTGCTTGGTGTGGGTTTCGAAACCACTATCTCCCGGATGCGAGCCCACATCTGCGCGCCACTAACCGCACGGCCAACTCGCCCGGTATCATTTGGCTGGTGTGAAAATGGAAAACCACGGGAAACTATCTTCAGAGCTGCCGACAGTGGGGTTCGAACCCACTGTCTCCCGGATGGAAGATCACAGCTGCGCGCCTCTAACCGCACGGCCAACTCTCCCGGTATATATAATACTGGGAGCACGCACCTATATTCTGTACGCTACATGGAAGAGGGTATCTAGTACATGAAGAGGACCATGGCCTCGCAGTTGACGGTGGAACAAGACGATTCGACATGATCGCCTTCAAACCCTGGAGCAAAAAATGTTTCATTCTCGATCCGACAATCAGATTTGGACCACACGCACAACAGCCCGCTGAAGTCGACGAAGAAATTGATGATATATTCACCAATCATTCTGTATTACCTCACTAAGTACAAACTTGAGGATATAGAGATCACAGGGCTCATGCTGGGTGCAAGGGCAGTGTTCCGAAACTACTGGTCACCTACTTATGACACTTTGGGGGGCCGAAAGAGACCATTGTGAGCTGAGGCATACAAACATTGAAAGCTTCGATATCACTTCACTAAATCAATTAACGTATTTTATTTGCTTTTTTGTCACTAATAATTGTTTTCTGTATATTGTCATTAAGAGAGCCTCCGTGGGTCAGGCGGCAGCGCGCCGGCCTCTCACCGCAGGGTTCCATGGTTCAAATCCCTATTACTCCGAGTGAGATTTGTGCTGGACAAAGCGGAGACGAAACAAGTTTTTCTCCGGGTACTGCGGTTTTCCCTGTCACTTTTCATTCCAGCAACACTCTCCAAAATCACTTGATTTCATCTGTCATTCATTAATCACTGCCCCAGAGGAGTGCGACAGGCTTCGGCAGCCGGCACAATTCCTATCCTCGCCGCTAGATGGGGGCTTTATCCATTCTATTCCTGACTCGGTCGAATGACTGGAAACAGGCTGTGGATTTTTGTTTTTCATTTTCACGTTATCATTAGAATTATTGTTTACCTTTTATTCTGTAATGAAACTAGATTATTGAATTTATATTGTGTGATATTCTTTGTCGGTTTGGCAACCTTGATCATTAGAGGAAGAATAAATTACTTCCCCGGCCGTTATATCCCTCAACCCTGGATAATTTTTGCTGTCTGTATATTTTGTGCCCCCACCCCACCCCGCCCGCCCGCCACTTCTTTTCTTTTGCTATTCGCTTCACGTCGCACCGACACAGATAGGTCTTATGGCGACGATGGGATAGGAAAGCCCTAGGAATGGGAAGGAAGCGGCTGTGGCCTTAATTAAGGTACACCCCCAGCACTTGCCTGGTGTGAAAATGAGAAAACACGGAAAACCATCTTTCAGGGCTGCCGACAGTGGAGTTCGAACCCACTATCTCCCGATTACTGGATACTGGCCGTACTTAAGCGACTCAGCTATCGAGCTCGGTCCTGCCATTTCTAATTGACAATCGCTGCTACTGGGTCCATGGCCTGTGCAGCTCTCAAGGTACTGTTGCTACGCAACACCCCGTCACACATTTTGTTAGGCCTACATACTATTTCATTACACAAATTTTCGGATGACCGTCAGCCTTAAGATATATACCAGGCGGCCCGCGAGCACCGTTCTTTCTACTTATAAATGTATATTAACTGATTTTCACAGGGGCACTACTACCAGCAGGCAGGTTACGTCAGAATACGAAGAGATGCCAACCGGACGTTTGCTCGCAGCATGTTCCTGAACGCTACCCGTCTAATACATTAGTAAACCTCGTTTTCGACCACACAGTACTAGGCTGGTGTATGGTTCAGCAGCACTATATTTTTCTGCCTGCATATCGGCAAGGGCTAGTGTGTTCCATCAACGACGAATACACAGATATCACTTTTATCTATGGAGAATCTGGTCGGAATGCAGTCGAAGCTCGCAGACGGTATGCACAGGAGTTTCCAAACAAACAGACGCCCGCCTTTTAAACACGTATTTCGCCGAAAAGTATCAGTATTTATGTACATGATATGGGCTTTTGGAAGCCCAAATTCTCTTCCCTGCATCTTTGGCGTATTTACAAATGCACCCTGTTCTGGAACGTGAGCAGTAAGATGACTGCTATTAGTTTCACAACATCTGAAACACAGCACGTTGTAGCGTTCCTTGGAAAACACATGATTAGGCATCCAGTGCATCACTAGTGCATGCAGGACATTTGTAAGTAGAAAGTACGGTGCTCGCGAGCCGGCTGGTATATATCGTTGCTTCTATGCCAAAACCGCGAATGTGACAATGCTCTTCCTATCCATTATTTTCCTTAAGACTGGTCACGTATCTCGGGCACATATTGATGTACAATCCATCAGAACAATTTTCGTTGAGTTCATTTTCCTATGCTAATGTGTAAAGGAAAATGCACCTTAAATACACCATATTCTAGGAGCGGGAGTAAGTCCCCGTGGCTCAGGTGGCAACGCGCCGGCCTCTCACCGCTGGATACCGCGGTTCAAATCCCGGTCACTCCATATTAGATTAGTGCTGGACAAAGCGGAGGAAAGACAGGTTTTTCTCCCAGTTCTCCGGTTTTCCCTGTCATCTTTCATTCCAGCAACACTCTCTATTAACATTTCATTTCATTTGTCAGTCATTTATCATTGCCCCAGAGAAGTGCGAAAGGCTTCGGCAGTCGGCATAATTCCTATCCTCGCCGCTAGATGAGGGCTTCATTAATTCCATTCCTGACCCGGTCGAATGACTGGAATCAGGCTGTGGATTTTCATTTTTCTAGGAGCGGGTAAATATACGTTCCTACAGTACGATACAGTAAGGTTCATTTTCCTTTAAACACCTCATAAGAAGATGAACTCAACGAAATTTGTTCTGATGGACTGCATATCAATATGTGGCTGGCAGGCGTGACCAGTTTTTTTTGCTATTTGTTTTACGTCTCACCGACAAAGATAGGTTTTATGGCGACGATGGGATAGGAAAGGCCTAGAAATAGGAAGGAAGCGGCCGTGGCCTTGACACGTTTTTAAAGGGAAATAATAGATAGGAAGAGTATTGTCGCATTCGCAGTTTTGGCATAGGAGCAACGATATGTAAAAAAAACCACACATACAGGGCCACCGTCCTTAATAATAACGATGGTCAAATTTCTGGCCTTGCCGATAAAAGGCTGGTCGATTGACAATCCCTACTTATTATTCAAAGATGTTCAACTTAGTCATGCAAAGTTTCCTCTCTTATCAACTATTCCAAACCATTTCTCGCTATCACCACTGGAACAGCGCGTGTCTGTCGAGACTGTAAGCATGTCAGTATATTTGAGGATGGTCCTGGGGCAATAAAGAGTAAATCAGTATTGCTAAAAGCTGATGATTTATAGGCTACATCGTGTTTCTCGCACACCATAAGCTTGTTCGGGTATGGCTGTGATAGTGGCAAGTTTTATGTCCCAGCCTTAAGCCATAAACAAGACTTGTACATGCTATTCAGAAGTAATATAATGTAAGGGAGAGAGTTAAATATGCAGACAGACTCTAGGCGAACACGTGTGTTCGAGATAACACGAGGAGGAACACGCGAAGGAATACATCATTCTCATAAAATACCGACCAAATTTTAGTTACATTCTAGTTCAATTACCGTAATTCACCAACTTATTAGAAGATTCGACCATGAAACACCTTTTTAAAAGTGCTGAAAACTAGGAAGAGAAACTCCGAATATTATTATTATTATTTTGTTGTTTTGGTCAGCTACGAACCACGCTATTTCAATCTTTTGTCTTGGGATTTAACACTCGTCCAGTACTCTTGTATCTTTCTTCGACGAGCTTCCTTCCGTTCTTCGCTGTACGTCTTGCCTGTCTTCATATTAGGTTTTGTTCGAAAACTCTGTAGAATTTCAAGTTTCTTCTTTAAAGGGTCACGTTGCAAGACGTCATCACGTAAGATCCCCAATTCTTTTAAATCCTTTTTCACCTCGGTGAACCGAACCCCTTTAGTTTTCTTATTCAGAATGTAGGCAAGGATTCCAGAGGACAGTATTTCTGGTCTAATTCGTGTTAAGTAACCATAGAAAATATTCCTTATTTTCCTACTTGTTATTTTCTCCATATGCAAATATACTTCATGAATGTGCCTTATTCTATATTCTCAATTTTACTTTACTGGCCCCAAGATTGTCCATAGAATTTTCTTTTATTTGGCTTCTGCTCCAAATAGTGTCGTATTATTATTATTATTAATAGTAATTTCCCGTTTCCAGTTTTGTGGGTCGGGTTGCGAATCAAGGATCTGGACCGTTCTCTCTCTCTCTCTCTCTCTCTCTCTCTCTCTCTCCACCCCTTCCTTCCTTCCTCCAATATTTCTTCTATTTTCACTCCTTCTTTATTACTGTATCGTCGTGTGGGATTTAGTTCTGTCTATCTATGATATTGGTGATGAACTCAGTTTTGTTAATAGTAATATTCAACCCCTTTATATCTACTATTTGACTGAAGAAGGGGAGTTGGTGTGTAGCTTCCTGCAAACTTGATGCTAGGAGTGTGAGGTCATTTGAAAAGGGCAGGAAATTGATGCTTATCTTCTTCTTCTTCTTCCCATCATTATCATCATCATCATCATCATCATCATCATCATCGAAATTGTATCCGTCTACAGACAAACAATATGTCATTAGTTAGATGACATTTTCCTGACATTGATGACCTTTGGATATAATACAAAGGCCTTGTCTATAAACACAATCGGTGTGGTTCCTACCCTCCACCCTGCTGGCAAAAACCGCACAGCAATTAGTGGTCACGCCAGCTCCCAGAGGCCGCCTCGCTCAGTCACAGAGGCACGTGCCAACTTGCTGGCTGGCAACAGTCTATACCGTGGCTCCACCTTAAAAGACAGTACGCGTTAAATGGGGGCGAACTGTGGTCAGATATATTGCATTGCGCCTGCGAAAACCGGTGTGTTTGAGAAATACTGACCCGCAACACAAGTCTCTTCAATAGTTCTAATCGTTGTACCACGTGACGTTTGAAGACGTTAAAATACTTCAGCCTTATGTCGGTAGATTTACTGGCACGACGCGTGAAATAAATTCGAACAGGACAAGCGTCAGAGAAGCATAATACTTCAGAGTTGGGAAGTAACTGAGTAAATTAACCGGATTACTTGTAACTACTACATTCTTAGTCTTTTTTACATGTAAGTGAATTCTAGATTATTTATTAATTTTACAGTTTGCATAACGTTGCACCGACACAGATAGGTCTTATGGCGACGACGGGATAGTAAAGGCTTAGGAGTGGGAAAGAAGCGGCCCTGGCCTTAATTGAATCGATTATTTCAGAAACCAGTCAAGCGCCAAGTCTGTCGTTTTTGAAAGAATGAAAAAAACTGCCTAGCAACAGACAAAATGTTATGGTAGGGGATTTAATATTTTAACTTGAAAGTATTATACCATTTAATACTTTCTATCTAAGGAAAACTATTTTGTGCTTATTAACTTTGCTGTAAAAAATCCGAAACATTTTTCACTTAACTGGTTTCTGAAATAAACGAGTGTTGCAAACATATTTTTGTGGGATAATTCTTGAATTTCGAAAGGATTTTGTCATAAACTCCATATTTGTGGAAACAGAAAATATTTGAATAGGCTTAGACTACAAATATAATTATTAAAAGGATGAAATCAGCAATACCTGCTTATTATGACAGGAGATAATTAATCCTCATTAACAAACTCCACACCATATTCTGTCCCTGTAGTAGGCCATTGTAAAATGCTGTCCTAAAACTGTTCATATCCTATCATGTAAGGTTTTAAGCCATTTAGGTCACGTATCTTCTTGATATTGATGGAGACATAAAACAAAGAATAATGTAGGGCTCAGACCAGGTATTTCCTTTCCTGAGTAAGAAAGATAATCTTTTCCTTTTATCCTGGCATTTCGAATAATATTACGCGTGTGAGTTTGTGTGTTTACCACTCCTCATTTCCTTTTTGATACAGGTTCGTCTTCTGAACATTCAGACATAAGCTATCAGTACGATTATAAAAACACTGCACTAAACAAAAGAAACACTTTTTCAATCAGTTGTTCAGAAAACTACGAACATGCGATTCCAGAAACACAACAAGGACAATATCAACAGCTGAACAGCTGGCTGTTCTGGATTCAGAGCAGCAGCGCCAACCGGCAAGGTGCGGCACATCACAAAATGTACCGGCAGTTTACTGCAGAAACCAGCCAAGTGATGTCACTTACCTGGTTTCTGAACTAAATACGAAATTCAACGTAATGCCTGACCATTATAGGAGGACGTTTCTTGATTGGTTTCAGCACCAAAATGTGCGTATACCCTCCTAGTAACATATTCTGCAATTAACGAATTTTTTCATTTTTTGGCACTTGACTGCTGTCTGAAATAATCGATTCAATTAAGGTACAGACCCAGCATTTGCCTGGTGTGAAAATGGTAAACAACGGAAAACCATCTTCAGGGCTGCCCTGTAGGGTTCGAACCTGCTTTCTCCCGAATGCAAGCGGGCAGCTACGTGACCTAAACCGCACAGCCACTACCTCGGTATGCAAATGTTTATGAACCAATTACCTATTTTATTTGTAAAGTAAATTATTTGAAACACTACAAGTCATTAACTAAAATTATAATCATGGGAGAGGATAGTTTTGAAAGTTCCAAGCTATCATGTTTAGTCTCGTCTAGTGATAATAACTAATGGCGTGTGGCCTCCGCAGAAACTTTACGTCCACTATAAGATATCTGAAAGATTTTTGTCAATCGCTTTCCACCTGTTCTGAAGAAGTGTCTGTAGAATTTCATTCTCCTGTTCCTAATACAGTAGTCTGAATGAATCGTTCATTTTCCCGATACAGGTTTTCATGTCCTCTTAACCCAGGGCCTCTCAAACACTCAAAATCTCACGCGTGCAAAGAGAGGCGCAGGGATTCTGTGCACCGTGCATCGGCCGACTCGGCTCGGTTCGGACCAGCGTTTTGTCTCGGGACGACTCTGCTAAGCTCGGTTCAACTCGGCTCGGATGGCGGAGCGCTGCAGAGAGAGTGAGGAAAGGGGAGGGTAGAAACAGGCGTAGGGAGAGAGAGAGAGAGAGAGAGAGAGCTATTGATCAACATCGAAGAGTGGGGGATCTGTACTCTGGTCAACTTAGCGAAGTCGTCTTATGCACCTTACACTGCGCAATGCACTGGTGCATGTACCCTGAAAGGCCCTGCCTTAACCTTTATTATTGAAGATTTTATGTGAAGAATGGAACATTTTTGTACATATTTAGGTAATTATTCAAAAATTAAAAATAGTCTCAGTTCGTTCAGTTTACAGACTAAAGTATAATAACTGGCGAATTTCATCGCATATAGAATATATTTCTATTGCTAATGTTGGCTTTAAAATTCCTTTAAAATTGAGATTTCCAACCGTTTGTCTGTAGAATACAGTAAGTCTGAGTGCCTCAACTGCATACAACAGAACTAATCCTTTCTCAGAATCTGGATGTCTAGGTGCCTTTCATTGGTCAAAGTTTCTAACAAATTCCATGCAGTCTTGGAACGAAATCCAGGTTATAGAAGTTTTCTATCTGTTTGCAAGATCATTAATGCCGAACAGGATTTTTTTGCTCGTGGCTTTACGTCGCACCGACACAGGTAGGTCTTATGGTGATGACGGGATAGGAAAGGCCTAGGAGTTAGAAGAAAGCGGCCGTGGCCTTAATTAAGGTACAGCCCCAGCATTTGCCTGGTGTGAAAATGGGAAACCACGGAAAACCATCTTCAGGGCTGCCGACAGTGGGATGCGAACCATGGCGAACAGGAAGAGTCCCTGTGAGATATTTCACCACCTAGCTTTATCTTTTAAAATATGCACCAGTGACTTCCTGCGATGTTGATCAGTCCTTCTCAGCGTATGCACTTTGATATTACGTAAATATCCGGACCCTATTAATGACGGACAGATTAAATTAAATGATATTGGAGTGTGTTGCTGAATGATAGATGACAGGGAAAACCAGAGAGTTACCGGATATTTTCGGTCACGGACACTTGGGGTCGCTGAGATAAACTTGTGCCCACTCACAGAAATTCCCCAGCAGTCAAAGGATATTTGCGGTCACTGAAGCACCGGGCGGGCCTCATTGGATTGAACTCTGGGTATCCCCCGCTAACCTGCTTGGGCTCCTGCTCGCTCATTCTATATTAACATTCTGGATAAAGTGTGATGAGAATCAGCATTTTAAGATACATAATTTACTGTCCACCAAATTATTATATGTACTCGTGTTTGGAGGTTGTTCATTAAATAATCAATAAGCATACAGAAAATCCAATGACATCATTTTCCTCGCTTCATTTTAAGTTTCATTTTACGTTAGGTTTTAAATTTTTAATTATACTAATATTTGTTAAGCTTTCCCGTTTTCAGCAGGTGTTGATGTTACTAGTACCAAGGAAGTTCCTTTTTGGGGAGGGGGCGAAGCGATTTTTAGAAGCTCCGATCCTTCCCTGAAGCATGATGTCCCCGATCCCCCAGAATACGACGATCGGGAGAAATTAGACGTGCGTCCGAGGCCTGGGGTAGTTGCATTGGTAGCGTGTGTTCCATCACGCCAGGGTTACAAGTTGAAAATACAACTAGTGGTGATCTTTTGGGAAAGATCACGGAAATACAACTCGATTGTTGATATCGAGAGGTCCTCGAGATGTTCGTGGTTGTGAGACCTTTACATAAAAAGAAAACTTGGAGATCACCTAACCCATTACTATGGGAATTCCAGATTGATCACGTTGCTATTTCCGTAAAGAATATGCTTGAGATTCAGAATGTTAAAGTAGGGAAGGAAGTTGTTGATTCGGATCACTAGCTTAAGCAAATCAAGGATAGGTTCCAACCAAACAGATCCAGACCTAAAGGCAACTGATTTCTAAAAGTGGATCCGGACTGCCTGAGGAAGAACGCGACGTTTTCGAACGTGACATACACGATCAAGATCTTAAGGTGTGGCCAGACATTCGCAATACATTACAGTCATCAGCAATGAAATTTGGACAGCCACCCAGGAAACGTAAACAAAGATGGTGGAACACAACCTGTGATGAAGCTAACAATGACAGAATCAAAACAGGGAATCAATGGAATGGGCCCCGAACATTCGACAGATGGGAGAATTTCCTCAAGACTCGAAAACTGACTTCAAAAACAATCTGCCGCGAAAAAAGTCCATACGAGAAAAACAGACTCGCAGAGATAGAACAGAATTTCCAAAAAAAAAAAACACTCGGAGTTTCTACAATACATTTCGTGAGGACTTATCAGGGTAAAAACCACCAACATTAAGTTTTCCTCGACCTAACGGATCACTAGAGGCAAACAGTAAAGAGAACTGCAAGATACTGGCTGACCATTTCCAAAATCTACTGAACTGCGATCCACCAATTGAAAGACTACAGTTTGAAAAACCTCCATCAAACCCAGACTCACAGCCTCCAACAACTCAAGAAATAAAAGAGATAATCCAATCGATCAAAAATAAAAAAAGCCCTTTGGAACGATGGCATAACTGCAGAGATGTTGAAAATAGATGACCTCATTAGAAGAATTTATACACTATTAACAGAAATATGTGAGACCATGATGATTCTGAAGGACTGGAAGAATGCCATTATTTCATCCGTTACATAAGAAAGGCGACCGAGCGGACCCCAACAACTACAGAAGCATATCGTCGTTGCCGGTACAAAACCACCCATGTAATAATATTTTTGGAGATATACTGACCCGCAGCACATACATTATGAAGAGTGAGGAATGCCTTGACAATATGCACACAATATTGCACCTTAGTTGACAGGACATTACCGGCCAAAGTTCTAAGCTAAAATATTTCACAGAGGATGTTTTGTCCCGGCAGCGACGATATCCATTTAACCAGTTATATACAAGGTTCTATCTAAAGCGCTATTAAAGAGAGTTGAACAACAAACAGATCATTTGATAGGTGAATACCAAGCAGGATTCGGAAAAGGTAGATCGTGTTCTGAGCAAATTCGGAGTCTGAAGACGATATTAAGGACATGCCGCAGTACTACGACATTTGTCACGTTTGTGGATTTTAAAAAGCCGTATGACTATCGACAGACAAACTGTTGTGGACATCCTAGGAGAGCTAAGTGTGGACAAGAAGATCAAAGAATTAATCCGCCAGACTCTCACAGACACAAGATCTCAAGTGAAATTTCTAGGTGAACTATCAGAGCCTTTTGAAGTACATACAGGAGTTCGACAAGGAGATGGCCTCTTCCCGATCCTTTTTAACTTAGTGTTAGACAAAGTCATCAGGGAATGGGGAAAAGAAATCGAAGGTATAAAAATTGGTTCTCGGGGACAAAGAATTAACGTGAAGTGCCTACCTTTTGCTGATGATCTTGCTATCTTTACCAAGACTACTGAAGAAACCAGGTATGCCATAGAGCAGTTACATGAGATATCATCAATGACAGGCCTCCAAATATCGTATGAGAAGACTCATATCATGGCTAATGGACACCAGTATATCTAAAGATCCCCAATACAGAAAAAATTGGGGACTAATCACACAGGTCCCTTCCTTCAAATATCTAGGAGAAATCATTGTACCACCCGGATTGGACAGGACAGCTAATTTAGAAAGAGCCACAAAATTCCTGAAAGCATACCAAATTACATGGAGTCACTGCAATAAAAGAGTGTTGTCACGAAATGCTAAACTTCGGCATTACGAGACTGTTGTCCTTCTGGAAGCTTTGCATGCCTCAGAAACCATATCTCTTGGAGGCCACTCTCAAATTGATGAAACTGAGAAACAAGAACGAACAATTCTTAGGAAAAGATACGACTCCGTTCATGTATATAGATCAAAAGAAAAACTGTAGATTTGTACAAATCAATCGACAAGTTCACGGATACCGTACGCAGGAGACTATTGAAATTCTATGTCCACATCTTTAAAATGGACGACGCTAGATATGAAAAAAAAGAACAAAAACTGGTTGGTATAATTAATTTAAGAAGGTCAAAATCAATTGGTTAGAGGAAATAAAGCAGGACGTAAAAGAAATGAACATCACAGAAGATACCATTAGGGATCGCAAGGCTTTTGGAACTCTGGTTGCAAAGCACACGTTCACGGAAAAGGCTAAAAGAACTACTGGGAAACAATGGACGGAAGAATGCAAGAAACAGCATAGCGAATTCACGAAGAGAATTTGGAAGGAGAAGAAGAAGAAAGGAAAACCATCATCTAGCTAACAAATTCCAACGCGTTCAGTAAACGGACATAACGAAGAAAGAAGAAGAGATTTTTATCGCAGGTGGAACGCATAAAAAACCGTTTATAAATGTGATTCAACCATGCGTCAATTTTAAGACATTGTTACTCAAAATTCCGTCATCTGATCTAATCCAGCTTTCAACTCAATTTACATTAGGATGTTTTATACTTTGTTTATAAATTGCAGAATCGCATGTTTCCAAAAACATGATGTGACTTCTTGTTCTCCTTCAGACACACACAGGTGACTATTCCATGTTGACTTTCCCTATAATTTCTGTACATATAACCATTTTAATGTGCACAAAGATGGCTGAAGGTATTAGTCTAAATAATCCGAGCGAGAGAAAAATGTCTGGGAAGCGAGGGAGCAGGAGCCCAGGCAGGTTAGCGGGGATACTCAGAGATTAAGCTAATGAGGCCTGCCCGCTGCTGCATTGACCGCAAATCTCCTTTGACTGCTGGGGAATTCCTATGAGTCGCCACATGTATACCTCAGTGACCGCAAATATCCGTGATGATGATGATGATGATGATGATGAAGATGCTTGTTGTTTAAAGGGGCCTAACATCGAAGGTCATCGGCCCCATATCCGTGATTTTGTGATGACCAAAAATGTCCGGACACCAACCGGAGTACCCGGGGTAAAACCTGTCCCGCTTTGTCTAGCACAAATCTCATATGGAGTGACCGGGATTTGAACCACGGAACCCACCGGTGAGAGGCCGGCGCGTTGCCACCTGAGCCACGGAGGCTTCCCCTTAATCTATATTATTATTATTATTATTATTATTATTATTATTATTATTATTATTTTCTTCTTCTTTCGAATGGGCCACCAGAGGACCACGTGCCAATTTCAATTCCTTCTTCTTTGTTCTTTCCTTTTCTTCCAGTACGCTTTCATCTGTTCACTGTGTTTCTTCTTTCTGTCTTCAGACCACTTTGAACCAGTCTTCTACCTTGGAATCCTATTTTCAATACTTTTTCCCGAAAGCCTTCTCTATTATTTATTTCTTCTGTTATTTTTTTCTAAATCCTTTCTTCTCCTTCTTCTATTTATTCTTCTTCTTCTTCATTATTATTATTATTATTATTAAAAGCAGTAGTAGTGTTATTCACGATTACCACGAGTCTAAGATTATGCAAATATTTTCCTCTCCCCTCCAATAAAAAATCAAACTAAACACATGATGTTACTGGTTTATTTATATAAATAAAAACATACCAATTAAACACACTCCGAGGTTCTCCCTTGTTGAAGAGATAATAAGATTCAGATAAGTATACCAATTATCCAGTTGGCCGACAATGAGAGAAGTTCTTTCTCTAAGTGGACGGATCGCAAGTATGTCTGTGTCTGTCTGTCTGTTTGTTTGTTTGTTTGTTTGTTTGTTTGTTTGTTTGTTTGTTTGTTTGTTTGTTTGTTTGTCTCAATCCACCTGCCCCCCCCACCTACACACATACAGAACCATAATCTACTGTTGCTTTCCAGACTCATATACTCTCCCTACCCTTGTTGTTAACTCATTTCCCTCAGACAAAAGAAAAAAAGAAAGGAGACATACAAACAAAACAAAACAAAACAACCTCTCTTCACATACAAAAACAAAATAACTTTTTTAAACCAATCCCTCTCCTTCTTCGTTTTATCACTAACATCGTCGTAGTTTTCTCATTCACATGAACCAATTAAAAAGCCAAGTATAATTCACAAGAACATATATTTTTTTAAATCTCTTATATTTCATCATCATCTTTTCTTTTTCATTTCCACTTTTTACAGTTATCCAGTTCTCTTCTCCACGTTGATGAAACACAATGGGACACATTCAATTAAGTTGATTTGCGTTTTCATTAATTAGTAGCTAAATAAACTTTTTTCTTTCCATTATGAGCACAAAGACACTGGCAGTGTTATTCAAATGCAAAAAAGATATGCATCACATACGCATGTATATATGTACATAAAACGTTTTGAGAGTTGTGATTCTTTTTCTTTATTTCATCTCCAGCTGCTTGCTTATCATTAGAGAAAGGGAATGGTAAGTTAGAATATACTACAAAAAGCTACTTTGCACACTCACGAGAAGAGAATGAACACTGGCAAATATGTAAGGACTGGTCTTAATCAGTGTTACTAACTTGGCGATCTTGTGATCGTTGAAATAGATTAAATTTAAGTTTTAGCGACTAGCGACAAAACTGGTGACTTCTACTAATTCATACAATGTAAGCTTGAAATTTGAAATTTTGAGTTTCAGGAAACCATTTTATCAAATGTTTCGTACACCTCAAAAATCAATATAATTTTTATTGCATTCGCCTTTAGTATCCAGCAATGAAGGTATTTTCCCGATTACAAAACTGAGAAGAGTAATAAGCTGTGATTGTAACGAAATCTGTCATTGGTACTCAGGAATTCATTACCTTCGTTTAAACAAACTGTATATTTTCGTGGATGTATATTACATCTTAACAAGAAACTGCAGGTTACAGCCAATCAGTATCCAGAACCACTGTGATTTGTAGGTTCATGAGTTTAGCGGTGTTCAAAGTTGCTTTATAGTTTCCGAAAAGAACTGGAATCCGACTCAACTTATAACGGATGGCTGACAAGTGTAAATTATTATTATTATTATTATTATTATTATTATTATTATTATTATTATTATTATTATTATTATTATTATTATTATTATTATTATTGTTATTATTATTATTATTTTACAATCTGCCTTACGTCGCATCGACACAGATAGGTCTTATGGCGACGATGGGATAGGAAAGGCCTAGAAGTGGGAAGGAAGCGACCATGGCCTTAATTAAGGTACAGCCCCAGCAATTTTTATATTTATAAAACCACTTCTCCGTCTAGTAATCAGAAATGAAAATCTTAAGATCTGTATGAAGAAAAGATATAAGAAATAGGTAATGAGAACGGACGACAAGTAGAATGAGAAGAAGGCCAGTAAAAGGAAATTAAAATATAGAAAGGTAGGTAACCTCTAAACCATTTTACCTATATAAATATACACAGAGAGAGAGAGAGAAAGGGAGAGAGTTGCACTTCTCATTCTGCTTTAGTACCATTCCGGATTACATTATAACACCACATAATTAAAATCTTGTATTTCTGAAATAAAATTATTTATTTATTGTGCCATAAAGTATAAGTTACTCGAATGGGAGCGAGAAACAAAGAGAGAGAAAGTGAGTAATACTTATACCGGGTGGGCAAAAGTCTCTTGTTTTATTCTTGGCACTTTACTCTTTCATCCCGGAGTGATCAGGAAGGTGAATTTCAGGTTTCCCCTTTTGTGGAAGCGCACTGTTGTATATTTCACCCTTGCACAATTTCTATAACATGTATTTTAATCGAGCTAGCGTATCACAGGGAATACTCTAATCTGTATAACGGTTATGCCATGAGGTTTGCATAAACATTAGGGATTCAGCCCATCGGAACCCCTAGAATATATGTTACTCTCACTACATTACAGAAGAACGGGCTAGATGACACCTCCTAAAGAACCAAATTAGTTTGCATTCTAACGTATTTCTGCTTAAAAATCTCGGGTCTAAAATATGGTTTAATAAAAATAGAAATTAGGAATGACTTTGACGGAAATGTGAACCTTAGCTTCTTAAAAAGAACTGAGACATATTGAGCTGTTTCAAGCCAGAACCATTCATTTCTATTGGCAGATACAGTTCTCTGGAAACATCCTCTCTCAACCCCACTCCTTTCCTTCCTGGTGCTAGACAAAGACAGAATGTGCTTGTTCTTTATTCAGCTCACGTACAGGAGATATATTTTCACTTCATAGACTTGCTCTGGAACAGACAATGAATTTTAATAGACGCATTAACGTTTTAGAACCGAAAGAGAAAGACAGAGAAGGGTTTAGGAATAAAGAATAGAAAAAAAAGGAACATGGCGTATGTAAGAGTTCATTTTGTTGTCCTCCCCCCCCCCTCTCCGCCATTTTCTTCTTCCTACCCGCAGAAAGCATTTCCATTCCCCTCCTCCTATACACCCACACTCCCGTCTCTTTCACAATTCCATTCCATCTTCCTTTACTGCATACAACAAGGCACGTCAAAAGGAAACATAATATAGCTCTCAAGGTAGTGGATTCTTCTGTCTCAGCTGAACACTTTCTATATCTGTTTTCCTCTGCTCTTATTTGGTTACACTTACAGCTTTATCACCAAGTCAGTTTTGCTAAGAAATAAGAAAAAAGTAGAGAAAGGAAACATTATTTTTGTCACCCTTAATATAGTCTACATCGAGCTCGATAGCTGCAGTCGCTTAAGTGCGGCCAGTATCCAGTAATCGGGAGATCGTGGGTTCGAGCCCCACTGTCGGCAGCCCTGAATATGGTTTTCCGTGGGTTCCCATTTTCACACCAGGAAAATGCCGGGGCTGTACCTTAATTAAGGCCACGACCGCTTCCTTCCAATTCCTAGGCCTTTCCTATCCCATCGTCGCCGTAAGACATATGTGTCGGTGCGACGTAAAGCAAATAGCAAAAATATATATAGTCTTCAAAAATACTAAAGAAGGTATCCTTGTCAAGGAAGAAAAAGTCTCTAGTTGTGGATGATTCACTTAAATGTTACGCAGACCCCGAATTTTTATAGTGATTTGGTTTTTTGGAAGTGTCGACTAACCCGTTCTTCCGTAATGTAGCGAGAGTAACATAAATACTAGGGGGGTTCTGATGGGTCGAACCCCTAATATGTATGCAAAACTCATAGCATAAACATTGTGCAGTTTAGCCTAAAATTCGGGCTCTAGTCCTAAGAATTCTAATAATACAATTCAAGAGTGTATTCTCCTCTTCCCAAGGCGGTAAAAGCGTGCCCCGTTCACTTGGAAGGACAAGGATTCATTTCCCCGTCAGGAAGTCGAAAAATTAAATAACGTGATTTACACTTCCGGGGCGGCCCTGATGTTAACTCAGCCTACATGAAAAATAAGCAGCACATTAATTCCTCGAGTCAAATGCGGCTGAGCAAAAAGCTAACTACTCTATCCCACTGTTTTGGGCTAGACAAGACTAGTGTTGGCCGAAAATGTTACTTTCATGTAACCTTTGCCCGTGTCTCAGTTAAAAAATAATAACGATTATAAAAAAGTTAAAAATAACGTTCCATCATTCATTATACAGTTCTTACAAATGTTAGGTGTTATATAACAAACATTTGTGAATAGTGAAAACGAAAAAGCCCGAATAATGCTATACAGTTTTATACAATTAACAGAACTGAATGGTTTTTATTATTATTATTATTATTATTATTATTATTATTATTATTAGTAGTAGTAGTAGTAGTAGTATTTTATTATTCTTGCGTTCTGGCCTTCTAAGGAGCATGTTACAATTTCGATTGTTCCTCCTTAGTTCTTTCCTTTTCTTCCAGTATTCTTTCATTGTTTCACTATGTTTCTTTTTCCTGTCTTCAGTCCACTTTGTGCTTGCTTTCTTTTCCTTCCTCCCTTGGAATCCTTCCATTTGTAAGACTTTCTTCCTAAAAGTCTTTCTTTCCAATAATTCTTCTTCTCGTATGTTGTTCCTTTCCAGGTCTTTCTTGACTTCTTGAATCCAGGTGGTAGTTGATTTCTTTTCCCAAAGGTACTTGCAGATTCGTTTAGTTAGTCTTTTGTCATCCATTCTGTAAATGTGTCCAAGAAACAGCAATCACCTTTTTCTTATTGTTTCTGATATGTATTCTACGTTCTGGTAAATTTCGTTATTACTTCTTAATTTCCAAAACTCTGCAATTCTTAGAGGACCTAATATTTTCCTTATAATTCTTCTTTCTAATATTTCTAATTTATCAAGCTTGTAGTTCAGTGCTAGACATTCGCTGGCATAAAGGCATTCTGGTTTCACTACTCTGTTGTAGTGCTTTATTTATTTAATAAATCTTAAAGTTGGTAATATACAATAGATAGTATTTCGATACATTAATTAAAAAAAAGAAATCGAAATTAATCACCGGGCTGAGTGGCTCAACCGGTTGTATTTTAAGGTGCTCATATACTTCAGCCTCGTATCGGTAGATTTACTGGCACGTAAAAGAACTTCAGCGGAGAAAAATTCCGGCACCTCAGTATCTCCGAAAGCCGTCAAAATTATAGGTCGTGAAGAATATTTTAAAAATATCTTTTTCCTGGCTTTCTTGCCAAGTTGTTGGGATCAGCACTTTTTATGGATTTGTTCCTGATTTGCGGCAGGATGATTTTCCCGATGCCAACCTTATATGGAAGGATGTATTATCTATCGCGTGGTTCTGTGCTGATTAGTAGTGAGGTGTGTTGGATATAATTACGCTGACCGTTCAACCAAAGAGCCAGACTCTGCCTCCCCCACAATACAATACGGGCGGCTAATTCCCGCACGGGAGGTTCTCAAGAAAATCAAGCTATACGGTCGGTAAACCACACAATCAGATCTGATAAAAAGAAAAAAACACGCGCCTTATTCTCAAACTGACCTAATCGATAGACATTCATAATTACTAAAAAGAGAAATCCAGAGAAAAGGAGGAACGAAATAAAACGGAGATTAAAATTAGGACCGAATGAAAACAGTTTAAAAAAGCAGAAGAACAGGAATCACGAATTCCAATTCTATCATACGAAACTTGTCACGATCCAATTTCAAAACCTTTAACGCTATCATTCATTTGTAAGATAAAAATTTAAAAAAGGAAAGTAGAACGTTTTTGTGTCTATCCTTGGCCGCTGTTTCATATGATCGTTCATGCCAGATCGAAAAACTTCTTATTCGAAATCTAGGAGAAAAGGTTCGAAGAGGGAAGAAGCACTGGATAGACATTTTATGACCGAGCTCGATAGCTGCAGTCGCTTAAGTGCGGCCAGTATCCAGTATTCGGAAGATAGTAGGTTCGAACCCCACTGTCGGCAGCCCTGAAATTGGTTTTCCGTGGTTTCCCATTTTCACACCAGGCAAATGCTGGGGCTGTACCTTAATTAAGGCCACGGCCGCTTCCTTCTCACTCCTAGCCCTTCCCTGTCTAATCGTCGCCATAAGACCTATCTGTGTCGGTGCGACGTAAAGCAACTAGAAAAAAAAAAGACATTTTATGGAATGTAAGAATCCACCAAAATAACGCTGACCCTACGTTACGACGAAAAAGCCTGTGATACGGAAGAATAAGAAGAACGTTGTAAGGACTATTTTTGACAGAAGACTTTAATCTGATCAGTGGTTTAGAAGTTATTGATTTTTCAAATTTATCGTTTTCTTTGTGTGTGTTTCATTGTTTTTCAATTTTGTTAAGGCAGTTATTATGCCATTGTATATGATAGTGGTTTGCTGGCTGCAATGGCTCCTTGGAACCCTCAGCCAAGAAGGAAAATAGGTTTTTCCTCCGTTGGCGACGTAACAATACCATGCACTTGTTTTTATGCAGACAAGGTATGCTACTCTAGTCTTTAGAAATCATCTGTCCTCTTCACACAAATCTTCAATACTGGCTTAAAAGTAACGCGGCCAACAGAAGTATAAGGAAGTTTTAAAAAGAAAAGAAGTGGCAATGAAGTTTTTTATACAACAAAGTTTTGAGTGGGAAGGGGAGGGGAAATCGTTCCACAAGTTTAATTAATATTGAATTCTTAAGCAAGTTAACTTAAACTTCTTTCTTTTCTTGCTCAGTGTAAAAAGTTTCTCTTTTACTTGAGCGCTAATGTTCCATTAGCTTTCCCGGGAATCACAAAATTGGACTAAGGATTTGTCTCTCTTTCCCTCATTACACTCTATCAGGGCGAACAAGCTTAGTGGAGTAGGACCGCCCGCGATAGCATATTATTAATATCTAACAAAGTATCGATTCTTAAAGAAGAGGAGGAGGAGGAGGAAACGTGATTTCTATTAAGATACGTGTAGACGAACACAAACATATCTCCATATACACGTAATTATTAGGAAACATAGGAAAGTTATCTTTCATTCCTGCCTGCACTATCTTAAAAGTATCGCTGTGTTGACTTACGCTGGGATCTGTTACGCCTTTAACCACTAAGGACATGAAAGCCCTTGGAGGTAGTGATGGGATTATCGTATAGAAAATAATCGTTTTTTCGATTATCGACTATTTTTCCATTCAATTATTATTCATTCGAACGAATGAGGTAATTAAATAGTGGACATTTGTTGATTCGATTATTCATTCGAAACTCCATTTAAATCAATGAGACAATCGAATAGTGAATTTTTCCATTCGACTAATCGATTATTTCATTAATCGATTATTCGATTCATTATTCCATTGTTGAACTGAATGATATGTGAAACTGAAATGAAAATCCACAGCTTGTTTCCAGTCATTTGACTGGGTCAGGAATGGATTGAATGAAGCCTCGCCTAGCAGCGAGGATAGGAATTGTGCCGGCTGCCGAAGCCTGTCGCACTCCTCTGGGGCAATGATTAATGACCGACAGATGAAATGAAATGGTATTAGAGTGTGTTGATGGAATGAAAAATGACAGGGAAAACCGGAGTACCCGGAGAAAAACCTGTCCCGCCTCCGCATTGTCCAGCACAAATCTCAGTTGGACTGACCGGGATTTGAACCACGGAACCCAGTGGTGAGAGGCCGCCGCGCTGCCGCCTGAACCACGGAGGCTTCCAATATTTGAAACTCATTCGAATAATTTATTCCATTATTTAAATAATCGGATAGAAGTTATTTGATTATAAAAGTATTCGATTTTCCCTTCATTACTTGGAGGGGTGGAAGGTTTGCACTATCCGTAACCTCGGCACTCGGTGGGATAGAGTGGTTAGCTCTGCGCCCGGCCGCCTTTGCCCCTAGAAATTAACTGCTGCTCATTTTTGGTGTAGGCTGAGTGAACCTCAGGTTCATATGCATTTTCAGAAGTGGAAATCTCATCTCTTAAATTCTTCGTCTACCTGACAGGGAATCGAACCCACGTCCTTTCGGGTGAACCGAGCACGCCTTTACTGCCTCGGCCAGGCAGCCCCTTTAGAATAATAATAAAAAAGTAATAATTAAAATAATAATTTTAATTTATTCTGCCAAAGTCAAGAATGTAATTCCTTTCTTACACTTAACCAGTCTTAACCTAGTCCAACTGGGCTGAATGATCAGCGTACTAGCCTTCGGTCCAGAGGGTCCCGGGTTCAATTCCCGACCGGTTCTGGGAATTTAACCTTCATTGGTTAATTCCAATGGTTCGGGGCTGGGTGTTTGTACTGTCCACAACATCCCTGTACCTCACACACCACACATAACACTATCGTCCACAACAATACCACGCAGTTACTTACATATGGCAGATGCCTTACAAGGGCTGCACTCGGCTAGAAATATCCACACGAAATGATTATAGTCTTAACCTAGAACATTGTTAATAATAACTACTAATGACAATAAGACGAAAAAATACTAAACAGTACTAGTGTTCGGCTCTATGGCTAAATGATTAGAGTGCTGGCCTTTGGTCACGGTGGTCGCAGGTTCGATTCCCGGCAGGTTCAGGAATTTTAACCATAATTGGTTAATTTCCCTGGCGCGGGGGCTGGGTGTATGTATCGTCTTCATCATCATTTCATCCTCATCACGACGCGCAGTTCGCCTACGGGGGTCAAATCACAAGACCTGCATCTGGCGAGCCGAACTTGTCCTCTAACACTCCCGACACCAAAAGGCATACAGTATTTCATTTTTTTAACAGTAATCGTACTAATAAAATAATCAAAGTGATATTAAGGAAGAATATAAGATAGTACGTAACAAAATTAAAAGCCTCACATTCGTACAGTTTCTTCGCTACACGGAAACTCATATAACCCTGGATATGTTTTTGAGGTTAGAAGACGAGAGAGTGACTACAGATTACTTGGTTATTCCCCTATTAGTAGCCTCTTACGACAGGCAGGGGATTCATGTAATGCATACCTTGACTCCCCAGAGAAGAGCTACAACATTCCAGTGTATCCACTGAAGAATGGTAAGGTTCATGAATTGTCAGAAAAGGAAAGACATTCTAGACCTCGTAAATACTGTATGTTATTATTATTATTATTATTATTATTATTATTATTATATTATTATTATTATTATTTTCGTTTTGGCCATCTGAGGACCACGTTAATTCGTATCAGTTTTGTTTCTTCTGGTATTACCGAGCTCGATAGCTGCAGTCGCTTAAGTGTGGCCAATATCCAGTATTCGAAAGATACTGGGTTCGAACCCCACTGTCGGCAGCCGTGAAGATTTTTATCTGTGGTTTCCCATCTTCACACCAGGCAAATGCTGGGGCTGTACCTTAATTAAGGCCACGGCCGCTTCCTTCCCACTTCTAGACCTTTCCTGTCCCATCGTCGCCATAAGACCTATCTGTGTCGGTGCGACGTAAAGCAACTTGCAAAAAAAAAAAAAAAAGTCTGGTATTTCTCCTCGTCCAATATTCTTTCATTATCATATTTTGCAACCTTCTCCGCTCTTCTGTCCGGGACGATTTTGTTCTGTCCTGAAAATCTAAGCAAACCAAAAATGTTTATTTAAAATCACTGCTGTATATCTCTGGTTGTCCGTCTCCACGGTGTAGCGGGGCAACTCGTCCGTCTGTCACTCGGCGGCCCCGGGTTCGATTCCCGGCAGGTTCAGGGGTTTTTAACTGTCAATAATTAATATCCCTGGCCTGGGGACTGGGTGTTTGTGTCCTCCTTATCGTTCCTTTCTTCTTATTCAACACTCTTTACTTCCGCCATTACACTTATACTCAGGGTCCTATCGTATGGTGAAATTAGTGGCAAAAGTTCTGCAGAGGTCGACGCCACGAACAAATATCATTAGAAAAATATATCTCTGGTTCCTGTATTCCCATTTTTTGTAGACCCCTTTGTACCTCTTGGATCAAGCGTACTTCACAAGAAACTGTATTATTTGCAGTGTAAACCTCCCCTGGTCCATTCTCAGGATGTGTCCGAAGAACACGATCCTTTTCCGTACGACATCCGAGATTATCTCTATCTAGGAATAAAGTTCTTGGTTCGCTCGTCTTCGAAATTGCCAGTCCTCTGTTCTTCGTGGTCCCAATATCTTCCTGTGAATCTTTCGTTCCGCCATTTCTAATCTCTTAAGTACTCCCGTTCTTACTAGGTTAAGGATTTCTGCTGCGTGTAAGGCTTCAGGGCAGATCACTGTCCGATAATTTCTCAATTTTGCAGTTTTCTTCTTCTTCTTCTTCTTCTTCACCTTATTACTATTATTATTATTATTATTATTATTATTATTATTATTAGACATCGCTGTGGTGTAGAGTTAGCTTGACTGTCTCACATTGCAAGGCTCTGCGTTCGTTTTCCGGTCAGTTTAAGGATTTTAATTCTGGCCTGCGTAGCAGAGCGTGGTTCACTTGATACGAGATTTTCTCAAGCTCTTAGTTACAGGAAGAAAGCGCTCAGTGAGAAGATGACGCTACTGACCGAGTGTACATTGTCGAACACTTGTTGCCATTGTTACAATAGTGTCGGGAAACTGATGAAGCTAATTTCAGATACACCCCCAAACAGTAGCGACGCTAAGAAGCTCGCCCCCCCCCCATGGCAATAATTGAAAATGTGCCCCTCCTTTCCTGGTAAGGAAAGTTACAAGTTCATTTCGTAATACACGCTTGTATTTCTTTTTTTTGCTAGGGGCTTTACGTCGCACCGACACAGATAAGTCTTATGGCGACGATGGGATAGGAAAGGCCTAGGAGTTGGAAGGAAGCGGCCGTGGCCTTAATTAAGGTACAGCCCCAGCATTTGCCTGGTGTGAAAATGGGAAACCACGGAAAACCATCTTCAGGGCTGCCGATAGTGGGATTCGAACCTACTATCTCCGGGATGCAAGCTCACAGCCGCGCGCCTCTACGCGCACGGCCAACTCGCCCGGTCGCTTGTATATTATTACAATAAACACCGACTTAACGATGATAATAATACTAATAAAAATAATTACATCCCCGCTTCTGTGGTGTAGTGGTTAGTTTGATTAGCTGCCACCCCGGCTCTGCCACGAACTTCGAAAAGTGGTACGAGGGCTGGAACGGGGTCCACTCAGCCTCGGGAGGTCAACTGAGTAGAGGTGGGTTCAATTCCCACCTCAGCCATCCTAGCAGTGGTTTTCTGTGGTTTCATCATTTCTCCTCCAGGCACATGCCGGGATGGTACCTAACTTAAGGCCACGGCCGCTTCCTTCCGTCGTATTTGTTAATGCCTTCCAATCTTCCCATTCCCCCCCCACAAGGCCCCTGTTCAGCATAGCAGGTAACTTATTTATTACTCTGTACAGAATAATATCATCTGCAAACAGCCTTATCCCTGATTCCACTTCTTTACAAATATCATTGATATATATAAGAAAAATTTTCAATAATACTGCCTTGAGGAAGTCCCCTGGGCGAGGTACTGGGCATCCTCCCCAGTTGTATCCTCGACCCAGAGTCTGAAGCTCCAGGACACTGCCCTTGAAGCGCTAGAGGTAGGACCCTCGCTGAGTCCGAGGGAAAAACGACCCTGAAAGGTAAACAGAAGAAGAGGAAGCAGTCGGAGAAATTAAAATTACGGTCTACTTTTGAAAACTTGAAAAAAGTCATCGTTACAAACCAGCCCACAAATTGCCTTAGTGTTAGTAGATACGAGAGGCGAGTGTTTGTTCATACCAAGTGATATTTCTGTGACCTTTACACATACAGATTATTTCATACCTCAACCGCTCCATCTTAGGTATGTAATGATCGAAAAGAAATAATAATAATAAAAATAATATTATTATTATTATTATTATTATTATTAATTATAATAATAATAATAATTGTGATTTGCAAACGAGGGCTTTACAAACCGGAAAATTAATCATACATGGCCTCCTAGATGCGCGGTTGGTAACGTCATGTGGTAGCAACAGTGAGTTTTGTGGGCGTGGGCAACCTACGCGGAACCCATTACCTGTAATTTATAACCTCAGTACGTATTCATCTGAGGGACACAAATTTACATGTCTCATTACCCAGTAGAACAGTTACTACAAAATAGACACACACTTATCCTTTACACAAACACACACAGAGAGAATAAAGTGGTACACTTTCTGATCCAACGTGTTTCTTCTTTGTCTTGCTTCTCACAGGCAAGAAACTATGTTATATACCCTTAACTCATAATAACACGAAGGAAGCAACATTCCGGCTTTTAAATCTTTATAACACTCATCCATTGTCCGCAAGAAGAAGGTAATAAGCCAGCTAATGAAGACAGATAAGATACGAGGAAAAAAAAAAGAAGTTCCTTGCTCAGTAAAGAAACAACTGATATTCTTTTGAAATACTGACTAATCTGAAGGAAATAAAACGAATTCATCGTCTTTTATACATAAAAGAACTTAAAGCTCTTATTTTTATGTACTCAACTTTCGAAGATAAAAACAGAGTGAAATACCAGAGTTCACTTTTGTTGTTTTAATGATTTTTAGTCGGGTTGAGTGACTCGGAGAACAGAAAACTGGCTTTCTGAGAATAAGTTTAGGAGTTCTATCCTGGCTCAGTTCAATGTTGTTTGAAGGTCAGCCTCGGCTTCGTAAATTTAATAGCATGTGAAAAAATCTTCTGCGGAACTAACACCAGACACTCGTAGCTACAAACCGCTAAAGTAGTTAGTGGGACGTAAACCCATTATTATTATTATTATTATTATTATTATTATTATTATTATTATTATTATTATTATTATTATTATGTTTATTATTATTACTATTATTATTGTTTTAAATTGGCTTTACATCGCACTGACACAGATAGGTCTTATGGCGACGATGGGATAGAAAAGGACTGGGAAGGAAGTGGCCATGGCCTTAAGGTACAACCCCCAGCATTTGCCTGGTGTGAAAATGGGAATCCACGGAAAACCATATTCAGGGCTGCCGATAGTGGGCTTCGAACCCACTATCTCCCGCATGCAAGCTCACAGCTGCGTGCCCCTAACCGCACGGCCAACTCGTCCAGATTATTACTAACTTATTTAGCTGATTTTAATTTTTTCTCTCCCAAAATCTCTTCATCGGGGCACTGAAAAGTTTCCTCCGGGAGAGATGGCCGTGTGGTTAGGGACGCGCGGCTGTGATGTTGCATCCGGGAGACAGTGGGTTTGAATCCCACTGTCGGCAGCTCTGAATATGGTTTTCCGTGGTTTCCCATTTTCACACCAGGCAAATGCTTGGACTGTACCTTAATTAAGGCCACGGCCACTTCCTTCCAACACTAGGCTTTTCCTATCCCACCGTCGCCGTAATACCTAGCAACTAGCCAAAAAAGTCCATGATTTTTTTTTTGCTAGGGGCTTTACGTCGCACCGACACAGATAGGTCTTATGGCGACGATGGGATGGGAAAGGCCTAGGAGTTGGAAGGAAGCGGCCGTGGCCTTAATTAAGGTACAGCCCCAGCATTTGCCTGTTGTGAAAATGGGAAACCACGGAAAACCATTTTCAGGGCTGCCGATAGTGGGATTCGAACCTACTATCTCCCGGATGCAAGCTCACAGCCGCGCGCCTCTACGTGCACGGCCAACTCGCCCGGTAGTCCATGATTTACTTGTCCTGGTATTCATTTTAGCAAAATGATATTTATTGACTGGTTTTTTTGAATTTGAGTCGATGTTGAATAATATCCTGCCGGATGCCAATTTTCTGAAGGTCATTTTCTATTTCACTAGGCCAGTTGTTCTTCACTTTCATTGAGAGCGCAAGATTGAGAATACTTTTAGTGAGCGTGTCATTGTTCAATCTCAGAATGTGGCCATAGACTTTTCCTGACGACTGATACAAAAACCTTATATCAACAGCCTCCCTAAAGTACTTCTTAGTGCAGTGACTGTGATCTTTTCAGAATGCTGATAAAGCTCTCGAGACTTCCGTGTCATCCAGATTTCCTCTGAGTAGACTGGACCAAATGTTTTCCTCAACATTTTCCTCTCCTGTTTCTCTGTCTTCAATAAGTGATCCGCCTGCAACGATCAAGGTTTCCGATGCGTATAGTGCTTCAGATTTGAAAATTGAGTTGTAATGCCTTAATTTTGAGTTCCTGGATGTTGACTTTTTGTTATCTTTTTTTTTGCTAGGGGCTTTACGTCGCACCGACACAGATAGGTCTTATGGCGACGATGGGATGGGAAAGGCCTAGGAGTTGGAAGGAAGCGGCCGTGGCCGTAATTAAGTTGCAGCCCCAGCATTTGCCTGGTGTGAAAATGGGAAACCACGGAAAACCATATTCAGGGCTGCCGATAGTGGGATTCGAACCTACTATCTCCCGGATGCAAGCTCACAGCCGCGCGACTCTACGCGCACGGCCAACTCGCCCGGTTTTATCTGTTCTAGGTGAGTCTGTGGACCTTCTGTAATTTTCAGATAGTCTCCTTATTTGCTTCATTATTCAAACCTGATGACTGAAATGCTTCTTCTAAGTACTTGAAATTATTATTATTATTATTATTAATTAGTGTCCGGCTCCATGGCTGAATGGTTAGCGTGCTGGCATTTGGTTCAGAGGGCACCAGTTCGATTCCCGACCGGGTCGGAGATTTTAACCTTCACTGGTTAATTCCAGTGGCTCGGGGGCTGGGTGTGTGCCGTCTTTATCATTAGAATTCTTCATAGGTAGCGCCCCATCCTCACAGACGCGCAAGTCGCCTACACGGCGTCAACTCCAAAGACCTGCACCAGGGCTCTCTGGATGCCACACGCCATTATTATTATTATTATTATTATTATTATTATTATTATAATTATTATTATGATAATTATGATAATTATTATGATAATTATTATGATAATTATTATTATTATTATTATTATTATTATTATTATTATTGCTGTTGTTGTTGTTGTTGTTGTTGTATTCCTCATGCGACTTCATCCTAAGCATTTCCTGAAAATTGATAAGAATTGGTACAGGAGAATACAACCGCCCAAAGGGAAGGGGAAATTTGACTGTATTTAGATTTGACATAAGGAAATCGACTTTCTGTTTCTCTCAAGTCGCATGCAGAGGGAGCACTTTGATCAAATAAATGACACACGTCGGAGCGTTAGATAGTCTGAAGCTCTCTTGAATAAACCTGATGAGCGATCCTTGTAAGGAAAGAACGTGTTTATTCTCTGAGGAAGAACTGGCACTATTTCCTTGTTGTGGGATCGTTAGAGATTGCTAGCTTGAAAACTGGTTGAATTACGTGCCAATTGTGTATCATGATCATGGAAAATCTTCGGAGAAACGGCGGTACCAGTAGTCTGTCTTCATTAGCTCTTCCGCTGAGGTTGGCGTTGGGAAGGGCATCCGGCCGTAAAAGAGCCATATATTTCCATCTAACCCGTATCCGGAAACGGGACTACGGGGTATTACATAACCATATTTAGATTCTTATTCTTTACGATGAGGCCTGCTAGGGACCATACGTTAATTTCAATTCATCCTTCCTTGTTCCTTCCAGTATTCCTTCATCATTACATTATGCTTTATTTTTCTCTCCTCAGACCACTTTGGTCCGGGTTTACTTTCCATTCTTCCTTCGCCGTGTGGTTAGGGGAGTGCACCTGTGAGCTTGCATTCGGGAGATAGTGGGTTCGAACCCCACTGTCGGCAGCCCTGAAGTTGGTTTCCCGTGGTTTCCCATATTCACACCACTGTCTTTTTAAAATTATCTTTCTACAGTTTCCTCTTCTTTTATTGTGTTTCTTTCTAAATACCTCTTGACCTCTCATATCCAGCTTGTTATTGACTTTTTTCTCCCAAGGTACTCGAATTCTCAGTCTGTTATCATCCATTCTACAGATATCTGCAAACAAACAGTAATCTGCTTTTTTAATACTGTTTCTGTTACACACTAGGCTGAGTGGCTCAGATGGTTGAGGCGCTGGCCTTCTGACCCCAACTTGGCAGGTCCCATCCTGGCTCAGTCTCGAGTCGGTAGATTTACTGGCACGTAAAAAGAACTTCTGGGAGACTAAATTCCGGCACCTCGGCGTCTCCGGAAACCGTAAAAAAAGTAGTTAGTGGGACTTAAAGCCATCATAGACATCAACAGAAAGGACATTAAAGCAATGGTCTTAGATCCCACCATTCGCTTTGAATGATACCTAATTCAGGCTCGGGATGTGGACCTAGAAAAGCAAGCGATTTATACTCCGTATTTGCCTTACCTGTCATCTAAGTAACATATCGATCGGTGGATTGCCAGAGGCCTGCTATTCAGAGCAAGAGGCACCCTCCCTAGTCAGACATAGACCTTCGTACAAAATTCGAAAGTTCCATTCTACGAGTTAGAAGAAATAGTAACACAGATACTGAGGGACACTCTGCAAATCATTTTTTTCCATCTACTTTTTGTTTTTTCTATTTGTTTTACGTCGCACCGACACAACAGATCTTATGGCGACGATGGGATAGGAAAGGCCTAGGAATGGGAAATCATATTCAGGGCTGCCGACAGTGGGATTCGAGCCCACTATCCCCCGGATGCGAGCTCACAGCTGCGCGCTCCTAACCGCACGGCCAGCTCGTTCGGTCATTTCCATCTTTACCTGAGAACGTGATTAATATTCCTCTTCTACTAACCCTGGAGAAAAGATAACAGCATTAATGATTAAATTTCCATTTTTTTGATATGTTTAACTCCATTGAAATTGGAACTGTATTCCGGATCCGAATTGTCACCCTCATTGGAGGACGGATGACTTATTTCTTTAATAAATCTCTCTCTCTCTCTCTCTCTTATTAGTTTCTGTTATATTTTCTATGATCTGGTATATTTCCTTCTTCTTATTTTCCGTAATTCTGCTGTTTTCATTGGTCGTAAGATTTTTCTCATGATTCTTCTTTCTAGTAGTTCCAGTGTATCTAAACTACAGTTCAAAAACTAGATATTTACTTGAGTAAAAACATTCTGGTTTCACCATCGTATTGTAGTAGGCCTACCTTATTTTAAGATTTTTAGATAAACATTTCTTTTTTATGTTTTCATTTCTTGTTTTAAATAATGACTAAAAGTCATCATCATCATCATCATCATCATCATCATCATCATCATCATCGAAGCTTCCTTGGCTCAGGCGGAAGCGTCCCTGACTCACCGCTGGGTTCACCGTTTCAAATCCCGGTCACACCTTGTGAGATCTGTGCTGGGCAAAGCGGAGTCGGGACAGGTTTTTCTTCGGGTACTCCGGTTTACACTGTCATATTTCATTCCAGCAACACTCTCCAATATCATTTCATTTTATCTGTCATTCACTAATCATTGCCCCAGAGGAGTGCGACAGGCTTGGACAGCCAGCACAATTCCTATCCTCGCCGCTAGATGGGCGGTCGAATGATTAGAAACAGGCTGAGGATTTTCATTTTCATAATATAGTATGAGAATATATTATTTATTTATTTATTCCTTTTCTTTATCATTGTTGTCCGGTCAATTAGATTAGCATACCATGTTGAATACACCTGTTCTCGTCCGATCACCATAGTTAAGCAACATTGGGCGTGGACAGTACTTGGATGGGTGACCGCTTGAGAACACCACGTGCTGTTGGCTCAATTCCCTTAGGGAAGTTAGGGATTGCAACAACTTAAGGGAAATGTTCAATAAATTTCCAATTTTTTTGCTATCATTTAAGAAAAGGCTAGGAAAACAAAAGACAGGGAATCTGCCACCTGGGTGACTGCCCTAAATTCAGATCAGTATTCATTGATTTGATTGACAATTTGCCTTTTTCTACCACTACTAGCGCTAATGTGTGTAAATGCATTGTTTCACTTAAGCCCTTGTAACTGCACTCGGTAAGGACATTGTTTAAAAATAAAAAAACGCCTGAGGGTATTAAACCAAGGGATGCATTACGGAGAGAATTATGTGAATAAGTTAATTTGGCTAGGATTTGAATCAAAAAGAAAATCAGTAAAGAAACATGAGATTTTAGGCTGTTTATCCGGGAGCTGCATTTAGGCTGGACGTGATGTTCGAAATTTTTTTAAAGTTTGATAGAGCTATCCAAGACTGACATTTTGAAATCTTTCTGTGCACTTTACCCCTTCAACTTTCGGTACAATTGAGGAAATTGGTAAATTTTACGTTTTATTGAGACGCCTACTTTGTCTCTTAAGAATTGTTTTCAACATTAGAAAAGCCTTACGTCTGTCCCCATTATTGTTGAAATTTTTGTATATTGAGGAAGAGTTTGCCTTCCATCGTGATTTGTCAGGGGGCCTAGAATGTATGTGGGTGGCCGTGACCACATTGCTACCCGTTCAGTGCAAGAGGCTATGAAGTAATGATTGTTACGGTAACCGTACTCTGGTGAGCAAGTGAGAGCAGCAACTGTCCGATGTGGACCGAAGGAACGGGATGCTGTGAGGAATATGTGGGTCAACTGAGAAGAACTGGTTAGACCACATCCAGGTCAGTATAGAAAGGGAATGAAATAAAATACGGGCTGAAATAACGAGACTTACAACACGTAGCTACAACATGTTCAAACGTGATAATATCATCATCACCACCACCAGCTCTCCCTCCTACACTTCCGGGGATACAAAAAAAAAAAAGCAGGATCTTTTTTCATCACATGCTTCAGTACTCCCTACTTTCTGACGCAGACGTGGCCTAGGAATTAACATTTTAATGTACTGTCTGGCTGGGCCGGGTAAGTCGAAAGAACTGCAAAGACGCGAAGAGCCTGGACAGCATAGTGCTCATATGAAGTACTTGAGAAAGAGGAAACTTCAGACAAAGGTCATTTCGCAAATAAAATAAAATTAACAATAATAATATACATTTACTTTTGTTTTTCCAACTAATGGTGTTCGGCCTCGCAAGACCATGCAGCCAATATTTAGAGAGTGAGAGAGCACACATTTATAGTCCTTCGTGATCGAAAAGGAATCATAACTTATAACTAAAGTCCGGATTTTTATGCAGTAACAGGTTAGACTGTCCGCCTCTGTGGTGTAGTGGTTAGCGTGATTAGCTGCCACCCCCGGAGGCCCGGGTTCGATTCCCGGCTCTGCCACGAAATTTGAAAAGTTGTACGAGGGCTGGAACGGGGTCCACTCAGCCTCGGGAGGTCAACTGAGTAGAGGTGGGTTCGATTCCCACCTCAGCCATCCTGGAAGTGGTTTTCCGTGGTTTCCCACTTCTCCTGCAGGCGAATGCCGGGATGGTACCTAACTTAAGGCCACGGCCGCTTCTTTCCCTCTTCCTTGCCTATCCCTTCCAATCTTCCCTGTTCAGCATAGCAGGTGAGGCGAGGTACTGGTCATACTCCCCAGTTGTATCCCCGACCAAGAGTCTGAAGCTCCAGGACACTGCCCTTGAGGCGGTAGAGGTGGGATCCCTCGCTAAGTCCGAGGGAAAAACCGAACCTGGAGGGTAAACAGATGATGATGATGATGATGATGATGATGATGATGAACAGGTTAGACTGCAAACTAATTACGTTAGTAGGAAGTGTCGGCCACCCGCTCGTCCATAATGTAGCAAGAGTAACATAAATTACAGGGGTACTGATAGACCGTACCCCTAAAGTTTATGCAATCCCCATAGCATAGTCGTTGTGAAGGTAGACTATACTTGCTACTCGCTTCAGTAAGTTTGCATTCTAACCTATTAATGCATAAAAATCCGGGCTCTACTTATAACTTATACTACAGTCTGATAAATATTGATAAATTACAGCGCGTAACTGTGGAGTCAGGATTAATAAGAGGATGACAACTAAGGTTGGCAGTGAGGTATCTAACTTCACTAGAGAAAAGTACAGATGGTTCAGCTGTTAGAAATACTCCTTCCATGACAGTAGGATGTGGTTCAAGTCGGCTATTTCACCAGAGTCTTCCGGGCAGTGAGGGGTGTCCTATAATATGATGGTGTGAGATGACTCGGATAGCACCCATAACCAGACGTATATTCTTAATAAAGATTAAAAGTGTCTTTACATTAATTTCAAAATCTTGAATCACACTTGCGTTAGGAAAGTGGGCAGAATTCTAGCATAGTGATTCTTTAGCAGACAAAGTAGAGGCCACCATACTGTGAAAAACGTAAAATTAAGCAATTTCCTCAATTGTGTCAAAAGTTGAAGGGATAAAGGGGCCAGAAAATTTTCAAATTGTGAGTTTTGGATAGCTCTATCGAACTAAACAAATTTCGAAAATCACTTCCGGCCTAAATGCAGTTCCGGAAGAGCAGCCTAAAATCGATTGTTTCTTTACTCGTTTTCTTCTTAATTCAAATCCTAGCCAAATTAACTTATTTACATAATTCTTCCTGTAATCTGTTCCTTGGTTCAACACCCTGAGGCGCCTTTTGCTTTTGTGAAAAATGCCCACACCGAATGTAATTACAAGGCCTTAAGTGAAACTCTGCATTGACTCACATTATTTCAATCCTTCAGTCAATACTGATCTGCATTTAGGGCAGTCGCTCAGGTGGCAGATTCCCTATTTCTTGTTTTCCTAGCCTTTTCTTAAACGATTGCAAAGTAACTGGAAATTTATTGAACATCTCCCTTGGTAAGTTATTCCAATCCCTAACTCCTCTTCCTATAAATGAATATTTTCCCCAATTTGTCCTCTTGAATTCTAACTTTATCTTCATATTGTGATCTTTCCTACTTTTATAAACGCCACTCAAACTTATTCGTCTACTGATGTCATTCCACGTCATCTCTCCACTGACAGCTCGGAACATACCACTTAGTCGAGCAGCTCGTCTTCTTTCACCCAGTCCTACCCAGCCCAAACTTTGCAACATTATTTTTACGCTACTCTTTTGTCGGATATCACCCAGTACAAATCGAGCTGTTTTTCTTTGGATTTTTTCCAGTTCTTGAATCAAGTAATCCTGGTGAGAGTCACATATACTGGAACCATACTCTAGTTGGGGTCTCACCAGATTCTTATATGCCCTCTCCTTTACATCCTTACTACAACCCCTAAACACCCTCTTAACCATGTGTAGAGATTTGTACCCTTTATTTACAATCCCATTTATGTGATTACCCCAATGAAGATTTTCCTTATATTAACACCTAGGTACTTACAATGATCCCCAAAAGGAACATTCACCCCATCAACGCAGTAATTAAAACTGAGAGGAAAATGAAAAAAATGGCGTATGGCTTTTAGTGCCGGGAGTGTCCGAGGACATGTTCGGCTCGCCAGGTGCAGGTCTTTTGATTTAACTCCCGTAGGCGACCTGCGCATCGTGATGAGGATGAAATGATGATGAAGACGACACATACACCCAGTCCCCCTGCCGGCGAAATTAACCGGTGACGGTTAAAATTACCGACCCTGCCGGGAATCGAACCCGGGACCCCTGTGACCAAATGCCAGCACGCTAACCATTTAGCCATGGAGCCGGACAAGGGCTGTAGTGCCGTGGGGGTGTAGTAGTAGTAGTAGTAGTAGTAGTAGTAGTAGTAGTAGTAGTAGTAGTAGTAGTAGTGAATAGAACATTCTATAAATCTCTTGTGGCAAAGTTGCATTTTTCGGGACTATTACCCTAGATTGCACAACATTACATTGGATTTATACATAATACACTGACAGACAGAGCAAATGCAACACCAAGAAGGAGTGGTCAGAACTTTATGCCGATTGCAGGGTAGACTGACGTCACTGAGGTATGCTCATGATGTGAAATGCGCCGCTGTGCTGCGCACGTAGCGAACGATAAATGGGACACGGCGTTGGCGAATGGCCCACTTCGTACCGTGATATCTCAGCCGACAGTCATTGTAGAACGTGTTGTCGTGTGCCACAGGACACGTGTATAGCTAAGAATGCCAGGCAGCCGTCAACGGAGGCATTTCCAGCAGACAGACGACTTTACGAGGGGTATGGTGATCGGGCTGAGAAGGGCAGGTTGGTCGCTTCGTCAAATCGCAGCCGATACCCATAGGGATGTGTCCACGGTGCAGCGCCTGTGGCGAAGATGGTTGGCGCAGGGACATGTGGCACGTGCGAGGGGTCCAGGCGCAGCCCGAGTGACGTCAGCACGCGAGGATCGGCGCATCCGCCGCCAAGCGGTGGCAGCCCCGCACGCCGCACGCCACGTCAACCGCCATTCTTCAGCATGTGCAAGACACCCTGGCTGTTCCAATATCGACCAGAACAATTTCCCGTCGATTGGTTGAAGGAGGCCTGCACTCCCGGCGTCCGCTCAGAAGACTACCATTGACTCCACAGCATAGACGTGCACGCCTGGCATGGTGCCGGGCTAGAGCGACTTGGATGAGGGAATGGCGGAACGTCGTGTTCTCCGATGAGTCACGCTTCTGTTCTGTCAGTGATAGTCACCGCAGACGAGTGTGGCGTCGGCGTGGAGAAAGGTCACATCCGGCAGTAACTGTGGAGCGCCCTACCGCTAGACAACGTGGCATCATGGTTTGGGGCGCTATTGCGTATGATTCCACGTCACCTCTAGTGCGTATTCAAGGCACGTTAAATGCCCACCGCTACGTGCAGCATGTGCTGCGGCCGGTGGCACTCCCGTACCTTCAGGGGCTGCCCAATGCTCTGTTTCAGCAGGATAATGCCCGCCCACACACTGCTCGCATCTCCCAACAGGCTCTACGAGGTGTACAGATGCTTCCGTGGCCAGCGTACTCTCCGGATCTCTCACCAATCGAACACGTGTGGGATCTCATTGGACGCCGTTTGCAAACTCTGCTCCAGCCTCGTACGGACGACCAACTGTGGCAAATGGTTGACAGAGAATGGAGAACCATCCCTCAGGACACCATCCGCACTCTTATTGACTCTGTACCTCGACGTGTTTCTGCGTGCATCGCCGCTCGCGGTGGTCCTACATCCTACTGAGTCGATGCCGTGCGCATTGTGTAACCTGCATATCGGTTTGAAATAAACATCAATTATTCGTCCGTGCCGTCTCTGTTTTTTCCCCAACTTTCATCCCTTTCCAACCACTCCTCCTTGGTGTTGCATTTGCTCTGTCAGTCAGTGTATTTACAGGTAACAATAAATTATATACTATTAATTACGTATTCTGACATTACGTGAAATCTTATTTATATACATACAGCAGATGTATCGTGACATAACCTCCCCATGTTTTGTTACACAAGACAGATCATACAACACACAAATAATAAATGATAGATAACGACTTATACCAAATAAAGTCCATACATAACTACGTAAATAATAATACCTACTAATCGAGCTTGGTATTTCCAACATTGATCCATGGGTTTATAGAATTGTTTCAAAGTTATACTAGTCCACTACACTTGCATCAAGACATATCCTAATTATAAAATACTAGCAATAACAAGATTAACTATAAAAATGTGTAGTTACACTAAGTACTTGTATGTATAGACAGACTACTACTACTACTGAGACGACTTTTCCTATTTGTGAAACTCACAACCTGACTTTTTTTTTGCTACGGGCTTTACGTCACACCGACACAGATAGGTCTTATGGCGACGATGGGATAGGAAAGGCCTAGGAGTTGGAAGGAAGCGGCCGTGGCCTTAATTAAGGTACAGCCCCAGTATTTGCTGGTGTGAAAATGGGAAACCACGGAAAACCATTTTCAGGGCTGCCGATAGTGGGATTCGAACCTACTATCTCCCGGATGCAAGCTCACAGCCGCGCGCCTCTACGCGCACGGCCAACTCGCCCGGTAAACCTGACTTTTAACTCCGTTTATATCATACCATTGCGCTCGTAGTGGCAAAAAAGGCAAACTGCTGATCTAATCAACCGGATAACGAGGAAATAGAAACGGATTGCAATTTTTACGAATAAATAAAGAATATATTCTCACGCTTTATTATATTTTATTTATTAAAGTTCGTAGCTCATATTCCCAGGATGATTTCAACATTGTGTTGCTTGTCTGAAGGGCTAGAACTGTGGATTTTTCACTATTCAGACCATTCCCTGTAGGCCTGCTGCGTGATTGTTGGCAGGAAATCAGAATATGGTAACTGTTCGTAGAGAGGCGGTGTAATACTTAGTTTTGAATTATTATAATCTCTCTTTTCATTCCGACTTTACTATCATCGCTTGATTAATAGCGCACAATATAATAAAACGTTGAAGACAGATGCAATCTCTAACAGACATATAAACATACGTGGAGACCGGTTTACAACAGCACCACTGTATTCTCAGCTGAAAAACAGCCTATAATTCTTAAGGGAGATACAAACATGACGATAACTCGGAGCTATAATTACGATCTCTCGATACATTATTACGGATATAAAATATATTGTACATGTTTTTAATGATGGCAGTAAATTCTATAGGTGTTGCACGACACTCGGGGGCGCCTTCGCCAAGGACGAACTACAGTAGAGAGATGGCTATTTGTCACCTCTTAATTGTAACTCCCTACAATTCAATTAGAATAATTTCAATTACTAAACTTAGAAAAAAGTATTAGTAGTCCTATCTCTATTTTTTCCTTGTTTCATTGGTTAATTGCTATTTATTATGTGAGATCAGGGTATTATGTCCGCGGCTAGACAGCGACATGAATAGGCGAGACCAGTTTGCAATTATAATTAAGATCGCAGTACACGACAGTGATCTAAAAAGGTTCAGCGTAAGCTTTCAAACAAGTTCTGTCGATTCATATCCAAGACTAGAATCCTACTCAATGTTGCCAGAAAAGCTTTATAAACATAAATATAGGCAGATTTGTTTAAAATATAGAAATATTAATGATTCTTAACGAATATTAAATAGTCATACAGTTAACACTGAAATACAGAATTACAAAAATGGCTGTACAGTTTGCGCAGTCGGCAGCCTGAAGAGGGGTTTCCGTGGTTTACTCTAATGCAAATGCTGGCGATATACCTTAATTAAATTCACGGTCTATTCCTGCCCACTGCTAGCCCTTTTCTATTCCGCGGCAAAATTAAATAATCATAAATACATGTCTCTCGGTCGTGGCCATTCATCAACGGTTGCTAATATCAGATGACTACCCGCCATAAGACAGCCTGCAGGGTTGCTAGGTAACATTGTCGCACTATGCACCCATATCTTACATCATAACTTGCACGGTTGCTAGGTAACATTGTCGCACCATGCACCCATATCTTACATCATAACTTGCACGGTTGCTAGGTAACATTGTCGCACCATGCACCCATATCTTACATCATAGCCTGCACGGTTGCTAGGTAACATTGTCGCACCATGCACCCATACCTTACATCACAACCTGCACGGTTGCTAGGTAGCATTGTCGCACCATGCTCCCATATCTTACATCATAGCCTGCACGGTTGCTAGGTAACATCGTCGGGCCATGCACCCATACCTTACATCACAACCTGCACGGTTGCTAGGTAACATTGTCGCACCATGCACCCATATCTTACATCATAGCCTGCACGGTTGCTAGGTAACATCGTCGGGCCATGCACCCATACCTTACATCACAACCTGCACGGTTGCTAGGTTACACTTCCCCCACACATTTTGTTACATACACTATTTTTGAATATTGCATTTTTACGACCGCATTGTAGTCATAATCTACTTTCAACCTATTAGGTCGTGTTACGAACATATATTACGTGTTGAAGGAATGATAGGTACGGAATAAAACCAGTCAGTGGACTGATGACTCGAAAACAACAATGCGACATTCGTTTTTGAATTTGTTTTCTATTGGATATGAATATAATATTTCCTACATCACCTGACTTCATTCGACTGCACTCCATTACTTTTTATTTTTTATTTATTTATTTTATTTTATTTTATTTATTTTCATATCGTACTCCTTTTCCAAGACTCTGTCCACGCTAATTAGAAATTTCGCAAGATCTTCAAGAGACTCAGAGAAAATAAGAATATCATCGGTAAATCTTAGAGTTTTGATTTCCCCTCCTTGGATTACGATTCCCTTTCCATACTCCTCTTTGATTTCCTTTACCATCTGTTCTATATAAACACTGAAAAGGGGAGGGAATTATAATATAAAAACTAAAGGGAGGAAGTTACAATATTTTTTTCCAATACTGTATAACTGTTCCTGGGTAAACTGTGACCACAGGAGTTTATTTTAAGCCAACACTGAGACAACTGCGTGTAAGAAACCACAGCATCCTTTTTTAATTCATTAATCCCTCAGACATACAGACATAGACCAGCTGGTGTTTTATAAGGTCTAAACAACACGAGCTTCCTGAATTAAAAGCCTGGTACGCCGTCTTTGATTTAAACAAGAAATAATAGCAAAAAAAGAAAAAGAAAGTAGAGTGCTCACGGAATAAAAAAAGAGGGAGCATTTTGATCTTCCCTGCCTCTGTTGGTCGTTGCGTGTAAGAGCAGAGAGGCACGTGTTCACAAGTTCAGTGGGAGGGCGGGCGAGGTTAAAAGGGAGATAATGGGATATCGGCAGAGCGGCAATATGTCCATCTCCCAGGTGTGTGTTCCGTTCCATTCCGTTCCGTTATATCAGAGACTAGCTTTTGTTCCATCTGATTTCTTGCAGGTCAAATTGGCCATGTATCAATGTTTTGTCTGTCCATTGATCAGAATTTTAAAAGAATGGCATTTCTGTAATAGGTTGTGTCCACAGGAACAAGGAAATGCACTTTTTAATTTTCGGCCGTCTCTGTATGTCTGTACGTATGTAAGTACGTACGTGCTTCACGAGAAAATGGCCGAAGAAATGATGATGATGATGATGATGATGCACGTACGTGCTTCACGAGAAAATGGCCGAAGAGATGATGATGATGATGATGATGATGATGATGCTTGTTGTTTAACGGGGCCTAACATCTAGGTCATCGGCCCCTACTGGTACGAAATGAGACGAAATGGCATGACAATTTAAAAATCCATAATCCTCCACTGACCAGAATTCAAAAACGTGAGGACGAAGAATGAATGGATGGATATGAAGTTAAAACAATCAGTGGATCCGACCCGCAATACCCCGCATTCCCAGAAACTTGGCGTTAAACAATAGTATTACTGACCAAGGGACAGCTTCTAAAGCACAATACTGACTTGATGATGCTTGTAGTCGAAACGAGTCCAAAATACAGGTAATCGACCCCTCATAATGGTACGTATTGCTAGGAAAATAGAACCATGCTATGTGTCATGTTGCGGTACTAATCAAAAGTAGCATAGACTCGCGGTATTCCACGCAGTATGGTACTATGCACAGGTAATGAAATTCGCACATGCAACACGGTTCTATGGTGTTTCGCACACTGCGGCGCTACTTACAGGCAACGCAAACCTATGGCGTTCCTCACAGAGTGGGTACTAAGCATAGGCAAGGTAGAACTATGGTGTTGCTCATATAGGGGTACGAATCACAGGTACTGTAAAAGCCGCCAACGCACTCTATTGCTACTAATCACAAACCTATTGCGTACCTAACATAGTACTACTATGCGCAAGTATAAGCGACCCATGGTGTTCCCCGCGTGGTGGTACTAATTACAAGTAGTATCGTGGTCCTTATTTTATCATCCCTTGTTCGCCCCTTTTAGTCGCCTCTTACGAAAGGCAGGGGATACTGTGGGTGTATTCTTCGTCTGCGTCCCCCACCAACAGGGGGTTTGGCGGAAGAGAAAATGAAAATCAAAATCGGTATGTACAGTCGGGGAATGAGGCACTACAGTCTAAACTAAAATTAATTTTATTCACGCTGAGTGAAATGGTAGTTTAGGGGAAGGCCTAAAATTTAATTCTGACACAGATAGGTCTTATGACGACGATGGGACAGGAAAAAGCCTAGGAGTGGCAAGGAAGCAGCCGTTGCAGCCCTAGAATTTCCTTGGTGTGAAAGTGGGAAACTACGGAAAACCCTAACCGCACGGCCAACTTGCCCGCTTTACATATTTTTACCGCACCGACTATAATAGCAGAGATATTCATGAATTTCGATTTTTGTTCCTAAGTCCATATGTAGGTATGAAAAGTCTGGGAGCAAGATGCTGCAGTCTAGGCTATAAATAATTTGATTCACGCTGGATAAAATGCCAGTTAAGGGGAAGGTGCCTAAAATGTTATATTTTAAATGAAATATAAAAATCCACAGCCTGTTTCCAGTCATCCGACCGGATCAGGGATGAAATGAATGAAGCCCTATCTAGCGGCGAGGATAGGAATTATGCCGGCTGCCGAAGCACTTCTGTGGGGCAATGATTAATGAATGACAGATGAAATGATATGATATTTGAGAGTGTTGCTGAAATGAAATATGACAGTGAAAGCCGGAGTACCCGGAGAAAAACCTGTCCCGCCTCCGCTTTGTCCAGCACAAATCTCTCATGAAGTGACCAGGATTTGAACCACGGAGGCTCTTTATATTTTAAATGCCTATGTTATTGGTCTTATCGAAAAGTATTAGATAACAAAAGTTATAGAGTATACAAGTTCAGCTCATTTATGTCTTATTCAGTTTTACCACAGCGACTATGATAATAGAATTAATTCATGAATTAGGACCTTCATTGCTTAGTCTATATCATTGCTAACAAGGAAATATAGTGTAATCGTGTTAAATAAAAACCCCATGACACTATAGCCCTTGAAGGACCTTGGCCTGCCAAACGACCGCTGCTCAGCCTGAAGTCCTGCAGATTACGAGGTGTCGTGTGGTCAGCACGACGAATCTTCTCGGCCGTTATTCTTGGCTTTCTAGACCGGGAATCGTGTTAACTGGCGGGGGCTTTTGTATCATGATTGCCTTAAGGTGTAAAACTGCTTGGTCATCAGTCAATTTCGACAAGGAATATCGTTAAGATGATTGTTAAAAAAAATTGAGAAAATAATCGTGAAGGAAGAAGAATTAGAATAGAGGGAGTTACGAAAGAAATGAGGACTCACTTTACATTAGATGTCCTAATATCCCAAACACGGAAGAAAACTCAATGTGAAGGCGTACAATATCGAAAGCTCATAAAAGTAATCAACAATAACATTACATTGACCATTGTTGTGATAATTATGATTTTATCTCTTCTGCGCCGGACTGAGTAGTTCAGTAGCTCGTTGGCTCGGACAGTTGATGCACTGGCCTTCTGACCTCAACTTGCCAGGTTCGGTCCTGGCTCAGTCCGATGGTATTTGAAGGTGCTCATATACGTCAGCCTCGTGTCGGTAGATTTACTGGCACGTAAAAGAACTCCTGCGGAACTAAATTCTGGCACCTCGGCGTCTCCGAAAACCGTAAAAGTAGTTAGTGGGACGTAAAGCCAATAACATTCTTATTGACTCTTCTGCTGACACTCATCTCCGATAGATGGGATTGCTGCTGCGACCAAGTAAAACAGCTTGCCTGGATATTGGCGGAAAGTAGCTGAGGAGTTACATAACTTTGCACATTCTATATTAATGTGCAATCAACGACGGCTATTACAGCCAGTATATACTGTATATGAAGCTCTCTCAGACAAAAGAATCCAATATTTAGAGAAGGGACGTATGCATCAAAATAAGAAATAAAAGTCCTACACACATGGATCCTAAAATAAATACCTTCTGAGAAATGAACAGATGTTTACCATCGCTGTACGAGCAGCATATCTTCCACTAGGAAGTCTTTGACAAGAAATAAAAATGTGGAAATAGAATGCAGCTGTTTGCCACTACGTATTACGCAGGATACCTTTGTGTTTGTTTCAAGAAGACGTAGAGTTTGAATTACAGAACAGCCTAACAGGGAATGCAGTCTTGAAAATATATGTATGATGTGTCAATAATAATAATAATAATAATAATAATAATAATAATAATAATAATAATAATGGCGCATGGCCTCCGGAGAGGCATAGTGCGAGTCTTTTTCTCGTAGACGGCCTATTAGACGACCTAGATGTCTGAAGATGAGGGCCCTACATCGGATGATTTCTAATGCTGAATAGGTCACACACACCCAGCCCCCGAGCCAATGGAATTAACCAATTAAGGTTAAAATCCCCGACCCGGCCGGGTATCGAACCCGGGACCCTCTAGACCAAAGGTCAGCACGCTAACCATTTAGCCATGGAGCCGAACTATGTAGCGAAGAGAATATCGACGTCTTGTGTTCTAAATCTATGTAAATTATGATGAAATCCTATTTTTCATACTTCAAGTATTGAAATAAGAGCTATATTACCAACTATAAAATTATGAAATGAATGATAATAATAAAAAATAATAACTGGTATTCAGAGTGTTCATTTTAGTGTGTAGACCTATCATCTGTTGTCATCTGAAGCCGATTTCATTGAAGGTTCATCATAATGTTGAGAATGCCAGGCAGCACTATCCCGACATTCGAAGGTGAAGTTGAGAATCACAAAAAAATCGCTTAAAATTGTCAAGAGTGGGATTTTAACCCACTTCATTTGTCATTCACCTTATTTGTATGCCCCCCCTTTCCAGAGACTCAATCATGGCACAGCAGGGAATTGAAGCTGCGTCAATCCAGAAACGCTCAATTTACATCATAACAATTTAAAGGAACAACTAGAGACTAAATGAAGGAAAACCATGAAAAAATCTTAGGGCCAAGAATTTAAAATGGAACACATTACCCCAAACCCCTACTCTCAAATAAATGTTTAAAATGTTTAAATTTAGTGATACAATGAGACTTCGACAAATTCAATTTATAAGCCATTTATAAAGAATGAATAACACCAGACTTACTTATAGAATACACACATTTCTGCAAATCAAACGTACGAGATCAAAATTGTATAATCAAGTAGAGAAAGACCTCACTGAATTAGCATCACAAAATCTGCAGGATAGAAATGTAATCAGGAATATTTTTCACACAAGGAGATTTGTGGAGGAAACCAACACGACGTACTTGGTCGAAGGAACAGAAATTACAACACTGGGTGAAAATGACTTACTATTAGGCAAGGAAGAAAGCTCAATAAATGTTGATTCCGCGTGGTCCTAAGTGACCCATTTGCGCAGAAGAAGAAGTACATAAATTCTCTTCGACTTAATGTCTAGTATGCGCACTTTTTAGTGATAGATTTTTGTTCTCGTTTGAGGAGTAAGAAGGGAACACTGCCGGTTCCGGTAGTACTGCCAACTGAATGGAAATGAAATCTGAATTGAATCGATAATATGATCGATCGATATGAATTTCCTAAACCTTTATTATCTTACGCCAAAAACTGTGTCACAAACACAATATATAATGCTATACCGAGCTCGAAAGCTGCAGTCGCTTAAGTGCGGCCAGTATCCAGTATTCGGGAGATAGTAGGTTCGAACCCCACTGTCGGCAGCCTTGAAAATGGTTTACCGTGGTTTCTCATTTTCACACCAGGAAAATGCTGGGGCTCTACCTTAAGTAAGGCCACGGCCGCTTCCTTCCCACTTCTAGCCCTTCCCTGTCCCATTGTCGCCATAAGACCTATCTGTGTCGGTGCGACGTAAAGCAACTAGCAAAAAAAAAAAAAAATATATATATATATATATATATATAATACTATATAACATTTCCCTTTGCGAAACGTGTTCCTAGCATGAATTCTATAGTTTGGCTTTGCTGTGTAAACAACAACAGTGCGAGTACTTAAAGTGTACGCCAGATGTCGCACAGCGATTATAAGCGATTCTTAGTTTGTGTTTCAAAGGTTGCCAATACGAATCTCGAAGATAGCCGAAGTCGACCGATTCAGCACTAGGGTGTAAATCTATCGCTACAAAGTGCGCAGATAATAGACATTTCTGAGACCATGGAGCCCGGGACTTACGGCCAAATGCCCTTCCTGACGCATGTGATTTATCAAGTGAAAATTCCGCTGCAAAATTCGTCGGGATTCATACGTCGGCCGTCTGGGTCAAAATCCAACACCTAAGGCAGTATAAAAAACCACACCCCTCAAGATGGAAAGAAAGATAACTAACTAATAAATAAATAAATTTAGATTGTGCAAAACAGGATCATAATTATCTGGCTAACGGTTTGTTTACCTTGTAAGAGTAGGGTGTCAGTCAAGTAACCCGATGTTGGCGCGTCGTCAAGTATGAAACAGTAGACTCATCAGCCTAGCAGGTTATGAATATGGAGAGGAGGGACCACCCGGAACTGCTGCCAGGTGGGTATCGTACTGACAAGACAGCCTCCTTTCAACCATCAACAACACCCGCGATCATAAACATGGGCGAATCTAATCACCGGATGTATAATATTTTGGACCAACTTCACGGTCCTATTAAGATGGACAGATTGAAATTCGTGTAGTGAGACGTACTGTATATTGAATAGTCCAAAGCCTTCTGCCATGAGACAATTAAGCGTCTGTGGATCACAGCCTTCCATGTGGGAGAGATTCTTTCACGAAGTCCGTGATCATAGGTTTCATTGTCTCCTGTCATGGTCCCCTATAACGTTCAGTAGTTCATCTGTGCATCGCACGCAGCCTTCTACGTATTAGAAATTCTCTCCGTACTACTCTGATCTTGGGTTTCATAGTCCCCAATCATGGCCTCCTATAATCATCAGTAGCACACCTTATGAAAGAGAAATTCTTTCAGTATGGCTAAGATCTTAGATTTTATAGCTGTCAACCAAAGTCCCCTATAACTCTATCCAGTTGACCGTTAATGAACCGCAGATATCTCCGATACTGCTTCTCATACAAATTTTTCCTCTCATCCCCCCCCCCCCCATGGCACTACAGCCCTTGACGGGCCTTGGCCCGAAGGCCTGCAGATTACAAGGTGTCGTGTGGTCAGCAGGACGAATCCTCTCGGCCGTTATTCTCGGCTTTCGAGACCGGGGCCGCTATCTCACCGTCAGATAGCTCCTCAATTCTAATCACGTAGGCTGAGTGGACCTCGAACCAGTCCTCAGGTCCAGGTAAAAATCCCTGACCTGGCCGGGAATCAAACCCGGGACCTCCGGGTAAGAGGCAGGTACGCTACCCCTACACCACGGGGCCGGCTTTTCCTCCCATGGGTTTGCAAAAAAAATTAACTGAATACCAATTGCTAGTTCCAGCTTTGGTTTTTTTGAGAATGCTCGACATTCTCTGAAATCCAACGCTTGTAAGGTAACTGTCTTCAACAAAAGCTATGCTAAAAAAATCCATAATTCGGGCCCTTCAGGCAAGCAACTCAATGTTGAAAACATCGTAGGGATATAAACTAAGAATTTTAGTTAGATAAATAAAATATAAGAAGGTATGATAATATTTTTTTAATTTATTCCTAGAAATAACAATCCTTTTCTTAATCATTTGCCAACGGCCGTAGTCGTGTTGAAACACCGGATCCCGTGAGATCTCCGAAGTTAAGCAACATTGAGCGTGGTCAAGATTTGGATGGGTTGCCACGCGATGTTGGAGGAAAGGAACTGGCCACTCTACCGTACGTAAACTCCGGGTCAGGCACACCTCTGCGGAGGTTCGGACCTGCCTTCGAGCAGATTAGCAGTTTGCCTTTGTCTACCACTACGAGCGCTAATGCGAGTCAATGTAGAGTTTCATTTAAGCCCTTATAGTTACTTTCACTGTGGACATTTTTCAAAAATCAAGAAACGCCTAAGGGTATTGAACCAAGAAATGTATTACAGAAAGAATTATGTAAATACCTTAATTTGGCTAGGAACTGAATGGAAAAGAAAACGAATAAAGAAACAAGCGATTTTAGGCTGTTTTTCCGGAACTGCATATAGGCCAGAAGTGATTTTTTCTCCGGGCCCTTTAGCCCTTCAACTTTGGGCACAATTGAGGAAGTTGCTCAACTTAACGTTTCTCGTAGTATGGGGCTCCCTACTTTGTCTGCTAAGAAATGTTTTCAAAATTAAAAACACTGGCAGATTTTCTCCGTTACACGGCAAACCATAGAATTATGAATATGTTTTTGGGCTTAGAAGACGAGAGAGCGAGTACAGATTCTTTGGGTGTTCCCCTCTTTGTAGCCTCTTAAGACATCCAGGCGGTACAGATAATGCATCCTTTGATTCCACCCACAGGTGAGATAAAGAGGTCCGTCCGATAAATCGAAAGAAAAAAGTGAGTACCAACAAGAGAATGGTAAGGTTCACGCATAGTGAGAAAATGAAAGACATTCTAGATCACGTAAACATATTATTATTATTATTATTATTATTATTATTATTATTATTATTATTATTATTATTATTATTATTATTATCATTATTATTATTTATTAGCCAACTTGTGATGAAGCAGTAGCGTGCCTATCTCCTTTCCCAAGGCCCTGGGTTCGTTTTACGACCACTTCAAGAATTTTAATTCTCGCCCGGGTAGCAGAGCGTGGTTCACTTGATACGAGATTTTCTCAAGCTCTTAGTTACAGGAAGAAAGCTCACAGTGTACATAGACGAACTCTCATTACCATGGTTACAATGGTGTCGGAAAACAAGAAAATGAAAATCCACAGCCTGTTTTCAGTCATTCGACCGGGTCAGGAATGAAATGAATGAAGCTCCCAATCTAGCGGCGTGGGTAGGAATTGTGCCGGCTGCCGAAACCAGTTGTACTCCTCTGGGGCAGTGATTAATGGATGACAGAGGAAATGAAATGATACTGGAATGTGTTGCTGGAATGAAATATGACAGGGAAAACCGGAGTACCTGGAGGAAAACCTGTCCCGCCTCCGCTTTGTCCAGCACAAATTTCACATGAAGTGACCGGATTTTAACCACGGAACCCAGCAGTGAGAGGCAGGCGCGCTGCCGTCTGAGCCAAGGAGGCTGTGTGTCGAGAAATTAATGGCACTAATTCCATATAGAGCCCCAGCCCTAAAACATGCCCATGGTAAAAGGAAGTATGTAATATGCATACATTTTAATATTGCAAATGGCTTTTTAATTTCAATCTGCGTTTAAAAATTGTGGCCGGATGTTTTCTGGTGATCTACAATGCTTAAAAGTCTGAATTATGAGCACGATAACCAAACTGTCTTCACGCAAAAATATACTAAGGTATTTAACTAGGAGAAGATAGGGTACTCAACCCAATACACTCACAACAAAATTCCTAGGATTGTGTGTGTCTGACGAAGAGCATGAAACAACAGTTCGGTTTTCTTCTCTTCCTAAATGGGAAGAGACTTAAAGGATTGTGTACTTACGTCTCCAGCGAACACCATTATTACTATTCGAGTAAAGGAAGAAACCTGTTTCCAGAGAATTGCATTTCCTTGAATTTAGCGGATTTAAAAATTAACTCTTCAAATCTTAGGTGAAAATTTCAATTTGATGACGAAGCTTCTGGAGTGTGTAGAGTCATTTGAGAAGATGCATGGCGCTGGGGGGAGAAGCCTTGTAAGTTTTGAGGCGAAAGCTGTTGCAGTCACGGTATTTTATAAACCATTACACAATGTAACCGGAGAGATCCCTGAAGGGACAAGCTAGGGCAGGCAGATGGGCTCGTATGAGGCAGGTGTGGTTAAGGAGGAGCAGAAGCTTAAAGCACCTTTTCGTATAAACAATTACATGATTCTAAAGTCTAGAATCTCCAAGGAATCAAAAAAGTTGGGAGGTCCACCACGATTAGTCATTGACCCGGTAAAAAAATCGTAAGTTTTGCATGGTCTACAACAATAAGACTTGGCTCGGTAATAAATCCTATGTTGAAGGATGTCTACCAACAATAGTTCTAGGCTTGATGACAAATCATAAGTTTAGATTGGTCTACAAACAATAGTTCTAGGCTTGATGACAAATCATAAGTTCAGGGTGGTCTACAAACAATAATTCTAGGCTTCATGACAAATCATAAGTTCCAGATGTCTATCAACAACCGTTCTAGGCTTGATGACAAATCATAAGTTTAGGATGGTCAATCAATACCCTAATAGCTCTGGAAAAAGAAACAAATCAAAAAAATAGGATTGCGTGCCAACAATAGTTCTTGCCTTGATAAAAAAAATCACATATTTAGTACGCTTAATCAATAATGGTTACTAAGCGGAATGGCCACGTGTGTTAATGTGCTACTGCTATGAGTCAAGCTCTGCATTAGAGATGCGAGTGGGTTCGAACTGCACTGTCAGCTGTCCTGAGAATAGTTTTCCGTGGTTTCCTATTTTCACTTCCAGGCCGGGACAGTTCCTATTCATAGGCCACGGCCGATTCCTTTCGCCTCTTTACCCAATTTCATTCCCCATCATTCCTTTCATATTCATTAGCTCCTCGTGTCAGGAAGGTCATTCGGCCGTAAATAAAAGCCGTAAAATATACTCTCATCTCATCCTCGATTCCATATCAAGGAGCGGGACTACGGGGTAGACATAAAATCAACTAATAATAATAATAATAATAATAATAATAATAATAAATAATTCCGAGGTATCTGTGGAACAGCAGAGGTGAAAGAAGGTGTTGGGGTGAATGGGTCTAACTACACAATCAAAATTTAAAACAATAACAAAGGTTATATTTTTATCTCTTTTAAAAGAAACAACAAGTAACAAGGTACCAGTAACAACAATTTAAGTCTAGGAAAGACAAGATTGGTGGTATAAACAGAACTTGGGCTTCAAGCCCTCACTTTACATTTCCTGAGCTCTCAGCTCACACAACACATATTTACCAAAGGGCAGAAATCCCCTTCATATATGGAGCACTTACTCCCAACTCTTAATATCAAGCCTCTCTGAGGCACGTTTACCACAAATAAAAGAGCTGACCCGCTCTCAATTTTCTGAGCCTATTAAAGGCCATAACAGACTTTACTATTAACTGCCCTCAAGGCACAACTTACAAGGAAACAGGGGTATCTTGTACCCAACTTACTGGACCTTAGCAGAAAACAGGGTAAGTAAATGGCCCAAAATACAAAGATGAATGGAGGCGTGTACTTGCACTCCTACATGAAACTTCTTAAAACCTAAGAGGCACTAGGCCAATGAAACAGGGGCTATTCCCAAACCATGGAGGTGACTCGTATAAACTTTTTTTTAAGGTATTACAGAAGGGAAGAAAGCCAGTTACCAAACGTAGTCACCTCGAACCAATATGAAGGGGAGCTCGAGAGGGAGCTCTCCGAATTGCAGTTACAAATTTAAAGAAGTTTTTACATCAAACGGCAAAACAATTACAAGTCGGAAAGATAGTTTACATTGTAAAGGGATTCGGACCTTTCCCGAGGGTTAAACTGCTGAGCTAGCAAGAAATAAAGATGTTAAACGGCCATCACCTTATTGAAGAGCTGCTGCCTGATGAAAAAGGCGCTTCCCGCCTCCTGCTACATGTCCATACACTAGGTTAGAAGTTAATGAAGTGGCCGAGATAGAGGAAAATCAGCAGTTTTTATACCCTCGGGGAAAATTCGAGACCTTTCATGAATAAAACAGGCACACTCACTCAATTTTATTGGTCAGTGTAGACGGTACACTCAAAATCGAAGAAGAAAGACACGATTGGTCAAAAATTAATTACAGAAATTCTGGATTGGCTCAATTCAAAACTGGCGGAAAGAAAAGATTAATATTGCCAACCCACAAATGAATGAACGAAATTTAGTAAAAAGAAAACTTATGAATACAAAATTTCTTCAAAAAAGTTCCTTCACTTCGCATCAGGGTGCATGATCATAGTTTTTTAGTAGAGATATCTATAAGAGAATGTCCACCACTTCTTGATCGATGGAAAACAAAACAAGTTGAAATCCACACAGTATTGACAACTTCGTAATCACAAAATTTACGGTAGTGACATCTCGTGAGAAACTTATGAGTTGATCCAGTTTTTAAAGTTCAGAGTTTCTCCTGTAGAGGAGGATTTATTGGCGCAAGATTTAAAACTGCGGCGTAGGGGTGTACAATAATAATAATAGTGATCAAGCAAAGTCATCCCTGTGCAGGCCATGAAGGATCCTGGAGGGATGGAATGTAAACGCTTCCACTATCTATAACCTCGGCACTTGATGAGGTAGAGTCGTTAGCTTTTCGCCGGGCCGCCTTTGCCCCCAGGAATTAATCTGGTACTCATTTTTGGTGTAGGCTGAGTGAACCTCAGGAACATGTGCACAGCCGGAAGTGGAAATCTAGCTATCAGCTTGCAGTCGGCAGACAGTGGGTTCGCACCCGACTGCCGGCAGCCTTGAAGATGGTTTTCCATTATTTGCCAATTTCACACAAGGCACATGCTGGGGCTGTAACTTAAGGTGACGGGCGCTTTTAGACCTATCTGGGTCGGTGCGACCTAAATCAGGTTGTAAAATATTACATGTATTGCTTTTCGGAGGCGTCAAAGTGCCTGAATTTTATCTTGCAGGAATTCTTTTACGTCCAATAGTCCACCGACACGAAGCTGCTGTATTTGAACTCTTTCATGTACCTGCCAACTTAAGTAGAGCTTCTATCATCTGAGCAATTCATTCCTTCTAAATCAAATCAGATTAATGTAATACGGTTCCTCCAGTATTTACAGATCGTGATATGATCAGAATTTCTAAACACGACTGTGAAACAACATGGGGTTCTCATCTTGAGGTGGTGTTTTATAATTCTAAACCCTTTACTCCCGCTCACAGCCTCCTGGATCGTTTCGTTTCCCCTCTAAATACAATTCACACTTAATAAAACAAAGTTTACAACCCTCCATCTCCTTCACACAATGTACTCAAGAAGAAAAGCCTCCCTTGTTTTCACGCTACATTTCAAAGTTCTTTTTCCCCCCACTGGTACTTCCAACTAAGTTAAAACTCTGTGCCATTTCTAATTTGAACTTCCTGTCTTCTTTTGTTAAGTTTTCAGAACTGTTGCTTCCTTATTTCAGCAAGAGAAAATTTACAGCATTGTTTGTATTCCACAAGCATTGTGCTTGTATAATATATTACCAGCCAGTTTTATTGCTTACCTTATCTCATAGTCTCCTTTTACATTATTTTATCCTACTACGAGCATTTCTTCATTCTTTGTGAGATGTCTTCCTTCACTACTGCATTTTGTGCTACTGTTTACAGTTAAGGAACGACGCAAGTGAAATGCTGCATACTAGTCAGCGGAGACACCAGGGATCAGTTGTTGGCCCATTACTCTTTATGTCCTATCATACCTATGTTAAAATCGCTCAATATATGTCCCTCGATCCCTGGAATATCTGTAGCTAGAGATATTTATAGTACCCCTTGTATATTTACATAGCTGAAATCAAATGGTTTAAGTAAATTTAACGTTTGTTTTCTTACCTTTCGCACACCCTTGCGAGGTCGCACATGTTGATTTGCCCCTGATTTACGGGCTGGACGCCTTGCCTGATGCCGCCTGTGGAGGGATGTATTCTCGATTGCGTGTTTCTGTTATGGTTGGTGCCGGCCCCGTGGTGTAGGGGTAGCATCATGCCTGCCTCTTACCCGGAGGCCCCGGCTTCGATTCCCGGCCAGGCCAGGGATTTTTTTACCTGGACCTGAGGGCTGGTTCGAGGTCCACTCAGCCTACGTGATTAGAATTGAAGAGCTGTCTGACGGTGAGATAGCGGCCCCTGTCTAGAAAGCCAAGAATAACGACCGAGAGGATTCGTCGTGCTGACCACACGACACCTCGTAATCTGCAGACCTTCGGGCTGAGCAGCGGTCGCTTGGTACGCCAAGGCCCTTCAAGGGCTGTAGTGCCATGGGGTTTGATGTGGTTATGGTTGGTAGGTTGTTTGAATAGGAAAATAATGTACAGTACTAGGCGAGTTATAGATGCGATTAGGGGCGCGCAGCTGTGAGCTTGGATCCGGGAGATAGTGGATTTGAAACCCAATGTCGGCAGCCCTCAACATAGTTTTCCGTAGTTTCCCATTTTCATGCCAGGCTAATGCTGGAGCTGTACCTTAAGTAAGGCCACGGTCGCATCCTTTCCACTCCTAGGTCTTTCATATCCTATCATCGCCATAAGACCTATCTGTGTCGGTGCGAGTTGAAGCAAATTGTAAATTAATAAACGTCCGACCTAGTCGGATTTTTTTTTTTTTTTTTTTTTTGCTATTTGCTTTACGTCGCACCGACACAGATATGTCTTATGGCGACGACTGAATAGGAAAGGGCTAGGAATGGGAAGGAAGTGGCCGTGTCCTTAATTAAGGTACAGCCCCGGCATTTGCCTGGTGTGAAAATGGGAAACCACGGAAAACCATCTTCAGGGCTGCCGACAGTGAGGCCCGAATCCACTATCTCCCGATTACTGAATACTGGCCGCACTGCTTGATCTTGACGTGTCAAATAATACGTAAAAACTGTCACCATGTTCTATAATTATTATTATTATAATAACAGTAAATTGTTTGTATGTGAAATGTGTTAAGGGAATTCATTAACAAATACAGTTGTATCAGTCCGATGTCGTGTTAATTACAGCGCGCTGTATTTTTAAAACTAAACACGGCGTGGGCTTTATGTAGTTGGTGTCATAATTGTGCTGTCGTTACCGACTACATCTCACTCGCCGAGGGAACAACGAAACAGTTGTCTTAATCCTCAACTGCTATCATATGTCTGTGAGACGGCTGTCAGATTTTCCCACGGATATCCCCCCCCCCCCCTCTCCTTCCGCGACCCTATTAAATTTATAGTTATTTACATGAAGAAAATGGGTGGGATGTGTGTGTCGGAACCAAAGCCTCAGGCCTTGTGACCGCAGAATACATCGCGTAGATCTTGGAAACAAGTGAATGCACACAACTTAGGTTTAGATTGTTTTATTTGATGTGAAAAGGTCTTTCTTTGAGGTCCGGCGCTGGAAATGCCCCGTCACAAAACGTGACGCTACTTTCCAACGCTGATATCTACGCAGGGATATATTGCCGGTATCACCGTCGTACAGTAAAACTTCCTCAAAGCGAAATCGAAAGGGACCAATATTTTAATGTTAAAAACATTGAAAACGCCTACTACAAAACGCGTAAAATTAAGCAATTTCCTCGATTGTGCCAGAAGTTGAAGGCCTAAAGGGGCGGAAATATTTCAAATCGTGAGTCTTGGATAGTTCCATCAAACTAAAAATAAAATCGTAAATCACTTTCCGGAAAAACAGCCTAAAATCGATTGTATCTTCACTCGTTTTCTTTTTTATTCAAATCCTAGCCAAATTAACTCATTTACATATTTCTTTCTGTGATTTGTTCCTTGGTTCAATCCCCTCAGGCGTTCCTTGATTTTTTGAAAAATGTTAACACCGAATGTAGTTATAAGAGCTTAAGTGAAACTCTGCATTGACTCACATTAGCGCTCATAGTGGCAGAAAAAGGCAAACTGCTGATCTAATCGACCGCATAACGATGATTAAGAAAAGGGTTGTAATTTTTAGGAATAAATAAATATATTATTATCTTCTTTATCTGTTTACCCTCCAGGGTTGGTTTTTTTTCTGGGACTCAGCGAGGGATCCCACCTCTACCACCTTAAGGGCAGTGTCCTAGAGCGTGAGATTTTGGGTGGGATGACCAGTATCACGCCCAGGCTGCCTCACCTGTTATGCTGAACAGGGGCCTTGGTGGCGGATGGTAAGATTGGAAGGGATAGACAAGGAAGAGGGAAGGAAGCGGCCGTGGCCTTAAGTTAGGTATCATACCGGTATTTGCTTGGAGGAGAAGTGGGAAACCACGGAAAAACACTTCCAGGGTGGCTGAGGTGGGAATCGAACCCACCTCAACTCAATTGACCTCCCGAGGCTGAGTGGACACCGTTGCAGCCCTCGTACCACTTTTCAAATTTCGTGGCAGAGCGGGGAATCGAAGCCGGACCTCCGGGGGTGGCAGCTAATCACACAAAACACGACACCACACAGGCGGCAACAATATATTCTTATACTTAATTATACTTTATTTCGCCCGCCTAGTGACCATCATAATTAAGGCGTTGAAGCGTAAACGGTCTGACACCGTCGTTAGTGGGTTCGAGTCCTATTGGTCGAATCAATTTTCACCATCAGAATGTTAACCGGCAGGGTAGGGGAGGTGGTGGTATACAATTTATAATCACTAGATTGCGTGCCAAAACCCAGGATTAAATTCCAAACCTCTCCGCAGTGCTCATATGGAGTGAGGGCATATGACGCTGTTGATGGTGATTCGCCCGTCAGATGGGAACGTTAAGCCTTGAGCAGACCTCTTGGTGCTATTTGACAGGAGTAGGCTATGTGCCGGCACCGGATTTCTTACTGAAGACCTAATCATGGGTAAACCATTTACCATTTTCAGTGTGTTAACATTATTTTTCTTCATAATTTTGTAATAATAATGTTATTTGCTTTACGTCCCACTAACTACTTTTACGGTCTTCGGAGACGCCGAGGTGCCGGAATTTAGTCCCACAGGAGTTCTTTTACGTGCCAGTAAATCTACCGACACGAGGCTGTCGTGTTTGAGCACCTTCAAATACCACCGGACTGAGCCAGGATCTAACCTGCCAAGTTGGGGTTAGAAGGCCAGCGCCTTAACCGTCTGAGCCACTCAGCCCGGCATATAACTTTGTAGATACTTAGTTGCGCCGATGGGCATTGTTACATTAACACAAATAATGTTCTTATAAATTAAGTTTTATTGTACTTACAGTGAGGACGAAGACCATTTCAAGTGTAACAAGCTGACCGAAGTACAACCAGTACCGCAGTTTTAACACCAGGAAGTACGTTTATCGTACATAATTACTGTTTATAATCTTTTGTTCCTCACGAAAGAGAACAGCCGTGGCGTGTCAAGGAAGTAGAGCTACCAGGAATCATCAGTAGAGTGAAATGCTTTTCTTGTGGTGTTTCTTATTGACAGCAACAAGGGTCAGAAACAGAATCCGAGCGAAATGACCGTGCGGTTATGGTCGCGCAGCTGTGGGCCTGCATTTGGGAGATTGCGTGTTTGAATCCCACCGTCGGTAATCCTGAAATGGTTTTCCGTGGTTTTACGTTTTTACCCCAGGATGTACTTTAATTGAGGACACGGCCACTTCCTTCCCACTCCCAGCCCTTTCCTGTCCCGTCGTCATAAGGCTAGTACACACCTAGCGACAAAGTGGCGGGACATTGTATGGGGACAGTTGCGAGACACTGTCCCTAGACTGTTGCGATACAATGTCCCGCGTCCACATCTATAGAGCCAGTTGCAGCACAGGAATCGGCGCGAAATGGCGCAAGAAATTGCTTTATGTGCCTTTAATGTTGTGAATCTTTTGCTTCCCTCCTTTTGTCTCTGTTTTTATACTCGGTAGACATAACATCCCAAAGACAAGGGAGGGTGTGTAAATCCTCAATGATTTTTAGAGTAGTTTCCATCGCAAAACAACAGAACACGAAACACAACACCAACACGTGGCGGCTATCTGCACGCTGGCATCGGTGTGTCCCGGGACTTTGTCTCGCGACACGTCCAGACTACTTCATGTTGCGCAACATTTGTATCATGTATCCCATTTCGAATGGGAGACCTGCGACATGCAACTTTTGTATCGCGACAGTCCCAAACACGGAAAAAATGCTGCAGGACATCCCTGGAACTTGTCGCGATACACGTGTTCCGCAACTTTGTCGCTTGGTGTGTGCTAGCCTTGCCTACAGTATCTGTGTCGGTGCGACATAAAGCCAATTGTAAACATTTAAAAATATAATAATAATAATAATAATAATAATAATAATAATAATAATAATAATAATAATAATAATAATAATAATACTAATAACAATAATTGTACCGGGCGGTACACCTCCGCGCCGCAAATTCAAACATTGCGCCAGTTGAAACTCCTCTACTGGAGGAAGCCTGAACTTTAACAACCATGTTAATTCTAAAGTTTCTCAGAAGATGTCGCTATTGTAAATTTTAAAGAGTTCTGAACTGTGTCTTTTTCGATTTATATTTGTTTTCTCTGTAGTGAGAAGTGTGAACATTCTCTTCTAGATGGCACTACTGAAGAACTACAATTGTGCACCCTGGTGCGAAGTGAAGGAACTGCTTTTTGAGAAATTTTGTGTTCATAAGTTTGTTCTTTGTTAAATTTCTTTCAGTCATTTTTTGGGTTGGCAGTATAACCCTTCTCTTTCCGCTTGTTTTGAATTTAGCCAATCCCGAATTTCTCTAATTAATTTTTGACCAATAACGTATGTCTTCTCCGATATGGATATGTTGCTTGATCCTAGCCAATAAAATTGAGGGGGTGTGGGTCCTCATTCTTGAAAGGTCTCGAATGTTCCACGAGGGTATTTAAACTGCTGATTTTCTGGTCTCCGGGCCACTTCAGTAACATCTTTCCTAGTGTGATTATGTAGCAGGGGGCGGGAAGCGCCTCTTCCTTCGGGCAGCAGTTCTTCCATAAGGTAATGGCCTTTTAATAACTTCATTTCTTGCTAGCTGAGCAGTTTAACCCTCGGGGCAGGTTCGAAATTTTTATCATGTAACTTTCCTTTAAAATGTAAAAGACACTTGGTATAAAATTCTATCTCTTTAACTACAAATTGGGATAGAGAGTGCCTAACCCTCTCGAGCTCCCTCTCATATTGTTTTTGAGGTGACTACGTTTTCATAACAGTTTTTCTTCGCTTCATAATGTAATAAATTTTCCTATCGTATCACCTCCCTAGTATGGGATTAGCCCTTGCATAAGCGGCCTAAGAGCCAAATAGGTTTTAAAAAGGTGTATTAGGAGTGCAAGTTACACCTCCACTCGAGTTGGTATTTTGGGGCCATGTAATTGTCCTGTTTCTTTAGTGAATAGGCCTCAGTAGGTTGGGTATTTTTACCCCTGTTATTGTGTGCCTGGAGGGCAGCTTGAAGGTAGAGTTTGGTGTGGCCTTTGAATAGGCTTGAACTTTGAGAGCGGGTTGCTCTTTCTTAAATTGTATTTTCTGTGTGCCTCGAGCAGGCTTAACTGGGTAATTGGGAGCTAGTGCTCCTTGGCATGGTTGGGGTTTTCTGCCCCTTTGTTGAACGTTGTTCATATGTAAAGTTGGGCTCATTGCTCAAGGATTGCGTGTCTGGGGGCTCGAAGCCCAAATCCATTAACACATTGCAATTGTACATTCTTAATTTGTTGATATGCTACTGAGTACCTGTCATACTTGTTATTTCTTGATCTTGAAAAGAAAATATAACCTTCGTTAAATTTTAAACTAACTTTAATTTCGTAAGTTGAGACCTATTCATCCCAGCACCTTCTTTCACCTCTAACTACCACGGATAACTCCGTAACAATAATAATAATAATAATAATAATAATAATAATAATAATAATAATAATAATAATAATAATTGCGGAAATGAGGGATACACCGGAGAAACTCGTCCAGTTACGCAACATTTCTGTTGAAAAGCGACACATGAGAAGTTAAGGACTTAAAAACATCTGGATAGAATGCAAAGAATAGGGACTAAGTTTGAGAGATAGAAGATCTGGTGGATTGCCATATAGCAGCACACTTCAAATGAACGTTTTGATAATTTCCTTTGTTCAGTATCTAAGGATTTATTAATTAAGAGCTGCTTCTTCTCCTCAAAGGCTTTCTTACACAGGGACATTATTCTTTTTATTTCCACAGTGCATCTATTGTCATCGGTAATAACTGATCCTAAGTAGCAGAACTTGTGCACCTGTTTTATTAAAATATTTCTGATTCTGAGATGTACTGCTGGCTTCATTTTGGATTTGCTTACAACCATAACATTACAACCATCATTAATAATAATAATAATAATAATAATAATAATAATAATAATCTTGCCGCTTATACGTCCCACTAGCTACTTGCACTTTCACGGTTTTCGAGGGGCCAATTTGGGTTCATAAAATCAGAGCCTTATTGCCCAAACCACCCAGGCTGGCCCGCGTCTATTTAGTTACTCCGTCAGACGTTTCACTTTCAGTTTCAGTGATAGCAATTTCACTACGCAGCCAGTCTTGGCCTTGTTAATCTTGCAAATGGGAGACAAACGTCTAAGTCAACCCCCTGAGTCTCGGAAGACGCCCTCTTTGAACCTCTTCGGCTAAAATTACTTGCCTGTGTAATGCTCTATAATAGTGTTACTGCATGAACGATGTATTGTTCTCTCGTAGCTTAAAATCTTCTTTGCGTGGCATTCAAAGAGTGACTTTTTGATTTTCTTAATTGCACGCATACACAAAGGTATAATATTTGAAAGTATTACGTAAGCCACTTAACGGTGAAAATTATACTTACCACGAGAATGCTTTGCTACTCAGTGTCTTGTCCCCAAGGGCTCAGAAAAAACCGGATGCTTTTCGGCGGTAAACGATCCCCTGACACAAAGGAAGGATCTAAAGAGCGCTTATTGTGTCAGAAGTTAATATACTCAGACAAAACAAGATCAAATATACCTCGAGCTTGTAAGTCGAAATTTTTAAGCGCTCTGGGCTAGACAAGGTCTTGCTTTACGTCGCACCGCCACACACAGGTCTTATTGCGATGATGGGATAGGAAAGGGCAAGGATCGGAAAGGAAGTGACCGTGGCCGTAATGAAGGTACAGCCCCAGCATTTGCCTCTTGTAAAAATGGGAAACCACGGTAAAACATCTTCAGGGCAGCTGACAGTGGTTTTTTTTAACTCGCTATCTACCGAAGCATATGTTAAAAATGCATCTGAGTGCAGTCAATGGGGTGATGAAATAAAATGTCGTAAGGCTTTTAGTGCCGGGAGTGTCCGAGGCCATGTTCGGCTCACCAGGTGCACGTCTTTCGATTTGACTCCTGTAGGCGACCTGCGCGTCGTGATGAGAATGAAATGATGATAAAGACCACACATACAGCCAGCTCCCGTGTCAGAGAAATTAACCAATGATGGTTAAAATTCCCGACCCTGCCGGGAATCGAACCCGGGACCCCTGTGACCAAAGGCCAGCACACTAACAATTTAGCCATGGAGCCGAACAATGGGCTGATAAGATTCATAGTGAAAGCAGAATATTTCCAATATTTAATAAAATTTATGGACGTAACAGAAGTAACTTGCTTGATGATGCTTGTTGTTTAAACGGGCCTGACATCTAAGGTCATCGGCCCTAGAAGTAACTTTGGTTCATGAATGTGCAAACCACAAAATGACCGTTGCTTAGTCCGAAGGCCTGCAGATTACGAGGTGTCGTGTAGTCAGCACGACGAATCCTCCCAGCCGTTACACTTGGCTTTCTAGACCGGGGCCGCTATCTCCCCATCAGATAGCTCCTCAACAAGGTAGGAGGCAGGCACGATACCTCTACACCGCGGGGCCGGATAGTTGTGCAATGTGAGTTCTAAAAATAAAAAAGAATTGTGTGCTGTATTTGAAACTACCAATATTCCTTAGTTGGAATATATTAATAGTTGTCAATTAAGACGTATTTTATTATCCATTCACATTTTAAGATAGCGTAAAAGTCTTTTCACGGAAAACGTACGAAAAATAAATAAATGAAAATAGGCATTTTTCAAAAAAGTGATAAACATTTCTTTTTTTCGCTCGATACTGTTCTGTGCTCAACTATGACTTTTTTAAATTATAGGGGAACTACCTCGGGCCTCCAAGGCTGGACAGAACTTTCACTGCTCGTCTGGAGCAAACTGTGGGTAAAAAATTCACGAAAGGGCATAAAAGCATAAACAATCAATACCCTGGCTTTAAAAGCAAATCAGGACCATTATTTAATTTACTGTTCGCTACAGGATTTTCATCGCAATTAAAATCGCATTCCTTGTGATCTTATCTTATCTTAATCTGTTTACCCTCCAGGGTCGGCTTTTCCCTCGGACTCAGCGAGGGATCGAACCTCTACCGCCTCAAGGGCAGTGTCCTGGAGTTTCAGACTTTGGGTCGGGGGATACAACTGGGGAGAATGACCAGTACTCGCCCTGGCGGCCTCACCTGCTATGCTGAACAGGGGCCTTGTGGAGGGAAGGGAAGATTGGATGGGACAGGCAAGAAGAGGGAAGCCAGCGGCCGTGGCCTTAAGTTAGGTACCATCCCAGCATTTGCCTGGAGGAGAAGTGGGAAACCACGGAAAACCACTTCCAGGATGGCTGAGGTGGGAATCGAACCCATCTGTACTCAGTTGACCTCCCGAGGCTGAGTGGACCCCGTTCCCGCCCTCGTACCACTTTTTAAATTTCGTGGCAGAGCCGGGAATCGAACCCGGACCTCCGGGGGTGGCAGCTAATCACACTAACCACTACGCCACAGAGGCGGACATTCCTTGTGATACAAAGGAAATTACAAATAATTATCACTTAATATTACCTAGCCTAAAACGATATTGAATCTAATCTAAAGTAATCTAACAAAATTAATTACATTAATTAATGAAAAATGAACAATTTGCGAATTTATTGTTTTGTGAATGAACTTTCCGCCTCCGTGGTTTAGTGGTTAGTGTGATTAGCTGCCACCACTGGAGGCCCGGGTTCGATTTCCGGCTCTACCACAAAATTTGAGAAGTGGTACGAGGGATGGAACGGGGTTCACTCAGCGTCGGGAGGTCAACTGTGTAGAGAGGGGTCACATTCCCACCTCAGCCATCTTTGAAGTGGTTTTCCGTGTTTCTTCACTTCTCCTCCAGGCAAATGCCGCGATGGTACCCACCGTTTCCATCCCTTATCCTTGTCTAGCCCTTCCAATCTTTCCACCCCCGCACAAAGCCCCTGTTCATTATAGCAGGTGATCCCGCCTGGGCGAGGTACTAGTTATAACCACGATTCAAAGTCTCACGCTCAGGTCACTGCCCTTGAGGCTGAGTCCGAAAGAAAAAGTCATTCCTGGAGGGTAAACAGATTAAGAAGAAGAATAAAAATGAACTTTACAGCATTTTTCTGTCTTCAATCATCTAAGCTCTCCATTTATAAATTTAACAAATGTTCATTGTACGAAACCACTTTTGTGGATATTGAGATGTTCCTTTCTATTGCAAATATTTCAAGTATTTCTTCTGCACCTTTTCAAGTCGATACGTTAAAACATCGATTTTCCTTCATTTTAAGAGAATATGAACCAGTCACATATAGGGAGGACTGAGTGACAAATAAAAAAGTACAAATTTGTTGCCCAGTAAAAACAAGTAATTATTAGTAATTTGTCAAATTTGTAGACCATAGAAGCCTACAGAAGATATTATCCTTTTCGCCACTGTGTCTCCTTTATTTCATTAAAAATTAAGAAATTTTTTCTCATTTTGCATACACCGTCGTTAAGTGGTAATTAGTAAACTACTGAGTAGGAAGATCGCCGTTCATTACGCAGTAACAATACAAAGGATTGGTTCAGGAAGTAGAAACGGACCATAAATATTTCTTAGAGGTGAGAGAAGTGGGTCATTCGTCGACCCAGAAATGCTTCTGGCAAGAGAGAGAAGAGACGTTGGATAGGCTTGGAAAGGTCAGATCCCTGAGGACAAGTTCAAAGGGCAAGGAAGAAGACAATGGTAGAAGATCTGCGGCTACCATTGTCATCTCTGCAGCGATAAGCCATGACACGTCATAGCACAGGTCACAATTTATTGCAGTAAGCATTCTTTTGTCTTACAAGTATAATATTTAAGCCCCTTTCACTGTGTTCGACTCATTTTTAATTCTTATATAGGCGGTGGTGATCGTTGTTTTAAGGGGAAGTACAACTGGGCAACCAGTTATATTCACTTAAACACCACTACGAGCGCTAATGTGAGTCAATCTACTGTTTCACTTAAGCACTACTACGAGCGCTAATGTGAGTCAATGCAGAGTTTCACTTAAGCACTACTACGAGCGCTAATGTGAGTCAATGCAGAGTTTCACTTAAGCACTACTACGAGCGCTAATGTGAGTCAATGCAGAGTTTCACTTAAGCACTACTACGACCGCTAATGTGAGTCAATGCAGAGTTTCACTTAAGCACTACTACGAGCGCTAATGTGAGTCAGTGCAGAGTTTCACTTAAGCACCACTACGAGCGCTAATGTGAGTCAATGCACTGTTTCACTTAAGCACTACTACGAGCGCTAATGTGAGTCAATGCAGAGTTTCATTTAAGCCCTTATAACTATATTCGGTTTGGGCACTTTTCAAAAAAATAAAAAAACACGCCTGAGGGTATTGAATCGAGGAACACATTACAGAAAGAATTATGTTAAAAAGTTAATTTGACTACGTTTTGAATAAAAAAGAAGTATTTTTTGCTAGGGGCTTTACGTCGCACCGACACAGATAGGTCTTATGGCGACGATGGGATAGGAAAGGCCTAGGAGTTGGAAGGAAGCGGCCGTAGGCTTAATTAAGGTACAGCCTCAGCATTTGCCTGGTGTGAAAGTGGGAAACCACGGAAAACCATTTTCAGGGCTGCCGATAGTGGGATTCGAACCTACTATCTCCCGGATGCAAGCTCACAGCCGCGCGCCTCTACACGCACGGCCAACTCGCCCGGTAAAAAGAAGTCTAGTAAAGGAACAAGCAACTTTAGGCTGTTTTCTCGGGAACTGCGTTTAGGCCGGAAGAAATTTTTTCGAAATTTGTCTTCTTTTTACTTTGATGGAGCTAATCAAGACTCACAATATGAAACCTTTCCGGGCGCTTTATCCCTTCAAATTTGGACACAATTGAGGAAATTGCTTAAGTTTACGTTTTTCGCCTTCTGCCTTTGTTAGCTTTTTAAGTACGTTTAAGTTTGACCTTCCCCTTCGTATTATTCTAATTATAGAACTCGAAAGACAAAATTGGAAATGAAATCAGAGTTCAAGGAGGGGTAATAAAAATGAGTAGTATTTCGCGTATGATATAGTTTTGATCTTTTGACGATTCCATACAGTTTCCTTGGCCTAGAGAGTCTTCAATTTTCATGTCTCTCGTGGCTTCTCCATTCCTTTTGCCAATACGTTCATTCATCACAGGGTCGGATCTTAAGAAGGGATGATTTTTCCACGTTGAGCAAAACGCAAAGCAAAGCAAAGCAAAGCAAAGCAAAGCAAAGCAAAGCAAAGCAAAGTCACCTCCGTACAGGCCATGAAGGCCCTTGGAGGAGTGGTAGGTAAAGGCTTCCACTATTGTTAACCTCGGCACGTGATGGGGTAAAGTGGTCAGCTCTACGCCCAGCCGCCTTTGCCTCCAGGAATAAACCTAGTACTCATTTTTGGTGTAGACTGAGTGAACCTCAGGGCCATATGCACCTCCGATTATTGCTCTTATGGACCTACAAGGAGTGAACACAGCCCCCCCCCCCCTCAGAGACCCAAAATTCCTCGTGATGAAGGAATATTATAATGTACTTTATATTATGAAAGAAAGTAAAAGTGATGTGGCATTTTTTGCACGTGCGTTATTAACTCCTGAATATTTTCTTTTTCAGAAATGCATTCCCAGAGGAGGAAACACAATGGCGGGAACAGTCATCGCTTTGTTACCATTCTTCCTTTTACTTCAGTACCGCCCTGATACATATAAACACGTAAACCATTACTTTGTGAATCCTGGCAGCTTCAGTTGTCTATTTTTGTGTTGTTTACGTTTTTAATTCGTTATATCATTATCCTTATCCCCATTTTGCAATGTTTTTTACCCACAGTAAACACATGAAAACTGTAACATTAGTCAATTTGATATATTTCTGGAATTGGACAAATGATTGTAAATATTACTAGGTTTATCTATATTATTATTATTATTATTAAAATTGTAATTCGTTGTATGTTTACGTTAATTTCTTCGCAGGAAGCAAAATGTTAATTTATACTGTGTATTATAATAGTTATTTTTATGTACAGCAGGATAGCATAGTACCATAGTAATTCCAGTCTCTTTTTTTCATTTATTCAGTATTTTATATATTTTAATGTTATTTATGTATTTCACTGGTTAAGTGTAAGACAGGGACACGTGTCCCTAACTTTGCCAGTTAAAATATACCATATCTATCTATCTACCTATCTATCAGACCGTAATAGTCTTGTGCTGAGTTGAGTGAGTTATGTGAGTAATTAGCTTACGTGCGCGATTTATTTCTTTAACATTAATATAGTGATTTATTTACTTTGTGGATGAGACTGAGGAAGAAACAAAATTAAAACTGCCTTTTATCTTGAACTGAAATACTGATTTTTAATAAATGTACGTGTAAATCTTTTCCCGCGATGTTGTTGACTAGAGCTGCTCGATATGGCAAGGCTGTTGTCATAAAAGTAATACTGTTTTCTGAACATGCAATGACCTGTAGTTGTGCTTCCTCTTAAATCAATAATTACAATCTAGGGATAAATTCTGAACTATACTGGCTGAAAATCTCCGCTATGCGTATCTCATTTGGAATCATACTGTACTTTATAGCCTCGACCGTTTGATTTAGCATTTCCTTGTGCTGTAAGGATAAGAGGAGATTATTTATTAGTCCTGGTTCTTGAGCTGCTTCCCTCTCTTCTTCATTCTCTATCTAATGTTTTATTTCTCTGTCTGCCGGTGAAAGGTATGCTATGAGAAGACAGGATAGAGATAATGAAATGTATTCGTGCCAGGTTCCCTTGTTCCAAGATACATTTACATTGTACGGTGTATGAAGGAATGTCTTGAAATAAAGGAACTTTATCGATGGTTTTTATATGAGAAAAAGGAGAAACCGAATGGGCTTGTTGTAGTGGTGAAAGTTTCGCAAGAATTACCAAGCTACATGTTAGTTTTTTGATTTAATATCGCCTTCAACTTGGCTTGTTCGAGCCGATAGTCGCTAACGAGGAGAAATTATTGATGATGGAGTGGAGTAATTACTAGAGCCCGGATTTTTATGCATTAATAGGTTAGAATGCAAACTTACTGAAGCGAGTAGCAAGTATAGTCTACCTTCACAACGACTATGCTATGGGGATTGCATAAGCATTAGGGGTACGGTCCATCAGGACCCCTGTAATTTATGTTACTCTTGCTACATTATGGAAGAGCGGGTGGCCGACACTTCTTATTAACCTAATTAGTTAGCAGCCTAACCTGTTACTGCATAAAAATTCGGACTTTAGTAATTACATCATGAACAAGACTGGTTGTCACTTTCTTTGCGGCTCCGGGAACTAGAATTGAGAGCAGGATGTCTGACACTAGCATTGGTGATGAGTTCTCCACCAAGTCCTGAATCATCATCATCATCATCATCATCATCATCATCATCATCATCATCATCATCTACTTCTTCTTCTTCTTCTTCTTCTTCTTCTTCTTGACAATGACTTTACTATCGAATGACATCGCGCTCAACCACTGTAAGAAATAATGACCCTTATTTTCATCAATGCAAGCCTTATTAAACTACTTTAATATTTTCGCGAGCACTGTTAAAAGAAGAATTACTATATTTTGTACTAAAACATGCATGGATTTTAAAAATGGAACGCGAGAAATTAAGATGAAACAAGTAACCGTCACTGAAAACTTAGTAAGGCCATTCGGGTTTCATTTAAAGACATACTTTTTTTTTCTAAATATAATGTCCGGCTTCATGGCTAAATGGTTAGCGTGCTGGCCTCTGGCCACAGGAGTCCCGGGTTCGATTCCCGGCGGGGTCGGGAATTTTAACCATAATTGGTTAATTTCGCTGACACGGGGGCTGAATGTATGTGTCGTCTTCATCATCATTTCATCCTCATCACGACGCGCAGGTCGCCTACGGGAGTCAAGTCAAAAGACCTGCAAGACCTCCCTTGCATTTTCCCCTCTGATTAGTTTTAATAGATGGTGGTTGCCCAGCTGTACTTCCTCTTAAACAATAATCATCATAATGCGATTGTAAATAAACGTATGATGCTAAGCGCTTTAATTGAATCCATATCAAACCTAATAAACTACATCGTGCACATTTCTTCGGAATGAAATCGCATTTAATTGTTTTCATTAACTGTGAAAAGCCAGTATAATCAGAATATTTAATCTTAGAAATATCTTACGCAGTTCTCGAGAAAATGCCAATCGAGTAGGAGTGATTTGGAGTGTGCTTGGCGTCACAGCCACACCTCCTGGAAGACTAACATTTGTGACGTTGTCCCGCTTGTCTCCTCTCCATCCTCAGGGCTGACCAAAATCTACGCCCAAACGTTACCCGTTTTCCTCTCCACCCGGAATTCTTTTGATCGTGAGTAAACAATAATCAAAATATTAAAGCCACCACACATCTGTAAAGACGTTCGGTATATTCAATCCTCTTCACATCATTCTGACATAAATATATCGTGGCTGGGGGTCATCCGAAAATTTGTCTAACGTTGTTGTTGTTGTTTTCTAAGTCATCAATCCACATACTGATTTGATGCAGCCCTCCATGCCACCCTATCCCGTGCTAATATTTTCATCTCTACGTAACCGCTGCATCCTACATCTGCTCTAATCTGCTTGTCATATTCATACCTTGGTCTACCTCTAGGCCTACCGTTCTTACCCCCTACGTTTCTCTCAAAAACTAACTAAACAAGTCCTGGGTGTCTTAAGATTTGTCCTATCATTCTATCTCTTCTTCTCGACAAAATTTAGCCAAATTTATCTATCTCACCTTTGGCATTCTTCTAATGCACCACATTTCAAAAGCTTCTATTTTCTTCCTTTCTGAACTACTTATCGTCTATTTTTCACTCCCATACAATACCACACTCCAGACGAAAGTCTTCAAAAACATCTTTCTAATTCCTATATCAATGTTCGAAATGAGCACATTTCTTTTCTTAAGCAAGCTCTTCCTTGCTTGTACTAGTCTGCATTTTATGTCCTCCTTACTTCTGCCATCGTCAGTTATTTTACTACCCAAGTAACAATATTCATCTGCTCCTTTTACGACTTCATTTCCTAATCGAATATTACCTGCATAATCTGACTTCGTTCGACTGCACTCCGTTACTTTTGTTTTGGACTTTTTTATTTTCATCTTGTACTCGTTACCCTAGATTCCGTCCGTACCATTCACTAATTTCTCCAGATCCTCTACAGACTCAAGGGGGGGGGGGGGGGGTATTCCCTACTCATCACCGCCGATTTCGCTCAAATTTATAAAACATGCAGGGCTTGGCTAGAAATGAAAGTACCCGAAGTGGGAACTCCAGATGGCCAAGCGTATAGAAAATAGAAATAAAAATGTTGACATGGCTCTCGCACTGTATAAGCCACTTACGTTAGTGCGGACGCCGAGCAGTTGTTGGCGTGGCGGTAAGAGCTCGGATTGGTAATTCGATGGTCGTGGGTTTGACTCCACATGTGGAGATTGTATTTTTTTCCCTCTCAATTTTTATATTATTCGTTTATTTTAAGTTATTTTCTTTCTTTATTTCTTTATATGCATAAGGCATGTAGGACGTCATTTTTTAATGCGCGCATAATTGTAGAAAATTTTGCAGTTGCAAACACTCCCGGTGTGTTCAAACAGAAATTCTTATTTTTTCTCCTTTATTGGCTATCTCCCCTCCTTGGGGAATGCGCCATAAACGTGAATAGTCGTTTCGCTGTAAGATTCGTTTTCACCTGGCAAGTGAAGGTTGATCCTGGCGGCTATACACAAACAATATATTTTTGTGCAGATAGAAAAAAGTCTGACAATGAAATCCCAATTTTTTACCTTTTCTATGCCTTTTGCGTATAAATAAATAAGTAAAATGAATTATTTACCTCTTTGCTTAATTGGAAAATGAATAATATAAAAGTTGAGAGGTCGTCGCCATAAGACCTATCTGTGCCGGTGCGACGTAAAGCAACTAGCAAAAAAAAAAAAAGTTGGAAAAAATACAGTCTCCACACGGGGAGTCGAACTCATGACCATAGAATTACCAGTCCGAGCTCTTACAGCTGCGCCAACAACTGTTCGGCGTGCGCGCTAACGTTAGTGGCTTATACGGTGCAAGAGCCGCGTCAATATTTTTATTTTTCATTTTCTAAACGCTTGGCCATCTGCAGTTCCCACTTCGGGTACTTTCATTTCTAGCCAAGCCCTATATGTTTTATAAATTTGAGGGAAATCGGTGGTGACGAGTAGGTAATGCCCCCTTGTCAGTTAAAATAACAGTATCACTGGCAAATATCAGGGTTTGGATTTCCTAACGTAATGCGACAAAATGTGTAACGGAAGTGTAACCATAGCAACCGCGCAGGCAGTGATGTAAGATATGGATGGGTGGTCAGACAATGTTACCTAGCAACCGTGCAGGCAGTGATGTAAGCTATGGATGGGTGGTCAGACAGTGTTACCTAGCAACCGTGCAGGCAGTGATGTAAGATATGGATGGGTGGTCAAACAATGTTACCTAGCAACCGTGCAGGCAGTGATGTAAGATATGGATGGGTGGTCAGACAATGTAACCATAGCAACCGTGCAGGCAGTGATGTAAGATATGGATGGGTGGTCAGACAGTGTTAGCTAGCAACCGTGCAGGCAGTGATGTAAGCTATGGATGGGTGGTCAGACAATGTTACCTAGCAACCGTGCAGGAGGTGATGTAAGATATGGATGGGTGGTCAGACAATGTAACCATAGCAACCGTGCAGGCAGTGATGTAAGATATGGATGGGTGGTCAGACAATGTAACCATAGCAACCGTGCAGGCAGTGATGTAAGCTATGGATGGGTGGTCAGACAATGTTACCTAGCAACCGTGCAGACAGTGATGTAAGCTATGGATGGGTGGTCAGACAGTGTTAGCTAGCAACCGTGCAGCCTGTGTCTTATCGCTGGTTGCCATCTGAAATTAGCAGCCATTGATGGATGACCATGACCGGGAGACATATTTATGATCAATTGACTTTCGCAAGGGGAAAACCGGTTTCTTTTGTCGTTTTGAAGAAGAAAAATCCTTACCTACTGGTGTGTTCTCAACACTTGTGTAGAGCAACTCTATTTAAAAAAATGGAAATTCCACAACAATGCATCAAACATTTCAATTTTTTTAATATCACTCCTCTCTCCCCCCTTATACAACAGGCATCTATGACATAATGAAACATTTTGTCAATATACACACAAAAAACTCATGCAATTTATGGTTTCAATTAAAACATGATTTACTGAAAACAACAGTTAAAAAAGGGAGACAGAGGAATATAGTGTGACAGGGAGGGAATGAGAGAGGAGGAAGGCTGGACCACCACACCAATATAAATATTCATACTCTCTTTTATTATATTTAACACAAAAAACAATTTATTTGGCCATAAAATTTTAAATCTGCTATTTATCATTGATGTTACGCTTGCATAAGTTTACAGAATAATACCAAAAGCGCATTGTGTGTGTGTGTGTGTGTGTGTGTGTGTGTGAGTGTGTATATATGTTGTCTGTCTTTGTTATTCATTCCATCCTTCATACACACACACACACACACACACAGAGCGGAGCGTAATAAAAATGCAGACACACACACATACAGAGAGATCGTCATTGCTACTTCTGAACAACACATACACACTTATTATCCTCCCCCACATTTTAAAAATAAAAATACAATAATTTTATGTTGTTCCAAACAATCCTAATGAGGCAATGCTCACAGGCAGACTCAATACACGATACTCGGGCTAGTTAAAACAATTATATTGCTAGTCTCCAAATATATATTTTACGCACATACAGACAATCGTAGCTATGTTGCCAGTTCGGTGGGAAGTTGTATAATAATAATAATAATAATAATAATAATAATAATAATAATAATAATAATAATAATAATAATGAAAACCTACAACCTGTTTTCCAGTCAGTGACCGGGTCAGGGATGTAATGAATGGATCATATATAGGCTGTTATTACGATGGGGTCGCCACTCCCAAAGTGATACATTAATGAATGATAGATGCTACGAAATGAGAATGGAGAGTGTTGCTGGAATGAAAGATGACAGGGAAAACCGGAGTACCCGGAGAAAAACCTGTCCCGCCTCCGCTTTGTCCAGCACAAATCTCACATGGAACGACCGGGACTTGAACCACGGTATCCAGCGGTGAGAGGCTGACGCGCTGCCGTCTGAGCCACGGAGGCTCCCCAATATTATTATTATTATTATTATTATTATTATTATTATTATTATTATTATTATTATTATTAATAATAATAATAATAATAATAATAAACCTTAATCATTGGTGGTGGATCTTTAACCAAAGACATTGAGAAACAAGAAAGGAAAATTTAACGAAAAATTTTTGGTCCAGTTTGTATAGATGGAATATGGAGAAAAAATCATCCCAGGAGATATATTGTCATTCTGAAAAAAATTCTCACACTTTTCGGAAAAGATGATTGAAATTTTATGGACACATTATCAGAATGAACACAAACAGGCTAACTAAAATAATTTTCAACCTGGCCCTTTCGTCTAAAACCAAGAACAGCTGGCTTCGTGAAATTGATACAGATCTCCAGGAAATCAACATCTCAGAAGACAGGACAGATGTAAATTCAGAACCAAAATCGACAATCACCACTTTGAAGACAAACCCAACACCAGAGCTACTATAACTTGGACAGAAGATCGAAGGAAGAAGCTCAGCGAGAGGATGAAGAGATTTTGGGAGGAAAATAAGGCCAACACAACAGGTAAGCAAGTTCAACCATGCTCCTGAGTAGGGCATAACGATGTAAAAAATAATAATAATGACAAACATCAAAGATGGACCAACATTCCTGGAAACAGAGATAGGACGGATAGAAATGGTCAAGTTCAAGAACCTTGGTGAGACGATACAGGAGAAGGGACTAGAGAAAGCTGCCGTGGAAGATCGGATCTCAAAAATGGAGAGAGCATACGGCTTGACAAAAAGCATCTACAATAAGAAGTGCTTATCCTGGAATTCAAATTAAAACATTACAACACCGTGGTCAAAAGAGAATGCCTGTATGCCTGTCCATGAACTACAAGCTGGAGAAGCTAAAGGTCCTGGAAAGAAGAATCCTCAGAAAAAATTATGGGAGCTGTCCAAACTGAAAGCGTATGGAAACTTCAGAGCAACAAAGAAGTTTACTAGAAGGTGGAAGGAATCTCAGAGACCATGAAGAAAAGGAGACACGCGTTTCTTGGACATCTATACAAAATGAACGCAAACAGACTTATCAAACAGATACTTGATTACTTCTGTAGAAAAAAAGAGCAGTACAGCATGGATTAAGGAAGCTGTTAGAAAGGAATACGTTTAGGAACACAGTGAAGAATTTGGAAGGTGTTGAAGCCGCAGGAAGAACTAAGAAGACCGGAAGAGCCTGGGCAGATGAACAACTGAAGGAGGCCAGCGAACGCAGCCACAGAGAAAACTACGCACGAAGTAGTAGCGTGATCACTAGTGGTCCATTCGCTTGTAAGAAATAAATAATAATAATGATAGTTTTAACTACTTGTATGATTTTCGGAGACGCCGGTTGCCCAAATTATGTTCCGCAGGAAGTCTTTTACACACTGAAAATCTAATGTCAAGAGGCTAACGAATCTGTGCACCTTCAAGTACCATCGGATTGTGCCAGGATGGAACCCTCCAAGTCTGAACGATTCAGGTTGGGTTTCAACCCACAATCCTGGAATTCGGATACCGGCACTCTACCATATATCCATAGAGGAAAATACAGGATGTTTCAAAAATAGAGGGCGTAAGTTCAGGTATGCATTTCTTATATGTACACTGTTTTTGAAACACCCTGTGTCTCTTCCAAAGTATTAGACTGTATTCACATTTTGACAGCGTTTCAACATGAATTTCCCGTGTTCAGAGAAGAAGAGCGAATCCACGCTAGCAGTTATAAAGGGAAAACACGCGGACCGGTGACGTGGCAGTAAATTTATCGGCCCTAAGTTGTATTATGCTAAGCAGAAAGGATGCCTTATAGACATTCCCTTAATATATCACTACAATACAAGCCGGCTCGTTATTGAGGAAACGTAATTTAATACGTCAAGCGAAGATTGTGTGTGCCTGGATTACTGAAGAGGAGATCAGCGATGAGTTACAACTTAGACTTCATAACTTCATAAAGTTCTACAGCGATATTCAATTAGTGTCGAACACCTTTAGTCAATATTTACATCACATTATTGTGATCACGCCACGCTCTGCTGTTCGAACTTGAATTCGTAGGATAAAGACAAGGTTGCCATAGCCTAGCCCTAGTAGTGGTTGTGTATTTATGTGCGACTAGTGAGCACTTTCGTGCGCTCAGAGATTAGCATTCACAGAGGTAAAAATGAAATGGCGTATGGCTTTTATTCCTGGTTTACACGATGTCAGTTGCAGAGCAGTGGCGGCTGGTGGTCTCTCAGGTCGGAAGGGCGGCCACAGTACTTTTACCCCCACAACTCTTTCTTTGCTACTGACCAGTACCACCGTACTCATTCAAGTATTCCGCAGCAAAACTGCTGCCAATCCTCACAAAACGCGGGAAGCAAGCCAGAGGCCCAATTTGAATCAAAATTACTGGTCTCGAATATTACATATCAATATGATTATTTATTATTATTTTTCCTTCTTAAAATGTAAATAATAGGGCAAACAAGGTCAAAAATTATTATTTAAATTTATTGTATGTGACCATGGAGATTTGGCTGGCACATGCTCGTATAGGGATTTGTTAGGACATCTTTACTGCTACGGTCTCTGTCCACGTGAAAGCCTCTTCCCACACCCTTCCACCCCCCGAAAGCGTCCACCAGCACGCTTCCCCCTTACATCTCAACCTCCTCACCCACATTATATCCTCGGACGGAAGCTCGAGAGTCCGTGCCTTATCTTCAACCCAGACACATTTACCAGTGAACTGCGCGCTGGAAGTCAGTCACCTAAGTTTGATATTGCCGAACAGTCTTCCTTATTGATGAGAATTTACAGTTTTACAATGAAATGTAATTTTCTTAGCATTATTCAAGTCCAATATTTGACTTCAAATGTCGAGAGAAAATAAAGAGCCTTTTCGTTCTCTAGGGAGGACACCGTCCGGGAGTCCTTCCTTAAGGGTCGGCCGCTATTGTTGCTGATACAATTGTTGACGACAGTTGTCCTGTAATTATTGCGGGCCAGTCCAGTTGAACGAGAAGCCGTTTACACAAGGAAGCTATTGCCACTAGAGGTGTGACAAACGGTTATTTTTGTGTAACTACTACATCTGTCACTGATAAATTAAAGTAACTGTGAAAAGTAACAGTTAAAAATAACGTCCAACGTTACTCACTTTTTATTGGTCACGGCTTCAAGCTTGTCTCCTTACAGCTGTGCTGCGAAGTCCCATTCATTCACTCGCACATGCGCGCACGCATCACTACACTGTTAAAAGTCGGTGAAGCAAAACACGCATTCCTGTTTGCTATAAAGTTAACGAGAGGCAGACAACGGATGAAATGAGAACGCAACACAGCGTCTTTTCTAAAATTTAGAGGAGCGAGTTTGACAAAGTCGTGATCAAGGATAGAAGATAAGAAAACATTATGATCTGTCTGCCAAAACTCGACACGAACCGGTACAAGAGGATCGATTAAGTAAAATAAAGCAATGCTATGTTATGTATAATATCAATATGGAAAGTTAGCATACTAATTTATGGTACAAAAAATTTATACAGGTGAAACTTATAATATTATAATGTAGGTAGCCCTGCGCGATGTCTGAGTCAACGATTACTCCGGAGCAGTTGAATATGTCATAACAGTTTACACTCTAGTAACCAGATGACAGCAGCATCTTAAACAAATACACTATAGAGTATACTGTATTTGACTTAAAGCAATCTCCTGCGAAAGCTCTCTCACTTGAAAGACATGCGTACTATCTGAACTCTGTGTCTGTAAGCTGCTACTAGTGACAGTTCCCAGTTACTGTTTTCACTAGTACGTTATTCTGTTGTCGTTATCCGGTAACCTGTTATTTATTGTCCTCGTTACATTTGTAACAGTGACGGACATGTAACTGTGATAAAGTAACTGCTACGTTATTTTTCAGCTATCTCTAATTGCCACGCCAGTAGATGACGAGAAATGGCTGAGTGCGCAGCATCTATAGCAGGGGTGGCCACTAACGCTACTTCTGGGAGCCGCAAATTTAGGAGACAAAAAATTGGGAGCATGTTTAGAAAATGGTTTATAAAATGAAGACACGGTTTTCATTTTATAACAAATGAAGGAACATTATTTTTTCTACACTACACAGAACATTATTTTTCAGGTACACATCAAGGAATGAGATTTTTCTTTTGAGAATTGCTTTTTATGAGTGTTCATTTTTGCTGTTAGTTTTTTGAAATCTGGCTGATAATTGGTAAGCGCAGTTCGCACAATTTCACTTAAATGTTCATCAGTTCGTTCAGATCGATATGTAGCTTTAATGAATTTAATCGTTGAGTACAGTGATTCACACACACATAAGTAGTCCCAAAGATTGGGATTAGTCTTTTGGCACACTGCTTTGTTAGTGTGTATTTTTCTTCTGGAACATTCTTCCAAAATTCTATGGTAGAAATGCTACTTCGTTTGAGTCCTTTTAATCCTTTTTTTTTGCTAGGGGCTTTACGTCGCACCGACACAGATAGGTCTTATGGCGACGATGGGATAGGAAAGGCCTAGGAGTTGGAAGGAAGCGACCGTGGCCTTAATTAAGGTACAGCCCCAGCATTTGCCTGGTGTGAAAATGGAAAGCCACGGAAAACCATTTTCAGGGCTGCCGATAGTTGGATTCGAACCTACTATCTCCCGGATGCAAGCTCACAGCCGCGCGCCTCTACGCGCACGGCCAACTCGCCCGGTCTTTTAATCCTTCGTCCTCTTGCAGTTCTTGTAGCTCCAACTCTACAGCTGCTGTATCCTTTGTTATTGGTGATGAAACAGGACTGCCATCGCTCACAACATCAACAGAAAAAGGATTTTCTAGGAATCATCTCAAATCATTAAATCTGCCATTGATTGCTTCAGCACAGCACACGACTGCCTATACGTGAACGCGACTGGCTTCACCTCACGACACTGGCTCACTGACACACTCTCCCACTCAAAGCACTATCAAATGGAAGGCGCCGGAACTATCTTCTCCTCCCATGTCTTACCACTGACCTACAGCGCTAATAACGTTAAGCCGCACATCACTGCTACTGACTGACGCCAGCCGCGAGATGTCGTTAGATTCCATTAATTATATCATTTAATTTAATTCTAAGGTTGGTGTCAAGAGCCGCATGCGGCTCGCGAGCCTCGTTGTGGCTAGCCCTGATCTATAGTGTCCCGTGAAGAATGAAATTTATTTCGTAATTAAATGTGCCGGTAATTCATTGCTGAGCCACGGAAAGTTTTTACTTCAGTCACGCCGAATCACTGGATGTTAATTTTATCTGTAATCTCTGAAAGCGCCGTTTTTCGAGCATTTTTGTCTTTGTACAGGTATTTGTGCTGGTCCCACAAACATATAGCTCAACGAATTTTACGTCAGTATCGTCACCCCATTCAGGAGCCATATTTACGTAATCAGCTTACAAATAATTTAAAAATTAATGTATTTTAATTATCAAGACCTCGCAGACGGCTACACCTCTCGACTGACACATGCGAGCTCGTAAAAAGTAAATATACAGCTACTGGCCTGTGACGTTCACACGGCGCCAACTGTCCCGACAATACTGATCTCCGGGTGGTGCGGGTTGCAGCAGCTGGGCCCAGTTGGTTGTCCACAGTCTACTCTTGGAGGCAATCGATTACCTAGACCAGGGATGGCGAACCTTTTTCAACTAGTGTGCCATTTTAAGTCTGGTTTATTATTCTCAACTGTTGACCGTGCCACTTGTTATTTTCCTTTAGGGAAAATCTACAACCTACAACACCCCCCCCCCTTCCCCCACGTTGTAGTTCGTATGCCGAACAATTTAACTAATTTCTACCTCATCACATTTCCGCAAGGAAACCAGAAAAAAAACAGCTATCGTTGCCTGTAAGGTGACAGTAATGCTTTCATCAAAACATACGGCATACATGTGAGAGTTATAAAAATTAGTTTTCAATTGCTCCGAAACTTCTTCGCTCGTTTTTATTATATCCTTGACAGCAGTTCAGCTGACTGGCATTCCTTTAATTATCTTAAATATTAGTTGTTAGGGAAGTTTTCAAATAATGTGTTGGACGTCAATAAGAAAGTTTCTTTCAAGAGCTCACAGTCAGAAATCAGTTTCCCATGCATGCAGTGAGACAGATGGAAACAGCCGCACTGATACTATTTCTTGGCCGGAAAGATGATACAAAATAGTTTGTTATATGTAATGTTCGATATTTTGTGAAACAAACTCTCTTCTTACTTCATTTGAAATGGAACAAACATTTGAATGATCAGTCTCCAAAATTGCGCTTTGCATTAAATGTGGGGGATACAATTGTTTTCGAACACAGGCCATCTTTCTGTCAGTCCGAATTCCCTTGTCTACAGTTCTTGAAATATACGGTCACCACCTATGTTTAGTTAATGTTCTTTTTGGCACCGAAAACATGTTTGCGATGTCCGTATACAAAACCAAAAGAAAACGACACTATTTCACTTGACTTTCGGACGTATCAGTGTAGCAGTGTTGCCGTATTGCATGTCCGAATGAAACTAGTATTTAGATTTTCGATATCTATTTCTTACACTTGAAACACTATAAGGTATGTAACTTATTGTCTGTACTACAAGAAGTATATAAAAACCTTATTTTGTTCATGTGGCGTGCCACTGAAGTCGTGTTCACGTGTCACCCAGTGACACGCGTGGCATAGGTTCGCCATCCCTGACCTAGACAATTGGACCGAAGTGTTCACACGTAGCTAATATTTGTAAGCCAGTCAAGTGTCTTCTGACATTTGTCTCATCGATTGGCATCATGTAAACTAGGTATTGTCAGGAATGTTCAAGAACAAGTTCGGCTCCCCAGATGCAGGTCTTCTGCTTTGATCCCGTAGGCGCGTCGTGGCTCGGATGAAACGATGATGAAGACGTCACATACATCCAGCCCTCGTGCCAGCGAAATGAACCAAGTATGGTTAAAATTCCCAACCCTGCCGGGAATCTTGACCAAAGTCCAGCACGCTAACCATTTAGCCATGGAACCGGACATTCACACAGGTTAAAGAGACAAACGGAGAAGCTGTTTGATACGAGAGGCAGTGGATGCGGTCAGAACAGCGAAGTAATGTGGGTGAGAATGCCGATGCGCTGATGGGAAACCTAAATAATGTGTATCAGGAAGAACATCTGACATAAACCACCCGCCAAAACCCAAAATATCAAGTATCTGCGCGGTTTGTGTCGCATAGCCATCAGCTTACATTCGGCAGATAGTGGGTTCGAACCACACTGTCGTCAGCCCTGAAGATGGTTTTCCGTGCTTTCCCATTTTCACACTGATGCAAGTTTAATGGACTAGTATAACTTGGAAAGAGTTCTCTTACCCGTGGGTAAATAATGGAAATATCGGCTCGATGAGTATTATTGTTATTATTATTTATTTATGTAGTTATGTCCGGACTTTATTTGGTATAAATCACGGTCATATTATTTCTGTATTATTTGTGAGGTTATGTCATGAAACATTTGTTGTACGTATATTAACAAGAGTTTATTTAATGTAAGAACACGTAATTAATAGTATATAATTTATTATTACCTTTATATATGATGTATATATAAATCCAATGTAATGTTGTGCAATACACGGTAACAGTCCAGATCAACGTATTTTTGGAACTAGAGAGTTACAGAAAATTCGATTCATTGTAAATAGGTTATTGGATAATCTCGAAATTACGAGAAAACCTGCTATGTCATATTCTTCTAGAAGCCTGGCTAGGTAATGTATATAAAGAGGCAGTCTTGAGGGTTGAGATTGGTTGTTTTAGTGAGAGTTATGAGTGGAAGTCGTTAATCGAGAATGTGAATTTGTTGCATTGGTAGTTGGTTGACATGCAAGTGTTGCAGTCTCCTTATTATTCTTCGAAGTAGTGTTTTGTTCAAGAGGGCAGTTATTAGTCTGTGTGTGTGTGAGTGTGTATATATCATTTGTAAATAAAACTGTACACAATTGAGAGCATTTCGTGTGCGCATCTTTGTAGTAACAACAACACCAGGCCACGGCCGCTTCGTTCCCACTTCTAACACTCTCCTATCCCATCGTCGCCATAAGACCTATCTGTGTCGGTGCGAGGTTTAATAAACAAAAAAGAGCCAGCAATAACTGGCATAAGCTGAAGAAAGTCTAGTTACTCGACTTTGAATCTGTGTGTCCCGGGTTTGTATCCCCGTGATCGTCACTGCGATCAGCGCGAGGTGGCAGGAAGGACGTCTGAACATAAACATCTAGTCGTGTCCTGAACTGAGCCTGGATGCACCATCAACCCCATACATTTTTTAGGAAAGTTGTAATATAATACTAATAATGGCGTATGTCCTCCGGAAAAGCCTGACCCGGGTCTTTTCCTAATAGACGGCCTACATGTGAGCTGCGCGTCTTTCAGGATAAGGCCCAAACTAAGATGAATTTTAATACTGACCCCGAGCCATCGGAATTAACAAATGAAGGTTACAATCCCCGAACCGGCCCGGAATCGAAACTCAACTCATGCCCTCGTGGTGGTGGAGCTCTTTTCAGGCACACCCCCCAATGGAGGTGAACTGGATGCATCATTTTTACCTCATATCAGCCATTTTTTAAATCTTTGGCAGTACCGAGAATCGAACTCGGGCCTCCGAAGACGACAGCTAACAGCGCTAACCGTTACACTATGGAGGCCGTCAGGAAGGTGGCCTAGAAAAAGTATCGAATATTAGACATAATTTCAACTTTGATTTCGCAATTACATCCAAATATATTGATCAATTAAATAAATAAACAAGCAAACAAGCCAACACTTAAATTTTCGAAAACACAGGAGAAATAGAACTGATTCAGTTCCGAGAGTAAATATATCCCTCGTATTCATCAAGGCTTCGTTCATATTTGATGAGATCCACATTCAGAATCATCAATTACAATAATTTTTCTATGATTTTTCCGTTCTATTTCTTTTTCGAAAGTGTATAAATGAGTCCTTGAGTTCTCGTGTGTTATAACAAAGGTGAGCGACTAAGTTACAGCTACCCGCCCAGAAACTTTTGCTGAATCGTAAAACCGGACGTCATAAAACAAGCAAAGCAGCTGCAATTGCCACAGTTTTCAATTGGAGAGAAGTGCAGAACTGTAAACAATTAAGGCCAGTTTATGTTAACAGCAGTATGACCTTCACTAAAAATACACTCTCCCAAGGAAAGAACCGGTCACAATCATACTCTACTGCGTGCTCACCGACTTGAGAACTACTGCTCGTCTGTGGAAGACCTGATGTAATCCTATCGTTACATTCAATACATTTGTAGATAAATTATAAACTGTCAGTCCAATAGCTGCTACTATAAGATCTAGAGCACAGCAGTTCCCCCAGTCTTTCGTGGACACACCGGTTCTCCTGGAAATGAAAAAGCAGGCATCCTCGCAAAAGCATCTTCCTCATCCAATGTCATCTACAATAAATCAGCACTAAGCTATGCAAAAGCCCAAATCAAAACATATCTAATAAGACAGTGAAACAACTTCTGGACATCAAGTACAAAAGGGTCTGTCACAAGAGAATTATTTTTTCCCGACATATAGAGCCGACTCCAGTACAAAACATTAGTGCCCGAATTCATTCTCAATCAGTTTTTCTGCGCCCACGGAAAGTTTAAGTGCTACTTTGAACGCTTCAATATTAACATTGCTGACAATTACTTGTGCTTTTGTGAATCACACAAACGGTGAACCATTTTACTGTTGGACTGTGCCATGTTTGGAAGGACAAGATTCGAACTTGAGTGTCACCTAAACAATTGTAGTGTGGAACTTACAAAGCCATTATATAATCTGTTTAGGATATCCTGCTGCTACAAATAGTTCCTTAAGTTCATTCACCACATCCTCAATAATTTAGTTTCCTAATTTTGTGTCAAGGACCAATCATTTTTTTAAAAACTGATCAGAACTATAACCCTAATATACTGATGTACAATATGGTTCGAACCGTCAGGATAATAAATAAAATAAATACATAAATAGAATAAATACATAAATAAATAACATGGATACGCTTTTGGGATGGAGATTCATCTGAAATTATCGTCATCTGTTTCTGGTGGTGGTAGTGATTTTTGTTTTAAGAGGAAGTACAACGAGGTAATCATCCTCCATCAGTTTCTCCTACACCGTTGTAACCATGGTAACCACTGCTCGTCTACGTACACACGGTCAGTAGCGTCATCTTCTTACTGTGCGCTTTCTTCCTGTAACCAAGAGCTTGTATCAAGTGAACCACGTTCTGCTACCAGTGTTGGTCTATGTACACTAGGTCAAGTAGCGTCATCTTCTCACTGTGCGCTTTTTTTCCTGTAACTAAGAGTTTGAGAAAATCTCGTATCTACTCCTCAGTCCAGAATTAAAATTCTTGAACTGGCTGGAAAGCGAACCCAGGGCCTTGGAATAACAGATAGGCATGCTACCTGTACACCACAAGGCTGGCTAATACGAGGGCTATTTCCAATTAACCCAAGTGCACCCGTAAACGGGTTGGTACGCGCTCTGTCTTACGGGGCAAATATCCATAAATGTAGTGGTCCGCTCCGGCAACCCCACACTAGAGTATTGGAAAAGCGGTGGAGAAAGGAAGAAAAACAACAATGACGGAGGGCTTACTCGATCTAATATGACTCCTATTTATTTTATTTTATTCTTCTTCTCCTTCTGATTTTGGAAAAAAAACAGTGAAGAAAGAAAGAAAGAAAGAAAGAAAGAAATAGAGCAGTTGCTCAGGGCTTACTCGATCAAATATGGTTCCTTTTTTCCTTCTTTTCTCACGCTCTTCTTTTTCTTTCTTTCTTTCTTTCTTCTTCTTCTTCTTCTTCACTATGAAAAGCAACGGAAAAGGAAAGAAAAATAACAGTTGCTGAAGGCTTACTTGATTAAATGTGGCTCAGTATTTTTCTTCTTTCCTTCTTATTTTCTTCCTCTACTTCTTCTTCTTCTTCTTTCTTTCTCCTTTATGAAAAGCAGTGAAGAAAGAGAGATAAAGAACAGTTGCTGATGAAATGAAATTGCGTATGGCTTTTAGTACCGGGATGTGTCCGAGAACTTCGGCTCACCAGTTGCAGGTCCTTTGATATGACGCCCATAGGCAACCTGCGCGTCATGATGAGGATCAAATGCTGATGAAGATGACACATACACCAAGCCCCAGTGCTAGCGGAATTAACCACTGACGGTTAAAATTTCCGACCCTGTCGGGAATCGAACCCGGGATCCCTGTGACCAAAGGCCAGCACGCTTATCATTTAGTCATGGAGCCGAACAGTTGCTGATGGCGATCCTCCTCCTCCTCCTCCTTCTTCTTCTTCTTCTCCTTTATTTTATTACAATACCTTATTCGATGCAGATGTGACTATTTCAGACTTACGTGTGGCATTTCGGAACAGTCCTGTTGAAGGCGTTTTTACTCCAGTCTATAACACCAACGCTGCAAACTAGAAAGTTGGCGGATTCCTATCAATGACAGTGAACATGGCAACTGTTTGTCAATAAAATATGAACCACTAAATATTTGTTGGCTAATTCCCTTTTTAAACTTATTTTTATACCTTCAGCTAAGTATCCACATCATTCTATGCTCATTGAAATATTTTCCGTTGCGTGGGACAGGTTTCAGTACACCCTCGTCATAGTGGTCTGTCGCCTGAGGGGAACATAATTTCTGAATTATCGTTGTACTTCGCCGTCGGTATGAAAACGCTTGCCGCTTAGAAACGTCTTCGGGTGGGGAAAAACACGGTAGTCACTAGGTACTGTTCAAACGCACACAGTCTTTTAGCTGGCAGCATTTCGACTACTCTCCCTAAAGCCTTGATCTTCCACCTATTGATTACCAGCACTTTCTGTGTCTGAAGAAGTTCCTCGACGGAAAGCATTTTCACATAGACGAAATAAAACGACGATTGAGAAGTGGTTTTCTTCGCAGGCGGCAGATTTCTATGGCGAGGGTCTAACAAAAACTTGTCCGAAGTTACGAAAAATGTTGCAATAAGCATAAAATTACGTGGAAAATAACCTAGCTGAAGGTATGAAATGCGGCATAAAGATTTAATTAATCAATTATATTTAATAGTTATTTTAGTGCCAAACGGTACTTAATTAAAACATAGCCCTCGTAGTAATAATAATAATAATAATAATAATAATAATAATATATTCATGGTGTCTAGAATGTCTTTCATTTTATGGCAATTCATAAGCTTTACTATTCTTTTATGGATAGACTCATTTTCTTTTTATGTATCGGAACTCTTATCTCCCCTGTGAGTTGAGTTAAAGGATGTATTATAATATGTGACCGCTGCTTGTCGTAAGAGGCCAAAAATATATCCATGATTTTATGCTTTTGGTAATGATGATACTTGTTTAAAGAGACATAACATCTAGGTCATCAGCCCCAAATTATACGAGATGAAACGAAATATAATAATAGTAATTGAATTTTCTCACACCGACTACGATTTAAAAGACGATAATAATAATAATAATAATAATAATAATAATAATAACAATAATAATAACAATAATAATAATAATAATGCTATTAGATTTACGTCCCACCAACTACTTTTACGGATTTCTGAGACGCCGAGGTGCCGGAATTTTGTCCCGTAGGAGTTCTTTTACGTGCCAGTGAATCTACTAACACGAGGCTAACGTATTCGAGCACCTTCAAATACCACCGGACTGAGTCAGGATCGAACCTGCCAAGCCACTCAGCCAGATAACGTTGAAAATGATTATGAATTTAAAATAACCTGTGGATCTCATTCGCATTCCCTCATTTTCTTGTGACGTGCTTTAAAGGTAGTTTAAAATGTATTAAAATGGAATAAGGCATTGTCTTTGAAATGATATCATATACCGTATTTCATTCAAATTATAAGTTTAAAAAAATAGACTAAACATAACTAATGGAATAGAAAAAGCAGTTAATAAGATAAAATTTGAAAACCAATTGAATATTCACTTTTAAACACGACAAAACAGGCCACCATCCCTCGTAAGACGCATGACAAGGTCTGCTGACTGCTCGACATCTCGTGAGATGATACTCGGGAGTTTTAGCCTACGGCGCAGATGGACCAGGTCCACGCACTCTGTAAAGCAGACCCTACACGGTCAGTAATACTGATCAGTAATACTGAGTCAATAATACTGACAGTACGCATCAATATTGTAGCGACCTTACACGATCATTATTACTGTCAATATTTTGGTCAGTACCAGTGCACTAGCTTACCATTGCGGTATTCTCACTTTACAAATAAAGTCAATGACCATCTACGGAATGAGATTTATAACTGGCAATTGTGTTATTCTATCAAAATGGATCGTAAAAGACGGGCATTTTGTAACTATCATATTAGTACTGCACGAAACGCAGTTTAAACGTAAACGATGGGTTAAAGATTGGCTTAGGAAAAGAGAAGAGTATTCTCATATGAAGTGTTGAGGGAAACACAATATACCGAAGTAGAAGATTATCAGAACTATCTCCGAATGCGTGAGGGTACTTTTGCGAAATTACTACGAATAGTAGAGCGTTTTGTAATAAGGTAAAATACAAACATGCGGTGCTGTTTATCGGTGGCAGAGAGATTAGCGGTGACAGTGAGGTATCTTGCAACTGGTATAAATGTTGAAGATTTAAAGTTTTCCTCTATAATGTCACCAGTTTCCATCAGTAGAGCAGTTGTGGAAACATGTAAAGTATTGTGTTACGTTTATTCTGACAGCGTTTCATATAGCTCGATAAACTTTTGCAATAGGCCTACTTGACGGTTCCACAAGCACCTCTACTTGGCCTTGCTGAGAAACGCATTTGTCGTCCACCGCTGCTCCGTTGATACTGACAGAAATAATGACAAGCGCACTCACACGGTCAGTATAACTGTCAGTATCCCCACCACTCTACAGTACTGACGCTCGCAGATCAGGAAATCCGGATCTGCTTCAGTACTGGCGTTCATTCCATCATTCCAGTCCACACGCGATCAGTATTACTGTCAGTATTTTTCGGTACTGACAGTTTTATTGACCGTGTAGGGTCTGCTTAAGGATGTGTACTACGGTCAGATGACGACCGAGTCTATGCTCTTCCCTGTAGTGGAGGAAATGTACTCGCGCTACTTTTATTTGTATATCTATTTTTATTATTTAGCCGGGCTCGCGGCGTAGGGGTAACGTGCCTGCCAGTTACTCGGAGGCCACGGGTTCGATTCCCGGACAGGTGATGTATTTTTACCTGGATCTGAGGGCCGGTTCGAGGTGGGAGCTATCAAGACGGTGAGATAGTAGCCCCGGGTTTGAAAGTCAAGAATAACGGCCAAGAGGATTTGTCGTGCTGACCACACGACACTTCGTAATTTCAGGCCTTCGGGCCGAGCAGCGGTCGCTTGGTAGGCCAAGACCCTTCGGGGCTGTTGCTGCATGAGGTTTGGTTTCTTATTATTTGTATTACTGTCGCAATGACTCAGATAGTTCTTATAGAGATGACGGCTTACGACAGGGCTATCATTGCAAGGAAGCGACCATGACATTAAGGTACAGTCCCAGCCAGTATTTGTCTGGTGCGAAAATGCGAAACCACGGAAAACAAATTTCAGGGCTGCCACCATTGGTGTTCAAACGTAGCCGAATGAACGTTAACAGCAACACCCTCGATCCGCGTAGCATACTCGCTCGGTACTGTTGAATTTAAAGGACCAATGCCACATTAAATAAGGGCCAATTATACAAACCAACCCTCTGTTAATTTTTTATGTAACTCAACCTTTTTCGACGAAATTGTTACTCTTGTATCTTCAGAATCCTACAGGAACCTTCATGGACTGCAAGGCGATGGTTTTGCTTTCCCTTCGTAAAGATTTCAATGTGCGGTCCTCTATTCCAAAGTCTCCGTAGCTCAGGCGGCAGCGCGCCGGCCTTTCACCGCCGGGTTCCGTGGTTCAAATCCCGGTCATACCATGTGCGATTTGTGCTGGACAAAGTGGAGGCGGAACAGGATTTTCTCCGTGTACTCCTGTTTTCCCTGCCACCGTTCGTTCCAGCAACAATGCCCACTATCATTTCCTCTGTCAGTCATTGATAATTGTCCCAGAGGAATGCGACAAGCTTCGGTAGCCGACACAATATACAACATAACAAGCAAGTCTATCAGCAGTCGTAAAATAACAAGGTAACTGGCATCTGAGAGCTTAAGAGTCCAACAGACTAACATCAGGTGTTAAAGTTAACATTTAACAAATAAATGCATAACCCCTGTTAGCAAATCCACAAGGAAACATTACTGACAACATCTTCAAACTGTTGATTTTTTTTATATATTTTTTTTTTGCTAGTTGCTTTACGTTGCACCGACACAGATAGGTCTTATGGCGACGATGGGACAGGGAAGGGCTGCGAGTGGGAAGGAAGCGGCCGTGGCCTTAATTAAGGTACAGCCCCAGCATTTGCCTGGTGTGAAAATGGGAAACCACGGAAAACCATTTTCAGGGCTGTGGGACAGTGGGGTTCGAACCTACTATCTCCCGAATACTGGATACTGGCCGCACTTAAGCGACTACAACTATCGATCTCGGTAAATAATATTTTTACTCTGCGCAATTTACAAAATAGAAACGTAGCGAGTCCAACAGACTCACGTAATTAGGCTTTCTAGGGTTAATGTAACGCCCAATCGACTGTAAATCGTATTATTACGGTATTAAGGCATCTGAATTCTTTAAGGTATGTGTGGATTTGTGTACGAACGTGTTGTATTTACAATAGTACGATAATAGTGTTAAAGTGTTGAAATACTTAAGGTATCGGTACGTGTGAATATTTATATGACGGAGTTGTAATGTTAAGCTAGTCTTAAGTTTACTTCTTTATCATACTTAAGTTATCATTGCCACCGGGATATTTTCCAATTGTGATGTGAAAAATCTACAACCTGTTTTCCAGTCATTGACCGGGTCAGGAATGTAATGAATGAATCATATATAGGCTATTATTACGATGGGGTCGCCACTCCCAAAGTGATATATTAATGAATGATAGATGCTACGAAATGAGAATGGAGAGTGTTGCTGGAATGAAAGATGACAGGGAAAACCGGTGTACCCGGAGAAAAACCTGTCCCGCCTCCGCTTTGTCCAGCACAAATCTCACATGGAATGACCGGGATTTGAACCACGGTATCCAGCGATGACAGGCCGACGCGCTGCCGTCTGAGCCACGGAGGCTTCCAATTGTGATGTATCTAGTAATAATAATAATAATAATTATTATCATGATTTCCTTTTTACCCGGCGAGTTGGCCGTGCGGTTAGGGGCGCGCAGCTGTTAGCTCGCATCTGGGAGATAATAAATTATTATTATTATTATTATTATTATTATTATTATTATTATTATTATTATTATTATTATTATTATTACCGCAATTCCTATCCTCGCCGTGATATGGAGCTTCATTCATTCCATTCCGGACGCGGACTAATGACTGGGAACAGCTGTGGTACTCTGTTTCAGCGACGATCAGAATTCCGCGCACAGCGTGCAGAGCAGAGCAGAGGTCTACACGTGTGTGACTCGGAATTACTAGCCAGCACAGTTCCCCCTCCATTCCAGTCCGTCTTAGCTTCCCCCTTCAACTCGCGCGGCGGGGAAGTCTCATCGCCCGTCACAACTTTTAGAGGACAGGTGTCATTACGAGAAAACCAAAATTATTATTCATAAAATATTAATTATTCAATTAAGAATCAAATTCCGTGTAATGTGAAGTGAGGGGCTACTAAGGACGTCCATATTATTGTGGTTATAATTTTGAACTGTTTGAGACAGACAACTAAGCAGTTTTTTTGTTGTTCTTTTTTGTACAAAAGTAGAAAAATGCCATTTTAAAATTTAAATAATGGAATGAGTTTCAAATATCACTCAGTTATATCGCACAGTATAATCGGATGCGTCATGATTTCCTTTTTACCCGGCGAGTTGGCCGTGCAGTTAGGGGCGCGCAGCTGTGAGCTCGCATCTGGGAGATAGTGGGTTCGAACGCGTGTCGGCAGCCGTGAAGATGATTTTCCGTGGTTTCCCATTTTCACACCAGGCAAATGGTGGGGCTGTACCTTAATTTAGGCCACGGCTGCTTCCTTCTCAATCCAAGGCCTTTCCTGTCCGATCTCGCCATAAGACCTATCTGTGTCGGTGCGACGTAAATACACCAGCAAAAAAAAAAAAAAAAACTTTTTTCGGCTTAAGTGTGTCGGGCAGACAATCTATTGAAATAGGCGAATAGATGAACTCTTACGAAAAATAGAAATACGCTTTTGTTTCAAATGAATCTCCAAGTGTTGAAACTAAATGAGTGAATTAACTGTCTTGATCTTTAATTTATCTAGATAAAATTCCTTGCCGGCCCCGTGGTGTAGGGGTAGCGTGCCTGCCTCTTACCCGGAGGTCCAGGTCATGGATTTTTACCTGGACGTGAGGTCTGGTTCGAGGTCCACTCAGCCTACGTGATTAGAATTGAGGCGCTACCTGACGGCGATATAGCGGCCCCGGTCTAGAAAGCCAAGAATAACGGCCGAGAGTATTCGTTGTGCTGACCACGCGACCCCTCGCAATCTGCAGGCCTTCGGACTGAACAGCGGTCGCTTGGTAGGCCAAGGCCCTTCAAGGGCTGTAGTGCCATGGGGTTTGGTTTGGTTTTGGTTTAAATAAAATTCCTTATTCAAGTAAATGCCTCCTTCTGGCCGCATAATTGAACAAAGCTCCAGTACTACCAACCGACAGTTTCTTTTATCTAGCAGCGGGCAATATACCTACTTTAATTTTATGTCGCCCTGCTGCATGCATAAATTGTTAGCATGCTGGCCTTTGGTCCGAGGAATCCAGGGGCTCCCGGGTTCGATTTTCGGATGGGTCGGAGTTTTTAACTTTCATTAGTCAATTCCTATGGCTCGGGGACTGGGTACTCGGGCCGTCTTCAGCATTACACTTCATCTTAGGTAGGGCCTCATCCTCACAGACATGCAGGTCACCAGTACGGCGTCAACTCAAGACCTGCACCAGACCTCCCTGGAGGCCACTCGTCATTATTATAAATTTATGTGAAAGGGAAAAAAATGCAATATGTTAGCTTTAAGACAACAGCATAATGTTTTAATAATAATAATAATAATAATAATAATAATAATAATAATAATAATAATAATAATAATCCTCTGTATCTTTTATTCACCAGCCATTTTTTTCGCCTGTGGCTTGTGGCGGCAGAATAACATCCACAGTATCTGCTGCCTGTCGTCAGGGAAGCGTGAGTCACAGCGCACCTCAACCCTCCTGCGGTCATCGCAAGCACCTGCTGTCCGGAGTTGTGAATTTTGAGACTCATTAGAATGTTTCCTTTAGCTACCTGTTTGTAGTCGTGAGTTTTGAAACTCGTGAGTTTTGAGACGTAACCGTACAAGCACCGTGTCACACTGAATAGTTTGGACGCCACTGGTCTATTTTCTTGTATTCTTCAAATCGCAAAAACAGACAGCGGCAACGCGAAACCACCGCCACAACGAACAAACAAAACACAACAAGAAATGGACCATTTGAAAGCAACATAACAGTCGAGCATAATACTCTTTAATATCTTTTGAACTTCGAAGAGAAAAATACATATATATCCGAGTTACATGTGTCTCTTGCTCTCACGATATCTAAGTTTATGACGAGGAGAAAGAAATTTAACGACCAAGGCAGTTCGCTTGAAAAACCAGTTTGTGAACAATAGAACGTCATTAATAGCCCATGTAATATTATTATATACAGTATGTAACGACCGAGCTAACATTCTTCTCTTTCACATCAACAGGAAGATTCAAAATTACAGCCGCATATAATAATACTTTTCCTTTGTTTTGAATACAGGAAAAAAAAAAAAGAATCCAGCAAGCAAATATCAATCACGGAATGTTGTACACTAAGGACGATGAGAAAGCGTACGACTCAAGTAATGTAAGACGATGCCTGATCGCAGGTAGAAGTTGGGCCCGCTTTTGTGGTGTAGTGGTTAGCGTAACTAGCTGCCACCCCCGGAGGTCCGGGTTCGATTCTCGGCTCTGCCACTCAACTTCTTTTTTTTTTTGCTATTTGCTTTACGTCGCACCGACACAGATATGTCTTATGGCGACGATGGGATAGGAAAGGCCTAGGAAGTGGACGGAAGCGGCCGTGGCCTTAAGGTACAGCCCCGGCATTTGCCTGGTGTGAAAATTGGAAACCACGGAAAACCATCTTCAGGGCTGCCAACAGTGGGGCTCGAACCAACTATCTCCCGATTACTGGATACTGGCCGCACTTTAGCGAACCACTCAGCTTCAGGTCAACTGAATAGATGGGAGTTCGATTCCCATCTCAGCCATCATCGAAGTGGTTTCTTGTGGCACTTCTCCTCTATTTAACTTACGGACATGGCCGCTTCCTTCCCTCTTCCTTGTCTATCCCCTCCGATCTTCACATCCCTCCCACAAGGCCCCTGTTCAGCATAGCAAGTGAGGCCGCCTGCGCGAGGTACTGGTCCTCTTCCCCATTTTTATATCCCCAACCCAAAGTGTTACTGCCCTTGAGGTGATAGAGATGGGATCCCTCGCTGAGTCAGAGGGAAAAACCAACCCTGGACGGCAAACATATTAAGAAAGAAAGAAAGAAAGAAAGAAAGAAAGAAAGAAGACATGAGTTGATCAGACGTTCGAGTCTTATTCCCAAGTTTGCATAGTCAGCATTTGTGTGTAGTCTGAAACCATAAAAGTAATTAGTGGGACGTAATATTAATAACATTATTATTACTACCACTTTAGAGAACCACTTTCCTGGGAAAATTCAGGCACATCGGCGTCTCTTAAAACCGACAGTGTACAGTACTTAGGCTGTAGAATTTATACGGGGCCGTTATATGAAGTAAGTCGTCGGTAGAGGCAGAGTGGGTTTTGGCCCTTGGGTTTCGTCCCTTAAGATGCTACGGCTTGCCCGTGGTCCAACAGCTCTGTACTCTAACCGGCCAAGCAAGCAGAGGAGACGTGGCCACGGCTCTACCGTGGCTCTACGCCTCTGCATTCGGGAGACGGATGTGGGGCGCAGTGGCGGTCTTCACGCCTGGCCCCACCCGTCGGCTGTCCTGAGAATGGTTTTCAGTGGTTTTCCATTCTCCTGCACTAAGGCGAATGCCGGGACAGTTCGTGTATAGTCCACGGCCGCCCACCCCCCTCACCTTCTCCGAGCATCTCCTTCACCGCAACAAATCTCCCGACCTGAGAGACGGCGTCACCGTCTAAGAGGCCCGCCTCCCCCTTCATGGGAGGAATGAAAACATTTAGTAGTAGTATGCAGTAAGTCGTTAAAAGCGATGCCGCTATAAACGGTACTTCTCGCTTACAAAACTTTCAGCAATTGAACAAAAAGAATGTCGCAATTTTTTAAAAAAATTGGCTCTTGGCCCTATTGGCCATACAGCCAGACAATTATTGATTGATTTATTATTTATTTATACTCTTTCCATGGAAAATACAAGTTCAGCATAATTTTATCTACGGCAACTAAAATTATACAATTTTCACGGGTCATATAAAGTCATTTTGACTTTCCTTAAACGTTTTATATCACTTTCCGGTAATTTTTCATATTATCGCCACATTTCCGCGTGAATTTTTGTATTTTTGTCATATTATATTTTTATTTCATTTTTTTTGCATACCGCCAACGGCCGTAGCCGTGTTAAAACACCGGACCCCGTGAGATCTCCGAAGTTAAGCAACACTGGGCGTGGTCAAGATTTGGATGGGTTGTCACGCGCTGTTTGCGGGGGGTAAGGGAACGGAGGAGCGGAAAGGAACTGACCACCCTACCGTACGTAAACTCCGACTCAGGCACACCTCTGCGGAGGTTCGGACGCGCCTTCGGGGAAAATACACCCTTACCTTACCTTACCTTACCTTTCGCATACCTGGTTTCAGTCGTCTCAAAGATGGATTTTTCACATCTCCTAATTGTTGTCTGTAATTTCTTACAATGATTTATGGCCAAGGCCTATGTGAATTTGGAGGGTAAGCTATATAAGAGACGGATGCGTAGAAAGCGAAAGGTGAGCCTCAATTAAACTCTAAAGATTTGACGTATTTCAAATATGCTCCAATAACATCCTGCAATGATGAACGGTCTTTTCCCAATTACAAGTCAATGTTGCGTGTAAGTAGAAGATCGTTCCCATTTGAAAATTTTAAAAATGTATGTAATTTGCTATTGTATTTCTTTCTGATCACCAGTTAAAATGTGACATTTATTTCATTCTGTGCAGAGTCGAGTTGGTTAAGTACCGTAATTAACTACATTCAAAATATAATAAAAATTAATAGAATTGCTTATTTAATATTATTATTGAATGTACTAGATTTAAAAAAGTATATTTTCAATATAGGCTAATGTTAATTTAAACAATGGCAAGATTTTGAAGATTTCGAACATTTTACCAAAAAATTTTGAAGTCATATTTATTGTCATATTTTAACACTTTTTAGGTCATAAACATCCGGCCCTACATATAATGGATAGCTGGAAGAAATCACAGTTTCATAATAAGATTGTTGAAGAAAGTAGATAGAAAGCATCACATGCGACAGTCTTTCTCAAAACACACATTCCCTAATATTCACAATTCATGATTTTATATTATCTCGTGTTAGAAAATCAATACATTTTTATTTAAATAAGATAACTGAAATCTATGAACAATAATTATTTATATTTTTAAGTCACCATTTCTGAGGAATTCAGCTACAATATATACACTATGGCTGATTTTTTTGAAACAATCTACTGCACATCGCAAGACACAGATAGATCTTATGGCAACGATGGGATAGGAAAGGTATAGGAATGGGAAGGAAGTGGTCATGGTCATAATTAAGGTACAGCCCGAGCATTTAACTGGTGTGAAAATAGGAAATCACGGAAAACCATCTTCAGGGCTGCCGTCAGTGGGGTTCGAACCCACAGACACTTGCTCGGTCGTAACATCCGCTTCCGAGTCTCGTGCTTATTAGTAATTGAAATGGCGTATGGTTTTTAGTGCCGGGAGTGTTCGGCTCGTCAGGTGCAGGTCTTTTGATTTGACTCCAGTAGGCGACCTGCGCGTCGTGATGAGGATGAAGACGACACATACACCCAGCCCCCGAGCCAGAGAAATTAACCAATGATGGTTAAAATTATTGACCCTACCGGGAATCGAACCCGGGACCCTTGTGACCAAAGGCCAGCACGCTAACCATTTAGCCATGGAGCCGGACATGCTTATTAGTGATGTAAGGCGACGTCTGGAGAGTTTGATGTTGGCGAACCATGGGATATATATTTTTAAAAGAATATTAGCTTAAAGTGCAATATAAAATCGTCCAAATATCGCAGTCAACCGACATGTTGGCCAGACCTGGTGTAGGGGAATGTAGTTCGTCAGTAATCACTTGTTCGAGCGTAACGTGCAGGTCGTAAACCTCAAATACTCCGTTCACTCGTTCAGTAAGTAAACAAACAAATACGCAGTGTATATAAACGATCTGCTACCAGAGGAGATGAAGTTGTAGAAATAACTTGTTTACAACACGCGCTGCGTTGGTCTCATCGTCGCCCTGTTTATTTTAACATTACCACTGTGAAATATTACGTTCTGGACCTAACACGTTCAACCTGCTCCCTGTCTCTTCTGTTTGAAAGACAAGCCTCAGTATAGAGCTCGATAAGAAATCCACTCCATATTGTGACTTATCTGTCCAACAAGACTGTAATCGTCCACTGATACTCATGCATTCCACTACACGTATAAATAGCAATGAATGTTAAGAAAACAGTTCAATGACAAATGCAAATTACCAATGGATACATGGTACATTTTCTATAGCGTTTATTATTATTATTATTATTATTATTATTATTATTATTATTATTATTATTATTATTATTATTATTTCTTCCTTAATCCATTTATCCTCCAAGGTTGGTTTTTTCCTCGGACTCAGCAAGAGATTCCACCTTCACCGCCTCAAGGTCACTGTCCTAGAGCGTGAGACTTTGGGTCGGGGAGGATACAACTACGAATGAGGTCCAGTATCTCGCCCAGGCGGCCTCACCTGCTATGTTGAACAAGGGCCTTGTGGAGGGATGGGAAGTTTGAGGCCATGGCCTAAAGTTAGATATCATCCCGGCGGTATTTGCCTAGAGGAGAAGTGGGAAACCACGGAAAACCACTCCGAGGGTGGCTGAGGTGGCAATCTACCCCCTCTCCTTCTATTCAGTTGACCTCAGGAGGCTCAGTGGAACCCGTTCCAGCCCTCTTACCATTTTTCAAATTTCGTGGCAGAGCCGGGAATCGAACCCGGGCCTCCGTGGGTGGAAGAGAATCACATTATTATTATTATTATTATTATTATTATTATTATTAGAATACAATCCTGCTAACTCGACTCCCAATAACTCAACATTCAGTATAACTCGACATTTTGATGAGCACTATTTCTTTTTTTGAAACTAAAATTTGCCAGCGACTTTTTTCTAATGCAAACCAGTATACAAAATACTGTTCATAGCAACTGCGAGCTCACTGCATTAGATTTACTACACCTTGATTCAATCTCACTTACCGTGCTACCGTCCTGGGAGAACACACATCTTAAATACTGTTCCAGTTTTGTATACTCAAGCTGACATTTAATTCTCTTAGATTTCTCCCCTACCGGCATTCACTATAATCTTGGAAATGCTAGTTTTCATATCATACTGAATGAACCTATTTTTCAGTTCCAAATTGCCAACCTGCGCACTGGTACGTTTAAATTAAACGTATTGCTTTATTTTTGAAGAGTTTGCCACGGACCTGAGAAAAAAAAATCGTGACGCTCTCTTTCCGAACACGGGTGGCTAATTTGTACGTCGTCACGTCTGTAACGAATTGATTTCGGTACGTTTTGCAACTCGTGTGCCTTCAAGACAGAATCGCAACCGTCGACAGCCATGAAGATTGCTTTCCGTGGTTTCCCATTTTCAAACCAGGCAAATACTGGGGCTGTACCTTAATTAAGGCTACTTCCCAATCCTAGTCCTCTCCCATCCTTGTGTCTTCGAAAACCTTCACTGTATTAATATGACGTTGTGCCACGTTAAAGAATAATATCTCGCTAATGCTAGTGAATGTCTCTGAATGACAGGAATGTGGGAACTCACAGAGAAGCCGAGAAATTTGAGCCCTCCGCAAGATAACAGGTCCAAAATTCTCGAACGGCCAGTACAGGTTACGTGGAAGAGAACTATACCAGGTAAGCGAAAGACTGATTTAGTCAATGAGGAAAATACCCAAATTTTATGGACATCTGTTTAGAATTGATGAGAACACGCTGACAAAAAACACTTAACCTAAATGGTTCACTGAGGTAAAAAAAGAAATCAGAAAGACATCCTAAACCGAACAAAAGATGTATCAGAGATCGACAGCTTCAGGTGCTTCCATGATGAACAGAAACTGAATAGGGAATGGACGGAGGAAAGAAGACAGGCTGCCAGAAAAAAAGAATTCGAAGAGTTTGGGGTGGAAAGAAGGCTTTGAGGAAGGTGTGATTGTTGCTTAACGTGGTGTCAAATGGCCGTAAACGAATATAATAATAATAATAATAATAATAATAATAATAATATGCCCTAATATCTCTTTAAGTGAGCCTCCGTGGCTCAGGTGGCAGCGCACCGGCCTCTCACCGCTGGGTTCCGTGGTGGGACAGGTTTTTCTCCGGGTGCTCCGGTTTTCCCTGTCATCTTTCATTCCAACAACACTCTTCAATACCATTTCATGTCAGTCATTAATCACTGCCCCAGGGGACCACAGGCTTCGGCAGCCGGCACAATTCCTATCCTCGCCGCTAGATGGGGCTTCATTCATTCCATTCCTGACCCGGTCAAATGACTGGAAACCGTGCTGAGGTTGCAAATAGTGGAATCCCCTATCTTGCACTCTTTTTTTTTTAATTTGATTTACGTCGCCCCGACACACATAGATTTTACGGCGACGATGGGATAGGAAAGCCCTAGGAGTGGGAGCAAGCAGCTGTGACCTTAATTAAGGTACATCCCCAGCATCTGCCTGTCTTGCACTCCTTCACGGACCTACATTAACATACATTTGATTTAATTAATTAGAAATACCAGTTCAGATACATATTTTCCCCTAAATCTGTAAAAAAACTTCGCTATATTTAGATAATGATGCTTGTTGTTTAAAGGGCCTAACATCTAGGTCATCGGCCCCTAATGGTAGGAAATGTAATGGCAATTTAAAAAGTTCAAAATCTTCTACTGAACAGAATTTAAAAAATGTGATGAAGAATGAATGGATGGATGTATGTGAATTTAAAACAACCAGTAGATCCGACCCATAAACTAGCATAAACAATAGTATTACTGACCAAGGGACTGCTCTAAAGCACAATCTTCAATCGAGGATGCTTGTTGTCTAAAGGGGTCCAAAATCGAGGTCAACGGCCTCCACAAGTATTGTGCGTCGCACAGGTAACGCAGACCTATGGTGTTTCTCATATAATGGCGCCACTCATAGGCAACGCAAACCCATGGTGTTCCCCACCTAGGTGTACTAATCACGGGCGCCGGTATTGCCGTAGTGTTCCTCATATAGTGGGTACTAATCACAGGCAACGCCCAGACCCCTGGTGTTTCTCACAATGGTACTAATCAGAGGCCCTACTGGAAACCCACAGTGAACCACACTCTGCTGCTAGTGTATTAATCACGAACGAACCCATTGTGTACCTAACATAGTGGTACTACTTGCAAGTAAAGGCGACCCATGGTGCTCCCCAAGTGATGGTACTAATCACAAGTCTGTGGCTTGGTTCTAAAAAACCTGTTTTAGTGCTATGAGCCATTTGAAGTTTTGCTTATAGTTTTCCAATTTTTTTTTCAACAACTAACTTTAAATAACTTTATACTTTCTTTATGGAATTCACCTTATTAAAAGCTAATTTTTTCTATCGTATTCTTTAAAAACTGCCAGGTCTCTAATCTTTATTGGTAATCTAACATTACTGGCAAGGGCTTATTTAATTAAACGTTAACTGTTCGTTTAATACTTAACAGAGACATTGGCCCTTTTAACATGTTGTAAGCCAGGATAAAACTCGTTTGTATCAGTTGATATCTCAATTTCGATAAAAAATGACATTGGCCCTTTTAGAACCAAGCCACAGAAGTATTGTCACGGTTCTAATTCAATCATTCCTTGGTCGTCCCTTTTAGTCGCCTCTTACGACAGGCAGGGGATACCGTGAGTTTATTCTTCGTCCGCGTCCCCCACCCGCAGGGGGTGCTATATTGAGAGAAATGAATATATGAGTTTTAATGAGAAACATGACAGAATCGATACAAAAGAAACATATTGCATTGCCGATCTTTACTGAACTTGTTAACAGAGGAACTGGCAAATAAAAGTACTCTTACGTCAAAATTACGTTGCCAAAAAATGAGGGGCATTTTCAGTAAAGCAAGTGGAAACTTTTACATATATGAGTACACCCTTGTCCAGTGTGGGATGAAATGTATTACATCCATCGAGCTCATTCCTAACTTAGCCTTTATCTCCTCATTCCGAGTACTCTGCTGCCATTATTCACACCTGTATGTAGCCTACAAGAGATCGTTCTCGCTGCTTTCATGTCTGTCATTTCTAACTTATGGATAATTGATTTTTATATAATCGTAATGTTATTGATTTTTACTTCCCGGTAACTATTTTTACGGTTTTCGGAGACGCCGAGGTGCCGGAATTTAGTTCCGCGGGAGTTCCTTTACGCGTCACCAAATCTACCGACAAGAGGCTGTCGTATTTGAGCACCTTCAAATACCACCGGACTGAGTCAAGGTCGAACCTGCCAAGTTGAGCTCAGAAGGCCAGCGCCTCAATCGCCTGAGCCACTGAGTCCAGCAATCCTTTTTATCGCTTAATAACAAAATATAGTCTATGCTTTCTTCCATTCAGGGATTGCAACAAACAACGCGTTCTAAACACGGAGTTCAAATTAAAAATAAGAGAGTTTGGAAAATCTTTTAAGAAAAAACTTAGTACTGTAGTTTAGGCTCCGTTGAAAAAGTGCGTAATATTGCAATTGACCTTTTAGAGCAGTAATTGCAATTCTTGTCCGCCTCTGTGGTGTAGTGGTTAGTGTGATTAGCTGCCACCCCCGGAGGCCGGCTTCGATTCCCGGCTCTGCCACGAAATTTGAAAAATGGTACGAGGGTTGTATCGGGGTCCACTCAGCCTCAGGAGGTTAACTGAGTAGAGTTGGGTTCGATTCCCACCTCAGCCATCCTGGAAGTGGTTTTCCGTGGTTTCCCACTTCTCCTCCAGGCAAATGCCGGGATGGTACCTAACTTAAGGCCACGGCCGCTTCCTTCCCTCTTCCTTGTCTTTCCTTTCCAATCTTCCCATCCCCACCAAGGCCCCTGTCCAGCATAGCAGGTGACGCCGCCTGAGCGAGGTACTAGTCATCCTCCCCAGTTGTATTCTCCTACTCAGAGTCTGAAACTTGCCGATTTCGCGTCAGTTGCTCTATCCAACTGAACTACGGTGGCCTGAGTCACACTTTTTCTGTTGGAAAGGATCTACGCTACAGGTCTGGCACTACTGGCGTCACACTGTGCAAGTCACCCGTTGTGTGGCCAATTTCGAATACAATGCGGTCGTAAAAATTAAATATTCAATAAAGTTTATGGCATTTATTTAACGGCCGGATGCCCTTCGTGACGCCAACCTCAGTTGAGGCGGCAATGAAGACGAAGTGAGTAATGATGAATGAGATTTACATATCTCTCAGTCTTAATCCGTTAACCAGCCAGAGTTGGTTTACCCTCAGACTTAGCAAAGGATTCCACATCTACCGTCTCAAGGGCAGTGTCCTGGAGTGTGGGACATTTCGTCGTGCACACAACTGAGGATGAGGACCAGTATCTTGCCCAGATGGCCTCACCTGTTCGGGGATGGGAAGATTGGATGGGAAAGAGGGAAGGAAGCGACAATGGCGTTAAGTTATGTACCATCCCGACATTTTCATGGAGAAGAAGTGGGAAACCACGGAAAACCACTTCGAGGATGGCTGAGGTGGGAATCATTTGACCTCCCGAGGCTAAGTGGATCCCGTTCCAGTTCTCGTACCACTTTTCAAATTTCGTGGCAGGGCCGGGAAACGAACCCGACGGGTCTCCGCTGGTGGCAGCTGATCACAATAACCGGTACATCACACAGGCGGACGATTTGCATATCTATGGCGCAAAATTACGGCAAAATGAGGGAACACAACGGATGTAAAAAGCAGAATCGCCCAAGCTACTGTGACGTTCAACAAGAAACAGGGCCGGACTGAATGGCTCAGACGGCTGAGGCGCTGGTCTTCTAACCCCAACTTGGCAGGTTCGATCTTGGCTCAGTCCGGTGGTATTTAAATGTGCTCAAATACGTCAGCCTCGTGTCGGTAGATTTACCGGAACGTAAAAGAACTCTTGCGGGACTAAATTCCGACACCTCGGCGTCTTCAAAAACCGTAACAGTAGTTAGTGGGACTTAAAGCCAATAACATTAATTAGGGTGTTAACAAGAAAATGACTATTCTAAACACTAACAACCTATCCAACGAAAAAAAAAGTAATTTCTGGAGTGTTTTTTTATGCATTGGAAACATGGACCGTTCGAGAACATTCGAGCTGTCCGGCCGAATGGTCACCACACTGGTCCTGGTTTCAGAGGGCTCCAGGTTCGATTCCCGACTGGCCTGAGCCAACTGCGTATGATTAATTTCTGACTGGGTGTTCGTGTCCGTCTCTACATACTGCTAACCAGTACAGTTTCACGCAGTAGCGAATACATCTCTCCACATGGACTTTACGTCGGGAAGGGCATCAAGCTGAAAAACTGGTCGAAATGTCCATAACTATGCCGACCCGAATAAATTGGGATTAAGAAGAAGAAGAAGCATTCGAGTTGTGGTGTTGGAGACGAATGGGAAGAATATCAAGGACGTCAAAGATGAGTAATGAGTAGAGGCACCTGGTTTTCGCAAAGAGCGAATTCGCGAAAATGTTGCGAAATTATTGACGAAATTATGTGGAATCACTATTTGATCTAAGAAGCATAATGAAAGGTGTTTACAGAGCGAGTTGGCTGTGCGGTTAGGAGCTTGCATTCGAGAGATAGTGGGTTTCAATCCGACTGTCGGCAGCCCTGAAGATGGTGTTCCGTGGTTTCCAATTTTAACACCAGGCAAATGCTAGGGCTGTACATTAATTAAAGCCACGACCACTTCCTTCCAAATCATAGCCCTTTCCTATCCCTTCGTCGTCATAAGACACGGTGTCGGTGCGAAGTAAAGCAAACTGTGAAAGATGCGTATCTAGTAAAGCAAATTCCCATCCTACGAGAACTTTCAACATCAGAATGTATTGAACCACACACAGTGTTTAGGGATCTAGTTAGAATTTCATGTACAAAAGGTACATGCCATATTTCTTTCCATGAAATCAGAATATGGGCATTTTGTTGGAAGCTGCACTTGAAGGCTTTATGGATATTAAGAGATAATTTCCAAATTAATATAACGTCTGACAGAAGAACATCTCTGACTCCCAGTAATATAAAACTCATGGTATCTCTGTCTTTTATATACGTAGGCTAGACCCTACTTGTTAAAGTGGCAGGATAACAGTTTTTTTTCAAATATTCATGTTTCTTGCGCATACGTAAAAATAAACTATAATGCTCAACTGCAAATATGCTATCAACTACTTTTTAGTTTAGCTTTCATTGCTGAAAAGTGGAAATAAAATTGAGCGAAATCATTGACAAAATGAAATACCTTTCTTAAGTGATGAAAGTAGACAAAGATTTCACCACAACAGGTGCCTCTGCTTTATCAGAGTTGTAAAAAAAAGGAGTCAGAAAGAAGATATCGTTTTATTGGTCACTTGTACATGCACGGCGCCTTTATACTGAATATTCTCTCACCGCTGGGTTCCGTGGTTCAAATCCCGGTCACTCCATGAGATTTGTGCTGGACAAATCGGAGGCGCGACAGGTCTTTCTCCGGGTACTCCGGTTTTCCCTGTCATCTTTCATTCCAGGAACACTTTCCAATATCATTTCATTTGTCAGCCATTAATTATATCCCCAGGGGAGCGCGACGGGATTCGGCAGCCGGCACAATTCCTATCCTCGCCGTTAGATGTGGGGTTGATTCATTCCATTCTTGATCCAGTGGAATGACAGGAAACAGGTTGAGTATTTTTTAGAGGAAAGCGGGTGTAAAGAAAAAGAGTTACGCAAAACTTGCAATCCATTAAACATATCATTGATGATGTGAATGTAAATTGAATTACTATGTGGGGGGGGGGGGGGGAGGAAGGAGGGGAGAAGAATCTCTTCCACCAATCTTAGGATTGAAGATTCAAGAAGTTTCTCTCACATCGGAAATTACAGATATAAACACTAACAAGAGGATTCTACAGGTAGACAGGTCACTGACTTTTTCCTTGTCAATTTGTATCGTACATAAGAGTGAACCTTCGAATATGAAAGCCAGATATCCAAGCATGCTCACGAAAATCGGCTCTAACAAATTCCAACTGTTTTATATTATCAACTAAAAGGTAACGAAGCTCAGTGGGTAGCATCTGAGTCTAGTAATCGCGGGTTCGCAAGTTCAAGTCCTGCTGCGGGCATGGTTTTCTTTTCCTCCTTATGTTCCATTCTATGCATATTCTAAGTAAGAATATTTGTAATGGCTCAAAATATGGGTTTAAACAACGAAGAATCTCGGATAGGAAATGAAACATTTAATTTTTGCTTTAATATGGAAAGTATGTTCCATTTTCCAGCCATTTTCGTACCCATATTCTTAATCATTAGAAATATTCTTAAGTAGAATGAAATATGAGAAGGAAAGAAAAAAGAAAATCATTGCTCGCACGGGACTTGAACCAGCGCTACGCACTGAGCATGCACTCTCTTCCAAGTTTAGTTAATACAAGACACTTGGAAACTGTCAAAGATAAGTTTCTCGGGAATGCCTGCATGTTTTGATTAAATGGCTTTGAGAACATTCAGATTCGAGCGGGTCGCCTTCGTGTGCTGTAAGTGAGAAAAACACCCGTGAATCATTTGCCTGAAGGTCCCCTCGTAAGCTGTAATCAGAACGCGACACTACTCTCACAATTTTCTACGCACTGGGTAGTTGTTGAAGGAAATGCATTCAATAACGGGCAGTTATTATTATTATTATTATTATTATTTTGACTTTACGTCCTACTAACTACCTTTACGGTTTTTGGAGACAAGGTGCCGGAATTTAGTCCCGCAGGATTTCTTTTACGTGCCAGTAAATCTGCAGACACGAGGCTGACGTATTTGAGTACCTTCAAATACCACCGGACTGAGCTAGGATCAAACCTGCCAAGTTGGGGTGAGCTACTCAGCCCGGCACGGAAAGTTATATCAGAGACAGTATAGAAAAATCGGTGCTACTCTACGCATGAAAATAACAGAATAAAATGAGCCAGCACTTCACAGAATAATGAGTACGGCAGGGATCAATCAATACGTCATGAGTTTTTGTCACACTAAATATCACACACTGAATGCACCGTTACAGGTTTCAAATAAAAAAAGGACCATCAAAAATCTCGACAGCCATAACAACGGAACATAAAAACCGCAGAGCCGCATGGGACCGTGTTTATTGTGGTCATGAAGGGAGACGATAGCGGTGCACGTGGAAAGCAAACCCACGCAGTCCGGAACAGCGCTAACTATAAACACAGCACAACACAACATGTTACTGAGCTGTTACTACACATGGCTAATAGTTTCCCACCCGATCAACAAAACTCCCCATCTATCGACAGTAGGCCTAACAAGCACGAGATGGAACAGGTGTACAATAAAATGAGTCCATAATTTAGAAAATCTAATAGAAGCAATATATATTTTTTGGATGTAAACTAGTTTTCTTTCAAAATGTCGACATTATTATCAAGATATTTATTGGAATTGGTATATGTCTCATGATATAAGGTGCTCAGAGCGTCTTGAAAAAAGAAAATAATGTTCGTTCTGTAACAAGCCATTTGACTGCCAAAACGCCACGACTAATGCAAAGCGAACGAAAGCTTCCTATAACACTAAAATGAAACGTTATTTTCTGCGTCGAGCATTCAGATTAGTTCTATTGTTAACGAGATAGTTTATGATCTCTACGGAAATCAAGATAATTTTACATATGATGCAATACGAGTACTAAAAAACATTCTATTCCCAGCTAAATACATCGCACATCTATCTCTAGACCTTACAGGGAAAACAACACGTGAGAAATTCTATTTTACCCCGGGGATTATTTACGAATAACTTGAAGGCAGAGGGGGGAAAAACCGATAATCCCTCACATAAAATCTATAAAACGAGACGCGATAACTCACGATTACGACGTACGCGTTCTCCGTGGAAATCAACATAATTTATACAGTATATATGACGGAACAATATATTTTTGGAAGTGCAGTATTTTTCTTTCGAAAAGTTTATGATAATATTATCAAGAGGTTAAATTTGGCAAAAGTATGAGAGCCTCTTGAATTAATAAAATAATGTTAATTTTGTATCAAGCCATGCGACTGTCAAAACGCCACGATTTCGGTAAAGGGAACCAAAGCCTCCTATGACACTAAAAAGAAACGTAAGCACAAAACAAACGTGAAGCAGTGAAAACATCTTTTTCGGGTAATTTCTCACAAGCCAATGCAAGCCAAAGCATGTTTAAATATACACCAAAAGGGAAATTTTTAAATTGGTTTCTTACCTTATAAAGATACTGATCAAACATCCGACACACATCAACGTCACTGCCCATGCAATATGTAGCCTCCATAGTTTCGCAAGTGCCGAAGAGGAGACTTGATGAATCTTCCACAATCGTCGACGGTATTTTGGAGAAAAAATATCGCAGTCAGTTCCCGTTTTAAAAACAACAAAAACTCCAAAGAGGCAACTTTAAATAAAAATATTTAAATTCAACACGTCGATAAATTTTTGGAAATAAAAAATAAACAAAAATAACACGGGGAAGAGAAAAGATCTTGGATCAAAACACTTTTCTTTTTCTCTTTCTTGAAGTAAAACACGCAGTCAATGAATATGACTATAACTGTAACAGTTGTTAAATGTATAGTAGCACAACGATTGTATGTCACAAGATATCGTAAATAGCACTAATAAAGTTTGGTTCATGTTTTCCTTATTATTTATTGATTAGTGTATGTTTCTATTTTTTGAAATAATAATTGTAATATTAACCCCACAACACGTGCACTGACGTAGAGGTGATACTGCTGAAGAGGACAATACTATGCTAGTGGAGCGACTGATGAAAACCAGCTGTCAAATGTTTGTGTTTTGTTTTTCTTTTCCTTCTGATTGAAAGCTAGCGCGTGTTCACCAACAGTAGGCTTTACTTTGACGTCTGTACCCAAGCACGTTACACTACGGAATAGCTGATAGCCTTACTCCCATCATACACCGCGCGCGCTTCAATTTCTCCCTCCAACATTCCTCTCGCCCCTCTCTCTCCCCTCTGCGCGAACCTGAACTCTCTCTCACTCGCACTCCTGACAGGCATGGCCCTCTGCTGCTGCAAACCTATCCCCACCCCACAGATCACAAACCCGCCCGGAGAAGAAAACTTGGCCCCCCCTCTCTACCTCTTTCACCCTGTATCACAGTGTTCCCCTTCCCCCCCTTTCACGGCCGGCACATACACACACTCTCTAGTCCCGCTGCGCGGTACTAGCCCAAGTCAGTACTGTCCCGCGCAGCTAACAAGAATCTCCATATCACCACATATACATGTACCTCATCTGGATTCTTCCCCCTCCACAACATAATAATAACCAAGCAGACATATTTTTTCCCCAAAAACTTGCTTTTTTTTCCTACACCATCTCTTTTTTATTTTAATAACAGGGGGGTGAATAGAGATTATTAAAAACACAGGCATCTGTTTTAATAGTATCATTTTCCAATCAAAATTTTTTCAACTCGATTAACAAAATGGGTGTTCAGTTTTTGTTATTTTTATCCTAAAAATGATTTACACACAAAGCCCAAGTTCATCAAAAATTCCATTTAAATTCCAATTAATTTTCTCTGAGTAAATATATTTATGAGATTCATTTCATGACGCGACGCAAGCTGGGTGGTGGTGGAAGAGAGAACTAAATTCAGTTAAAACACATTTCCGCGTGTTTCCAACGTTAGGTAAATAGCATTAGAGACTCATTTGAATAGTAGAGAGAGACAATCTTATTAACAATGGAAGACATTAAAAGGGAAGAACGTAGATATCACAAAAAGCTCTCTAGACGAGAATTACAGAAGATAGCATTTAAGATAAAATTTAACATTTAATGGCTGGTAATACTTTTTAAAGAGGGTCAATTAATATCAGTAATATTTTTTTGCTATGGGCTTTACGTCGCACCGACACAGATAGGTCTTATGGCGACGATGGGATAGGAAAGGCCTAGGAGTTGGAAGGAAGCGGCCGTGGCCTTAATTAAGGTACAGCCCCAGCATTTGCCTGGTGTGAAAATGGGAAACCACGGAAAACCATTTTCAGGGCTGCCGATAGTGGGATTCGAACCTACTATCTCCCGGATGCAAGCTCACAGCCGCGCGCCTCTACGCACACGGCCAACTCGCCCGGTAATATCAGTATTATATGGTCAGCGGTTACAGAGTAAGTCTCGGCCCACAACAGGCCATGGCTGGTCCGTGGTCCGACAACTCAGCACTCCGACCGACCAACGGAGCAGAGGAGGGGTAGCCACGGCTCAACCGTAGATCTATACCTTTGTATTCGGGAGGCGGATAGGGGTCGGTCTCCACCGTCGACTCTCCTGAGAATAGTTTTCCGTGGTTTCCCATTCTCCTACAGTAAGGCGAATGCCGGGACAGTTCCTAGTCACATTTCCCTAGCTTGAGAGACGGCGTTACCGTCTAGGAGGCCCGCCTCAACCCCTTGGGGGAATGAAAACGTTTTAGTAGTAGTGGTAGTAGCAGTGCCAAAAGAGTTAGTCGTGTGGTTAGGGGCGCGCAGCTGTGAGCTTGCATTCGGGAGATGGTGAGTTCGAACCTTACTGTCGGCAGCCCTGACGATGGTTTTCCGTGGTATTCCATTTTCACACCAGGCAAATGATGGGGATGTACCTTAATTAAGGCCACGGCTGCTTCCTTCCTACTGCTAGCCCTTTCCTATTCAATCGTCGCCATAAGACCTATCCATGTCGGCATCGGTGCGACGAAAAGCCAATTGTAAAATAAAAGTAGTGGTATTATATGATGCCGGCCTCACGGTGTAGGGATAGCGTGCCGGAGGCCTCGAGTTCGGTTCCCAGCCAGGACAGGGATTTTTACCTGGATCTGAGGGCTGGTTTGAGGTCCACTCAGCGTACGTGATTACAATTGAGGAGCCATCTGACTGTGAGATGGAGGCCCCGGTGTAGGAAGTAGAACGGCCGAGAGGATTCGTTGTGCTGACCACACTGCACCTCATAATCTGCAGGCCTTCAGGCTGAGCAGCGGTCGCTTGGTAGGCCATGCCCTTCCGGGGCTGTTGCACCATGGGGTTTGGTTTGGCGGTTGATGATAAGGTAATAGAAGCATGGGAAACTGAGGCATACATGTACAGCCGTGGCCGGGCTGTTCTATTGTGGGTAGCTTGATTGGGAGCTAACCAGTATCTCGCACAACGCATTCAAAGATGGGATAAGATTGTCGCATGCTGTGATGGCTACGTTTAAATCAATATAACTAAACCAAACTAAACCGCCATGGTGCAAAAGCCCCGAAGGGCCATGGACTACCAAGCGACCGCTGCTCAGCCCGAAGGTCTGCAGATTACGAGGTGTCGTGTGGTTGCATGGCGAATCCTCTCGGCCGTTATTCTTGGCTTTCTAGACCGGAGCCGCTATCTCACCGTCAGATAGCTCCTCAAACCTTGAGCCAGCTCTCAAATTCATGTAGAAATCCCTGACCTGACCGAGAAACGCACCGAGGGCCCATATATAAGAGGTAGGCACGCTACCCCTACACTACGGGGCTGGCATAAATAAATATAACCCTAGATTCAAAAGAAAAGGGAAGACAATTTGATTTACATCGCAGCGACACAGCCTTAAGGGATAGAAAAGGTTGGAAAGGAAGGAAACCACGGGAAGACCATCTTCACAGCTGTCGAGGTTCGGATTCGAACTCACCATCTCCACAATTGAAGCTCACAGCTACGCGACCCTAACCGCGCGACCAACTCACTCAGTCATTTCATCTATCATTCATTCATTAATCATTGCCCCAGAAAAGTGCAACAGGCTTCGGCAGCCGGCACAATTCCTAGCCTCGCCACTAGATGGGGGTTTCATTCTTTCCATTCCTGACCCGGTCGAATGACTGGAAACAGGCTGTGGATTTCCATTTCATTCTTTGCTCATAAATCTGGACAGGGAACGGGTACATTAGTTAGTACAGAGATACAGTAATGCTGTATTAATTAACATATTTTTCCGACCTCACAATGTTTGGTTTTTTTTTTTTTTTTGCTAGGGTCTTTACGTCGCACCGACACAGATAGGTCTTATGGCGACGATGGGATAGGAAAGGCCTAGGAGTTGGAAGGAAGCGGCCGTGGCCTTAATTAAGGTACAGCCCCAGCATTTGCCTGGTGTGAAAATGGGAAACCACGGAAAACCATTTTCAGGGCTGCCGATAGTGGGATTCGAACCTACTATCTCCCGGATGCAAGCTCACAGCCGCGCGCCTCTACGCGCACGGCCAACTCGCCCGGTACAATGTTTGTTTGTTGGGTCATCAGTCCATAGACTGGTTTGATGCAGGTCGCCTTGCTACCCTATCGTGTGCTAACCTTTTCCTTTCTACGTAACTACAACACCCTACATCTGCTCTAATCTCCTTGTCGTATTCATACCTTGGTCTACCCCTACCGTTCTTACCGCCTACCCTTCCCTCAAATACTAACTTAACAAGATCTAGATGTCTTAAGCAGGCAGCAAGCATATCTCTTCTTCTTGTCAAAGTTAGCCAAATCGATCTCCTCTCACCAATTCGATTTAGTACCTCTTCATTTGAGATTCGATCTATGCATCTCACCTTCAGCATTCTTCTGTAACACCACATTTCAAAAGCTTCTATTCTCTTTCTTTCTGAGCTAGTTATCGTCCACCACGCTCCAGACGAAAGTTTTCCAAAACATCCTTCTAATTCCAACATCAGTGTCCGAAGGGAGTAGATTTATTTTCTTAAGAAAAACCTTCCTTACTTGTGCTAGTCTGCATTTTATGTCCTCCTTACTTCTGCTATCGTTAGTTGTTTTACTACCCAAATAACAATATTCATCTACTTCCGTTAAGACTTCATTTCCTAATCTAATATTGCCTGCATCATCCGACTTCGCTCGACTGCATTCCATTCCTTTTGTTTTGTACTTGTTTATTTTCATCTTGTACTTCTTACTCAAGACTGCGTCCATATCATTCAGGAATTTCTCTAGATCATCTGCAGTCTCAGATAAAATAACATCAGCAAATGTCAGGGTTTTGATTTCTTCTCCTTGGATTGTGATTCCCTTTCCAAATTCCTCTTTCAATTCCTTTACGGCCTGTTCTATATAAACATTGAAAAGGAGGGGGGACAAACTGCAGCCTTTCCTGACTCTTTTCTGGATTGCTGACAAGAGGTGCGTAAGTAAACGGGGCCAGTTGAAAAAGAGATTTGTGGAGACACGTATTTAATTACGTAGCAGAGGCTTGCAGACTGAATGCTGAAAGGCATAACAGTCTCTCATAAAGATGTATGTCAAAGTCAAAATCACCTCTGTACAGGCCATGAAGGCCCTTGGAGGAGTGGAAGGTAAAGGCTTCCACCATTGTTAACCTCGGCACGTGATGTGGTAGAGTGGTTAGCTCTACGCCCGGCCACCCTTGCCACCAGGAATTAACCTGGTACTCATTTTTGGTGTAGGCTGAGTGAACCTCAGGGCCATATACACCTCCGGAAGTGGAAATCTCGTTTCTTAAATTTTACAACTTCCTGACGGGGATTCGAACCCTCGTCCTTCCGGGCGAACCGAGCATGCCGAGCAGGCCAGGCAGCCCCTAAAGATGTACGATATTTAAAAAAATCTCACTCCAATTAAAATAGCGCAAATATGATATTCAACGCTCACTTCCTCCTGATGAAACTGACAATACGAAATTAGTGCTTCCTCTCCGTGTTATGAGGCTGTATTAGCAAACAATATCAAATGGAAACAAATACTTCCCCATGTATTAAATACACTAATAAATAAACAATGTGGTCCAATAAAGAAAACGCAATATAGGCAGAATAATAACAGCCTCTGTGGCCAAATTTAAAACATAATTGATGCGATTCCATTGGGCTTAATATTGTATGGTTTCATTTAATATTGGGCAGGCAGCGTAAATTGGTCTTCCGTAAGGAGAGACATTGAATGCAAATATGGCGTTGAAAATCTCATAGAAACTTTCCTATGAAAGGAAAAATTGAAGAGGGCATTATGGCACTGAGGATATTATTATTTTATTATTATTTGTGTCTTTATTAAGTGGCGATGTTAGGGCTCTTGGCCCTCTCTTACACTTAACCACATGCAATTTTTTTTATTTTTACTGTATCAATCTAAAATATAATTGTAATCAATTACTGTTATTGAGATATGTAAGTCAGATAATGAATTACCGAGCTCGATAGTTGCAGTCGCTTAAGTGCGGCCAGTATCCAGTATTCGAGAGATAGAGGGTTCGAACCCCATCGTCGGCAGCCCCGGAGATGGTTTTTCATGGTTTCCCATTTTCACACCAGGCAGATGCCGGGGCTGTACCATACTTAAGGCCACGACCGCTTCCTTCCCATTCCTAGCCCTTTCGTGTCCTATCGTCGCCATAAGACCTATCTGTGTCGGTGCGACGTAAAGCAACTTGCAAAAAAAAAAAAAAGATAAGATAAAATTACTATTAAAGAAAAATTATAGGCTAAATACAGAGTGAATAATAGCAAAAAAATATCAGCTTATAATCTAAAGAATATATCTACTACTAGCTTAAAGGAAAACTTATTCAAATATAAGGCTAAGATAAATTTACTGAATATTAGTATGTTGCAATCTGAGTACACAAAAATTTATGTTACTATGTAGTCTATTTCTAGGAATAGTCTATAGCCTTAAATGAGAGTAGTAAGGACGTAGTCCGCCTCTGTGGTGTAGTGGTTAGCGTGATTAGCTGCCACCCCCGGAGGTCCGGGTTCGATTCCCGGCTCTGCCATGAAATTTGGTACGAGGGCTGGAACGGGGTCCACTCAGCCTCGGGAGGTCAACTGAGTAGAGGTGGTTTCGATTCCCACCTCAGCCATTCTGGAAGTGGTTTTCCGTGGTTTCCCACTTCTCCTCCATGCAAATGCCGGGATGGTACCTCACTTAAGGCCACGGCCGCTTCCTTCCCTCTTCCTTGTCTATCCCTTCCAATCTCCCCATCCCTCCAGAAGGCCCCTGTTCAGCATAGCAGGTGAGCCCGCCTGGGAGAGGTACTGGTCATTCTCCCCAGTTGTATCCCCGACCCAAAGCCTGAAACTCCAGGACACTGCCCTTGAGGCGGTAGAGGTGGGATCCCTCGCCGAGTCCGAGGGAAAAGCCAACCCTGGAGGGTAAACAGATTAAGAAGAAGAAGAAGTAAGGGCGTAAATGGGATATCCTAAGAACTTACATCTAGTACGTAATTTTTGGTTTCATTCACACCTCATTCACTCTTACATTCGAGTCAATGAATGAATACACTTCTCTCCCAGTCATAGGTGACCAACTGAGTATTCGTTTACTGTAAACTAAATTATTACATGCAGTTACTTTTGACAGTTTTAAAAATTACCAAAGTTATTCCAGTTAGTGAAATCATACAATAAAAATTATCCCTGATGATGTTACAAACATTCCGGACCGAGCTCGATAGCTGCAGTCGCTTAAGTGCGGCCAGTATCCAGTATTCGGGTGATAGTAGGTTTGAACCCCACTATCGGCAGCTCTGAAAATGGTTTTCCGTGGTTTCCCATTTTCACACCAGGCAAATGCTGGGGCTGTACCTTAATTAAGGCCACGGCCGCTTCCTTCCCACTCCTAGCTCTTTCCTGTCCCATCGTCGCCATAAGACCTATCTGTGTCGGTGCGACGTTAAGCAAGTAGCAAAAAAAAAAAAAAAAAAAAAAACATTCAGGGGTGATGAAGGACGACAAATGGATCAATTCGAGATAAGGAGCCTGATCTTCTTATCTTTTGTTATATTTGATATATTTTATCATGAAAGTTTACATTTCTTAATTAGTTTGTAGACAGTACAATTTGTTCAGTGTAGCTGTATCTTGTGTTTTGTAAGAAAAGGGCAACTTAGAAAACTGGAGCTGAAGTAAAGGAAGATTCTGAGAAAAATCATGGGCCCTATTACAGTAAAGAAGAAGGCAAGTACAGAATCAGGCACAACAACGAACTGTACCAACAATTGAAGAGCATTACAACATCTATGAGGAAGAGGAGATTGAACTTCTATGGTCATGTCATGAGAATGGACAATCAGAGGCTTCACCTCCAGAATCTTCCACACCATCTCTAGAGGGAAAGCGACAGAAAAGACCTTCAAGAATTGGACATTGCTCGCAGTGAAATTTATGACAGGAATAGGTACAGAACGTTGATCAGAACATCAAACTCTCTCCAGTCACTAACAGAAAAAACAGTACGTCCGGGAGGAGGTGTGAAATGGACTCAGGAGCGAAAAGACATTCACAGTGCAAGAATGAAGGAGTACTGCTCAAAGAAGAAAGCTGCTAGAGATAAGAACCACGTGGTCCAAAGCAGGCCCAAGCGGAACCATAAATAAATAAATAAATAAATAAATAAATAAATAAATAAATAAATAAATAAATAAATAAATAAATAAATAAATACTCCGGAAACGATCGAGTCAAATGTTAAGCAAAATTCTACTATTTAAGTCCGTTTACCTGCACAAGTTTCACAAGCTGCTCTATTTACGACAAATGGTCCAAATTCCGTCCCCCTGCGTCATTCTGTCGTACCCGTTCGAGTATCCCCGGTGTCGTTTGAACTGCGTCGCAGGCAGCGAGAATTCTTATTAATAACGTCTGTCTGGAACGTTTCCGGACTACGGTCCCTGATCTCAAATTGATTCATTTGCTGTCCTCCATCGCCCCTGAATGTTTGTAACATCATCAAGGGTACATCCTGTATTACGTTAGCCTTCTGATGCATTTCCTAGATTTTAACCATGTTATAAAATCCCGGATACCTGCTCTTGTATATTCATGCCACATATGAAAGGACGGGAACAATGAGCAGAATCCCCCACCACCGAGCTCGATAGCTGCAGTCACTTAGGTGCGGCCAGTATCTAGTAATCGGGAGATAGTGGGTTCGAACCCCACTGTCGGCAGCCCTGAAGATGGTTTTCCGTGGTTTCACATTTTCACACCAGGAAGATTCTGGGGCTGTACCTTAATTAAGGCTACGGCCGCTTCCCTCCCATTCCTAGGCCTTTCCTATCCCATCGTCGCCATAAAACATATCTGTGTCGGTGCGACGTAAAACAATTAGAAAAATATCCCCCACCCCCCGGCAGTCACGGATAATACCTAATCGTTCGAGAGAACACCCGCCCATCGCAGTCATCGCCATCACATGCAGCTAGTATTGTTGATTTTAGAATATACCAAACATCTTTTACGTATGAATGAATGAATGAATGAATGAATGAATGAATGAATGAAGGCAACGAAAAGGCAGCCCCCTGCCAGTCACGGATAACCACAAACCACGGGAGAGAACATCCACCCATCGCAATGTCATTCGTTTTGATAGCATTGAAAAGTATCAAACTTATTCCAACAAACAAACTGTCGCAGACACATGATTAAGCTATAACTAGTGTACCCGAGCTATTCCTCAGCATTCCTTATACAGTCATGTTCATCAAAGCCACAACATCTTGAAAGACTAGATGTAGGAAGTTCATATTCACAAGAGATGTGCGTTAGTATGTTCTGAAGAAATAATTAGCAATTGAACCATCTCGGCTCTCAGGTTCAAGGTCCACATCGATATCTCGACGCACCACCACCACCACCGACTGGTAAAATGTGCCTGCGGCTCTCGTTGTCGCTTTAAACCGAAGGTAATGGATCAGTGTGACTTGAGCAGATGTGATGGATGCCTCGCAGACGTATGCGAGAACCGTACCGTCAAATGAGTGAGTTCGAAAGAGGGCGCATTATTGGCATGAGGGGACGTGATGCATACATCCTGGAAATTGCTGCTCGTGCGGGACGAAGTATGTCGGCAGTGCAACGGGTGTGTACAGAATGGTTTACAGAAAGCCGTAGAATAAAACGAAATGGGTCTGGTCGGACCACCCAGACCGCCCCCCACTGAGAAGATCGACATCTTATCCGAATGGCACTGCAGGACAGATCTGCGTCGTCCTCGGCTGTAGCGCAACAGTGGAACAGTGTAACACATCGTACACTATCAAGAGTGACAGTCTGTCGCCGTTTATTACGGTCTGGGTTACTGGCGCGTCATCCAGTTCCCCGCCGACCTTTGACTAATGTGCCTAAATATGCTAGACTGCAATGGTGTATGGAACGACGTCACTTGGGACAGAAATGGCAGCACGTAGTGTTTTCGGACGAATCCAGGTTCTGTTTGTTTGAAAATGATGGCCGCATTTTGGTTCGCCGCAGACAGGGGGAGAGGCATCACACTGACAACATTCGCACAAGACATACAGCGCCAACTCAAGACCTTATGGTGTGCGGTGTTATTGAGTACAACCACAAATCACAGTTGGTGTGTGTCCAGGGCACTGTGACCAGTTTGACCTACGCGAATGATATCCTGCGACCCGTAGCCATACCCTTTGTGCACGACACCTCAGACACCATATTTCAGCAGGACAATGCGCAACCATATGTTGCTGCACGAACACGTGCCTCCTTGTTGTCACAGGATGTCAGACTGTAGCCCTGGCCCGCCCGATCACCGGACTTGTCACCAATCGAAAACTTGTGGGATATGATGAAACAACGGGTATAGCGCTGTGACCTAATGCCAACCACCAAAGATGAACTGTGGAACTAAGTGAATGCAGCATGGATGGCTATACCCCAGAATGCCATCGCGCCTTATACGCGTCGATGCCATCAATGCCCGTGGAGGACCCAGTGCCTACTAGGTAACAGGGCACATGCTGAACGTAGGTGACTGAAATGCTAGTCGTTTCTGCAGAACATACTAATGAACATGTCCTGTGAATATGAACTTCCTATCTCTAGTCTTTCAAGGTGTTGAACATGAGTGTTGTATTGTTGGTATTAAAAATACCAAACATATTCCAACAAACAAATTGTTGCAAACATACGATAAAGCTAGGCCTATAACTAGTGTACCCGTGTTGCTTCGCAGCATTCTTTACGAATAGATCAGACAACTCGTCTTGATATGACTGTCGCACTCATATTGTATTGCCTGCCCTTTTCAATAGTTTTATTAACCTTTAAAAACAGTACAAAATAACTTATTAATTCATAATTTAGGTGATAATAATAATTTCGTGTGGCTATTTCTAGCCGAGTGCAGCCCTTGTAAGGCAGACCCTCCGATGAGGGTGGGCGGCACCTGCCATGTGTAGGTAACTGCGTGTTATTGTGGTGAGTGCGTTGCAGGGATGTTGGGGACAGCACAAACACCGAGCCTCGTGTCATTGGAATTAACCAATGAAGGTTAAATTCGCCGACCCTGCCGGGAATCGAACTCGGGACCCTCTGAACCGAAGGCCAGTACGCTGACCATTCAGCCAACGAGTCGGACATAATTTAGTTTATAACACTTCTTTCCATACAATATTCTCTGTGCTTCGACCATTTGTCCGTATCTGGATCTTAACATTTTCAAACAATCTTGCCCGAGATAGTGCAACCTGGTTCGGGTAAGTAGTTTACCCACTTTTTCAAGCGTTTCTCTCTGTGCTGTGGTTTATTAATGGCCGACTTGATACCTTCCCATCTATACGTACGTAGACTATTTTCTCTTACCAGCAGGTAAGGTATTAGGCACGTTCTGCCATCTGCTGAGTATATTCAGAAGCTGGAGAAGGTCAGAGAATCAAAGAGTATCTAGCCGAGAATAGTACTCTTCCATCATCAGAGGAAGTGTATACTCTCTGGCTTGAAAGGTAGTAATCAAACATGGCTGCATGCAGTGACATTAATAAGGATGAAAATCACATATATCAGAATATTAATGAATGTGTTAGTCGCTTAGCAACCTGCATAGTGCAGAATGTATTGCGGGTTAGGGTAATCCTTCGCCTGCAATTATTAGAGTGATCATTTCTGATTTGATATTATGATTACTCAAAGTTGGCTGAACGTATAGACCTATCAATTTATTCCCCGGCAGGTAATTCCGGAGAGAAGAAAACAGACATAAAGCAAATCAGCCCAGTAGAACTGACGAACGGATTTGCCAAAGCTGTTTTTAATAAATGTTTTTATTACGAGTATATAGATTTTCTGTTATTTTCTCTGTTAAACTATAATTTACTGCTATATTACATATTTTGCTAGCTATTACTCGCGATTTCGCTCGCCTGCATTTCGTAATTTTATAGAAGTTATCGTTCCTCCGTCCTGCATTAAGACATTACCTGAAAATACCTAAATTATAAAAAATTCACCGAGAAACTGAGTTTCTTTTTCACCAGAAACTCTTTGTAAACCAAGTTTTTGGTATTGCATTTTGAGAGGCTAAGATGACCAGGCTAGTGACAGAGCTAACTCTGGAACATGCTAGACAGAACTGTACGAAAAAAAAAGTATGTATTTCTTTATATTTTAAAGGGGATTCCAAAAACCTATTTCCACGTCTGTAACATCTTCAGTTTTTGAGATATATGTATTAGTATCCTCATAGAAAGAATTTGACTATTTTTCACATAGGCCCTCCCCCCGGGCCACCTTCAATGGATGTTCCGAAAACAAAATAAAATATTTGCTTCTTTATTTTTAAAGAATATTCCAAATACCAATTTGTACGTCTGTGACATGTTAAGTTTTTGAGATATATTAATTTTAAAAATTCACCCCAATTTCACTTCTTTTAAACCCCCTTAAGTAGATTTTCCGAGATCAAAACATGCGTGTTTCTTTTTTAAAAAAGTAGTAATAACAAATTTTACGTTTGTAACATGTTAAGTTCTTGAGTTATACTCATTTGAAATATTCATCCCCCTTTTCACCCCTTTAGCAACGGAATATCCGAAAATCCTCCCTTACTGACCAGTTACTCTGTAATACAGGGCCTCTCAGGGTGCATGCGCATGGTGCATGCACTGTGCACGGTGCAAAAGACGACTTGGCTTCGTTGATCAGAGTGCAGACCCCCCACTCCTCAATTTGGAGCAATAGCGCTTACTCTGTCTTTTCTCACGCCTCTCTCGCTCGTTCCGCCTGTCTCCCTCTGCCCCACTTGCGCCGTAGCGCTCCAAATCCGGGCTGAGTTGAGCCGAGTATAGCCGAGTTGAGCCGAGTATAGCCGAGTAGAGCCGAGCTTAGCCGAGTAGCCCAGAGACGAAGCGTTGATCCGAGCCATGCCGAGCGGCACCGTTGCACAGTGCTCTGCACGCGTGAGATTTTAGGCGTTTGAGAGGCCCTGCTGTAATATAAAGGTACCCCAAAATTTCATTTCTTTATGTCCAGTAGTTTTGGATCGGCGATGATGAATCAGTTAGTCAGTCAGTTAGTCAATCAGTCAGGACATATTATTATATATCTTCGGAATTTCGACAACCTTAGCAGAAGGTGCCGATGCTTATCATATTAATTTTTTGAAAGAACATTTATGCAAAATATATATTTCAACTAGCTGATGTACCCTTGCTTCGCTACGGGATTCTCAGAAAGACTGACTTTGTGGTTTTCCTAACTGAAATCAACATAGGTCATTACAAAAACGTAAGTATGAATGTAGCGATTAAAAGCAATGCTATCATATAAAATACTCGATCAAATGGAAAGCCGCACGTTTTATCACTTTTAACGAACAGTGCTGCGGTTAGATTGCGGTGCCAATCTAATAGTCCGAAGTTCCAGAGCTGGGATGACCAGGCCGAAGATTGCCATGAACACTCATGCACTCTGTTCATTCCAATCAGTGCCTCAGAGTAGGGATTGAATAGCCCGAATGCTATGATGATCCAGTGTGTTACATACCAGTAAGGTAAGGGTTGTTCTGCCCAAAGGCAGGTCCGAACCTCCGCAGAGTTGTTCCTGAGCCGGAGTTTACGTGCGGGAGGGTGGCCAGTTCCTTTCCGCTCCTCCATTCCCTTACCCCCACCAACAGCGCGTGGCAACCCATCCAACTCCTGACCACGCCCAATGTTGCTTAACTTCGGAGATCTCACGCGATCCGGTGTTTCAACACGGCTACGGCCGTTGGCTTACGTACCAGTAGTATCAGAAAATTTATAAAACAGGGGAATGGCATGCTAAAGAAGAAAGTTATCTAACTCCCCAGCTACTTCCCATCAATATTCAGGCAGGCTGTTACACTCTGTACGACTGGGCGAGTTGACCGTGTGGTTAGCGGTGCGCAGCTGTGAGCTTGCATCCGAGAGATAATGGATTAACCCCATTGTCGGCAGCGCTGAAGATGGTATTCCGTGGTTTCCCACTTTCACACCAGTCAAATGCTAGGCCTGTACCTTAATTAAGGCCTAAGGCACTCCTAGCCCTTTCCTATCCCATCGTCGCCATAAAACCTATCTATGTCGGTGCGACGCAAATCAAATTAAAATACTCTGTACGCAGCAGTAATCCTATCTACCGAAGATGAGGGGCAACAGAAAACACAATGCACATCACGACAAACAATGGTCAATGTAATGTTATTGTTGATCAATGTTATGAGCTTTCTATATTGTAGGCCTACACATTTAGTTTTCTTTCGACTCTGTGATTTGCAAAATATTTTATACCGTAAACTGTAGTTTCTTATTCTCCGACTTTATGTACCGATTTTCATTAAATACTGTTTAGCCATTTTCTCGTTACTCGGCGCTGATATGGACTTAGTAACAAAAATCCAAATTCATGAATATCTTTGTGATCATAGCCAGTACGGTAACAATGTATAAGACATGAATAATAGGAAATTTAATACTATATAACCTTAGTTATGTAGCATTCATCGATTATACTTCTAATAAGAAATATTTGAGAATTACATTTTAGGCCTTCCCCTAAACTACCATTTCACTCAGCGTGAATAAAATAATTTACAGCCTAGACTATAGCAACTTATTTGCTGACTTTGCATACCGATTTTCATCAAGATAGGACTACTAATAACAACAATATTTGAGAATTAAATTGTAGACCTTCCCCTAAACTACCATTTTTCTCAGCGGGAATACAATTATTGATAGCCTAGATTGTAGCAACTTATTCCCCAACTTTGCATACCCATTTTCTTTAAAATACGACCACTAAGAACATAAATAGTTGAGAATTGAATTTTAGGCCTTCCCCTAAACTACCATTTCACTCGGCGTGAGTAAAATGATTTATAGCCTAGATTGTAGCGGCTCATCCCCCGACTTCACATACCGATTTTCATTAAACCACTAATAACATAAATAGTTGAGAATTCAATTTTAGGCCTTCCCATAAACTACCATTTCACTCGGCGTGAGTAAAATGATTTATAGCCTAGATTGTAGAGGCTTATCCCTCTACTTCACATACCGATTTTCATTAAACCACTAATAACATAAATAGTTGAGAATTCAATTTTAGGCCTTCCCCTAAACTACCATTTCACTCGGCGTGAGTAAAATGATTTATAGCGTAGATTGTAGAGGCTCATCCCCCGACTTCACATACCGATTTTCATTAAACCACTAATAACATAAATAGTTGAGAATTCAATTTTAGGCCTTCCCATAAACTACCATTTCACTCGGCGTGAGTAAAATGATTTATAGCCTAGATTGTAGGGGCTCATCCTCCGACTTCACATACCGATTTTCATTAAATTATCTTCAACCGTTTTCTCGTGATGCGTGTACATACAGACAGACAGACAGACAGACAGACAGACAGACAGACAGACAGACAGACAGACAGACAGACAGACAGACAGACAGACAGACAGACAGACAGACAGACAGACAGACAGACAGACAGACAGACAGAAATTACGGAAAAGTAAAAAGTGCATTTTCTTGTTACTATGGACATGACCGATACAGAAATACCATTATTTTCAAATTCTGAGCAATGTACAGACAAAACTCTTACTTTATATATATAGATTTACAATATCATATTATTCATATGTTTATATGAATACTTCTCGAAGTATTGGAAAATGGCTGTGTTAAAACGAAATTTTGAACTCTAATAAAGGAATTGTGAAAATATTTCGTTCCCCTATTTTCAGTACATATTGACAAAAAGTACCTTGAATTTGAAAACTTCAGTTTTTGGGGAATTTACTTCTAAAGTATCTCGATGCAGAGTGAGCCTTAAATCGCTTGACTCTTACAGTAGAATGTTATACACTGCGTGGCCAAAAGTCATGGGAAGACACTGAATGTGATGTTCAAAACGAGTTGCTCCTCTGCGAGCCTCCAAACCGACAGCAGTACGGGGAGGACTCCACAAGGTGTTGGAATCGTTCTGGAGGGATCCGGACCCACGCATCTTGCACTGCTACTCAGAGTTGGTCTTGTGTAGTTGGTGTGGGGTTCACGCAGCATGCACCAGCATTCACAGCATCCCATAAATGCTCGATTGGGTTAGATCGGGGAATCTGGACGGCCAATCAATGGTCGTAATTTCACTGGAGGGCTCCTCTAACCACCTGAGTACCCCCACAGAGCGGTGACATGTTGAAACATGGCATCTCCTTTAAGGCACTCTAGGGTCAGAAAGGGATGTTGATGGTCTGAAAGAACGTCTACATAACGTGCACCTGTCAGCGCTCCCTGCAGCGGACAATGGGACCTAACTGCGACCATGAGAACGCCGCCCAGACCAGACCTGAGCCATCTCCCGCATGGACACAACCTTGTTGACGCGCAGGATCCTTAGCTTCATGGGGCATACGCCAAACTCTCACGCGCCCATCAGCTCGATACAACTGAAACCGTGATTCATCAGATCATACCACCTGCCACCACTGTTCCAATGTCCATTTGCCGATGTTGAGATGTCAGCAAAGAGACCCGAGTTGGTCGTCGGCTGGTATAGCCCATGCGGTACAGTTGCCTCCTTACAGTTTTGGTAGAAATGGGTTCCTGACTCCCAACATTCAACTGAGCAGTGATCTGACTCACAGTAGCCCGTCGAGCTCCCAGTTTGGTTATGAGAAGGTGACGTGATGGCCGTTGGTTAAACACTTGTCGCCTTCCCGTGTGGCGGTTTACGCGGGTGGTAACATTCCCTCTGCGATAGTAAAAATGCACCCTCGACACTGTTGACCTCGGAAACTCGCAATGCTATGACCGGTGCGCCGTACGCCGATGATCATCTCACGTTCAAAGTTGGTAACTCGCGACGTGTTGCCATCTTCACGGCACTGGTGTCTGTGACAGACTGCTCAGCTACGCCGCAGCTAGCCCCTACGTTCAGGGGTCACACTGCACATTTTCTAATGGTACATCGCTTCCCGTGACTTTTACCCACTCAGTATATGTAACTGGTGCTTTTCTTTCTGCCGGTACGCAACAAAACCTTCCTTGATGAAGTTTTTAATAAAATAATAACTATTTGTTAAGATTTATCGACAGGGAAATTTATTTCAGCAGATGGTACTTTTCCACGAATTGAATTTTTGTTTTGACAGGCCACCGTAGTTCAGTTGGATAGAGCAACTGACGCGAAATCGGCAAGTTTCAGACTCTGGGTAGGAGAATACAACTGGGGAGGATGACTAGTACCTCGCCCAGGCGGCGTCACCTGCTATGCTGGACAGGGGCCTTGGTGGGGATGGGAAGATTGGAAAGGAAAGGCAAGGAAGACGGAAGGAAGCGGCCGTGGCCTTAAGTTAGGTACCATCCCGGCATTCGCCTGGAGGTGAAGTGGGAAACCACGGAAAACCATTTCCAGGATGGCTGAGGTGGGAATCGAACCCACCTCTACTCGGTTGACCTCCCGAGGCTGAGTGGACCCCGTTCCAGCCCTCGTACCACTTTTCAAATTTCGTGGCAGAGCCGGGAATCGAACCCGGACCTCCGGGGGTGGCAGCTAATCATGCTAACCGCTACACCACAGAGGCGGACTGAAACTAACATATGAAGTGAAATTCGCTACAAAGAGGAACTCGAACCTGGAAATATTACTGTGTCTATTCCCTACAATAATGCGTGAAGTCGGAATTAAACATGTCCCAATATTTTAATCTATTCCTCAATACATTCTCAACATGTGAAGTGAAGTTCGCTAAATAAAAATAAACTCAATTCTCGTGTGATATTAGGGGCTGCCTGGCCGAGGCGGTAAAGGCGCGCTCGGTTCGCCCGGAAGGACGTGGGTTCGAATCCCCGTCAGGAAGTCGTAAAATTTAAGAAACGAGATTTCCACTTCCGAAGGTGCATATGGCCTTGAGGTTCACTCAGCCTACACCAACATTGAGTACCAGGTTAATTTCTGGGGGCAAAAGGCGGCCGGGCGTAGAGCTAACCACTCTACCCCATCACGTGCCGAGGTTAACAATGGTGGAAGCTTTTACCTTCCACTCCTCCAAGGGCCTTCATGGCCTGTACGGAGGTGACTTTGCTTTGCTCGTTTGATATTGCGTAATATAACTGAAAACAATAATCACTACCATCACGATATTCATGACACAACTCGAGTCTGAGGCTCCAACTGACCTTCCATGTTAACACTCCAAACAGGTATAACCGTGAACTGTCTAGTGAAGTACCTTCTCATCGATCTACGCAAGCTAAACTCTCATTCTAATAACTTTCATTTTTCACACCCGCAATGTTCCCAGTCAGCGATATTTTCGTCTCGTAAAGATACAGAATAGAATTTAATTTACAATAATCAAATATTATCTTGACCGTGTCGTCTTCTTCTTCTCCTCAACTGTTAGGTTGGTGGGTGACATGCATGTCTTCCAAGCGTCTTCTTTCTTTAGCCAATAGCTTCAAGTGGCAATAGGTATATTTGCCTTTAATGCCGTCTATAAATTAAGTTCTTGGTCTTCCTTTACTCCTCCTTCCTTCCATCTTTCCTTCAATAAGGGCGGTGCACCAATCAGAATGCCGAATCAAATGGCCAACAAAGCTATTCTTTCTTTTGTTCTAGGATTCAACCAAGGTTCGTTTCTCACTTACTCTTTTGAGAATGTTATCGTATGTTACTTTATCAGTCCAAGGTATCTTTAGTATTCTTCTCCAACACCACATCTCAAATGTCCTGAGTTTAGAAACATATGCTTTTCGCAGGGTCCATGTTTCAGACCCATAGCTTACAATGTATGTTCAGTCCGTCAGCGATGCCGCTGGTGGGATCCTCAACAGCTCTGCCATCAGCTGTCATAGATGGCCTAGGCATCACTGAAGAGGTGTACTAGGGAAATGAGGAGTGAGGTAGTTCCCCGTTGCTTTCCTCACCGAGCCAGAGTTGTTATTACATATCAGTCTACCAAGCCCACTGAAATGCATACACCAACTGACCCTATGAGCAACATTTTCACACCATTCATAGCAGGGACTGGCTGCATAAGGATTGGCATTACTAGTATCGCTCATACCTCAGTCACTTTCATATTTTAAAAGCCAAGGATAAGACAGAGACAGATCAATGAAAGTAACAAAATTGCTCTAGCCCATACTAGGAGACATAGTGTACTGTAAACACTAGGTCCTGCTAGTAAAGGCATATAGCTTACAATACTCCATGTAAAACTTTTCACAAAGTGCTTCTGTAACTTCGTTTCTCATTTAAAAGAGTAACATTCTCGTTTGTTACTTGATCAGTCCAAGGTATCTTTAGTATTCTTCTCCAACACCACATCTCAAATGTTCGAGCATTTACATCCCTCGTAAATTTTCCATTAGACGTGATCAGGCTCCCCAGATATTTAAATTCCTTTACTTGGACTAATTTCTCTCCATCCATTAGCACTTTACAGTTTGGTCACCTTCCCTAGTGGATACCACTACCTTGGTTTTCTTTTTGTTTATTCTCATACCGCACCTGTCTTGTAGTAATTCGTTTATGTGATTCAGTGCCTTATCCATTCCTCTCTCATTCTCAGCTATCAGGGATATATCATCTGCAAAACGTATGGTACTGAACAGTTTACCATGACTGTTCATAGCTAAAAATTCTTTAATGGCTTCTTCGATGTAGATGTTAAATAAAAGTGGCGATAGTCCACATTCCTGTCTTACTCCCTTCCCAATTCTTGTTTCCACTCTTTCCTGTCTGGTTCTTGTAAATTTGATAGATTATTCTTCTGTCCCTGTAGTCTATTTTCAGCTTTCATAGGATTTCAAACACTACATTCCAATTTACATTATCAAAGGATTACGGTACTATAAATCAATGCAAGCAATTATCACAGGTCTATAAATTTCCAGGAATTTTTCAATAATTACTCTGAGACTTAGAATGACTTCTCGTGTGCCTCTCCCCTTCCTAAATCCAAATCGTTCTTCTGAAATATTATCTTCTAATTTTCTCTTGATCCGATGATAGATAATACGTGTTATGATTTTGGAGGCATGGGAGAGGAGGCTCAACTTCCTGTGATCCTCACACCTCTGTCCTCTGTACCTTTTTGGTACGGGAATAAGAATAGTTTGCTCAAAATCTGTTGGCATTTATCCTGATATATATATAAATTTTTATCTTGTATAGGTTGTCCTTGAATTTATCTCTTAGGACCTGTAAAAGTTCAGCAGGTATCCCATCAGGCCCTGAAGCCTTTCTATGTCTTAACTCTTTGAGGGCTTTGTTGAATTCTTCTCTTATAATTGGTGGTCCTAACTTTTCAGCATCCACTTTGTCCTCACTTTCAAGGACATCTGCATCGAGAGTTCCTTCATAGAGTTCTTCTGTGTACTCCCTCCATCTTAACACTACTTCGTCTTCTTCAGTTAGGGCTTCACCATTCTTGTTCCGTATGATGTTCATCATGTTCTTTCTTGTTCCAAACTGTTTCCGTATCTCGGCGTATGCTTTCTCACTGTTACATTTCGCCATATGTTATTCTATGTCTTTGCACTTCTTTCCATGCCATTCTTCCCTTACTTTCTTTGCTTCTCTATTAATCTTGTTTCTAAGGCTTGCATATTCTTCATGGTTTTCTCTTGCTTTGCATTTCCTGCTTTCGTCCATTAAATCCAGTATCTCTCCGGTGATTCAAGGTTAAATACCACCTTTTCCTGTGTACCGAAACATGCCTCAGCTGTTTCAGTTATTTCAATTTTTATTTTGTACCATCTTTCCTGTATATTTCCAGACATCATCTTAATTTCAGTTCTTTCGTCAGTTTTTTCTTTGAACTCATTTAAAGCTTGCATGTCACTTTTTACCTAGCCAATGTTCTATCTCTGATAGGGTTTTAAAAATAAAATTTCTTCTTAATAGGTCCGGCTCCATGGCTAAATGGTTAGCGTGCTGGCCTTTGGTCACAGGGGTCCCGCGTTCGATTCGCGGTAGGGTCGTGAATTTTAACCTTAATTGGTTAATTTCTCTGGCACGGGGAGTGGGTGTGTGTGTCGTCTTCAGCATCATTTCATCCTCATCGCGACGCGCAGGTCGCCTACGGGTTTCAAATCAAAGGACCTGCACCTGGCGAGCCGAACATGTCCTCGGACACTCCCGGCACTAAAGGCAATATGCCATTTTATTTTTTCTTCTTAATAGTAGTTGACTCTTCATCAACACCAGATTGTGGTCTGAATCTACACCTGCACCCGGATAGCTCTTACATGATTTGGCTTGGTTACGATAATGGTCTTTTATCAATATGTAATCTATCTGATATCTGTCACCATTAACTGGCATTGTTCGCGTGTATCTTCTTCTTTTTGGTTGTTCAAAGCAGGTATTGGCAATAATCAACATATGACTTCTGCAAAACTCAATAAGCCTGTTCCCTCTCGCATTCATATTCCCAAGTCCCTGCTTTTACACACAGTTGTCTACTGTACCTTCTCATACAACAGCATTCCAGTCTCCTATGATGACTAGGTTTCGTCTTCTTTAACTTTCATCAATACTTCCTCCAGTTGTTCATATACAGTATATCTTCCGCTTCATCATCAGCATGACATGAAGTAGCCATGTATGTCTGGATTAATACTGTATCCTTAGGTTCTGTTTTGAGTGTGATCATGAGAGCCCGGAATTTTATGCGTTAATAGGTTAGAATGCAAACTTACTGAAGCGAAAAGCAAGTATAGTCTACCTTTACGACGATTATGCTACGGGGTTTGCATAATCATTAAGGGTACGGCCCATCAGAACCTCTATAATTTATGTTACTCTTTCTACATTATGGAAGAGCGGGTGGCCGAAATTTCCTACTAATCAAATTAGTTTGCAATCTAACGTGTTACTGCAAGAAAATCCGGGCTTCAGTGATCATGATAATTTTTTCGCTAAATTCCCAAATGCTTCGGACTTGATTCACTAGTTTTCATTTTAAGATAAAGGCAACTCCACACTTTCCTTTTTCATTTCCCGAATAAATAATTCTATAGTCACCACTCCAGAATTCTCCATTATTTGTCCATGTCACTTCGCTTAGTCCTAAGACGTCAATCTCAACTCTACCCGTCTCCTTTTTTGACATTTGCCAATTTTCCAGTCCTTTTGAGTGATCGAACATTCCATGTTCCCACTTAACATATTTGATCATTTATTGGAATCTTCTTACATTGTCCCCTCCGGAGATCCGAGTTGGGAATATTTGACTTCGGAATACAAATTTAACTTGGGAAGACTTCATCATGCATGTTTATTCTTAGGATGTCTTGGGGAAATTCTATGCGGTGGTTATATCTTGCCTTCTGCATCCTATGTCGTTGGCCATCTAGTGGCTCTCCCGCCTTTAGGGGTAGTTTCCCATCCCAAGGACAAGAGGGTGCTCTGAACCTCCGCCAGCTCATCCGACCTCCAAGAAGGCCGTTCGTACTTGGTAGAGGGAGACCACTTATACCGGTGGTCACTCGGTTCGTGGGTTCCAACCAGGGGGTTGCTTTCCCAGGCTCTTCCGCTCTCTGTGCCGTTGGAAAAAATATTCCTCCTCTTCCACCATTGAGATCGTTGACCATTTTCGCCTAGTAACCCTAGGTGGGGGCCCTATAACAGGGAGCTACCATCCGGAGCCAGTTAGACCCTGATTTTTTACGAGGTTGATACCCCTCCTGCTCCTCCTTCTCTATCGCTCGTAAGATGCAATGACCGTGTGTCAGAATGTATTTTGTTCGTGAAGTCGCTATCACAAAATGCACTTCACTGGTATCAAATAGAACCGTCGCTTAGACTTAATTGCAGTTACCTACGGTGTTAGATAAAATAGTAATCATGGGAGAACATCAACTTGTACTTAAAATAGGCGTTACAACGCGCTCACTTGAATTTGACAACCTTTACATCCGTCAATCGTTCTAGATTGCTACAGGACATCATTCATCTCAAACAGCCTGTTTCAGAAATATTACAAAAAATTCCTCTCCATTGAAATACAGGGCCTCTTATCCTCGGCATCCTGCTTATTCTACATCACTCATAAAATACAGGCTTACTCTGCCTTTAACATCTTCCTAACTATTCTCAGAATATTTCATTTCCATTACAATCCATTTCTTCTTGTTCGAAACTTTTTAAATACAAGCGATCCCATGACCAAACAACTTTATAATGAGCTCACAATTAACTTCTCGAAATTTTTTCCGGAGCAAAATAACATACCGTGATTTTCTGTATCACAAATACGCGGTGTCACAAAATTTAAGTTCCCCCAAACTGTCAACTTTATCACACTTCACTGCATTTCGATAAAAATCGCAAATCTTGTCTGACATTACTGCTGAACGCATAATGGCCTAATGGCCATCATCTCAAATTTTATCCTGACGTGATTATTATTATTATAACGATTATTTTATCGTTATCATTATTGTAACTTTTACCGCCCCGAACATTATATCATTGATTTTCATTGCAATATTTAACTTCACTTTCAATTTATTTTAAAGAAATTTAAACACATTTGAAAGTCTCGCGCGCTGCCATAAATAATAGGCAATTCGCCTCCACACTAGAATAACGACAACACACATCGCCGTCGTCGCGACACTTAAATTTACAGGTGCCACATATACAACACTATGTTATGATTTAATTAATTTAAAGGGACAAGCATTTACATTACTAACTACAAAACATGATATTTAAATTAGAATTTCGTCGTTGGCATGGCGTTGTATGTATGTTGGGTAATCAGCCCGAAGGCTGGTTTGATCCTCTGCAGCTTCGCCAACAGCTGTCATAAACAGCCTAGGCGTCACTGAAGAGGCGTACTAGGAAAACGAGGAGTGAGGTGGTTTCCCGTTGCTTTCCTCACCGAGCCAGCAGTTGCTCTTACATATCAGTCTGCCAAGCCCACTGAAATGTATGCACCAACTGACCCTATGAGCGATATTTTCACACCATTCATAACAGGGACTGGCTGCATAAGGAATGGTATTACTAGCATCACTCATACCTCAGTCACTTTCATATCGTCAAAGCCAAGGATGAGACTGTGACAGGTCAATGAAAGTAACAAATTTGATATAGCCCATACCAGAAGACATAGTGCACTGTAAACACTACATTTCGCCAGCAAAGGCATGGCGTTATCTTGGCTTTATTTTATTCCGGCCACCTCGGACTTAGCCTCTCATACTTGCAGGACACATTCTTCGCTTAAACAATACCTTATAAGTACACAGATTCTGCACTTGGCTTGAAACAACACGCATTAACTTTTTTTAAATCTAAGACTTGACAATAAATTTTAATATGTACTCTTATACAACAGTTAAACCTTTCCGCCTCGTCTCCAGAACTCAACTAATACAGTTTGCGGAGACTTCCCAACTGCTTCCTATCCAGATGTTTCACAGGTGTGACTGACCGTGAGACACAAGCTTATCTCCGCCAGACTACAGTCCTCCCTTACCGATTACCAAAAATAACATCGTCCGCAGTAATTCACAAGAGCTATATATGAATCTGCTGTCTTCCTATGAGAAGTTCAGGAATCCTACAATTGTTTAACTTATGATTTTCTTCCAGACTGGGATGGATATCGTGGATACAATGTTATCAATGTCTAATTTATCTCCGTTCACCATTTACCACTTGGTAATATATTCCTCCCTCAAGCCAACTGGCTTTAGAGATTCTACAAGTCTATTTAGACCACTTTAAGCCGCCTTCTTAATGTCGCCGGACGCAGATCCACACTCTCGGACAATGGAATGATGACTGACTCGCTAGGTTGAGGAGGGAGTATTAATGCATGTAGAAGGGACGCTCTGCTTGGCGTTATCTACTGTGGTGCAATCATTCCATTGATGGCCACTGGACCGATTTCTTCGAGACTTACTCCAGAGATTCCACCTATTTTTCCAGTCATGATGGTGTTGTTTGCTGATTTTTCCTGTTTCCTTAACCAGAAAAACCAAAAACCCCATGGCACTACAGCCCTTGAAGGGCCTTGGCCTACCAAGCGACCGCTGCTCAGCCCGACGGCCTGCAGATTACGAGGTGTCGTGTCGTCAGCACGACGAATCCTCTCGGCCGTTATTCTTGGCTTTCTAGACCGGGACCGCTATCTTACCGTCAGATAGCTCCTGAATTCTAATCACGTAGTTTGAGTGGACCTCGAACCAGCCCTCAGTTCCAGGTAAAAATCCCTGGTCTGGCAGGGAATCGAACCCGGGGCCTCCAGATAAGAGGCAGGAACGCTACCCGTACACCACGGGGTGTGTTTAATTTCGTGCAGGAGGGTTCCCGCACATTTTGACAGTATGTCCTTGACACGTGTACCCCACTCTGCCAGTATAGATGCAAACTTCTCTCCAGGGCTAATTGAATACATTTCGACCTGTGGACTTTAGCTCCATCAGATATTTCCCAAAATTCATAATTACTTATTTTTTTAATTAATGACAGTGCCGAAATTTCTCGCAATGAGGGTTATTATCCAGAATTTCATTATTAATTACCCGAGGTCTTCCGAAATTTTCCGACCTCGGTCGAATTGGTGGGCCGTTTCCCGCTGTGAGTTGTCACGCCACAGAACGCGAGATGAGCTTGCAATAAAAAAATGGATGAACTTCATCTTGTAGTTGAAATTTTTTACCAAAGTAGAATTATGAGTTCAGTATAGAGAGATTGAAATGCTATTTTGTGAAGTGATTTATGACCCAGCTGCAGTATTGGATGAGTTGTGAAAATTTTCTTTCCCATCTTCTAAAAGCTTTGTTTTTTGGTCTTCTTCTCTGACCTGCAGTTGCACTGTATTTCATATAGGTTTCTTTTCAGTCTACTCCTCTTAACCTGTCCTTGTCAATATTCATTTTAATAGTGTTCATGCAGTGTTCACGACAGGTGACATGCTTGACACCTCACACCGTTCCCTTGGTTCAAAGGTGCCATTTCATTAAAATGCTTAAGTGTTTTGTATTCATAAATACTCTTTAAGGATCGCTGACTAAATTAAATTTCTCCGCAGGCATGTTTAAAATTGGTAATAACTCCACTTGTAGCGTGAGTAGGACAATAAATCAAAGTGTGCCCTCAAGTGGAATGACGGAATTAATTTTTGGCAGAAGAGGAGATTAGATAATAGATTATAGTTTTGTTTGGAGTACCTCTGGCTCCCCTTTAGAGGAAATAAGTGTTTAAGACTTTGACCGGAGGGAGGTATCGAATAAAGATAGAAAAGGATTAGGAAGGTCGAGAAAATGCCATAATTATTTAGCTGGGTGCCATTGATCATTACCTGTCTTTCAAGACGAGGGAGACCCTAGTGCTATTACTTTGTTTAACGTAGCACCTACACAGACAGGTCTTATGGCGACGATGGGATAATAATAATAATTTAATAATATTTTTTGTGACTATTTCTAGCCGAGTGCAGCCCTTATAAGGCAGATCCTCCAATGAGTGTGGGCGGCATCTGCCATGTGCAGGTAACTGGGTGTTATTGTTGTGGAGGGTAGTGTTATGTGTGGTGTGTGAATCGCAGCACAAACACCCAGTCCCCGAGAAAAGAGAATTAACCATTTTAAGGTTAAAATCTACGACCCGCGGGGAGTCGTACCCGAGACCCTCTGGACCAAAGGCCAGCACTCTAACTATTTAGCCATGGTGCCGGAAAAATGCGATAATAATAATAATAATAATAATAATAATAATAATAATAATGGTGTGTGGCCTGCGAAGAGGCCAGATGCAGGTCCTTAGAGTTGACGCCTGATAGACGACCTGCTAGTCTGTGAAAAGTCTTTGATGAATTCTACCATCGGGATTAACGAATTAAGGTTAAAACCCCAACCCGGTTGAGAATCGAACCCGGGCACTCCTAGACTAAAGGTCAGCACGCTAACCATTTAGCCATGCAGCCGACCTTGCGTCCTCATCCCGAGGTGGCGCAGCTCACTTCATGCACTCCCCCAATGGAGGAGCCCTCCTGATGTTCTTAACTTTCTGGCAGGAATTAGCCGTCTTCGCAATTAAGGTCAGTGGTCAGTGACATAGTCTTTCCCATTGCCAGCTACGGATGCGAACCATGGACGCTAAAGACGGTGACAGGAGAAGGATCGATGCTTTCATGTGGGTGACGTATGTTGAGAATAACACAGACAGCCAGAATCAGTAATGAGAGCGTCTTAAACCACCTGAAGGCAAAATTCTCCCATGAAGGCATGGTAGAGAGTCTAAAGGTATCCAACTTTGACGTTGATGGTGCTTGTTGTTTAAAGGGGCCTAACATCTAGGTCATCTGTCCATAATGGTACGAAATGTAATGACACTTAGAAAGTCCAAAATCATCCACTGACCAGAATTCAAAACGTGACGATGAAGCCATGCAGCCGACCTCGCGTCCTCATCCCGAGGTGGCGCAGCTCAGTTCATGCACTCCCCCAATGGAGGAACCCTCCTGATGTTCTTAATAATGAATATGAATTTAAAACAATCAGTGGATTCGAACCGCAATGCCCCGCCTTCCTAGAAACTATCTTAAAACAATAGTAGTACTGACCAAGGGACTGCTTCCAAAACACAATCCTGAATCGATGATGCTTGTAGTCTAAAGAGGTCCGCAGTCCCTCATAATGGCACTTATCGCTAGTAAAATAGAACCATGGTAATTGTGGTGTTGCGGTACTAATCAAAAATAGCGTAGACTCACTGTGTTCCACCCATTCTGGTACTACTCACAAATATTATACGTCGTAGGAATTACGCAGATCTATGGTGCTTCTCACAGGATGTACTAATCACGGGCGCTGATATTCCCGTGGTGTTCCTCACATAGTGGGTACTAATCACAGGCAACGCAGACCCACGGTGTCGCTCATATAGTGGTACTAATCACAGGCAACGTAACCCCGCGGTGTTCCGCGTATAGTAGTACTAATCACAGGCAACGTAAGCCCGTGGTGTTCCGCGTATAGTAGTACTAATCACAGGCAACGTAACCCCGCGGTGTTCCGCGTATAGTAATACTAATCACAGGCAACGTAAGTCCGTGGTGTTCCGCGTATAGTAGTACTAATCACAGGCAACGTAACCCCGCGGTGTTCCGCATATAGTAGTACTAATCACAGGCAACGCAGACCCACGGTGTCGCTCATATAGTGGTACTAATCACAGGCAACGTAAGCCCGTGGTGTTCCGCGTATGGTTGCACTAATCACAGGCAACGTAAGTCCGTGGTGTTCCGCGTATAGTAGTACTAATCACAGGCAACGTAAGTCCGTGGTGTTCCGCGTATAGTAGTACTAATCACAGGCAACGGCCAGACCTATGGCGTTTCTCACATAATTGTACTAACTGCAGGCAACGTAAGCCCGTGGTGTTCCGCGTATAGTTGCACTAATCACAGGTACTGTAAACCCACAGTGAACCACTCTGTGCTGCTACTAATCACAAGCCTATAGTGGACCTAACATAGTGGTACTACTCGCAAGTAAAGACGACCCGCAGTGTTCCCTGCGTGATGGTACTAATCAAAGTGGGTTCATGGTTCTAATACAATCACCCCTGGTCGCCCCTTTAGTCGCCTCTTACGACAGGCAGGGTATATCGTGGGGGTATTCTTCGTCTGCGTCCCCCATCCACAGGGGGTGGTATCGTACTTTGGCCACATAATGAGAAGCTAGGAATGATGGGTAGTAAAAGAAGAAGTGGAAGGCCAAAATGGCGTTGGTTACATAACATCGAATGCGACGCGAACTGAAGGAAGCTGAAAGAACGGGAGTTGAATGGTGACACGTGATCCATGAGATAACCGAGAGTCGTATTGGTGAGATAACCGAGAGTCGTACTGGTGAGATAACCGAGAGTCGTATTGGTGAGATAACCGAGAGTCGTACTGGTGAGATAACCGAGAGTCGTATTGGTGAGATAACCGAGAGTCTTACTGGTGAGATAACCGAGAGTCGTATTGGTGAGATAACCGAGAGTCGTACTGGTGACATAACCGAGAGTCTTACTGGTGACATAACCGAGAGTCGTATTGGTGAGATAACCGAGAGTCGTACTGGTGAGATAACCGAGAGTCGTACTGGTGAGATAACCGAGAGTCGTATTGGTGAGATAACCGAGAGTCGTATTGGTGAGATAACCGAGAGTCGTATTGGTGAGATAACCGAGAGTCGTATTGGTGAGATAACCGAGAGTCGTACTGGTGAGATAACCGAGAGTCGTACTGGTGAGATAACCGAGAGTCGTACTGGTGAGATAACCGAGAGTCGTACTGGTGAGATAACCGAGAGTCGTACTGGTGACATAACCGAGAGTCGTACTGGTGAGATAACCGAGAGTCGTATTGGTGAGATAACCGAGAGTCGTATTGGTGAGATAACCGAGAGTCGTATTGGTGAGATAACCGAGAGTCGTATTGGTGAGATAACCGAGAGTCGTACTGGTGAGATAACCGAGAGTCGTATTGGTGAGATAACCGAGAGTCGTACTGGTGAGATAACCGAGAGTCGTACTGGTGACATAACCGAGAGTCGTACTGGTGAGATAACCGAGAGTCGTACTGGTGAGATAACCGAGAGTCGTACTGGAAGGAAGGAAGGAAGGAAGGAAGGAAGGAAGGTTTCTCTTAAAGTTAAACGTTGAAATCGAATGGCTGTTAAAAACGACATGTGAGTCCATTTCTCAAAGAGCAGTCCAGAGTTTTATTTTTTTATTCTTGCCACATAACACCATCGTTTTCACTGTAGTGAAATTGTTGTTTGTTGTTGCTATTGGCTTTACGTCGCTCCGACACAGATATGTCTTATGGCGACGATTGGACAGGAAAGGTCTAGGACTGGAAAGGAAGAGGCCGTGGCCTTAATTAAGGTACAGCCCCAGCATTTGCCTGGTGTAAAAATGAGAAACCACGGAAAACCATCTTCAGGGCTGTCGACAGTGGGGTTCGAACCCACTATCTCCCGAATACTGGATACTGGCCGCACTTAAGCGACTGCAGCTATCGAGCTCTTTATGTAGTGAAATTGAAAGCTGAGCTAAGGATTTGCATTGTATTGTTCAATTTTGTTGATGTACAGTATTTCCTATTTGTATCGGGTGGTCATTAATTTACTGCATGTAAGTTTTGGTTAGGCTTGTTTACTGTATTCATATTATGTGTAGTATATAACATACACTGTATAAAGCAGTCAGATTTCAGTATAATATAGTACGAGTTGCGTGTTGTAGTAACTACAGTTTCCGTATGTTTCCGGTGCATCTCTGTGGTTGCGATGTTAAGGGGAATTTGAAAGGCAAAAACTCTTGATCATAAGAATTCTATTCCTGAAGCTGTTATGGAGGCCATAAAGTCAATATACATGGACCTAGCTCATCCAGACCTCAGAATATGTCTTCATGGGCCCAAAACTCAGAATCGCAATGAGTCTAACAATATTATCTGGACGTGATTGCTTGAGAATGTATTTGTTGGGTTAAAAACTTTGAAACGGGGAGTAAATGATGCACTGTTAACTTTTAATGATGGGAACATGGGAAGAATAAGAATGATAATACATCTCACCATCAACCCTGGCTGTCGTACCGTTAAGACTGCAACATTCAGACAAATTAAGAATTGACAAAGCACATCGTACATCCATGTTAACCACCAAAGAAGCAAGGTAAGCCCGAAGGAAAACGTTTTTTGAGAAGGGGAGAGAGATGGGTGAGGATTCTGCCTGTGCTGCTGTGTGATGAGTGAATTTTTGTCATTTTAAATTTTAAACTTGATTTTCTCAAAATGACCTTTTTTTTTTTACACTTAATGTTCCTGTGACTGAAAAACTAATTGTGATAGCTGCATGAAACTTTGTGAGCTGCTTTATTATGTCTTACTACCCATACTGAAGCATAAGTATAGCATAGATTTGCATATACATTAAGTTAGGGGTTTATTTTTACAAATATTTTTGTAAAAATGTTCATCTTAAAAAATATCTTTGATACCTTTGTATCTTATTTCCTAATTCTGTTTCAGCACACATAAATAACATGAAAAAGTCAGCCGTAAAAATTTCAGAGCCTTATTTGCATTGGTCCAGAAGATAAAGGAACATAAACTCTGCTTATTTAACATTGGCCGGATAGGCCTTTCAAACTCCCCTTAAGCATGCGCAATAGCTTCCTTCACCTGTTGACAAGCCACACGCAACGTCGGAGACTTTCACATGATGTGGCCGTCTTGTAATGAGTGTTTTAATGTACCTGTGATTCTATTTTTGAATGCACAAAACATTGAACCAGCCGAGATGCATTGCCAAGTGTGTGAATGTTGTGGTACAATAGCAATGACAGACGGAATGGTGACGACTTATCCACATCACATCACTTTCAGCTTTCAACATACGTATTATGTCTCACGGAGCGGACCACCATCTGTCGTCACAGATAATTTGGTGTGTGTAGTTGAAGCAAAATGTAGTGAGGACAGCAGTGGCGAAGCGTGAATTTAGTAAGGGGGTAGACACAGATTCTTTTATTTAAACTGTTTTAATCATATTATTATATGGAATTTTGTTTTCGACGCATACATCTGTATTCAGTATTATATTCTTCTTCTTTCTTCTTTTCCTGCCGCTTTTCCCACACCTGTGGGGTCGCGGGTGCGAACTGCGTCGCACATGTGGATTTGGCCCTGTTTTTACGGCCGGTTGCCCTTCCTGACGCCAACCCTCTATGGAGGGATGTAAGCACTATTGCGTGTTTCTGTGGTGGTTGGTAGTGTAGTGTGTTGTCTGAATATGATGAGGAGAGTGTTGGGACGGACATATACACCCAGTCCCCGAGCCAGAAGAATTAATCATAAGCGATTAAAATCCCCGACCCGGCCGGGAATCGAACCCGGGACCCTCGCAACCGAAGGCCAGTACGCTGACCATTCAGCCAACGAGTCGGACTGTATTCAGTATTATATTAATGACTGAAAATAAGACAAACCCTATAACAAGCTATAACCCTACGTGCACTTGGTTTATTTTTAAATATAGACGAAATAGGCCGCGGGAGTTGTCAAATAACAACATACTTTTAGAATGAAACTAGCAATATATTTCATTGTTATGTAGATTTAATAAGAGAAATAAGTAATAAATAGTTGGCCGTTCAGGTCACCTCAAACAATATTCTTGTAAATGAGTTTAATCCGCCTGTCCTTCATTTCGGCAAATATATCTATTACTCTCGTCTTGAAGTCAGGCGTCTTGCTAAGATTGCACAGAAATGTCTTCTCTATAGCTAGAGTTCCTAAGTTAGACAGTCTCTGGTTGGTCATCCAATTCATTAAATACGTTTTAATTCATTTGAATGTACTCATAGCGCGTTCACTAGAAACTGACTTTAACGGAATATACAGCATCAAGTTAAGCAATTTTTCCGTATGCGTACTCTGGAGTACCTTATTAAGACTGGAAGCCAATAGTTGTTGGTGTTATAATACTGCAACTAATATTGGCGGGCAAGAAAATGGACGTACTTGAAGTGTTTTGGTGCAGTCATTCATTTATTAGGTGTAAGTTTACTATACTTCGTATTTAAATATTATTAATTTATTTTTAGACGTGTCTTATAAATAAAGTAAATTCAAATTAATAACATTATAAGCATGTCTAAGATGGTAGCCAATAAGAGCACCTTTATAAGAGAGGTCCAAATACTAGCCAATGAGAGCAAGAAGAGACGCTGGTAAGTCTGTCTACTGGGCGGAGACATCTCGGTATAGGAAAGTCATAGTTCCACAGTCAGTGCCTACAGATAGCGTTAGTGTCGCTCTATCTGAAAGCTTTGAAAATCAAAGGGATAAATACACAGAATTGACAGCGTCTACTTTCGCCTACGTGCTTCGTGTAACTAACACGAGCCTTAGCATTGCCAAAGTGAGACGAAAATAAGTAAAGCGGGGAATACAATAACGTCACCAATCTGGAAATAATTAATGTTCTAAAAAGTAATTGAATTAACTAGACAATATTTCTTTCACAAAATGTTAAGGGTACACGCTGTCTCCCCTGACGCTTCGCCCCTTGAGGACAGACGGTACACTCTTTCTGTTTTGGGTGGCCTTCATCACTAGTGGAGTCGTTCTATCACGAAGGCATAAAGAAATGTGTGCCCCATTTTGACAAGAGCCTAATAATGCTGGTGACTGTGTGCAGAAGTAGTTTAAGGTGTATAGAATTAAAAAAAAATGCAAGGTTTTCAAAATTGACCACAAAGACGCACACACGCGATGCTGTCATTTGTGTACACTATTTCATTTACAAATCATATACACATTATACAATCACGATAGTTGCACTAATAAACAAAACACTGCTACGAAGAAGAAGAAGAATCAGACTGCAACACTTGCATGCCAACCAACTACCAACCCAACAAAATCACAACATGGGTTCACACACTCGGCTAACTACTTCCACTACAAGTCCCAAAACTGCCTCTTTATATACAATGCCTAGCCAGGCTTCTAGCAAAGTATTACACGACAGGTTTTCTCGTAATTTCTAGAGCCTCCAATAACCTATTTACAATGAATAAAATTTTCTCTAACTCTTTAGTGCCAAAGATACGTTGTTCTGGACTATTACCCTACGTTGCACAATATTACATTGGATTTATACATCATATTTACAGGTAATAAAAATTATATACTATTAATTGCGTGTTATTATATTAAATAAACTCATATTAATAGACATACAGCAGCCGTGTCGTGACATAAACTCACATGTTTTGTTACGACCACGATTTATACCAAATGAAGCCCGTACATAACTACGTACGGTAAATAATAATAATCGAGCTCGAAATTTTCATTATTTACCCATAGATTAGAGAATTGTTTCCTAGCTTAGAATAGTCCATTACACTTGCATCATAATATGTCTTTTAATAAAATGTGTTAGATCCGGTGCCCATGCGCCGTGGACAGAAGAGAGGAGGAGATTGCAGAGTGAAAGGATGAAGGAGAACTGGACGAGGATTAAAGCCCAGAAACAGACGCTGAATTCGAATTAACGTTATCCGTAGTCGGCCAAAACAAAAGAAGAATAAACTCTGTAAAGCGATGTTACCTAGCAACTGTGCAGGCCATCATGCGAAGAATTTATGGATGGTCATGATATACAGATCCATGACCTGTGCAGATCTCAAGGTACTGTTGCTAGGCAACATCGCCTCGCACATTATGTTACATGACATTATTTTGTTATAAAAACTTTCGGAAGACCGCAGCTAGAAGATATATTGCGTCCAAAGCTGTGTTTCTGTGCGTACACGCGTTTTTATATATTTCGGCAGACTTTGAAGGGGTTCCATGTCGCAAAAAACGGTTAAGAACCCCTGCACTAGATCTTCCGTGTCAAATAATTAAAGATGAGTTGACTGCCTCATCGCTTCCAGCGCGATCTAGTACCAGCAGGGTTCAACATGGCTTGGCATAGATCGGCTAGAGGGAACAGTCCGCAACAGGCTATATTAGTTATCTTAAGGCTAGTACACACAAAGCGACAAAGTTGCGGAACACATGTATCGCGACAAGTTCCAGGGATGTCCTGCAGCATTTTTTCCGTGTTTGGGACTGTCGCGATACAAAAGTTGCATGTCGCAGGTCTCCCATTCGAAATGAGATACATGATACAAATGTTGCGCAACATGATGTAGTCTAAACGTGTCGAGAGGCGAAGTCCCGGGACACACCGATGTCAGTGTGCAGATAGCCGCCAGGTGTTGGTGTTGTGTTTCGTGTTCTGTTGTTTTGCGATGGAAACTACTCTAAAAATCATTGAGGATTTACACACCCTCCATTTTATTTGGGATGTTATGTCTACCGAGTATAAAAACAGAAACAAAAGGAGGGAAGCAATGGAGTCTCTGGCTAAAAAGTACACTTTGTCCATTCAAGAGATGGAGAAAAAGATTCAGAACATTAAAAGCACATAAACCGATTTCTTGCATATTTCGCGCTGATTCCTGTGGTGCAACTCGCTCTATAGATGTGGATGCGAGACATTGTCGCAACTGTCCCCATACAATGTCCCGCTACTTTGTCGCTAGGTGTGTACTGTGCCCTTTTCAAGGCAACAACTGCGGTGAATTTCTTCCTTCTCCTGTGCACCGGCTGCTCCTGTAATAAATGACATTTAAATGATACTCACCGCCGCATGTAGACTCTTCTTCCTCAGTCGCGGTGCGTCCTATGATATCCCCGAAGATAGGCCACCCGTCGATCAGGGAGTGAGGAAATGAAAAGATGGGGTAAACTAACTATAAATGACGGTACCTAAAGACTGAATAAAAATTTAAATAACAAACTGATTTACTGAACAAAGTGCAAAGTGCCAAACTTGAAAATAAACTGGTGAAATAAATAAATTGAAATGAAATGAAATTTTAAAGAAAGATTTAAGATCTGCCTTACAATAACTCAATTATCTGCCTAATAAAACTGACTGAAGGTCAATCAAATTAGTTATATTCCAGGTTATGCTGACACTGTCTTCAAGACGATGACGTGAATAAATTCAAAACTCTGGTCAGAAAATATTACCTCATTTGAAATACTGAATTGTATTACATAGAAAAGTGTCTATCAAAATAAATTAGTGTAGTTGAATAATTAATTAATCAATCGTCAAATCAACACTGACTCAGAGGTGTTCATCAAATCTTTAACACACGTGACTCAGTTGGGAAACACCCAACTTTAAAATAATCGTGGACTGCACTAACCATGTGTAACAAATAAAGAATAATTCAAAGAAAACAGCCATGAACATCGTACTTCATTTACCACATAACCACTGCCATATTCAAACTACTCGTGATTAAACAAAAAAAATTATTGAAACATGAACCTGAGTGTTACATTTACTCATCTTACTATTTAGACTTCACTTGCATGACTGTGATAGCCTGGACCTCTTTAAAAATATGAATAATTAGGCCAAGTGCCCCATGTTTACATTTCAAATGAAAGCGATCCTTGTACATTAAAATTTTACTTAATTTGCCGCTGACTGCATTTCATGACGAACTCATTATTTGTGGTACCACTACTAGATGGAGGCAGACCCATCTTATTCACCTCATTCATTGCGGCAGTTATTATACAACTGGTTTATTAAAGATCGCTTCATTTCCTAAATAAAACGTAGTGGGTTTTAAAGGTTTGGTAATTACTGAATGTCTGGTATGAGCATACCACTACTACTATGAACTAATCGATGATCTCTTATCCTAACACATGAAATCATATTTACACAATTAAACTTGTTAATGGAGAAACACTGCTCCAACAAAAGAAAATACAGAAATCAAAACTAGCCTAACTATTCTTATCTATTTACATCAAATCAAATGCAACTAATTCACGTATGATCCTACAAATAAACGGTAATAAAAGGTACACAAAGAAAGAATAATAAACAAACAAATCTAGATCCCAACATCGCTGCCTGCTGAAAAATGAATAAGAATAAATGCGCAAAAATCGGCGTCTAAAGAAATCTATTCCCCGCTACGAGTAGCAAAAATATAGTGAATTTGACGGCAATCTCTAACCTCAGACGACAAATGTCTGGCCATGACACTATTTAACCTTATGGACAAAACTTACTGCTATTCCATGTCATCCATGACTCTACATGACTGTCAAAATGCACATTGATTCGTCGCTCTGCTCACATATACCTCGTACTCTAATTAGCATATATTCCGAGCATCTACTTTCTCTGGAACTATTAGAAACAAAATACAGGCTTCTGCCTACAATCATAACCCATGTCGTTACGTATTTAACACCCTTGGTTAAATTATTCATCTCTCAATTCTATTTACTCATCATTATTCTCGACGTAGTACCTCATAATACGGCCTCGCTCGTATCCGGCGGGCGAAATATCTGTCGTGCACATCTCTATTTCTTACGACAGTTCATGACATGGTCCAAATATCACCTTTCCACTATCAACGCAGATCATCAGGGATATTATTCACTTAGCTCGATCTCTAGATCATTCTCTGTTTCATATATCACAAAAATATTCGAGCTGACTCATCAATGGCTTCCTGGCACTAACTGTTTACTAAAACAAAATAAAATGACGAGATTGCCTCTCAAAAACACGGCTATTGAAAAATGTGTAACCGCAACTACACACAGAAATAAATACTCGCGTCCACCAAATATCGTCGCAAAAATACACGGTATAAGGACTACCAGAAACGGTCATCCGAATGATGATTCCACAACATAAAACAAGCTGAAAGCGCAAGTAGGAAAAAGCATTAAAAATCAACAAGGCGGCGTCTACAAAATTATAACTCCAACAGAAATATCGCTCAAAACCAACGTTATCACAACATGATGATTATTATAATTATTATTATTATTATTAAAAATCGGCATTTCACTCATTGAGATCTAATAATATAGCATCCTAAACTGTCAAAGTGACTTACTACAAATGATCCATAATAATTATGCAAACACATCTACGTAAAGGAAGTGCGCGAAATAACCCTAGCTCACAGTGCAAAAATTATTATTATTATTATTATTATATTATTATTATGTGAATTACGTACAATCCTATCTAACAGTCTAAGCTACATTTGATCACCGATTAGTTCAGAGTCCTACATATTCTATTTACACATTATTTTCGTTGTTGCTCATACCTGGGTGCTGGAGGCATGTTGGATCACCCTCCGGGCTCCGTCATGATAAATTAGAATTCCATCTTGAAGCTGATGTGGTATTCCAAATTTTCACACACGCATACTTGATACATTTTTATCATGGCGTTACACACGCTCACATTAACATAACACACGCATTTTTAGCACTTCAGTGAAGATGATACAACAGCACTGCATAACATCTGACGTGAAGTCGAAAGTTTTCTCTCCGCTACCTGCCTGACGCCTCCTACTGGTCTCCACACCCCTCTCAGTTGTTTACTTACAGCTTACCGGTTGTTCACCTCTTCGGAACATAACAGTTTACTCAAGGTCTTTAACATTGCGGCCTTCCATTAATGAAAAGTCATTCTCCTCCCTGTCTGCTTTAACTAGTTTCTCCCCGAAACATCTCGCTTGCCATAACAGTTTATTGTAAGTGATGAAAAGCAAGCTAAAAGTACAGTTTCCAATGATGTGTGGAGAAATTTATACTGATCGTTCTCCAAAAAATAAAAGAAGAAAATAGCTTTCCAACAAATGTCAAACTACACGTGGATTAGAAAGGTTTTATGCAGCTACGTTGAAACATGGACTTGTCCCTCTCGATTAGTAATGTGAGTTCATTTGAGCCAAGTGTTGAAAAGTGTAGCTATTGCCTGTTATCTCTGCATAAGCTCAAAGTAAAGTAAAAGTTTGTTAAAGTGTTCATTTCTCCTGAAATATTACTCTTCCAAGTAAAATACATGGCTCACTCAGATGCCAACAAATGTCTCTGATCGCGTTCCTAGAGAAAAATGGAATTAAAGATAATATCCATTGCGAAGAACTTCACACACGAAGTGAAAACAAGGCCTTCAAAATAGGTTTCCCTTTCAAATTCCTTGAAGATGCTGTACGACCGGAATTCTGGCCAAATAGAACAATCGTAAGAAGATTTCGTTTTCTGAGAGCAAACCGTGCTGAAGGAGGAGAACTACAATAAACATACACATATGCTCCTATGGAACATTGAAGGCATAAAAAACGCTCTGCCTCTCTTTCCAATAGACACATTAAGCAACTACAACGCCATTATACTGACTGAAACATTCTTAACACAGGATTTCAACATTCAAGGATATTACGGAATTCATTCATTCGCTCGTCAGACCACAGGAAGACCATCAGGAGGGGTCTCCATCTTTCTCAAACCGAACTTAGGGAAAATAAAACAAATAATAAAAGAAGAAAACACAATTACCATAAAGACCAGCCTACTATCAATCATTGGCATGTATGTTCAACCACATATGTCAACAGAGGACACAATCGAAAGAATAACAGAGGCCTTGTCACAAACGCAAACAGATGATAGAGTAATCTTCGCAGGCGACCTAAATGCAAGAATAGACAAACCAACCGTCAGAACAGAATTGATTAAAGAGGCTCTGGAAGAAGCCGGCTATGTCCTTGTTAACAGTCCCTACATGAAAACGTACATAGCCTCGAATGGAAGCAGCGCCATAGATTTAGTCTTTTACAGAGGTGCAGACATTAAAATATTCAGTCAAAAAGCATTATGGACTTCAGCCATAGCTCCGATTAGGAAACATATACCAATCTCGACAGTCTTTGAAATTACTCATAAAGATCAATTGCCAATACAACCAAGTAAGAAAATATCCAGGAAATTAGATCCAGAGAAACTAAGACATATCGGTGATGAGATAGATAAAGCAAGGCTATTAGTTCAACGACATGAACTAACTGAAGCAGTGGAAATGTGTACAAGAACCTTTCAATCATGCCAAACTCACACGAAAGTAAGGAGGTCACAACCATGGTTCAATAAAGACTGTTACAATGAACGGAAAAAGACCCTCCTGGCACTACATCGAGCGAAGAACACATCGAACCCGAGTCACCTGGCCCAATATGCCGAACAAAGAAGGAAATATAAATCACTAATCAAGAAAACAAAAACGGAGTACATTGAGGAAGACTCCATGAGACGTGCTGCAAACGCCCAAAATGACCCGTTCCTAGTGCTTAGGAAACCAAAAACTTCAGTAACAAATAATATCTCAATGGAGTCATGGGAAAACCATTTCAAAAGCATTCTCAACCTCCAACACCGATCAACAGCTTTTGAATTAACTCCAGTAACAATGACGGGAAATCACATCCCCATAACGAGGCAGGAAATATATAATACAATAACAGCAGCAAAAAATGGAAAGGCCCCCGGCCCAGACAGCATTTGCACAGAACACCTGAAAGACTCTCTACCTGTCATGCTAGACTACTGGGTAGAACTATTCAACACATGCATGCACACTGGGGAAATTCCAGAGCAATGGAGATTGTCAACAATCAAAATGATATTTAAGACAGGAGAAATTGACAATCCTGATTCATATCGAGGTATAGCCCTCGAAAATACATAATTCAAAATCTTCATGAAAATCTTAACAATCAGGCTTGCAGAAGAAATAGACTCCCAGATACCAGAAAATCAATTCGGCTTCCGAAAGGGAAGAAGCACACTACATGCTGTAAAATATCTAATAGAACAGGTCCAAGATACATTGAGGCATCCAGGAAAGAAATATTTTGTAGTCTTCGTAGACTATCGTAAGGCTTTTGACCTTGTTGATAGAGCAACACTCATCCGGAAACACAATTACCTAATAGGAGCTACACATCCGATAGCAATCATAATCTCGAATATCCTCAAATATAACTATGTCCAAATATCGGACAACATAACCCTATCCAAAAACGTAACCCAAACAAACGGAGTCCTACAAGGTGACCCAATCAGCCCAATTTTATTCAACATCATGACAGCAGACATCACAGAAATAATCACAGATACCTCAGCATTGCTTATACTTTACGCAGATGATATGGCAATAGGCTCAGAAAATATAGAAGAGCTCCAAGAGGTCCTCAATAGGCTCACATCATGGGCAGAAAGAAACGGTTTGCAAATAAACCACAACAAAACTAAACAAATGACCTTTAGGAAAGGAGGAAAACATGCACCTAAAAATACAATAACCATGCACAACAAACCTCTGGAAGTAGTGCCGAAATTCAAGTACCTTGGAGTCACCCTCCAAACTACTCTAACATCCTACAATATCCACGTCAAAGAAAGAGCAGCCGCAGCAATAAAAGCCATCTACAACATTCAACAACCTCAACAAATATCATTGGGTACAGCAATGCTACTGTTCAGGACAGCCATATCACCAATAGCAACCTATGGGATTAGCATCACCTGGGGAAAACTCACACTCAGCGACCTGATGACAATAGAAAAAGTCAAGGCCCGATATCTCAAGAGAATACTAGGCATTGGGAAGTCAGCCCCTTCAAGGTTAACGTATGTTCTAACCAAGGAGGACTATTTCATTGACGATATCAAAACACAGTTTTGTCTACCAAACACCAAGCCCTACGAGAATGCGCGCCAAAATTTAAACGAGAAAAGGAGTGCTATTTGGTCCGACTTCTATTCCACGGACGCTATAATGACGGAAAAATGGAAGCAAGCAAATTACGAGCTACGGCACGTAATTACACGTTACGCCACTCATGGATTTCACCACAGATTCTGCCAAACCAAAAGCTTCCACCAGCCGAACGAAGACTGTATATGTAACCTGTGCAACGATCATTGTGAAAGATACCATGCACAAAACTGCAAAATGAGGACAACCTCAATAATAAGAATGACATTAGCATAGTTGACCATATGTACAAAAACTGTTTTTGCACATTGTGCGCTTTTCATTTAATAATAATAATAATTAAAAAAAAGTTCACACATGACTGAATTTGAAAGCTGACTAACTGAATTAGCTGACACTCTCTAATCACAGTGAACACACTAACACACTGTGAATCAACTAACCCACACCGACACACTGAAGAATCACCGTTCTGGTCGCTGGTTTTGTAATAAGTTCTCCCCCCACCTCGAAAATAGTTCTGTGGAAGGGATGTGGCGTAGTAATCTAGCACTTGGGAGCGCTTTATCATACATCCGTAGGTTAAAGCTTCAAAAATTATGTAAAAAATCTTCCTAATTTCGGTCTGACTTACTTGTCATATTGCGCCGTGGGAAACGATCACAGGATAATCCACACGACGGCGCGCGTCACCGGCGTTATTTTCTTCCAGCGAATGGTTCCTTCCCGCCATGACAGTTCAATTCCTGGGCGATACTACTCTTCCGTGTGAAGTTAAAATTTTATTAATTAGCCAATAATTGACCACACCTTCGCACCGATAAATTTTCAAATATTATTAGGAAGTCAGGACACTGTTTTACACAACTCCTCCGGGCTCCAAATAGCGAAATACTGACTGTAGATTCCCGCTATGACAGTTCATTCAAATTTGGAATTTTGTGATTGGCTGAGACTTTCGCGCTCTTCGTAGCATGGATGCTTCCATTTTCTCCCAAGGGTTGGTGGGTGTTATCGTTGTCTCTTTGTCCTTCTAAGTAGGTCAGGCCTCAACGCGTGATTTTCTCGTGAGAACCAAGTAGAAAGTTGCCACTCCTAGGCGGTACCATAAAATTTATTGGATGCAGCACTCAGGGCCGGTCTACAAGTTGTTCGTGCTCTAAGAAGAGTTTCGAGGATTTCCTTGCCGACTGACTGGCGCCAGAATGTTGCTTTGTGACTGCTGGCTTTCACAGCCTACTGTAGTATTCCATATGCGAAATATTCAACTTTTAATTCATAAATTAATTACGTAAATTCGCTTATGGGTGCAGTACTAGCCTTTAAACATTCAAACAGCTTTTCAGCCACCATGATGCACTCTCGGAAAGAAGTGTTCATTCATTTACGCAATATCTAGATCGCTTACTTTACATTACTTTTGTAGGAATTTCCATTTGTCTGCAGTTGCCTATTCTCAGATGCAACATATTCGTATCCTGCTAGAATTATCCTGTCCATGACTTTAGCTGTTGTTACCCGCAAGTTTGCCCTTGGTCTGTCTCGTGGAGACGAGTTGAGCAAGCGCTTTTCTTCTATCCGTCGGACACGTCCATGCTCGCTATCATACTCCACCGTAACACATCTACTTCAAAAGTCTCAATCTTACTGTGCTGTCCCTTGTTCAGTGTTCAACGCTCCGAGCCATATATCAGAATGCTAAAACCACAACACGGAGCACCACCACTTTCTTTATTCGTCTGCCGAGACTCCAAAAGATTCCTTTTTAAAATCTAATAGCTTCCCTTGACTTATCCACATCAAATTGGCCCATGTACTTGAATCCATTCACATTTCTCATTCGACTGAACTCAAAATAAGAATCATCATCTTGCTCACTTCGAACAAGATTCTGTTTTATCAATATTGACTGCTAATCTCCAGTGTCTTTATAATGCATCCACTAACTTTCTCATTTGATACACGGCATCATCCCTGTCCAGAGGCAAAAGTACTTGATCATCAGTAAACAATAGGGAATGTAATTCAACTCTACGTATCCCAAAAAAGGCACATAATTGGAATTTCGGTTCGTCGTCAATCAGCTTTTCCATGAAGTACGAAATTCTCCTCATAATTGTTTTCTTTAACATTTTTTGTATCCAAAACTATCGATGGGATAGACTTTTTATTACCGACTCTTCCTCGTCCAAATTAAATACTGTTTTATCAAAACTGCTTGTTGAAAATGGCATGACGGGTTTTCGCAGAAACGGCTAGATCTACACTGAGGGATGAAAATGTCACAACTAATGTGAATACGCAGGGACGATCCGGATCATAGACATGATTTTGATCAACACGGCGCATTATAATATGATCTACACTTCTAGCTTTACGAACATCCGTCCGTGATTTTTTAATTGGGCATTCGGCAAGTAGTCAAGCAGTCAGAAAAACATCGTGTACAAATACATAAAGTAACACTATATCCGAAACACAGGCAACAGATGAAATATCTCGATACAAAAGGAAAGACAACTCATTTTAGTCACTTCGCAGCACTTGCAAAAGGAACTATCAGCGGCAAATGGTTCATTTAAATCTTCAGATCAGTCATATGTAGAGTTCGAATGTTTAGGCAGTAATAATGTTAGAACACAAACTCATTGAAGCGGGTAACAAGTATAGTCACTCCTGCACAATGGTTATGCTATGAGTTTTGCATAACCATTAGGAGTACTGTCCATTAGAACCCCTAGATTTTATGTTACTCTCGCTACACAACGGAAACACGGACTAGGCGGCACTTGCTAATAACCAGATTAGTCTGCATTCTAAACTTTTACTTTCTAAACATCCGATATATTAAAAAGTAGGTAAATGAGAGGTGAAAGTTATTATTAGATCTGCTTAATGAACATATTATACAGGCAGGGAAAAGGACATGAATAAGGACCAGTTTTTCATACAGCACATTTTGCGCATGTCGATATTTACTGCAACCGAGTGTGATGTGATTATGATCGGCAATTTCCTCTTGGTCCCTATCACACATAGGAGAATTCATTACTCTAATTGTACGTCCGTTTGTTCCACAAGACACCTTTCCTCAGACCCATAGGGCAAAAGCCAGCCTTTGGACTGAGGGCTCATCAGGCACGACTGCACCTCTGATTTCATCACCACTCGTTTCTGTGGCTCTAATATTCCGAACAAAGAAGATCAGGAGAAGAATAAGCCAGCTGTACTCTTGGACTCCACGTTTGGATCACAGACCGACAATATATTAAAACGAACAAACACACAGTGTAATAAAGCGGATGGTATTTTGTGAACGGCAATGTAGAGTCACAACTTTTTTGCAGAAAAAAGGTATGTGAAATCAGATAATCACATTCCGAGCGATAATTAACTGTCTCGTTATATCTCCCCTTCATTTCATATCTAGCTGTAGGCTTCTTCAACCTTGTCAAACATTATGAACATTAGAGGCGTCATAATTACCGCACATCGATCCATTCCACTTAAAGCATTCCGTCTCTTATTATGTGTAAACTGTTACAACTTTTATTTATAAAGCTCTCATTAAACTGTATCATCATCGGCTTTGCGTCAGTTTAGTTGCAGACGGGGAAGTTCAAAACCACTGCTGATTAAATTTTATGAAACACTCTTAAATTGACGTGTTCTTCCTCAGTACGAAAGCCCATTAAATTTAATCAAGTTGGAAAATTTTGAAACGAATTCACGGCATACAGCGTGCAAAAAAACTTTGTATCGTTATTAAAGGAGTGTTATTAGACAAAATTACAGGTATTCCTTTTTTCGATACCTTCACTCTACGAAGTATCTACCCTCCTCCTTTTTACCTTCTGATACAGAGTTCAAAGTTCAGAAACCTCAGCATGGCCAGCAGCACGGTAGATTGGTTTAGTTCATACCTCAGAAACAGGTATCAAATAATACTTTTAGACAATAGTTAATCTACCTCGAGTGAAGTCACTTTTGGATTCCCTCAAGGTTCAGTGCTGGGCCCATTATTATTTTCGATCTTTATCAATGGCATTTCGAAGTCACTAGAAACCTCTAGTTACAATATTTATGCCCATCACCTGCAGGTTTACAAACATTATGACCCATACAACACCTCGGAAACCATGATAAAACTCAATTCTGATGTCATTGCTTTGTAACTGAGCTATACAGTATGGACTCAGAATCAAACCTGAAAAGATCCAGATCATTACAAGAGGTAGAAAAAGCGTATCTTATATTAGACGTTGGAACGTACCTGACGTTCGTTGAGTTCTATGACAACAAAGTTGCTCTGAGTAAAGTGAAATATCGTAGAGTTATGTTTGATGAAGGCCTCTCGTTGTCAGAATATGTAACATATGCTTGTTCAAGAGTGTATCAATCCCTCCATCCATTGCAAAGATAAAAATAAATTCTACTTCCAGCAACTAAAAGCAACCTAGTCAAAACTCTAATAACTTAATACCTTATTTGATTACTCACAGTTAGCCAGTAGACTACAGAAAGCTCAAATTTCCTGCATTCAATTAATCTCTAACGTAAAACCGCATCAACATTTTTTAACAAACTGCCAATGCTAAACCTGGAAACGAGATGACAACGCCATGCCCAGTGTCAACAATACAATATTCTAAGGACGCCTACACCTCAATACCCAGCATCCAGGTTTCCCAAACTCTCAGAGCCTCATCAACACAACACCCGCTCCCACAACAGGAACATTCTGTGCATCCCCCCATACACACACCACCAAACGGTACTCCCACTCCTTCACAGTAGGGGCTCTGCACGGTGTCTGGAGTTACGGATTCTGACGTCGGACTAGTCATTCACAAACCAGTATAAGAAATATTTACCCATTTAAATTGTGACTGTTATTACTGTTATATTGTGATTACGACTATCATTATTTATTGGTATTTATATTATTATTATTATTATTATTATTATTATTATTATTATTATTATTATTAACATCATCAAATTCGTATTGCAGTTACCTTTAAGTTATGTGCCTATTCTTAAATTTATTTCTTAGTTACTTTAATTGAATCAGTTTGATGTAGTTGTTAATCTTGGTTTAGTGTAAGAGAAAGCTTTATTGTCTTAACTGCGCCAAGCAAAACAAGGCAAATAAATAAATAAATAAATAAATAAATAAATAAATAAATAAATAAATAAATAAATAAATAAATAAATAAATAAATAAATAAATAAATAAATAAATAAATAAATAAATAAATGAGATGGTTCATGTTTGTGGGTTACGGTAGTCACGTCCTAGTTCGTGAACCATGGGCAACGGCTGAGTGGCCTAGTAAGTGGTCCTGAGAGTCGGGATACCAGTTGCTATGGAATGGGAGTGGGCATCTCGGACATATTCTGAGTCGTGGCCCTCCTTGTGCTCAGGCGGCTAGGACTACACAATTCACCGGTGGTCCATAACCCGTTAGAGGAGAGATCCTCACTTGGACTATGTGCAAGTAGGGCAGCATCCTGCTTCATGAATTTACCGAGCTCAGAACACTTTAAGCAAGCCTCGGACCTATGGGAGTAATGGAGTCCCACTCCCATTTGACAGGCGAGGGACTCCTTGGAAACAACTTGGCGAACAAAATGGAATTCGATGGGGAGCTATCAACATTAATGGGGCTTATGGAAGAAAGAAGGTAGAACTTGCTGAGTCAGCAAAGAGGATGCATCTGGATGTGCTAGGAGTAAGTGATATTCGGGTAAGGGGAGATAAGGAGGAAGAGATAGGAGATTATAAAGTGTACTTGACGGGTGTTAGAAAGGGAAGGGCAGAGTCTGGGGTAGGGCTCTTTATCAGGAATACCATTGCACGCAACATAGTTTCTGTTAGGCACGTAAGTCAGCGAATGATGTGGGTAGATTTGTCAGTGGGAGGAATTAGGACAAGAATTGTGTCCGTGTATTCACCATGTGAGGGTGCAGATGAGGATGAAGTTGACAAGTTTTATGAAGCATTGAGTGACATCGTGGTCAGGGTCAACAGCAAGGATAGAATAGTGCTAATGGGCGATTTCAATGCGAGAGTTGGGAATAGAACTGAAGGATACGAAAGGGCGATTGGTAAATGTGGGGAAGATATGGAAGCTAATGGGAATGGGAAGCGTTTGCTGGACTTCTGTGCTAGTATGGGTTTAGCTGTTACGAATACATTCTTCAAGCATAAGGCTATTCACCGCTACACATGGGAGGCTAGGGGTACCAGATCCATAATAGACTATATCTTAACAGACTTTGAATTCAGGAAATCTTTTAGGAATGTACGAGTTTTTCGGGGATTTTTCGATGATACAGACCATTATCTGATCTGTAGTGAACTAAGTATCTCTAGGCCTAGGGTAGAGAAAGTGAAATCTGTCTGCAGACGAATAAGGGTAGAAAATCTCCAGGACGAGGAAATTAGACAGAAGTACATGGATATGATTAGCGAGAAGTTTCGAACAGTAGACAGTAAGCAGGTTCAGGATATAGAAAGTGAATGGGTGGCATACAGGGATGCTGTAGTAGAAACAGCAAGGGAATGCCTAGGAACAACTGTGTGTAAAGATGGGAAAAGGCGAACATCTTGGTGGAATGATGAAGTGAGAGCAGCCTGTAAACGTAAAAAGAAGGCTTATCAGAAATGGCTCCAAACAAGGGCCGAGGCAGACAGGGATTTGTACGTAGATGAAAGAAACAGAGCGAAACAAATAGTTGTTGAATCCAAAAAGAAGTCATGGGAAGATTTTGGTAATAACCTGGAAAGGCTAGGTCAAGCAGCAGGGAAACCTTTCTGGACAGTAATAAAGAATCTTAGGAAGGGAGGGAAAAAGGAAATGAACAGTGTTTTGAGTAATTCAGGTGAACTCATAACAGATCCCAGGGAATCACTGGAGAGGTGGAGGGAATATTTTGAACATCTTCTCAATGTAAAAGGAAATCATCATGGTGGTGTTGCAAACAGTCAAGCTCATGGGGAGGAGGAAAATGATGTTGGTGAAATTATGCTTGAGGAAGTGGAAAGGATAGTAAATAAACTCCATTGTCATAAGGCAGCAGGAATAGATGAAATTAGACCTGAAATGGTGAAGTATAGTGGGAAGGCAGGGATGAAATGGCTTCATAGAGTAGTCAAATTAGCGTGGAGTGTTGGTAAGGTACCTTCAGATTGGACAAAAGCAGTAATTGCACCTATCTATAAGCAAGGGAACAGGAAGGATTGCAACAACTATCGAGGTATCTCATTGATTAGTATACCAGGCAAAGTATTCACTGGCATCTTGGAAGGGAGGGTGCGATCAGTCGTTGAGAGGAAGTTGGATGAAAACCAGTGTGGTTTCAGACCACAGAGAGGCTGTCAGGATCAGATTTTCAGTATGCGCCAGGTAATTGAAAAATGCTACGAGAGGAATAGGCAGTTGTGTTTATGTTTCGTAGATCTAGAGAAAGCATATGACAGGTTACCGAGGGAAAAGATGTTCGCTATACTGGGGGACTATGGAATTAAAGGTAGATTATTAAAATCAATCAAAGGCATTTATGTTGACAATTGGGCTTCAGTGAGAATTGATGGTAGAATGAGTTCTTGGTTCAGGGTACTTACAGGAGTTAGACAAGGCTGTAATCTTTCACCTTTGCTGTTTGTAGTTTACATGGATCATATGCTGAAAGGTATAAAATGGCAGGGAGGGATTCAGTTAGGTGGAAATGTAGTAAGCAGCCTGGCCTATGCTGACGACTTGGTCCTAATGGCAGACTGTGCCGAAAGCCTGCAGTCTAACATCTTGGAACTTGAAAATAGGTGCAATGAGTATGGTATGAAAATTAACCTCTCTAAGACTAAATTGATGTCAGTAGGTAAGAAATCCAACAGAATTGAATGTCAGATTGGTGATACAAAGCTAGAACAGGTCGATAATTTCAAGTATTTAGGTTGTGTGTTCTCCCAGGATGGTAATATAGTAAGTGAGATTGAATCAAGGTGTAGTAAAGCTAATGCAGTGAGCTCGCAGTTGCGATCAGCAGTATTCTGTAAGAAGGAAGTGAGCTCCCAGACGAAACTATCTTTACATCGGTCTGTTTTCAGACCAACTTTGCTTTATGGGAGCGAAAGCTGGGTGGACTCAGGATATCTTATTCATAAGTTAGAAGTAACAGACATGAAAGTAGCAAGAATGATTGCTGGTACAAACAGGTGGGAACAATGGCAGGAGGGAACTCGGAATGAGGATATAAAGGCTAATTTAGGAATGAACTCGATGGATGAAGCTGCACGCATAAACCGGCTTCGGTGGTGGGGTCATGTGAGGCGAATGGAGGAGGATAGGTTACCTAGGAGAATAATGGACTCTGTTATGGAGGGTAAGAGAAGTAGAGGGAGACCAAGACGACGATGGTTAGACTCTGTTTCTAACGATTTAAAGATAAGAGGTATAGAACTAAATGAAGCCACAACACTAGTTGCAAATCGAGGATTGTGGCGACGTTTAGTAAATTCTCAGAGGCTTGCAGACTGAACGCTGAAAGGCATAACAGTCTATAATGATAATGTATGTATGTATGTATGTAAATAAATGAGGCGTCTAGTATCAAAACCGGCCAAGTCACTCAAGGTATATTTTTCAATATGGACGAAAAACCTGTAGGGACAAAGCAATGATGGTCAGAAAAGATTTTTTTTCACAGTTATATCCTTAATGGTTTAATATTTAAGTTCCGCTGTTTTGAGAAATCTAACTCATAATTAACCCATCTTTTTTGTTAATTTAAATTTTGACTTGGCCGTTCTTGTTGCAATTTTGTACAATTTCTCAAGGTATGAAAGTAAATCTTTCAGTTCTCCACTTGGAACAATATCCACGTTACAGCACACAATAATGACAAAATACGAGTACACCGGAAATAGGACTGCTTTGGCGCCAATGACGTTAAGAAGCCCGCCAATACGTAAATCAGTGTTGCAAACGAACAAAAAACAAAATATTATGACTTCAGAGAATATACATTACAAGGAACGATTTTGCCTACTGATATTATCACCTTGTTGCTTAATGTAACAACACAAGATTCCACACAATAATGCTGCATCATAAAGATTGTCGCTCGTTCCTTGACTTGGCCGGTTTTGAATTCACTGGCTGCATGACTTGGCCGATTCTGTTGCAAGACCGAGAATTCAGTGCTCTATAACATGAAGACATGGATGATTTTAAAACATATTCTTGTTTTACCTGATAGTGCTATACTTCTACTTCAAATTTATAACCTTAACTCATTTTCGTAAATTTTGTGACTTGGCCGGTTTTGATACTAGACGCCTCAAATAAATAAATAAATAAATAAATAAATAAATAAATAAATAAATAAATAAATAAATAAATAAATAAATAAATAAATAAATAAATAAATAAATAAATAGTGTTAATAGAGGATGGTTGCCCAGTCGTACTTCCCCTTAACCAGCCTTCCTCAGTTGGGCGCCCGTTAAGGCTATCCCAGCACGAACGGGTTCGCTTGTCTGAAATGCGGGCAGCTTACATACCAGGCGTACCTACATTATAGTCAAGCGAGAGCGGAACATACTCGGTACGGGGCAGGAGCAGTGACGTTCCATAGTGAATACGAAGCTCTCCTCGCACCATTCAAGGAAATGTTGGAGTACAGTAAAAAAAAGGACATTATAGTCGCAGGCAAACCTTACATTTAAAGATATTCGCGTTTGATTTACTACGTTCGATATTATTACATTCAAAAATACTGACGCATTAGAAGTTTGGTGGTACAACGTAAAAATATACGCGGTTGAAGCGTATAAGCTGGAATAACAGGATTTCTACTAATAAACGTAAAACTCCCTTTATTCATTCAGTAAAACGCAATAATAATAATAATAATAATAATAATAATAATAATAATAATAATAATAATAATAATAATAATAATAATAATAATAATAATAATAATAATGTTATTTCCTTTACGTCCCAATAACTACTTTTACGGTTTTCGGAGACGCCGAGGTGCCGGAAGTGTGTCCCGCAGGAATTATTTTACGTTCTAGTAAGAGGCTAACGCATTTGAGCACTTTCAAATCCCACCGGACTGAGTCAGGATCGAACCTTTCAAGTTGGGGTCAGAAGGCCAGGTCCTCAACCGTATCAGCCAATCAGGCCGGCTCAGTTGAAGTTACATACTTTAACTAGTTTAATGCTTGATTTTTTACAGTTTCTTAATGCCGCGCGACTTTCCCTATTCAGTGAGTTTCTAAAATTAGTAATTAATTTCTTTTTTTACAATCTGCTTTAGGTCGCACCGACGCAGATAGGTCTTATGGCGATGATGGGATAGGAAAGAGCTAGGACTGGGAAGGAAGAGGCCCTGGCCTTAATTAAAGAACAACCCCAGCATTTGCCAATTGCGAAAATGGGAAACCACGTAAACCATCTTGAAGGCTGCCGACAGTGACGTTGGAATCCGCTTTCTCCAAAATGGAAACTCACAGATGCGCGTCCATTAAAAATTCTCATCAGACGTCCATTTAAAATAGCTAGCCTCTAAATAGCGAGTGAGTCACCACAAGTGAAGACACAGATGTTTACTAACCAAGTACAACACTGCAAGCACAATAACAAGTCGATATACAGTATGCCTCCAAATAAATGATCTAACTCAGGGGTTTCCAATTTGTAAGGGCTCGATGGCCATTTTGGAAACTTTAGTCGTGTTCGCGGACCGCACTTGAATTGGCCAATTTTCGTAAAATTCTGCAAATAGTACAGAAGCACCATTATGAAATACTATGCATAGTTCAATTGAAATGAGGGTTTGATCGTTTTAATTGCCTAAAATACTATTTTAAATTGCATAAAAGAGTGAATTTGGAGCCGGGCTAAGTGGCTCAGACGGTTGAGGCGCCGGCTTGGCTGGTTCGATTCTGGCTCAGTCCGTTGGTATTTGAAGGTTCTCAGATACGTCAGTCTCGTGTCGGTAGATTTACTGGTCCGTAAAATAACTCCTGTGAGACAAAATTTCGGCACTTTGGCGTCTCCGAAAACCATCAAATGTAGTCAGTGGGACGCAAAAGTAATAACATTATTACTTGTAATTTGGATTTTAAATGCTTGAAAATAAAAAAATAATGATTGAATGGGTGATGCGTTTATCAGGAAACTCAAGGAACAAGAAGCCACAGCCTGCACGCTTTACTCCTCATTATCATCATCATCATCATCTGTTTACCCTCTAGGGTCCGCTTTTCCCTCGGACACAGCGCCTCAAGGGCAGTGTCCTGGAGCTTCAGACTCTTGGTCGGGGATACAACTGGGTAGAATGACCAGTACCTCGCCCAGGCGGCCTCACCTGCTATGCTGAACAGGGGCCTTGTGATGGGATGGGAAGATTGGAAGGGATAGACAATGAAGAGGGAAGGAAGCGGCCGTGGCCTTAAGTTAGGTACCATCCTGGCACTCGCCTGGAGGAGAAGTGGGAAACCACGGAAAACCACTTCCAGGATGGCTGAGGTGGAAATCGAACCCACCTCTACTCAGTTGACCTCCCGAGGCTGAATGGACCCCGTTCCAGCCCTCATACCACTTTTCAAATTTCGTGGCAGAGCCGGGAATCGAACCCGGGCCTCCGGGGGTGGCAGCTAATCACGCTAACCACTACACCACAGAGGCGTACACTCCTCATTATATTAGGAATATTTCTAAAGCATATCTCTTTAGAATGTCATCATCATCATCATCATCATCATCATCATCATCATCATCATCATTTCCAGCCCTAATTTCCCGGATGTGGTGTACAAGTGCTTGCCATTTCTTCCTATCAATACATAGTTTCTGTTCCTCTATGTATTCTCACTTGCCATCTCTCTTGCTGACCTCCGAATTCACTCTCTCTATCCATCGATTCCTAGCTCTCCCTATTGGTCTCTTCCCTCTCGCTTCTCTGTCAAAGTAATTCCTTGCTGTTGTCGTTCTGTCCATCCTCGTAAAATGTCCGAACTACCGTAGCCTGCGTCTTCCTTGAAAGCTCGCTAACAGGTATTTTGATGCCAGCCTCCATCCTGTTTACTTCATTTCTAATCTTGTCTTTCCTGATCTTTCCTGATCTTTCCATTTCTTGTTCTGATGAATTAAATTTCCCTTGACTGAATTTTTATATTAGTCTTGTTACGTAGGGTGCAAGTTCGTTCGTTCGTAATCTGTTTACCCTCCAGGGTCGGTTTTTCCCTCGGACTCAGCGAGGGATCCCACCTCTACCGCCTCAAGGGCAGTGTCCTGGAGATTCAGGCTTTGGGTCGGGGATACAACCGGGGAGAATGACCAGTACCTCGCCCAGGCGGCCCCACCTGCTATGCTGAACAGGGGCCTTGTGGAGGGATGGGAATATTGTAAGGGATAGGCAAGGAAGAGGGAAGGAAGCGGCCGTGGCCTTAAGTTAGGTACCATCCCGGCATTTGCCTGGAGGAGAAGTGGGAAACCACGGGAAACTACTTCCAGGATTGCTGAGGTGGAAATCGAACCCACCTCTAATCAGTTGACCTCCCGAGGCTGAGTGGACCCCGTTCCAGGCCTCGTACCATGTTTCAAATTTCGTGACACAGCCGGGAATCGAACCCGGACCTCCGGGGGTGGCAGATAATCACGCTAACCACTACACCACAGAGACGGCCCAGGGTGCAAGTTTCGAGTCCATAAGTGAGAACTGGAATGAATTAGGTATGAAATTATGTTAGAACGAAATAGTGAAAACTACAATTCATTGCGTAGAATATGAATATATTTTGAGTTACCGGCACAACGTTTACTGTATCCGGTTAATATACTTACAAGGGGGCATTCCCTACTCGTCACCACCGATTTCGCTCAAATTTATAGAACATGCAGGGCTTGGGTATAAATGAAAGTATCCGAAGTGAGAACTCCATTTACGTTAGTGCGCACGCCAAGCAGTTGTAGCGGTAAGAGCTCGGACTGGTAATTCGATTGTCGCGGGTTCAACTCCCCGTGTCGAGACCATTTTTTTCTGTCAACTTTATTTATTTATTTTTTTTTTGCTAGGGGCTTTACGTCGCACCGACACAGATAGGTCTTATGGCGACGATGGGATAGGAAAGGACTAGGAGTTGGAAGGAAGCGGCCGTGGCCTTAAGTAAGGTACAGCCCCAGCATTTGCCTGGTGTGAAAATGGGAAACCACGGAAAACCATTTTCAGGGCTGCCGATAGTGGGATTCGAACCTACTATCTCCCGGATGCAAGCTCACAGCCGCGCGCCTCTACGCGCACGGCCAACTCGCCCGGTCTGTCAACTTTTATATTATTCATTTTCCAATTAAGCAAAGAGGTGAATGATTCATTTAATTTATTTATTTATACGCAAAAGGCATTGAAAGGGCGAAAAATTGGGATTTAATTGTCAGACATTTTTCTACCTGCGCCAAGAATCTATTGTTTGTGTACAGCCGCCAGGAGCAAACTTCACTTTCTTTCTTTCTTAATCTGTTTATTGTCCAGGGTTGGCTTTTCCCTCGGACTTAGCCTCAAGGGCAGTGTCCTGGAGATTCAGACATCGGATCGGGGGATACAACTGGATAGGGGCCTTGGTGGGGGATGGGAAGATTGGAAAGGATAGACAAGGAAGAGGGAAGGAAGCGGCCGTAGCCTTAAGTTAGGTACCATCCCGGCATTCGCCTGGAGGAGAAGTGGGAAACCACGGAAAACCACTTCCAGGATGGCTGAGGTGGGAATCGAACCCACCTCTACTCAGTTGACCTCCCGAGGCTAAGTGGACCCCGTTCCAGCCCTCGTACCACTTTTCAAATTTCGTGGCAGAGCCGGGAATCGAACCCGGGCCTCCGGGGGGTGGCAGCTAATCACACTAACAACTACACCACAGAGGCGGGCAACCTTCACTTGTCAGGTGAATACGAATCTTACAGCGAAACGACTATTCACGTTTATGGCACATTCCCCAAGGAGGAGAGATAGCCAATAAAGGAGAAAAAAGAAGAATTTGTTTGAAGACGTCGGGAAAGTTCGCAACTCCAAATTTTCTACAATTGTGCGCTCATTACAAGAATGACGCCCTATATGCCTTTTGCATACTAATAAATAAATAAAAATAAATGAATAATAAAAAATTGAAAAATACTCTCCACACGAGGAGTCGAACCCACGACCATCCAATTACTACTCCAAGCTCTTACCACTACGCCAACTACTGCTCGGCATGTTCTATAAATTTGAGCGAAATTGGTGGTGACGATTAGGGAATGCCCCCTTGTTAAACAGAACAGAAATATTTGGCCGTGCGGTTAGAGGCGCGCGGCTGTGAGCTTGCATCCGGGAGATAGTGGGTTCGAATCCCACTGTAGGCAGCCCTGATGATCGTTTTCCGTGGTTTCCCATTTTCACACAAGAAAAATGCTGGGGCTGTACCTTCATTAAGGCCAAAGCCGATTCCTTCCAACTCCTAGGCCTTTCCTCTCCCATCATCGCCGTAAGGCCTATACGTTTCGGTGCGACGTAAAGCCACTAACAAAACAAAAGAAGAGAAATAAACTAATTTCTTACAACATAAGTTGTATTAAAAATTACCTGGATTTTTGTCCACTGGAAATACTAAAGTAACAGTATTCTATTAACACCCTAAATGATCGTTCCCCGTCCATTGATCTTCACGGACTATGACGTAATTACAACGTTGCTATCGCTGAAGCGCACACATTTACCGCTCAACCGCTCACTGACATGCTGTGTGCCCGTGGGACGAAAAGCCCAACTTTATTACCTTTGCCTTAGAACAATAACCACCATCACCACCTGACGTCATAGGGCAGTGGGTTGAGGTTGCCTGTTTTACACTCACAAACTGACATCTTCAGACCTTTAAAATATTCTGAATGATTTTATCCCTTTAGTTCAGTCAACCGCTTTTCAAACTTTGCTTCACTATGAGGTGCGCGAACCAAGATCACTTCGAGAGTCGTTCTCAGAATTCGCTACTGAGCGGGATCTATTCCGCGAACTTGGTGTTACAAGGGGGTATCCAAAAGTAACCGGACGAAATTCGCTGCGAGTGTCGCTCTTGTAGTTAGGGCTTCTCCCTCTAGGTGTTTTAAGTAACCGGCCAACCGGCATGGCTTGACACGGTTGTAGCGAGCCCCGGTGATGTGTTTTTCGACCTCTTCGATTTTTGTGATTTTGTAAACGGTGAACCAAACCTTCTACCTGAGTGCTTTTAACCGTTGCGCGAGAGTGATCGGTTGAAACAGCCTCCTGATTTGTGGCAAATTGGGGACTGGTTCTTCCACTGTGACAATGTTCCAGTTCACAAAGCCATTTCTGTGCATGATTGTTTGACGAAAACCCGCATAATACTGATTTCTCTCCCATCCTACTCACCAGATCTCGCACCTTGTGATTTATCTTTGTGTCCCCGTATTACATGGTACTGAAAGGGAAACGTTTAAGCAGATATTCCGGAGGTGAACAGAGAATCGAAGGCGGTACAGCAAGGCATACGAAAGGTGTTTCGCGTAATAGAAAAAAAATAACCTTAATGGCGAGTACGCAGACCATCCAGAAATTAAGTTTCCCTATTTCTTTTCTTGTAAACGTATTTAGCCGAGAAATATGAGCATGCGCGACAGATATATGACGTAGCAATCATATACCGGCCGGACAAGTCCCGCCTGGTGTCAGTAGCGTAGCAGCAGTGGATCGAAATGGCGGCTCGTATTTTTTCTCCCACCGCCTGCGATGTTCGGTATGTGATAAAGTTTCTACGGAAATTGCGATGGGACATTCAGAACAAGAGGCATGGATTGCTCAGTCCAGGTGCTGTGTTGATTCATAGCAATGCTCGCCCACATACGACTCGGCACTCAGTGACTGTTCTGGAGGAGTTCGTCTGGCAGGTGTTTGATCATCCACCGTACAGTCCCGATCTCGCTCCTAGTGATTTTCATCTTTTCTTGTCTTCTTCTTCTTCTTAATCTGTTTACCCTCCAGGCTTTGGGTCGGGGATACAACTGGGGAGAATGACCAGTACCTCGCCCAGGCGGCCTCACCTGCTATGCTGAACAGGGGCCTTGTGGAGGGATGGGAAGTTTGGAAGGGATAGACAAGGAAGAGGGAAGGAAGCGGCCGTGGCCTTAAGTGAGGTACCATCCCGGCATTTGCCTGGAGGAGAAATGGGAAACCACGGAAAACCACTTCCAGGATGGCTGAGGTGGGAATCAAACCCACCTCTACTCAGTTGACCTCCTGAGGGTGAGTGGACCCCGTTCCAGCCCTCGTACCACTTTTCAAATTTCGTGGCAGAGCCGGGAATCGAACCCGGACCTCCGGGGGTGGCAGATAATCACGCTAACCACTACACCACAGAGGCGGACATCTTTTCTTGTACCTTAAGAAATTCCTGTCCTCTGGTTAGCATCTCACACGCTGTAGAAGAATGTCACACGCTGGTTCCATTACCAGCCGGCGGACTTCTACGACACCGGCATACAAAGTTGATCCCACGATATGACAAGTGTCTCAATTCTGGTGGTGATATAGCTCCAACATCTTTTGCCAATACATTTTTTCATGTAAACGAAAAACGTAGAATTAAGTAATATCGTAAATTATTCCGAAAGATAATGGGATAAAAGGCCTGGAATGGTTTCAAATTGTGAGTCTTGGATGGCTCTATTAAACTAAAAAAACCCAAATTTCGAAAATCACTTCTGACTTAAATGCAATTCCGGAAAAAAGCCTAAAATCGCTTGTTTCTTTACTCGTTTTCCTTTTTACACGAATCCTAGCCAAATTAACTTTTTAAAATAATACTCTCTGTAATGTGTTCCTTGGTTCAATACCCTGAGGCGTTCCTTGAGTTTTGAAAAATGTCCACACGGAATGTAGTTATAAGGGATTAAGTGAAACTCTGCATTGACACACATTAGCGCTCGTAGTAGTAGAAAAAGGCAACCTGCTAATCTAATCGACCGGATAACGATGACTAAGAAAAGGAGGAATAAATAAATAATATATTCCTATAATTTATTATATTTTGTTTATGTAAAATTCGTTGCTCATATCCATAGGATGTTTTCAACACTGAGTTGCTTGTCTTGTTTTGCTTTTATAGGGAAGCTCAATTTCTGGATGACTCTCGTACTTCGAATGTATCTAACGTCTGTAACACAAAAAAAATTCTGTAGTTTTTAAAAACGGTGTGCAGTTATTTTTGGTCCCTATTCGTATAGGTCACACACTCTAATCATTGATCCACCGACGCAGCTATTCTCATAAGTAGGGCCCGGATTTTTATGCAGTAACAGGTTAGATTGCAAACTAATTTGGTTAGGAGGAAGTGTCGGCCACCCGCTCTACCATAATGTAGCAAGATTAACATAAATTGTAGGGATTCTGATGGACCGCACCCCTAATGTTTATGCAAACCCCATAGCATAGTCGTTGTGAAGGTAGACTATACTTGCTACTCGCTTCAGTAAGTTTGCATTCTAACCTATTAATGCATAAAATTCCGGGCTCTACTCATAAGTTTATAGGGCATCCCAGAAACATGGCTTACTCCACTGTAGAATGACGTATTTAAACTGAGAGCCATTGGGTTCTCGCAGCCCACTGTTTGCAGATGAACTCTCTTCCAAGCAGTTTGTGAGGTAAGAGGAAGACAAAAGGATGAGGAGAATATCATTGTAGCTAATCAATATCAGTGCAGAAGAGAGAGAGAGAGAGAGAGAGTTAGATTAAACAAGCTTTATTGGTGTGTCTACCATTAAATTCATTAAACGTGAGATACATAATTCAGCAGTAGTCTTCCTCTTGGCTCGTATCGATTTGTGAATGTGTGTGCTTGCTTTATTCTGCATCTCAGTTGCACAGTAATTTACAGGCCCAGTTGTCCGCTCTGGCCACATCCAGGGAAAATACTTTACATCCACAGGGTGTGCCATAATCACTTGATACTTAACGTACACGTTTATGTGATTTGGATTTTGCTGGAGGTTTATTGGACATTTTTCTACCGGCCTTTTAACTCTGAAAATTCCCCTGACATGCTGTATCGAGCGATGATTCACGCGAATAACGACTCAATAATGGAACATCTCCAAACAATTCGAGACAATGTAGGCCCAGTTTTTTCAACGAATCTTAAGTGTCAACACTGCTGTCAAGTAGACTTTATGGCTAGTCCAAACCAAAGTTAATAAACAATGTTAAAAAACAACATTAATAAACAATGCCTACGAAAACATTTCACAACATACTTAATACACTTTTGTTAACAAACCTCTTCAACGTTATGTCCACAACAGAAAAGTTGTTTGTGAGGTTACGATGCATGGGGTCAGGAAGAATGAAATGGCGTATGGCTTTTAGTGCCGGGAGTGTCCGAGGACATGTTTAGCTCACCAGGTGCAGGTCTTTTTAATTTGACTCCCGTAGGCGACCTGCGCGTCCTGATGAGGATGAAATGATGATGAAGCCGACACACACACCAAGCTCCCATGCCAACGAAATTAACCAATGGTAGTTAAAATTCCCGACCCTGCCGGGAATCGAACCCGGGAACCCTGTGACCGAAGGCCAGCACGCTAACCATTTAGCTACGGAGCCGGACAGGGTCAGGAAGAAGAAAATAGACGCATAGTATTGAAAAGAAAGAATATTGGAGTCGGGCTGAGTGGCTCAGGCGGTTGAAGCGTTGGCCTTCTGACCCCAAATTGGCAGGTTCAATCCTGGCTCAGTCCGGTGGTACTTGAAGATGCTTCGTGTCGGTAGATTTACTGGCACGTAAAAGAACTCCTGCAAGACTAAATTCTGGCACCTCGGCGTCTCCGAAAACCGGAAATGTAGTTAGTGGGACATTAAACTACTATTATTATTATTATTATTATTATTATTATTATTATTATTATTATTATTATTATTAAAACAGTGGAAAGGCGTTTAGAATTAAGTTTGTAGAAATGAAATGGCGTATGGTTTTTTGGGCCGGGAGTGTCCGAGGACATGTTCGGCTCATCAGGTGCAGGTCTTTTGATTTGACTCCCGCAGGCGACCTGCACTTCGTGATGAGGATGAAAAGATGATGAAGACGACACATACACCCAGTCTCCGCGCCAGCGAAATTAACCAACGATGGTTAAAATACCCGTCCCTGCCGGGAATCGAACCCGGGAACCCTGTGACCGAAGGCCAGCACGCTAACAATGTAGCCATGGAACCGGACCGCCTTTTCAGGGTTTATATAGAACAGGCAGTAAAGGAAATCAAAGAGTAATTTGGAAAGGGAATCACAATCCAAGGAGAGGAAATCAAAACCCTGAGATTTGCCGATGGTATTGTCATTTCATCTGAGACTGCAGAAGATCTGGAGAAGTTGCTGAATGGTATGGACGGAGTCTTGGGTGAGGAGTACAAGATGAAAATAAATAAGTCCAAAACAAAAGTAATGGAGTACAGTCGTACGAAATCAGGTGATGCAGGTAATATTATACTAGGAAATGAAGTCTTAAAGGAAGTAGATGAATATTGTTAATTGCGTAGTCAGATAACTAACAATGGCAGAAGTAAGGAGGGCATAAATTGCAGGCTAGAACAAGCAAGGAAGAGCTTTCTTAAGAAAAGAAATTTGCTCACTTCGAATATTGATATAGGAATTAGAAAAAACAAATGTTTTTGAAGACTTTCGTTTAGAGCGTGGCAAAGTATGGAAGTGAAACATGGACGATAACTAGTTCAGAAAGAAAGAGAATAGAAGCTTTAGAAATGTGGTGTTACAGAAGAATGGGGAAGGTGAAATAAATAGATCAAATCACGAATGATGAGATACTGAATGAATTGGTGAGAGAAGATCGTTGTGGCTAAATTTGACGAGAAGAAGAGATAGAATGATAGGACACATCTTAGGACATTGAGGACTTACGCAGTTGGTTTTTGATGGATGTGTAGGGGGTAAGAACGGTAGGGGTAGACCAAGGTATGAATATGGCAAGCAGATTAGAGCAGAGGTAGGATGCAGCATTTATGTAGAAATGAAAAGGTTAGCACCGGATAGGGTGGCATGGAAGCTGCATCAAACCAGTATATGGACTGGTGACTCAAACAATAACATGTAGCTTTATCAATATGTGAAATGTCCGACTAGTTGGCTGAATAGTCAGCGTGCTGGCCTTTGGTTGAGAGGGTCCCGAATTCGATTCCCGGCCGGGTCGGGGATTTTAACCTTCATTGGTTAATTCCAATGGCCCGGAGGCTGGGTGTTTGTGCTGTTCCCAACATCCCTGAAACTCACACATAACACTATCCTCCACCACAATAACACGCAGTTACCTGCACATGGCAGATGTCGCTCTCCTTCCTCGGAGGGTCTGCCATACAAGGGCTGCACTCTGCTAGAAATAGCCACACGGAATTATTATAATATGTAAAATCACTCTTCAGCTAGTGAAATAAGAAACAGCCATGGGCCTCTCACAGCTCTGCAGCGTCCTTACCGCCACCACTGACGAACACCGGTTGCCATGGTTACAATGGTGTTGGGAAATTCATGGCACTAATTCTAGATAGAAACCAAACTAAACAGAGTTGCATGGAGAAATACAACGAATGAGTAAAGCAAGGCAGCTTGCTGTGTCAGGACAGAAGAGAGCACATTCCAAAGAGCCATGCCATATCGTCGAGGTAATAATGCTGGACTCCATTAACTGAAATTCCTCGCTGACCTTATAACCTCTTGTTCAAGGTCCTCTACACGACGAAGCTTTCTACAGCAAGAATCAAGGCCTCCTGGTCCGCCAGGTGTGGCCAAACTCGCGATGCCGCTCGTACACCCACTACACACCAAATTGGAGCAACTTTCCCACGATATAGGCGCAATTCCAGTTTTTGTTGCTTTAGGCGATGGCGCGTGCTGATGGAGATTTGTGGGAGGGGAAAGAACACGACTTCAAAAAGGAAAAAAAAAACAAGCATCTTTTAAGCTGTAATTCCCTTTGGGTCGCACTCCATCAATTCGGCACACTGACTAACCTGCATTACTTTGAAAAATTTCTTGTTCTGCTTCACTTTAAACGGTAGGAACACTTTGGTTAACAGTTCTATACCAGGAGTTTCATTTCTAATTGGACTGTCCCTTCTTCTAGTGCCTACTCCGTTGTCTCCACGAAATCTTAACGGGCGTACAACTGTCCTTTTTTACAATGTATATATTTCTGGGTTGGGGGGGGAGGTCTATCTGGAATTAGTAAGCTTATACACTAACAGACTAATAAACGGTGTATAACTTTTATACAAGGTTTATACACCCTTTATGTGAAATGTGTTACTAATAAAAAGTGTATTAGGGGCGAATTCATAGACAGCACTTATACATAAGTGCCCCTTATAAGCCAGGTTTCATTTCACCTAAGTGTACCACTTATGTTGCAGCAAGATGTAGGATAATGATTTTGCCGAATATGTTGCATTTCATTCACAGAATGCTTTCCGGCACACAGTAGATAGAAAATCCTGTTGAAACGTAGTGTGACCAACAAGATTTAGTTTTAGTAAAGTGAAAGTTATGAATATTCTTGTTCCTTTGTGTGAGAGAGTGAACATAACCTCTAGAGGACTCACTATGTCACCATTAATGAAATTGAGATTTTATGCCACCCCTTAATTTCAGGTTATTATTATTATTATTATTACTATTATTATTATTGTTGTTATTATCATTACCATCGTCATTAACGGTATTTTGCTTAATTAATTGGAAACGTGTTACAAGTTGATCAGTTGTCAAGACTGTAGGCCTATGTAATAGTAATAACTGTAACTGAGTTATAAGGAAAATGAGCGCGTTGCACTACAACCATTTATTTTAAGGTTGATTTCTGCTAATTATATCAGGATAGTCAACCAATCTTTTGCCGGATTATATCAGAAGTTTCTGAAATTATGGTATCGCACATCAAAACATACTATTTACATTTTATTGGGGAAGTAATTAGGCCTATTACAACGTAACGGCTGCGGATAGATTTGTCAAATCATTAAAAGCGTTGCAAGGCTAGATATTCTACATTTGGATGATTATTTGTATAGGTTCGAGTACCTGGATAACTATAAACATATAAGAAAATTAGACTCTGGGTATTTTCCGAGTTTGCATTGTCCACAACAAGTTTTTCCCACGTCATTCATATTCTGATGAGAAACTGTGTCGGTCTGCTTGTTCTATATTATGCGCATGTTCTTGCAGGTGCCATCTCAGCTCGCTGTTTTGTTATCCATTCTGATAACCAAATACAATATAGACGATCTTTTAACCTCAAAAATGTCGCCCGCGGTCGCGCGTTGCCTTCATCATCATCATCATCATCTGTTTACCCTCCAGGGTCGGCTTTTCCCTCGGACACAGCGAGGGATCCCACCTCTACCGCCTCAAGGGCAGTGTCCTGGAGCTTCAGACTCTTGGTCGGGGATACAACCGGGGAGAACGACCAGTACCTCGCCCAGACGGCCTCACCTGCTATGCTGAACAGGGGCCTTGTGGAGGGATGGGGAGATTGTAAGGGATAGGCAAGGAAGAGGGAAGGAAGCGGCCGTGGCCTTAAGTTAGGTACCATTCTGGCATTCGCCTGGAGGAGAAGTGGGAAACCACGGAAAACCACTTCCAGGATGGCTGAGGTGGCTCTTTAAGTGCTGTCTATGAAATGTAAACTCATATAAGTGAATAGTTACTATAAGTGATCCCTTATTACTTAAGGGTTCCGCTTATATACAAGTGTTGACAATGAATTCGGCCCTAAGCCTCCTGTGTATACATCTGTTATAGTTATTCACTGAATTGCGTATATAGCGTTGTTACGAAAAAGAAACGAATGAACAGTTTCTCGTGGTATTTACTGTCTGTAGTAATATAATCGTGGTGAAATATCCGACTTATCCATTGAACATTGAACACACATTGAAAGAATGGGCAATAATGTTGATGATTTACACGATAGTTTAAACGAAGGTTTAGAGGTTATGGAGGCTAAAAACATTTTAAGATACGGAATGACCCATTTTTCCTCGATAATAAAAGTTTAAAAATTAAATATCGATTTACGAAAGAGTATGCTCGAATTATTAACACAGTCAGAAATGACTTAATGATAGATCCAAGGGGTGGTTTTATATCGTACGAGCTTCAAGTCCTCACAGCACATTGTACATGGGCGCGAAATGATATTAGTAATTATTATTAGTGACCGCCGCCTCTGTGGTGTAGTGGTTAGCGTGATTAGCTGCCACCCCCGGAGGCCCGGGTTCGATTCCCGGCTCTGCCACGAAATTTGAAAAGTGGTATGAGGGCTGGAACGGGGTCCACTCAGCCTCGGGAGGTCAACTGAGTAGAGGTGGTTCGATTCCCACCTCAGCCATCCTGGAAGTGGTTTTCAGTGGTTTCCCACTTCTCCTCCAGGCGAATGTCGGGATGGTACCTAACTTAAGGCCACGGCCGCTTCCTTCCCTCTTCCTTGCCTATCCCTTACAATCTTCCCATCCCTCCACAAGGCCCCTGTTCAGCATAGCAGGTGAGGCCGCCTGGGCGAGGTACTGGTCATTCTCCCCAGTTGTATCCCCGACCAAGAGTCTGAAGCTCCGGGACACTGCCCTTGAGGCGGTAGAGGTGGGATCCCTCGCTGTGTCCGAGGGAAAAGCCGACCCTGGAGGGTAAACAGATGATGATGATGATGTTGATTATTAGTGACCTCATAATTACCAATGAGGGTAATATGCCACTGAAATATGTATATTACTATTCTATTCTTGTTTATGCGAACATTCTATCGTAAATTTCCTTTCTTTGTCAAGAGAAACAAGATGATTCGTCTGATCTTCACGGCCTTCTCAATATGCTAAGTTTATTTGTGCTATCACGTGATTTTTCGGAAAGTTTTGCTCGTGGATAACCAACAAAAGCGATCATAAAGGCTCTGAACGTGTAAGAAGAGATTCCTACGGCTTGGATCGAGTGTGTACGTGCAGTGTAGTAATACAATTCGTATACCACGTTTATTAAAAAGAAAAATGTGCAACGCTTATACGAGGATTATTCAGTGTATAAATATACAGGTGTTAAACAACTATAAAAGGAATTTTTATTAGTTTGATCCTAAGGGTACAACTTTTACTCTTTCTCCCGTGTTAGTACTGAAGGTAGTGATTTCTAGTTATTTTCTATCAGTTGTGTTCGATTCAGTGTCGCCAACCATACAGTTTAGGGGCCCTACTTACCGATACGACGTCTTACAGTTACTGGCACGTTGGCACTGTATAGTCATGGCTATTTTGATGACTTGCGCGATTTACTTATTGCCACTGCGGTCTTGTGAAAATCACTAGTGTTTCATTTACGGGTATAAGTAAAGCATATTTTCTTTTTCTGAAGGATTACAAATCTACAGTAGAATTGTGACATTTTCAAATAATACATGTAATAACGCAGTTTGTGTTAAATGACAGTCTTATTTCGTCCAAATTGTGTAAATAGAATGCAATTAGGATGTGTAATAAGCAAGAAAAATCTGCTGCCATTGATGCTTTCACTGCCCGTACTTATAGACCTGATATAGGTATTTGCGCTTATGTCGTGTTAACAAAATAAGGTGAAATTCTTTAAGTTTCGTAGAGAAATTTGCTCTGCGTCATCAGAAGAAAATCTCGACAGTTCACGAGAAACTATAAATCGAGGAATGCTGGAAGCATTTTTCGTGAACAGTCGAGATTTTCTTCTTATTGCGAACAGGAAAATTCTCTGCGAAACGTTAAGAATTTCATCTTATTTTCTTGACACGGCATAAGCGCGGAAAAATCTGCAAGCTCTCCTCAGAAAAGGAACGGAACATTTCCTCCTGTATGAAGTTCAGTTCAAATAAAAGGAAGGAAATTTCCTTATCAACCTAATTTAACCTAAATTTGTCGTGTCACGACTTTGGTATGGTTTGCAGACTTAGCTTTTGTGTATTCCTATTGACTTACGGCATGTGTACATGTAATGTATTTGCTTGTGTGTATTATTACAGCGTGGTTTCTCTTCAGTCCGACTAGTAATAACAAATTTCAAGCAGGGAGCTGAATTATTCACACCAGGCAACCACCGAGGGATACGGTTACAGTAATGCAAAATAAAAGCAGAAATAAACTGAACAAAATTGAAATTGCAACACCCAGAAGGAGTGGTGTTACATTGCTGCAATTGAACATGCGGGACGAGTGTTCAGTTGTACTTCGATGATTACACTTTCAGGTGCCTCTGAGCGGCGCAAGTTTGGACAACAATCAATACACGATGTGCCCACCACGAGCTGCAATACATTGATGAATTCGTCGAGGCATGGAGTCAATAAGGCCCTGGATCGCTTCCTGAGGAATTGTGGCCCATGCTTGCTGCACTGCACGGGTCAGTTGTTCCAGAGTTGTGGGTGGCTGAGGACGGTTGGCCAGTTGTCGACCCATCATGTCCCACACATGCTCAATAGGACTGAGGTCCGGGGATCTGGCGGGCCATTCTAAGGTTGTGATGTCGTGGAGAGCTTCTCTGGAGATGCGTGCAGTGTGAACCCGGACATTGTCCTGCTGAAACATCCCATTAACAACGTTCGCCATCATAGGGACAACCACTGGATTGAGTACCCTATCAACGTACTGTCGAGCAGTCATAGTGCCCTCAACAAGTACTAATTTTGATTTCACATTAAAGCCAATAGCTCCCCAGACCATAATGCTTGGTATTGTAACAGGAACGCCCGTACTTCAGTTTATCGGAGAGCATGAGGAACGACAAGGCGTGTACGGCCCATGCTAAGAGAGTAAGAGAGAAGGGTAGTGAAAGAAAAATTCATGATTAAGTGGATCCTTCAGTTTATTCAATAAACAGGCAAATAATTACGTCACCTTTTATAGCTGAATTGTAGATTTGTCCCTGAGGGCGTGAAGAGGACGTTGTCCCGCGGCGGCTGCGTCGTCTTGCGGTCGGCGTCGGCGTTGTCTTCCGTCGATGACTCGAACCAGAGGCAGGAACGGGGAAATGTGGAGCTTCCACATTTGACGTCGTGGGGTACTGGTGTGACACTTCCCTATGGCGAAGCACGCCGGAATAGTTCCCACAGTAGCAAGGATAAAGTTAGAGTCACAGTTCGTATTTGGAATAATACGCAAATGAAACAATCTAGAACCTTCCGAGGTGCGGTGATCAAGCACTTCATAAAGAAAATTAAATTTATCGAGTACAGTCTCTGCACTGTACTCCACCAGCATAATACATTTGTTGAAATAAATGACAGTCCAAATTCCCGTACGTCGTGATTTTCAGATTAACACTGGCACTTAAGATCATAATGCAACACAGTTCAACGGTTAGACATAGTCTTTAAAGGAAATTGAGGCTGGCTAGAAATACTACCGTTGCTTTCACACAGTCTTTGAACGAAATCAATGCTGGCACAGTTAATGCAAGAACACAGTCTTTAAATGAAATAAAGCTGACACAATTAATGCGAGAACACAGTTTTTAAACGAATTCAAAGCTGACACCGTTTATGTGAGAACACAGTCTTTAAATGAATTCAAGCTGGCGAGAACACAGTCTTTAAACGAATTCAAAGCGGGCACAGTTTATGTGAGAACACAGCCTTTAAATGAATTCAAGCTGGCGAGAACACAGTCTTTAAACGAATTCAAATATACAGCCGGACCGAGAGACGAATTATGTCGCGACGACTTACTTGCACACACTCGCTGACTCACGGCTTACTGCCGACTCACTCCACTCTCTGCCTTCAGCACACTGCCGTCGCATACCGCCCACTCCCTCTGCTTTACTGCAGGCTTTCTGCTTACATTCTGCCTTACCCCAGGCTGGCGACTCGCTTATATTTCGTTCATGCAGCAATGGAACACGAAGGAACCTTCTGCGTGACGTCGCTTGTCCTTGGCCGGTGTTCTGGAACGTCGCGAACTTGCTCGCAGTTCCCATTATGCCTGTGCGCTCGGCGCAAGTTTTAAAGGCTTACGGTCGGGTGTTAGCGAGCTTCTCTTAATAAAAGAATGAAACGTGAATGCTCGTAGGGTGTTACCGTTTCAGTATTGGCCCTGTGTGCCTCTCGACAATAAGATCTGGGCGGCCCCTCTCCCCGGTACGTCGGCGCATACGATTCCGGCGATCACTGCGGGCAAGACAGAAGCGCGATTCATCACTAAAGACGACCCTATACCATTCGTCGACCCACGTCGATCTTTCTCGACACCAGGCCAGCCTTACACGTCGCTGTTGTGGGGTCAATGGAACACCTTCTGCAGGGACACGGGCTCGTAAACCAGCTGCACGCAGGCGATTACCAACTGTTTGTTGTGTAACGTGGGGTGCCATAGCTGCTCAAATTTTTGCGCTGCTGTTGCATAGGGTTCCATCCGGGCCATCCGAGTGATGCGGCGATCCTCTCTCACAGTTGTCTGTCGCGCTGGGCCTGTGTCAGGTCTACGAGTGTTGGTACCTTCATTTGACCACTGCTGCCATACACGTTATACCGTAGATGCCTGTCGGCCAACACGTGCAGCGATAGTCCTTAGCGATAATCCAGTCTCACACAGCCCAATTATCCGAGCCCTCTCAAACGGCGACAGTTGTTGATAGCGTGCTCTTCTCTGTCGTCGAGGCATGTTTGACTGCAAGTCAACTACGCTACACCAGAGTCCGTGTACTGGAGTTGATTCCTCCGCGACCAATCACGTGGGGAGACCTGTAGCAACAATCCAATGGGTCTGAAACTTTGATCGTTTACATACCTACGTGGCATCGTTCCACACCTTGAAAATCAACACAAACGATCAATGCCTTCATGGTGTTGCAATTTCCTTTTTCTTAAGTGTATATAGCATTAAATTGAGTGAAGGTGAGAGAGAGTGTTTATTTCTTTAATTCCTCATTAAGGTAGAAAAACGACTTGATTATGAATATCTTGATTGTCCATTTACTTGGGTAAGGGAACCTCCATTATTGATAGTTGTATTGAGATTGTTTGTTAATGGTAATGTCTCGTGATTTCAATATGTAACTTGTCAAGTTGGCAGCAATGATGAGCCATTAAAAAAGGAACAGGGTGATGATGTTTGCTTTTTAATGTATAGCCATACGTGTCGAGTATTGTAACCATGACAACCACTGTTCGTTTATGTACACTAGGTCAGTAGCGTCGTCTTCTCACTATTCGCTTTCTTCCCGTAACTAAGAGCTTGAGAAAATCCCGCATCAAGTGAACCACGTTATGCTTCACAGGCCAAAATCTAAATCTATGAAGTGGACAGAAAACGAACCCAGGGCGTTGGAATAAAATAAAGACACCCTACCTATACATCAAAAGTCTGGTTATAATAATAATAATAATAATAATAATAGTAATAATAATAATAATAATAATTAATGTACCGGCTGGTACACCTCTACGCCGCACATTTGAATTTTCCGCCTTAAAGTACTCCTCTACAGGAGAAACACTGAACTTAAAACTAGACCTACGTAAACTTTTGCTCTGAAGATGTCACTGGGTGAATTTCGACTTGTTTTTGTTATCTATTTATCAAGACTTTTGGACATTCTCTCATAGATGTCTCTACTAAAAAAACTATGATCATCTACCCTGGTGCGAAGTGAGGGAACTTTCTTGAAGATATTTTGTACTCATAAGTTTTCTTATTACTAAATTTCGTTCTTTCATTTGTGGGTTGGCAATATTAATCTTTTCTTTCCGCCAGTTTTAAATTTAGCCAATCAATTATTTCTGTAATTAATTTTCAGCAAATCCTGTATGTCTTCTCCGATTTGGTGTGTAACTGTGTACTGTAGCCAATAAAAACCTGTGGGTGTGTCTTAATTATTAATGAAAGGTCTCGAATCTTCCCCGAGGGTTTAACAACTGCTGCTTTCTTGTCTCTCGGCCACTTTATCAACTTCTAACTTGTGTATAGACGTATATCAGGAGGCGGGAAGCGCCTCTTTCTTCAGGCAGCAGTTCTTCAGTAAGGCAATGGCCGCTTAACATCTTAATTTCTTGCTAGCTCAGCAGTTGAACCCGCAGGGAAGGTCCGAAACCTTTACCATGTAACCCATCACTATAAACATGTAAATTTCTTCCAGTTTATGTAAGAACTGCATATATCTGTAACTGTAAATCGGGGATAGAGAGTGCTTTACCCTCTCGAGCTCCTCTTCATTTTGTCTTGAGGTGACTATGTTTTGGTAACTGATTTTCTACTCTTCCTTAATGTGTTTAAATTATTCAGTATACGAGTCACCTCCATAGTTTGGGAATAGTCCCTGTTTCATCGGCCTAGTGCCTCTTAGGTTTTAAGAAATTTCATGTAGGAGTGCAAATTTACGCCTCCATTCATTTTTGCATTTTGGGCCATTTACTTAACCTATTATTTTTCTACTAAGGCCCAGTAGGCTGGGTACAAGATACCCCCGTTTCGTGTTGTGTAAGTTGTGCCTTGATGGCAATTTAGTGTAAAGTCTGGTATTGCCTTTAATAGGCTTGGAAAACTGAGAGCGGGTCAGCTCTTTTAAGTATTGAAAATGTGTCTCTAGGAGGCTTAACATTGCTAGGTGGCAGCAAGTGCTCCATATTATTAGGGGATTTTTGCCCTGTGGTAAATATGTGTTTGTGAGCTGAGAGCTCAGAAATTGTAAAACTTGGGGCTTGAAGCCCAGATTGTTAAATTATCTCTAAATCTTGGCTTTTCCTAGTCTTGTACCTGATTGTCGGTTATTTGTTGACTTGTTGTTATTTGTTAAACTTTGAAATCCTTTGTGAAAATTGTTAAGTTTTGCTATTTTCGAAAATATAACCTTTAATGAAATTTTAATTCATATCTCGGCTTTGTAGTTAGACCCATTCACCCCGGCACCTTCTTTCACCTCTGCTGTTCCACAGAAACCTCGGAACAATAATAATAATAATAATAATAATAATAATAATAATAACAATAATAATAATAATAATAATAATAATAATATCACAACTGCATAAATTCAAATACCTGGGAGAATTCGTCCAACCTTCAGGACTGAATCGTGAAGTAAGCAAAGAAAGGATCAATAAACAACAAAGAGCATACAGACTCACTTGGGACTGATATGCCAGGTGTGTACATACATTTTGTCGGATTTTATGGTAAAGAAAATACGTAATTTTCAATGGAAATTCAACTTTTGTTACTCAAAATATTGGCCATCGACTTCTACACACTTCGCCCATCTTTCAGGTAAGTTATGAATACCATGCCAGAAAACTGCTTGTCGAGCCATTTTCCAACTTCCATGAAATTTGTGAAGTGTTGCTCTGCGAGCGCGTGCCCCATTGATGCGAAGCGGTGATATTCAGATGGCGCCAAGTCGGGAGAGTACGGCAGGTGCGGAAGGATGTCCTATCTAAGCGATTTCAAGGTGACTTTCACTGGTTTTGCTGTGACGAAAATAAGGGTCATTCTTTCTTACAGTGGTTGAGTGCGATGGCATTTGATAACGAAGTCATAGTTGAGACCGCTAACATTTCAGCGAGACTTCGAACGTAAGTGTTACAAAGAAACTGGAGAATTTGACCCTCAATGAGTTGACATACACATTACGCCTGTTGCCTTGAGGGAGCCGTGTAGTTCCTACCTTAAATCCCCTCTCCCTTCGCTGCCGGGCTGGTGGCACGTGTAGGCGGGCGGGGAAGCAAGTACTTTTCTCTCTGTGTGTGTTTCGTTCATGTTAGATATTCTCGTACTTCGTTTTCTCCACCTTCCCTCACTCTTCAGATGTGTGCGGGTGTGAACGCGTTTAATGGATGTGACCAATGAGAGAGTGTGTTAGCAGGTACTGGGTGGTTCTGAGGGCTGTACTGATTTCTTGCCTGAAGTGAATATTTCTGGCCACGAGATACTAAAGATTTCGAGTGTACAAGAGCGACATAGAAGAAGGAAAATAAAGGAAGGCTACGAAGCGATGGCTGTTCCTGCCATTGTGCTTCCTCCCTACAAAGGTGTTTTTGAAAATTAAAATTTTATGTAGTTATTTTAATAACTCACGGGCAAAAATTGCCTCATCCTTTTTATCTACTTTTCATAGTACATTGCAAAGTACAGTATAATATCCCTTAATCGCGAGGAATTATGGGTTTCTCAGAGGGGGTGTGTTCACTCCTTGTAGGTCTGTAAGGACAATACTGTTTTTCTTAACAGGAATGAGCTATAGAATGTCTTAAATTTTTTCACAACTCTTGAGCCTCACCATTTTTCGTGGATTTTTTATTTATCGGAACTCTGTAACTCCCCTGTAGGTGCAGGCGGGGAAGCAAGTACTTTCCTCTCTGCGTGTGTTTCATTCATACTAGATATCCTCGTACTTCGTTTCCTCCACCTCCCCTCACTCTTCATATATAGAAACAGAAATAGAAAAATAGAAGAATGTGAACTGATACAGCTGAAATATAAGGGACAGTCAAATGAAAACCGATCACACGCCATAACACACATTCCGCGCGAAAGGTGGCAACGCTGTTGTTACGTATCGATATTGCCATCGCTGTGCATTATTTGTGGCCCCTGAATGTCGTAAGAGGCTACTAAAAGGGTAACAACCAAATAAATATGTACTCGCTCTTTCTAGTCTTCCATGCCAATCAAAATCAATGATTCTATGATTTACCGTATAGCGGAGAAAATCTTGTTTCTGTCTGTATTGACTACAGATAAAAATAATATTTAAAACATATACAAACCTAAACTGCAATAGTGCATCGCTCTTTTGGCAATTTACCTTTGCTCTTTTACTGATCAGTTAAATACTGTACTGTATCTCGTTAAGATCAAACTCATTGTCATTTCAATAACTCATTTTCAAGATGTTCCCGATAATGAATTCCATGATATTCTCTTTCAAAACACTAAGGTTCTGAATGTCATGCATTCAGCAGAAAAATAGAAGAATGTGAACTGATACAGCTGAAATATAAGGGACAGTCAAATGAAAACCTATCACACGCCATAACACACATTCCGCGCGAAAGGTGGCAACACTGGTGTTACGTATCGATACTGCCATCGCTGTGGAAGAACTGCATAGTGACAACTCACAGGTGCATGTAGTTGTTGGTTTGTGCCTTTGTTGGTGCGCGGACTGGTCTAGTGTGTTCGTCCAGCTGCAAGCAAAGAAGAGCAGAGAAGTGTGGTTCGTTTTCAGGTTGCTGAGGGTGCAGAAGTACGCGAAACTCATCATCGTACGTCTCGTCATGTGCATGACGATTGTACACGAGGGGTATAGGAGATTCCAAGAAGGGCGCACATCACTACCCAGACAAGGCCTATCGAGCTGATTTGGTTGTGAATCACTTCAACATCCTCCGTACCTCCCGGATCTTTCACCTGGTGATTTTTACATTTTTGGCCACCCGAAGAAAATTAGTCGTGGATGTCGGTTCCATTCGGACGAGGAAGTGTAAGGGTGGGTGCGGTTGTGGATCCATCAGCAACCTACTTCTTTCTACAATACCGGAATTGTTCGTCTCGTCTCCCAGTAGGATAAATGTTAACGCTCTTTGTAATCACTTTTGAATAAAACAATTCCATGGTCACGTTGTAGCGGGTGTTCGCTTTTCATTTGACTACCGCTTATAGATTTACAGCCATCCAAAAAGCAAAGCAAAGTCACCTCCGTACAGGCCATGAAGGCCCTTGGAGGAGTCTAAGGTAAAGGCTTCCACCATTGTTAACCTCGGCACGTGATGGGGTAGAGTGTTTAGCTCTACGCCCGGCCGCCTTTGCCCCCAGAAATTAACCTGTTACTCATTTTTGGTGTAGGCTGAGTGAACCTCAGAGCCATATGCACCTCCGGAAGTGGAAATCTCGCTTCTTAAATTTCACGACTTCCTGACGGGGATTCGAACCCACGCCCTTCCGGGCGAACCGAACACGCCTTTACTGCCTCGGCCAGGTAGCCCCTTTTACAGCCAACCACACCTTAAAAAAGATCTTGGTAAAAGAACTCCTGAAACAATTTTCCAAAACCAAAATCAAACTAAACCCCATGGCACTACAGTCCCGAAGGCCTGCAGATTACGAGGTGTCATGCGGTCGCCACGACGAATCCACTCGGCCATTATTCTTAGCTTTGTACCCGGGGTCCGCTATCTCACCGGTTAAAAAAAAAAATTGTGTTACGTCGCACCGACACAGATAGGTTTATGGCGACGATGGGATAGGAAAGGGCTAGGAGTGGGAACGTAGTGGCAGTGGCCTTAATTAAGGTAAGCCCCAACGTTTGTTTGGTGTGAAAATAGGAAACCACGGAGAACCTCTTCAGGGCTGTCAACAGTGGGATTCGAACCCACTATCTTCCGGATGCAAGCCCACAGCTGCGCGCCCCTAACCTCGCGGCCAACTCGCCCGGTCTATCTCACCGTCAGATAGCTCCTCAATTGTAATTACTTAGGTTGAGAGGATCTCGATCTAGCCTTCAGATCCAGGTGAATATCCCTGACTTGGCCGAGAATCGAACCCGCGGTCTCCTGGTAAGGGGCGGCTACCCCTACACCGTGCGGGCCGGCAAGCTACTGTTTAATTTGTTGTTAAATTATGTATGTGTAGGATTGTCCATTTTTCATTTAGTAAGTTTATGGTTTAAAAAATCACTGAATCAAATCATTTCATTGGATGGTTCGAGAAAAGTTTCCAGTACTTATCTGATTCTAGGTCCGGTCACACTATTGATTACGGGGTCAAAGCAGAGCAGAACCTGGTACCGAGCTTGATAGCTGCTGTCGCTTAAGTGCGGCCTGTATCCAGTATTTGGAACATGGTGAGTTCGAACACCACTGTCGGCAGCCCTGAAAATGGTTTTCCGTGGTTTCCCATTTTCATACAAGGCAAATGTTGGGGCTGTACCTTAATTAAGGCCACGGCCGCTTCATTCCCACTCCTAGCCCGTTCCTGTCCCGTCGTCGTCATAAAACCTATCTGTGTCGGTGCGACGCAAAGCAACTTGTAAATACACTGACTGACAGAGCAAATGCAACACCAAGAAGGAGTGGTTCGAAAGGGATGGAAGTTGGGGAAAAAACAGAGACGGCACGGACGAATAATTGATGTTTATTTCAAACCGATATGCAGGTTACACAATGCGCACGGCATCGACTCAGTAGGATGTAGGACCACCGCGAGCAGCGATGCACGCAGAAACACGTCGAGGTACATAGTCAATAAGAGTGCGGATGGTGTCCTGAGGGATGGTTCTCCATTCTCTGTCAACCATTTGCCACAGTTGGTCGTCCGTACGAGGATGGGGCAGAGTTTGCAAACGGCGTCCAATGAGATCCCACACGTGTTCGATTGGTGAGAGATCCGGAGAGTACGCTGGCCACGGAAGCATCTGTACACCTCGTAGAGCCTGTTGGGAGATGCGAGCAGTGTATTGGCGGGCATTCTCCTGCTGAAAGAGAGCATTGGGCAGCCCCTGAAGGTACGGGAGTGCCACCGGCCGCAGCACATGCTGCACGTAGCGGTGGGCATTTAACGTGCCTTGAATACGCACTACAGGTGACGTGGAATCATACGCAATAGCGCCCCAAACCATGATGCCGCGTTGTCTAGCGGTAGGGCGCTCTACAGTTACTGCCGGATTTGACCTTTCTCCACGCCGACGCCACTCTCGTCTGCGGTGACTATCACTGACAGAACAGAAGCGTGACTCATCGGAGAACACGACGTTCCGCCATTCCCTCATCCAAGTCGCTCTAGCCCGGCACCATGCCAGGCGTGCACGTCTATGCTGTGGAGTCAATGGTAGTCTTCTGAGCGGACGCCGGGAGTGCAGGCCTCCTTCATCCAATCGACGGGAAATTGTTCTGGTCGATATTGGAACAGCCAGGGTGTCTTGCACATGCTGAAGAATGGCGGTTGACGTGGCGTGCGGGGCTGCCACCGCTTGGCGGTGGAGGCGGATGCGCCGATCCTCGCGTGCTGACGTCACTCGGGCTGCGCCTGGACCCCTCGCACGTGCCACATGTCCCTGCGCCAACCATCTTCGCCACAGGCGCTGCACCGTGGACACATCCCTATGGGTATCGGCTGCGATTTGACGAAGCGACCAACCTGCCCTTCTCAGCCCGATCACCATACCCCTCGTAAAGTCGTCTGTCTGCTGGAAATGCCTCCGTTGACGGCGGCCTGGCATTCTTAGCTATACACGTGTCCTGTGGCACACGACAACACGTTCTACAATGACTGTCGGCTGAGAAATCACGGTACGAAGTTGGCCATTCGCCAACGCCGTGTCCCTACGCTACGTTCGCTACGTGCGCAGCACAGCGGCGCATTTCACATCATGAGCATACCTCAGTGACGTCAGTCTACCCTGCAATTGGCATAAAGTTCTGACCACTCCTTCTTGGTGTTGCATTTGCTCTGTCAGTCAGTGTATATATAGTTAGTATATATATGGATTTAAGATACAGAGCTCAAGTCTAACCAGCAAAATCTCCCCTTCTTTGTATCCAAAATTACCAGCACCTTTGTAGGGGAATAACTCCCTTCCCTCATCTAAAACTAATCACTGCCCTTCGTTCCATTCAGATACAGTTTTCAAAGTTCTCTGACATAAAATAACCATAATACTAAACTGTGTGAATCAGTGGCTGTTAATTGAGGAAATTGATCCAAAGATCGTTTGATAATAAATGAACTCAATGAATGGTTTGCCGAAATTTCCGGAGAATTTCGTGAAGAACATGAAGGTTATTGAATTATGGGAATTGAGCTACAACAAGTGTAATTCAAAGTGTGGATTCGACTGCATGAAAGCAACTGAATGGAAAAATTTGCTATCATATGAACCAGCTGCCCCGTATAATTTTGGATGGTATGTAATCCAGATCCGCCTCTGTGGTGTAGTGGTTAGTGTGGTTATCTGTCACCCTCGGAGGCCCGGGTTCGATTTTTGATCTGCCACGAAATTTGACAAGTGATACGATAAGTGGAACGGGGTCCCCTCAGCCTCGGGAAGTCAATTGAATAGAAGAGGTTTCGATTCTCACCTCAGCCATCCTAGAAGCGGTTTTCCGAGGTTTCCAACTTCTTCTTCAGGCATTCACCGGGATAATACCTAACGTAAGGCCATGGCCGCATTCTTCTCTCTTCCTTGCTTCTTTCTTCCTTTGCTCCCATCCCCCACAAGGCCCAAATTCAACAAAGGAGTTGAGGCCACCTGGACGGGATACTGATCCTTCTGCCCAAATGTCTCGTGCTCCAGGACAGTGCCCTTGAAGCGGTAGCAGTGGGATCCCTCTCTGAGTTCGCGGGAGGAACCAACTCTGGAAGGTAAAATGATTAAATAAAAAAATAAAAAATAAAAATGTAATCCACTAATATGTGTTGGTTCTGGTCCTTAACCCTTCATAAGGTAAGGAAATATTACGAAGCGCAGCACACAGGTACATGGATAGGTATTTCAAATCACAGAATGCGTAGTTGGACTCATATTCCGACTGAGACATAGAAAATTAGAGACAGTCGATTGTACAAAACTCAAGAGATTACCATGAACGTTGGTGTTACTCACATGCCTTTAAACATCTGAAGAAAATAAAAACACAATGTTGAAAAAAGTTATAACTGTTCCATCACTCATTTCCTTCTCTTTTAAGCGCTCCAGGAAGTGCAACATTAAATTATGGCACATTACTTCGAGTCATAAGCATGAAATGGATACCGTTTGCTTCGCAACAGCCATTTTTACTTCACATGCTTCCAAGACATTTCTTTCATTTTTCATTAGAAGTAGTGGAACATTTGAATGGAATAGCTTCAGGAAGTCTCACTAATTTCCTCAACATACAGAAAAATGCGTTTACTCTAATTCCCGTTAAGTAGAGACATGTTGTGCACTCACACTTTACGGTCTTCACTCATCATCATCATCATCATCATCATCATCATCATCATCATCATCATCTATTTACCCTCCAGGGTCGGCTTTTCCCTCGGACACAGCGAGGGATCCCACCTCTACCGCCTCAAGGGCAGTGTCCTGGAGCTTCAGACTCTTGGTCGGGGATACAACTGGGGAGAATGACCAGTACCTCGCCCAGGCGGCCTCACCTGCTATGCTGAACAGGGGCCTTGTGGAGGGATGGGAAGATTGGAAGGGATAGGCAAGGAAGTGGGAAGGAAGCGGCCGTGGCCTTATGTTAGGTACCATCCCGGCATTCGCCTGGAGGAGAAGTGGGAAACCACAGAAAACCACGTCCAGGATGGCTGAGGCGGAAATCGAACCCACCTCTACTCAGTTGACCTCCCGAGGCTGAGTGGACCCCGTTCCAGCCCTCATACCACTTTTCAAATTTCGTGGCAGAGCCGAAAATCGAACCCGGGCCTCCGGGGATGGCAGCTAATCACGCTAACCACTACACCACAGAGGCGGACACGGTCTTCACTCACCGGGTAATAATAATAATAATAATAATAATAATAATAATAATAATAATAATAATAATAATAATAATAATAATAATAATAATGTGGAAATATTCAATCAAATACCATGGTGAATTGGTTGAATCCAACAATGCTGAGAAGTTCGCCGTCTTAACACGTGTCAACTTGTTTTGAAACAGCCTTCCGACTCACTCAAATCATATATAAAAAGTCTATCTCTCGAAATACAGAAATGAGAGATTATCAAATGTTTTGGGATCTTACCCTCATGGACAGATGCTGCGGAACTCTAGGCATAACACGATTCGGTCCTTTATAGTAAATACCCTCAGAAAGAAAAATTATAGGGTCACTGAAGAGGTATCCGGACTTGCCGATAATGGTAGCCGTAGGAGACTTGACACCATAGGCTACAAGGAATCAGAGGGTGTGGGTTGTATAATAGACCACACAGTTCGTTTTGAAATCTCCACGGACCAACCAGAAGACGCTGATGGTGAAAATAAGCTTATCTATAAACCGACCGTAATTTGTTATAAAGATAAATTAGGATTGAAGGTCAATCAAGTGATAGGATTAATGATAAGAGCTCGAGGGAATGTTCCTCAATTCATGGTGAACTTTTGGAACCAGTTTGATTTAGAGGTTCCGAAACTACAAACTATGTCTTTGTTAGCTTTACGAGGTTCCATTTCATTACTCAGAAATCAGTGCTACGTGTTATAACTGTTATGCCTATTGCTCACGGTAAAATTATTTCTAAAAATCCGTCGAAGCATCAGGATGGCCATCTATGAACTCACTTCTGAACTAAGATTTGTATGTGCTGCCATCTATCAATAAACTTTTAAACCAAGAATCAGCTGTTCAACTTACAGTGTGTTTGAGAGTATGGCTCCAACAAACAAAGCAAAACTTGCTGCTTTAGCTGCACTTATATGTTGTACAGTGGTAAAAAGGAAGAAGAGAAATGCCAGGAAATGCTGGACTCGGGACTGAATCAAAAGAAAAGAAGAAGGTAGAGGATTACTGTCCTTGGTCGAAAATTAGTTGAGGTTAGAAGACCAGCATTCATATAGGGATTCGGCGATTGTGTTTTCTGCCTCTCTTCTTGCATTTCTGTTGTGCTAAAGTGGTGTTTTAACTTCGTACAAACAAGGATATTTCTGGTATTTGTCAGTAAATCACTAACAGCTTCCTTAGTCTACCCGAATCCTGCCATTGTAGAAAAAAAGTGTTTCTTTACAATCGATCTTCACAATCTTCTCACGACGTAGCGCCAACATTATCGTGATGTCATCTTCGCTGATTGCTTCGTTTCGTAAAATTAATTTTACGGAAAAGAACATGTCCTATTTTATGAAAAGTTTTATCAAATGTTTTATAAAACTTGAATTTGACCGTGAGGAACAGAAATTTTATAAAATTAAATTTTTGTACAATATATTTGACAGAAAATTTTACCGTGAGCAACAGGCATTATAGTTTAAAGACATTGTGAGAATAATGTAATTAACAAAATTATTTAAAATCAAAATTATAATTTCATTTATGTCGTTATGCTTTGTCCATTGTTGCAACGTTCAACGGGAAATTTTGTAAATAAAATAACTAATAACCAGAAGCATTATATGCAGTTAAATGTTTAACACCACGAATACACAGCCTGCTTGAAGAAACTGGCAATTAAAGAAAGGAGGGTTAACCGAAAAATTCTTGGTCCCAAAGTCAACGGTAATGTTTAGAGACTTCGGAGGGACTTAGAAATATACACCCACACAAAAAAATATATCAAGCGTAATCCGGAAAAGAAGGCTAACATTTTACGCTTACCTCTTCAGATTGTCAGCTGAAAGAATCTGTAAACGTTTGTTATCTTACTTCAGAAGTCTCAAAACGATTCCTTATTGGCTGGTGGAGATCGATAAGGATCTTTTAAAGTACAGGACTTAATAGTGAAGTAAGCAAAGGAAGGATCTATAAACTACAAATAGGATACAGACTCACTTGGCACTGATATACCAGGTGTGTGCATATATTTTTTCCGATTTTAGTGGTAAAGAAAACACGTAATTCTAATGGAAATTGAACTTTTGTTTATTCAAAATATTGGCCGTCGGATTCTACACACTTCACCCATCTTTCAGGTAAGTTATGAATACCGTGCCAGATAAACTGCTTATCTTTTGCGGCAAACCACTCGTGGAGCCAATTTTCATTTTTCTCGAAATTGCTCAAGTGCTGCTCTGCGCCATTGATGCGCAGAGGTGATATTCAAATGCCGCCAAGTCGGGAGAGTACGGCAGGTGCGGAAGGATGCCCCATCCAAGCGATTTCAAGGTGTCTTTGAGTGGTTTTGCTGTGTGAGACGGCGCATTGTCGTGTAACAAAATCACTTTGCCATGTCTTCTGGCCCATTCCGGTCGTCTTTCGATCAATGCGTGATTTATATTAATCATTTCTTGGCGAAAGCGTTGTGCATTAACGGTTTCACCTGCAATTGCTCGTCTTCGTACATGTGTGGTCTACCAGAGCGCGCACTGGCTTTCACATTGAAGTCACGACATTTAAATTGTCGAAACATGTCTCACATATTCTAATCGATGAAGCGTGGTCACCATATGTATCTAGTTCTCCAGCAGCAAACGATGACTTTCTACAGCCTTTCTCTTTTGATGGAATAAGAAAATCAATGTGTGCCGCAAATGTTCCTTTTCATGCACAAACGTCGACATGATCACTGAACGATACAACACAGACGCTAGTGTTTGGCGGACTCAACTTGTGTGTGTTGGTAGGTTAATGTCAGAGGAAGAGACTGACGTATGTGTCAAATTCAGACGCTGCGTACTGTTCACTGGCGCCATCTCTTAGTGACACCGGAAAAGACTTATGCATACACATGGTAAGTATGGTGTTAATCGTTCTTTCCAAATGGCTTAAAAATTGTGAATATAGGGAACGATGGGGTAGAAATTCAAGGATATTTTAATTTATAAATGGAAGGATTTCACAATGAGGGATTTGTTACAATTGGTGCAGAGGGAAGTAAAGCAATAATTATGACTGGAGAAAAAAGAAAGGCAAATAAAAAGAGATAAAGATATTGCACTTGTGAAGAACTTCAAGTACTTCAGAAGTGACTTAATCGAGAATTCAAGACGGGGAATGTAAATCAGTAGGAGGATACAACTTGGGAGAGTTTTCCGTCTGAGAGAATGGAATCTACTGCAGAATAAAGATGTACCAATAAAACCTACAGAAATATAATGCACAAGGCAGAATACATGGCTATGATGGCACACACGGTTCAGACCTAGCCAGCGAAAGCTGTAAAACTAGTTAGTGGGACGTAAAGCGATTATTATTATTATTATTATTATTATTATTATTATTATTATTATTATTATTATTATTATTATTATTATTATTATTATTATTATTAGAAATCTTCCTGCAACAGCTGTAGGTGGCCCAAGGACAAAGGGTACCTTAACAACAATAATGGATATAGATACAGTAGATAATGCGATCGTATGATGATGTTAAGTGTATGCAATCGAGTGAGACACGCGAAACATTTATTTTTACTGAACTATCCGTCTTTAGAAGAGATTCTAATTGAGGAGTTGGATGCAATAACAGCGTAAGTAGACTTACGTTATTTTGACAAACAGAAGCTTGAAGTTTATAAATGTTCTGAGTTAAAAGTAATATTAAGAATCAACATGAATTTCATTTAGGGACATTTAAAAGAGCCAGGAAATGTATTTCCCAAAGAATTTTATTGATCTGTTAGCTAATAAGAAAGACAGAGTTATTTAAAGTTTCATTTTATACGCTGTTATTGCATGAAGAGCAGGAATATTATATTTTGCCATACACCGGTATTGATCAGGGAGTTAGGAAAGCATGATCAACCACTATAGAGGAACAGAAGTGGCAGTTTATCCCACCTCAGTTCTCCAAAATGTCTAAACTTACCAAAATTAAGAACAGATTCCTAAAAAAAAAATTAACTAAGGAATGTAAAACCATTAAGTTTATTCTTTATTTAATATTCACCTTTTTCGTTCTTTTGCGTGAAGGGTCGAGAGGATTTTGTTACAGCACTCTCTCCAACTATGGTATTAGGCTACGGTAATTGCCCCCCCCCCCAACAAATAGTTGAAATGTTATAAAATTAGTAACATTCCTTTCTGAACAACTTTTATTCCTATATTCATTTACAAAATGATTCTCTAAACCTAAAAGAAAAGGAATAAAAAACAGATCACAAAGTATATAATTGGTATTTAGACATTGTGAGTCTTACTTGTTTGAAATACTCAAATGCATCATTGATCAAAATCAGGATGATTCATCTTCACATGCTGCATTAGCAGACTCTAGGGAATCATTACACACAGACATGACTTTCACATACCCCTCAATATTCAGTTTTTAAGTATTTCATCAGTGAAATAACATCAACCCTTTTGTCTGCTTTTACACTACACTTTCTTACATCATGTAGCCTCAAATCATTAAAACTGAGAAAGCTATCATTCCTCTTTAAGAAGATAAATGGCACATAGGAGTGTAGGCCTATGACTCTGATACAACACCATTTTGGTAATAAAGTCACACAAACTTCTGTATCATGAAATTGTTGCTTTTAGCAGAGGGCATTCTTAGAAACATAGGTCAAAGTGCTGATACCCAGTCTTTTATTAAATGTGACGCCACAAAACCTTCTCTTCCACTCGGTGACATCTTCTCCAGCCAGAGAACTGGCGGCAACTGAACGTGCCACTCGTGAAGCATGCATCATGCAATAACAGCGTAGCGCATGGTACCAGTTTTAGTGAGCTCCTGACCTCTAGCGGCATCCTAGCGAACTAAGACCTGGAATGGGTTGTAGTGAAGGGACCAGGAAATCTGAAAACAGTATTCATGCAATAACAGCGTAAGTAGACTTACGCTGTTATTGCATCTAGCTCCTCAATTGGTCAAAAATTTGCCAAGTCTTTGGTAGAACTGACCAATGGAATTCGGTAACCTATAAGTGAACACTATGGAATGTTTGATTTATGACGTACTTCGCATATTATTATTATTATTATTATTATTATTATTATTATTATTATTATTATTAAACAAGTGTTTCACAGGGCGAGTTGGCCGTACGGTTAGGAGTGCACAACTGTGAGCTTGCATCCGGGAGATAGTGAGTTCGAACCCCACTGTCGGCAGCCCTGAAAATGGTTTTCCGTGGTTTCCCATTTTCACACCAGGAAAATGCTGGCGCTGTACCATAATTAAGGCCACGGCCGCTTCCTTCCCATTCCTAGGCCTTTCCTCTCCCATCGTCTCCATAAGACCTATCTGTGTTGGTGCGACATAAAGCAACTAGCAAAAGAAAGTGTTTAAAAGCAGGAAAAATCTATTGTTAAATAAGCACATTGGAATTGAAAACCAGGAAGAAATTTCTTAAAACCTTTGTTTGGAGTGTACTAACTTACGGTTGTGAGACCTGGACTTTGGGAAAACAAGCACAATCAATACTAGAAGCTGCGGAAATGTGGTTATTGAGAAGACTGATAGGGACGAATTGGACAGAAAAGGAGACTAGTATCCAAATCTTGAATGACGTTAATGAGAAATGGACCTTAGAGCAGAGGAGAGCTAAATTTCTTGGACACGTCCTATGACATGTCATCTTTCTCCAGAATGTCTTCGAAGGAAATTTCCCAGGGAAGAAGTCGAGAGGAAAACCAGGTCTCTCATACCTTAGGAACATATTCAGTCAGCTGGGTTTTGCTTCCTATGTCACGATGAAAAGGACTTCTGAGGACCGTGGGATGTGGATGCAGCGACAAGACTTAGCCTTTAGATAATGGATGGATGCATTACTGTGCTAATTAAATACCTTTAATTATATTTCTTTCATTACATTATGGTCCACCTGGTGACCATGATCATTAAGGCGTTAAAGTCTAAACGGTCTGAAACTGTGGTTAGCCTGTTCGAGTCCCGTTGGTCGAATAAATTTTCACCATCAGGATGTTCGCCGGCAAGGTAGATTGCGAGCCGAAAGCCTGGATTGAATTCCAAATCTCTCCTCATATGGAGTGAGGGCATATCACGCTGTTGATAGTGCTTCGTCCGTCGGATGGCGACGTTAGGCCTTGAGCAGACTCCTTGGTGCTATTCGACAGGAGTAGGCTATGTGCCGGCACCGGGTTTCATTCTCTCCCTTCCTACTATCATATACCACGCCATTCATTTCATCTCATTGACTCATCTGATGAAGTTGACGTCAGGAAGGGCATTTGGTCGTGAAAACCTGACACGACAGATTCATCTCACCTCATACCCGAGACACGGGGCAAGGGTTGGACAAACAAACAAGCAAACAAACAAAGATTTCATTACATTATGCGTCGGAAACAAAATTAATTATTCTGACATGTGATAATTAAATACTCCTCTGACTAATACCTGTAAAGCTGCAGGTCAACATGAAAGCTTGTTTAGGAATACAGGATAAACAATAAACGACACACGAACTGTACGATTGTTACTTACTTACTTACTCACTCACTTACTTACTTACTTACTTACTTACTTACTTACTTACTTACTTACTTACTTACTTAGTTACTTACTCACTTACTTGCTTGCTTGCTTATTTACTTATTTACTTATTTACTTACTTACTCACTTACTTGCTTGCTTATTTACTTATTTACTTACTTACTCACTTACTTACTTGCTTGCTTGCTTATTTACTTATTTACTTATTTACTTACTTACTCACTTACTTGCTTGTTTGCTTGCTTGCGTACTTACTTACTTACTTACTTACTTACTTGCTTGCTTGCTTGCTTGCTTGCTTATTTACTTATTTGCTTATTTACTTACTTACTCACTTACTAGCTTGCTTGCTTGCTTGCTTATTTACTTATTTACTTATTTACTTACTTACTCACTTACTTGCTTGCTTGCTTGCGTACTTACTTACTTGCTTGCTTGCTTGCTTGCTTGCTTGCTTGCTTGCTTGCTTGCTTACTTACTTACTTACTTACTTACTTACTTACTTACTTACTTACTTACTTACTTACTTACTTACTTACTTGCTTGCTTGCTTACGTATTTACTTACTTACTTGCTTGCTTGCTTGCTTGCTTGCTTGCTTACTTACTTACTTACCCCATTTACCTTCCAGGGTTGGTTTTACCCTCGGACTCAGCGAGGGATTCCACCTCTACCGCCTCAAGGGCAGTGTCCTGGAGCATGAGACTTTAGGTCGGGGGATAAAACTGGGGACGATGACCAGTACCTCGCCCAGGCGGCCTCACCTGCTATACTGAACATGGGCCTTGCGAGTGGATGGGAAGACTGAAAGGAATAGACAAGAAGAGGGAAGGAAGCGGCCGTGGCCTTAAGTTAGGTAACATCCCGGCATTTACCTGGAGGAGAAGTGGGAAACCACGGATAACCACTTCCAGGATGGCTGAGGAGGGAATCGAATCCTCTCTACTCATTTGACCTTCCGAGGCTGAGTGGACCCCGTTCCAGCCCTCGTTCCACTTTTCAAATTTTTTGGCAGAGCCGGGAATCAAACCTGGGCCTCCGAGGGTGGCAGCTAATCACACTAACCACTGCACCACACAGGCGGACCTGTACGATTGTATTGCATTATATACTGAGCCAGGTACATTGGTGTGGCTTTTCTTGCAGCTTGACTATGCATATCGCCATCTAGTCTTTACAGCACGAACTAGCTCCATTCAAAACTAAATCTATACATGAATTTCTATTTTATGTCGAGAGAATCCCAAGAAAACAACTGTATCTTTCGAGAAATTGAAGTATCATTTTAACGTCTCAGTTTTCTGACGCGTAATTCAGTCCACGTCATCTTAAAGGAATCAACCACATCTGTATCGCTTCGGCCAGAGCAGGAAGTCCCTGGACATCCCTAGTCACGTGATAACATATACATGTGAGTAAGCATGTTATAATGAAAGCAAAATTATAGCTTTGTGAAGGTCAAGTGATTTATTTAAAGATTCTTTACTATTCTCGGTATATCTCATAGTATCAGCAGAACACAGACTAGAGTGGCCTTGAACGCGAGATTAGTCTGTTACCTTGGTAAATAAACATTCTTAAGACCTATACCTCTAATAACTAAAGTTGAATTCTGACAGCTGGGGCTGGAGGGAGGAGCATTGCACGTGGCATATCACGATGTTGCTTCATTCCAGCATTCATTTCTCTTACGGCTCACTTGTTCCCTCGTTATTCAGACCGCTGTGTTTTGTTGTAGACTACCTGGCCAGATTGTGAATGACTTGGTCTCGTGTTCCGTTATCTTGACATGGACCAGGCTGATAAGCTCGGACAGTAGAGAGCTGGCCTTCTGATCCCAACTTAGCAGGATCGATCCTGGCTCAGTCAGATGGTATTTGAAAGTGCTAGAGAACGCAAAATCAGTAACATTATTATTCTTTAACAGGGGTGGTATCTATAGCCTGAGAAGTCCTTCAACATGCCCTTTGTCCTATACTTTGTCTTTATACACCTTATTGGCATAAGACGTAAAACGAATAAGAATAAGTGAGAGGTTTGGCAACTCCAAGCAAGACGAGCCGTCCCGGCAGGCAGTAAATGGACCTCTCTCTAAGAACTGTCAGAACCCAACTTTAGATATTAGAGGTATAGAGATGAGTTCGAATTAGCCGGACTCTGTACCGCGCTGAGTAGGTCAGACAGTAGCTCAAGTACGGAGGAATTTAAAGGCGTCATTTAAATGCGTCGTCATGGTGTCGGTACATTTGCCAGGGTGCAATACAACTTCCGTGGAATTAAATACTCGCACCTCGGCTTCTCGGAAAACTGTAAAAATTAGTTAGTGCTACATAAAATCATTATTTATTAATCTTTCGTTTCATGCTCTTTGGGGTACTTTGAATCAATCATTTCTCTGTGTGTTGTTCTTTTCTTAGTGCCCACCATTTCTTCATTCTGTCTGATCTTCATTTCCTCTCGTCTCCGAGAAAATAGCGTTGGCTTTTAATGTAGGTTTGTCTTGGAACCGTATATTTTAGTCTTTGGTCATTACTTTAGCTGTTGGATCGAATACTGAATTTACTGTATTTTTTAATTCTACTAGGTATTTTTTAGTTTCTTTAAACCAATTAAGTTTAGTTTCGGAGGAAGTCAAATATTTGTTTCGTTAACCTATTGGAGTTCATTGTGAGAAGATGATCGTAAAAAAATATATCCTTTTTCCGCATAGTATCTGAGAGTTTTTCAATTTTCTTTCAGAGTGTTTCATTCTTGATGTATATTATCTTATCATCCTGAAATGTTGGTCCCATGATCTTTCTTAAAATGTTCCTTTCTTTTAGCTCGAGGTTCTCTATGATAATGAAAATCCACATCCTGTTCCCTGTCATTTGACCGGGCCAGGAATGGAATGAATGAAGCCCCTTTCCAGCGGCGAGGATGGGAATTGTGCAGGCTGTCGAAGCCTGACGCACTCCTCTGGGACAATGATTAATGAAATGAAATGATATTGGAGAGTATTGCTGGAATGAAAGATGACAAGAAAAACCGGAGTACCCGGAGGAAAACCTGTCAAGCCTCCGCTTTGTCCAGCACAAATCTCACATGGAGTGACAGGGATTTGAACTACGGAACCCTAGCGGTGAGAAGCCGGCGCGCTGCCACCTGAGCCACAGAGGCACCTATCTGGTCTTCGAAATTCATGTCTAGTGTTTCTAATGCACAGCCTATAGCGCTTCTGGTTTAATCACAGTTTTATAACGTTTGATTTTGGACCCCCATGAAAGGGATTTCTTGTTGTACGTACCTTTTGTTAGTTGGAAGGCCGGTTCAAGTTTATTTTTCCTGGATTCCATTACTTTGCATTCCACAGCATTCCAACTAAGCAATTCTCCGTGATATTTAAATTCCTTTACTATTTCAATCTCTTGTTCTTGTACTTTGAGTTATTTATGTGGGTGTTATTGTCTGTCATGGTTTTGATTCTCCTTGTTTTTATTCATTCATTCATAGACCTCGCATGGACGTTAAGGCGTCAAGTCTGTATGGTCTGACACTGTGGTTAGCAGGTTCGAGTCCCGTAGGTATTTCACATCAGAATGTTGGCCGGCACGGTAGGAGAGGTGGTGGTATACAATTTCTAATCACTAGATTGCGTGCCAAAAGCTTGGATTGACTTCCAAATTTCTCCTCCAATTAATAGGTTCCAGAGAAAAATGACCGTTTGATAAGGTGACCGCTGAAGAGAGGTGACCGCTGAAGAGAGGTGACCGCTGAAGAGAGGTGACCGCTTAGGGAGGTTCAACTATATCTCACCAAATGGAGGGGTTAGCAGTAATTGGAGATCAACCATTGACAAAACGAAAGGCATGATTTTTGCGACTTTTGTAGTAGGAAACTATTTGGTCTACTTAGACCTAGTCATTAAAAATAAAGGAGGAAATTGAAAAGAAATCTGGGGAAAACTGGCTATGACCCGAAGTGCAACAGCATAAAAGGACGAAAATATGAAAGGACAGGACACCAAACTCTATTTATTCAACGCTCTGTTATTGCCATTAAGAAGGCAGGTAGTAGGGAAATAGAAGCCTTTGAAATGTGGGTCTGTCGGTGGATATTGTGGACAGTACACTGGACTACCACTCATGTTCTAGAGGAAGGAAGGATTCATGAGGAAATTAGACCATGATCATAAGGGATACTTTGATCACAACTCGCGAAAGTAAGATGTCATGGAAGTGGTGGAAGGGGCGGTAGATTGAATACATCGAACTTCTGGAATTTTGTCCCGCAGAAGTTCTTTTACGTTCTAGTAAATCTACAGACACGAAGTTGGCGTACTTGAGCATCTTCAAATCTACTGGAAAAAGCCCGTGAACTTGATCACAAAAGGACAATGCTCTACCACCTGAGCTACTCCAGCTTGGTATTTCACAAACATGAAACTGTCAATGACGAATAAAATATTTATTTGAAAATTAGATTTAAAATTAACCGAGTTCTCTTCAATGGCATGTGAAATTCTTCAGATTTCTCGTGACTTTCTTAATTCGTCTCATTTCATTAAACTTCTCGAAGTTCAGAAGAAAGAAACCAATTTTCCCTTTGCAAAAATCAAATGATCATAAATATATCTCTCGGTCGTGGCCATCCATGAATGACTGCTGATTTCAGATGGCAACCAGCCATAAGACACAGCCTGCACGGTTGCTAGGTAACATTGTCTGACTGTCCATCCATACCTAACGTCACAGCCTACATGATTGTTAGGTAACATTGTCTGACCATCCATCCACACCTTACGTCACAACCTGCACGGTTGCTAGGTAACACTGTCTGACAATTCATCCATACCTCACATCACAGCCTGCACGGTTGCCAGGTAACATTGTCTGACAATCCATCCATACCCTACATCACAGCCTGCACGGTTGCTTGGTAACACCGTCCGACTGTCCATCCACACCTTACATCACAGCCTGCACGTTTGCTGGGTAACACTGTCTGACCGTCCATTCATACCTTACATCACAGCCTACACAATTGCTAGGAAATACCGTCTGACTCTCTATCCATACTTTACATCACAGCCTGCACGGTTGTTAGGTAACAGTGTCTGACTGTTCATCCACAGCTTACATCACACCCGGCGCGGTTGTTAGGTAACAGTGTCTGACAGTCCATCCATACTTTGCATTACATTCTGCACGGTTGCTAGGTAACAGTGTCTGACTGTCCATCCATACTTTGCATTACATTCTGTACGGTTGCTAGGTAACAGTGTCTGACTGTCCATCCATACTTTGCATTACATTCTGTACGGTTGCTAGGTAACAGTGTCTGACTGTCCATTCATACATTACATTACAGTCTGCACATTTGCTAGGTAACAACGTCTGACTGACCATCCATACCTTACATCACAGCCTGCACAGTTGCTAGGTAACACCGTCTGACTGTCCATCCATACCTTACATCACAGCCTGCACGGTTGTTAGGTAACAGTGTCTGACTGTCCATCCACACCTTACATCACAGCCTCCACGGTTGCTAGGTAACAGTGTCTGACCATCCATCCATACTTTGCATTACATTCTGCACGGTTGCTAGGTAACACTGTCTGACTGTCCATCCATACCCCAGATCACAGCCTGCACGGTTGCTAGGTAACAGTGTCTGACCATCCATCCATACTTTGCATTACATTCTGTACGGTTGCTAGGTAACACTGTCTGACTGTCCATCCATACCCCAGATCACAGCCTGCACGGTTGCTAGGTAACACTGTCTGGCCATCCATCCATACCCTACATCACAGCCTGCACGGTTGCTAGGTAACACTGTCTGACTGTCCATCCATATCTTACATCTCAGCCTGCACGGTTGCTAGGTAACGCTGTCTGACTGTCCATCCACACCTTACATCACAGCCTGCATGGTTGCTAGGTAAGACTGTCTGGCCATCCAACCATACCCTACATCACAGCCTGCACGGTTGCTAGGTAACACTGTCTGACTGTCCATCCATACCTTACATCACTACCTGCACGGTTGCTAGGTAACACTGTCTGACTGTCCATCCATATCTTACATCTCAGCCTGCACGGTTGCTAGGTAACGCTGTCTGACTGTCCATCCACACCTTACATCACAGCCTGCATGGTTGCTAGGTAAGACTGTCTGGCCATCCAACCATACCCTACATCACAGCCTGCACGGTTGCTAGGTAACACTGTCTGACTGTCCATCCATACCTTACATCACTACCTGCACGGTTGCTAGGTAACACTGCCTGACTGTCCATCCATACCTTACATCACAGCCTGCACGGTTGCTAGGTAACATTTCCGTCACTCATTTTGTCGCGTTACTTTACACAATTTTCGAATGCCCCCAAGCCATAAGACATATTTGATTATGGTTTGGATAACTCCTAATAATCACTGAACAGGATATGTTCGGAGATGGAGTCTTCTAACTTACAAATGGGCAGTGAGCGCCATAATAAACCTCATTCATCAGAGATAGTGACTCTAAATAAAAACAAAATCAAATTGCTGGTGACCCTTATGGAGTAATTATACCTACTTTGTCGGAAGTCTGCATCCAGGATAATATTATTTCATCTTGTTTTCTATGATCACTTGTAACAGACTTTATACATACTTCAGAATATGTCACCGAAACATTCTGCTTTCCTATGGGTTTTTTAATGTTTAAAAATTATGAAAAACGTAAAATTAAGCAATTCCTCCATCGTGCCGAAAGTTGAAGGGCTAAAGGGCCCAGAAAGGTTTGAGATTGTGAGTCTTGGAAAGATCTATCAAAATAAAAAGCAAATTTCTGAAATCACTTCCGGCCTAAATGCAGTTCCGTAAAACAGCCTAAAATCCCTTGTTTATTTACACGTTTTCTTTTTTATTCAAATCCTAGCCAAATTAACTTATTTACATAATTCTTTCTGTAATGTGTTCCTTGGTTCAATACCCTCATGTGTATTTTATTTTTTTATAAATTTTTGATAAATTGAGACACATTAGCGCTCGTAGTTGTAAGAAAAGGGAAACTGCTAATCTAATCGACCGGATAACGATGATTAATAATGTGATTTTTAGGAATACATAAAGACTATATTCTCTTATTTTATTATATATTATTTACCTAAAATTCGTAGCTCATATCCCTAGGATGTTTTCAAATTTGTGCTTCTTGTGAATTATTCTTGTTTTTCGAGGGTTAATAGTTCATATGATTTCCCAGCAGGGTAGAGTATCTTCTCGTTTGTGACTTGGCCCACCCATTAGATCTTGAGTATTCTGCGATACATGTGCATAGCAAGGACATTTCAATCTATGTAAATACAATTAAAATGTGCCGACGAAGACACGCGAAACTCGACTGTACATCGAATTTATGAATAGTTTTCGCTATGACCAGCTTTGAAATAAACCACGCAATATGAGGCAGCTCGTCTACAAGGGATGAGTACTGTATTATCATCATACAATGAATCAAGTTTTACATTCATGAATGTTAAAAAGTACTGGACCGAGAGCGAAACCTTGAGGAACCCCTCACTCCTTAATCATTAATAATTCATAATGCAAGACATAGATATACTGATAGATATACGTTCTTTGACTTAAGCAGTTAGTAATTATAGTGTGTAGGTACTACGGAAATCCACTGTTATCCAACTTGCATAGCAGGCCTTGGTGCTGTTCTTGGTTGACGATGCCATAAACTGTTTTAGCAGACTATTAAAACAAAATTTAATTCTGTGTTCACTCTATCTTTTCCCTTCATTTTCTTTTAATTATTACGCGGAGCTCACCTAAAGGTCTTACGATATCCACAAGAGTCTTTGCTTTGGGGTTAAGCGAACACGGGTGGAGATAAAGGGAGCTCAAAGGAATATATCAATAAGCTGTTGAGGTTCGGGAAAGTGTGAGGCGGAGTTCAAATCCTATAAAAGTGAATTTTGTGGAATAAACAGGGCATTAATCTTTTAGACAAAACTGAAATAAAGTTCTTGTCTTCTTCATTTAAGTCATTCCACATAAAGGAAATCAGTTTCAGTTTGAATCCTTGTGGTCAATTGCGCCTGGATACACGGCCAGTCACTTAGCAATAATAAAAGCCTTTATCTTTCACTATCCCAGGGTCCCCCATGGCTGGTGTGGAGGTATTTTCATTGGATCATCTTCGTTACCTAGTCGAACGCTACCTAGTAAGCTCTAGAACAGGGCCTCTCAAAAGTTCAAAATCTCACGCGTGCAAACAGCTGCGCAGAGTTCCTGTGCACAGTGCATCGGTCCCGCTCGGTTCGGCTCGGACCAACGCTTCGTCTCTGGGCTACTCGGCTAAGCTCGGCTCAACTCAGCTCGGATTTGGAGCGCTACGGAGCAGGGGGAGGGAGCGAGACAGGCGTGGGGAAAGAGAGAGAGAGAGAGAGAGAGAGAGAGAGAGAGCGCTATTGCTCCAAATCGAGGAGTGGGAGTCTGCACTCTGGTCAATCAAGGGAAGTCGTCTTTTGCACCGTGCACAGTGCATGCACCAGGCGCATGCACCCTGAGAGGCCCCGCTCTAGAATATCGTAGTAAGGCTGCAATATGGGAAACTAGGGTTCGACGTATGGCTTTATTAGAACGTGATCTGAAAATGGATCGACTCTAATTTAGAGTTGTGATCCATCATGTTATTAATCACTTATCAATGATCTGCATTTAGGTCTGTTTCCCAGGTGGCAGATTCTCTAACAATTGTTTACCTCGGTTTTTCTTTAACATTTTGAATGCACTTGGAAATTTATTGATTTTTCCTCTGATAATTTATTCCAGACCATTACTCCTCATCCTATAAATGAGTATATTCCCCAATCTATCCTGTTGAATTCCAACTTTATCTTCATTTTTCCTACCTTTAAAAGCTCCACTAAAGCTTATTGCCAACGGCCGTATCCGTGTTGAAACACCGGATCCCGTGAGATCTCCGAAGTTAAGCAACACTGGGCATGGTCAAGATTTGGATAGGTTGCCACGCGCTGTTGATGGGGGTAAGGGAATAGAGGAGCGGAAAGGAACTGGCCACCCTACCGTACGGAAACTTTGGCTCAGGCATAACTCTGCGGAGGTTCGGACCTGCCTTTGGGCAGAATACACCCTTTATTCAAGCTTATTCTTCTACTTATGTCATTCCACGCCAATTCACCACTGACAGTTTGAAATATACCACATATTTAAAATTACTACGGTTGGGGAGATCCACCAAATCAGTACAGCCCCATAATCACATCTACAGAAAACACAGTACTTGCCCCGGCTCCCAAGAGCCATCTTCAGCTGCCACAAATAGTCCAAATTAGCCATAAAAATAAGACATTGTCCACGCGATGGTGCGCACAAACACAAGACACATTTAGAACAAGGTCTAACACATTAAAAATACAGTAAATAACAAGAACATTCAACTTGAATCTTAAAATAAGTTTACAGTCCAAATTGAAATGGAAAAACATCGTATCGTCCAACTACAATCACACTACATCCATTTCCAGAATATGTACGGCAGCTGTCGTTGGATATTCCATGACACAGGATCACAGACGACTAAAATTCTTACGCAGGCTACTCAGAAATTAAGTTTCCATATTTATTTTCTTGTAAAGTAAACGTATTTAGCCAGGATCTATGAGCATGTGCGACAGATCTATGCCATAGCAATCATATACCAGCCGGACAAGTCGCATCTGGTGTCAGTAGCACAGCAACAGTGGCTCGAATTCTTTCTCTCACCACCTGCGAGATTCGGTCTGTGATAAAGTTTCTACAAAAATTGTTATGAGCCATTCAAAACAAGAGATGTGGAATGCTCAGTGTAGGTGTTGGGCACTGCTCAGCACTCAGGAACTGTTCTCAAGGCGTTCTGCTGGGTGGTGTTTGTTCGTCCTCCGTACAGTCCTGATCTTGCTCCCAGTGATTTTCATCTTTTCTTGCACCTCAAGAAATATCTGATCTCCTGTAATCATTTTCACACGGACGAAGAGCTGATACGCAGGCGGCATAATTCTACGACACAGGCATACAAATGTTGATCTCACAATATGACAAGTGTCTCAATTCTGGTGCTGATTATGTCGAAAAATAGTTCCAACATTGCTGTATAGGGTGCCAATAAAGTTGTTCATGTAACTATGTTGTCTTCTTTTTAAAACAATAGGGGAACTTAATTTCTGGATGGCTCTCGTACATTCCAGTGTGACATTTTAATAGCTTTGGCGTGATGGTGGGTGATGCTATGTACATCGAAATACTTGTATTTATTTACTTATTCATTCATTCATTCATTCATTCATTCATTCATTTCTTCTTGTTTCGTTGAAGCCCCTTGAACCACGTGGTTCCTAACTCTTAGCCCAGTATTCCTTCATCTATGCGTTGTGGGTTGCATTCTTTTCCCGAGTCCACTTCACTCCCACTCCAGGACGCAGTGTTTTAGCTATCAGTGACTGGAGAGTGAGGGATGTTCTGATCAGTATTCTAAATTTATCCCTGTTATACAACAGGGATCTTTGGGATCAATTTTTAAAATTTCTGGTTCTTTTCCAACCAGTTTCGTCCATTTAACATTTGTATTCTTCTCTCAAGAAAGGGTGTTGAAAATTCTCGACGTCAGTCTCTTGTTGTCCATTCTGACTATGTAACCGTACAAGGTATGTCTCCTCTTTCTCATGGATGATGTTATGCTCCCTAAATGTTGGTAAAACTCCTTGTTATGCCTGATTCTGTAATCACCACCTTCTTTCATGGGGCCCATGATTTTTCTCAGGATATTTCGTTCTTTCACTTCCAAATTCCTCAGTTGTCCTCTTTTCGCCATGTTCAAGCATTCTGAGGCATACGGCACCGAAGGTCCTACTACGGTTTCATAGTGTCGAAGTCTGAGGCGAAGGGAAAGGGATTTGGACTTGTAAACGTTCTTGCAGAGATGGTAAGCTCTCTCCAGTTTTGTACACCTGACTTTCATGGCTTGATCTTCATTAACGTTCGAAGTTATCCATTCTTTATCCATTCTCCGAGATATTTGTAGAATTTCGTCTTCTTTATCACTTTATTCCCGTGTGGTATTTATTTGGTTCCATCTCTGATGTTGGTGATGAACTCCGTTTTGTTAATGGCAATCTTCAACCCTACTTTATCTGCTGTTTTACTGAGGGAGGAGAGTTGGTGTGTAGCTTCCTCCATACTTGATGCTAGGAGTGTCAGGTCATCTGCGAAGGCCAGGCAATTGATGTTTAACTTGTCTTTTTTTTTGAAACTGATTCTCAACCCCCAGTTGTCTGGTAGAGTTTTCATCCATTCACGAATGACTTTCTGTAGCATGAAGTTGAGGATAACAGGGGATAAACCATCCCCTTGCCTGTTCTGATATCAAAGCTTTTGTAGAGTGTATTTATTTATTTATTTATTTATTTATTTATTTATTTATTTATATATTTATTTATTTTCTTCCCAATTTGTGGGTCATCATTATAGCAAAGAGCTCACGTGACAGTTTCTCCACCATTTGGATCGGATCTGTAGTTACGAAGTTGTAAGTCAGAACGCGAGGACATTAGCTCGTTAAAGTAAGATTCGAATGTATGTAGCCTGGTTTTATAGACCCTGTTGCTTCAGAACAGCGTGTTATGGACACATGATGAGAATGGAAGAGGTGAGAGTTCCAAAGCAAGTATTTATAGAAAAAATAGTAGAAGGAAGACAACGGGGAAGGCTCAGAAAGAGATGGATGGGTACAGTGAAAGAGAGTTTATATAAAAGAAGAAATATTGGAGGAAGGAAGTGGTGGAGAGATAGAATACTGTGAAAGTCCTTGACTCAAAACTCGATCCAGAAGACTAGAAAAGGGAAATGAAGAACTAGTGACTGAAGGATTTCAAGTAGCTTTGTCTGAAGGCACTTATACTCGGTTGCATGCATCAGGTAACTGTAGAGTTGCTCGCTGACCGTCGTCCACATTGCACAGTAAGTAAAAGAAAAAAAAAGAACACCACCAAGCAGCCCATGTTATGTAAGTCAGACGATCCCTGGGTATAAAGGTTCAAGGTTAGAATTAATGTATTCCTCACTCTCATCGGATATGTTGACCTGAGGATGGCGACAGCTGTAATTGATCAACTTCAGTCTCCACTACGAATTGTATAATTCCTCCCAGCCAGACATCGTTATAGTGCTTTGACGTATTATAATAACATAAGTCCGATTTACAACTCGTACACTTTACGTAATCGATTTCCCTTCTAAATAGGACTCTAGCTAGCATTTCTTCCTTTCAGACGTAACTGTTGCGAATAGGGCAGGCTAGAGATGGAAGAAGTCATGTCATATAGACACAGATTAACAGACTTAATTTTCACATGCAGTAAGTAGCTCGGGTATTGAACATGATACCAGATGTCTCAAAATAAACTCCTACAGCCTTTTCTCAAAAAGCGTTAAAAGATTCAAGAAGAGATTTGATGATGAAGATGATATTTGTTGTTTAACAGCAAGGTCATCGGCCCCTAAGGGTACGATGTGTAACGAAGTGAAACGATCATTAAAACTGACTAGAATCTAAGACGAATTATGATAAAAATAACGGAGAATTCAAAGCAAACAGTGGATCCAATTTACAGTGCCTTATTTTCCGAGATGATGCTTATTGTCCAAAGGGGCCCAAAATCTAGACCACCGGGCCCTCATAGTGGTACTAATCACAGGTAACATACAAACATGGTGTTTCTCATATACCGGTCGAGTTGGCCGAACTGTCAGGGGTACGCAGACGTGATACTCACACTTACACATCCAAAACCATCTTCTACCAGGCTAAACTGAGCTTGCATCCGGGAGAGAGAGTGGGTTCGAACCCCACTGTCGGCAGCCCTGAAGATTGTTTTCCGTGGTTTCCCATTTTCACACCAGACAAATGCTGCGGCTGTACCTTAATTAATGCCACGGCCGTTTCCTTCCAACTCCTAAGTCTTTCCTATACCATCGTCGCCATAAGACCTATCTGTGTCGGTGCGACATGAAAACAAATTCTAAGAAAAAGAAAAATAAGTTCTCATATAGTGGTACTAATTACAGGCGCCGCCAAGACCCGTGGTGTTGGTTACAAGGATAATGTCGAGATAGAGGAGGAGACTAATGTTGAAGAAGTATTGAAATTTGCATATGATAACAATGACATTTACAATCAGATACAAAAGTTGAAAACTAGAAAAGCGGCTGGAATTGATAAGATTTCTGGGGTTATACTAAAGACAATGGGTTGGGATATAGTAACATATCTGAAGTACTTATTTCATTATTGTTTGGTTGAAGGAGCTATACCAAATGAATGGAGAGTTGCTACAGTAGCCCCTGTGTATAAAGGAAAGGGTGATAGACATAAAGTTGAAAATTACAGGCTAGTAAGTTAGACATGAGTAGCGTGTAAGCTTTGGGAAAGCATTCTTTATGATTTTATTAGACATGTTTGCGAAATTAATAACTGGTTCATTAGAAGGCAGTTTGGGTTTAGGAAAGGTTATTCCACTGAAGCTCAGCTTGTAGTATTCCAGCAAGATATTGCAGATATCTTGGATTCAGGAGGTCAAATGGACTGTATCGCGATTGACCCGTCTAAAGCATTTGATAGGATGGATCATGAGAGAATACGGGCAAAGACGAGTGCAATTGGACTAGACAAAGGAGTGACTGAATGGGTAGTTATATTTCTAGAAAATAGATCTCAGAAAATTAGAGTAGGTGAAGCTTTATCTGACCCTGTAACAATGAGGAGGGGAATTCCTCAAGGTAGTAATATTGGACCTTTGTTTTCTTATATATAAAAATGATATGAGTAAAAAAGTGGAATCAGAGGTAAGGCTTTTTGCGGATGATGTTATTCTGCATAGAGTAATAAATAAGTTACAAGATTGTGAGCAACTGCAACGTGACCTCGATAATGTTGTGAGACGGACAGCAGGCAATGGTATGATGATAAACGGGGTTAGAAGTCAGGTTGTAAGTTTCACAAAAATGAAAAGTCCTCTCAGTTTTAATTATTACGTTGAAGGGGTGTAAGTTTCTTTTGGGGATCATTGTAAGTATCTAGGTATTAATATTAGGGAAGATCTTCTTTGCGTAATCACATAAATGGGATTGTAAATAAAGGTTACAGATCTCTGCTCATGGTTTTGAGGGTGTTTAGGGGTTGTAGTAAGGATGTAAAGGAGAGGGCATATAAGTCTCTGGTAAGACACCAACTGGAGTATGGTTCCATTGTATGGGACCCTCACCAGGATTACCTGATTCAAGAACTGGAAAAATTCCAAAGAAAAGCAGCTCGATTTGTTCTGGGTGATTTCCGACAAAAGAGTAGCGTTACAAAAATGTTGCAAAGTTTGGGCTGAGAAGTATTGGGAGAAAGAAGACGAGATGCTCGACTAAGTAGTATGTCCTGAACTGTCAGCGGAGAAATGGTGTGGAATGACATTAGTAGACGAATAAGTTTGAGTGGCGTCTTTAAAAGTAGGAAAGATCACAATATGAAGATAAAGTTGGAATTTAAGAGGGCAAATTGGGACAAATATTCATTTATATGAAGGGGAGTTAGGGATTGGAATAACTTACCAAGGGAGATGTTCAATAAATTTCCAATTTCTTTGAAATCATTTAAGAAAAGGCTAGGAAAACAACATATAGGGAATCTGCCACCTTGATTGATTGATTGATTGTTCTTCACATAGTAGTACGAGTACTAATCACAGGTAACGTAGCCCCATAGTGTTTCCATATAAATTACCTGTGATTAGTACCACTACGTGAGAACACAGGCACCACTTTTGACTGTTTGGATTTCTCTGATGACGTTGTGCTCCTAGCAGACCATCTTCAGACAGCAGTAACATAATTGGAATTTCTTCAAGAAATAGCTGCTAAAACCGGCTTACGGCTCTCATTTGAAGAGACCGAGTACATAGGTTGGGAAAAGATTACCCCGAATGACAATGAAAGGAGGCACTGGGAGAGAGTGCAAGGAAAATGGAATTGGCATTTACAAAGAGCCGTGATTCTTACACATCCAAATCCATCTCCTTGTAGGCTAAACTGAGACACTACTGCATAGTAGTCAGATCGGCACGCTGTAGAAACATTTGCAAAACTGGTAGGTTTGTCGATTGAGAAATAGGAAAGGAAGTTCCTCGGAAAGGTGTTAGGTCGTAAGGAAGTGTCCGAGGTTTTGTCTTCCATCTGAGGTCTAACAAGGAACTGTATGCGAGAGTCGGAAATATCACCACCGTTATAGTCACCTGAAGAGAATGAACCCCGGATAGATTGACGCACAAATTGCTCACTTTGCAGGAAAAATAGAAACCTCATCCCCGCTGACTGAAGGAGGCGCACAAAGACATGGGTAAATGACATAAAACCGGAGGACATAATGGAGAAGACCATCCTTATTAAGAAAGTTGCAAGGTTCAAAGATGATCCAGAGAAAGAACTTGCTAAACTGCGGAACATCTTGGTGGAAGAACGGCTCAAAAAGAGCGTGAGGTTGAATAACCTATAGTTACAATGTAAACAGAAAGGTGCAAGCCTAAGAAAGACAAGTAGCTTGTGTATCAGTAGTGCATAGTTGGCTGTATCGATGTAAATAAATAAAATAATAAAAAGACTAATGACAAAAACAGAAACAGCATGTAGACCTACACAGAAATATCTACTACAACAAAATTGCTTTTACCAACACACATAACTTAGTCATTAAATATGGTCATTAAACAAGAATGCTTTCTTAGAAGCGAATACTCTAACTTCGAACAGGAAACAATGGGAAGATATGGAAAACCATCTTCATGAATGCCAATAGTGTTCGAACACAGGACATTCGGAATGCAATCTAACAGCTACAGGCAGATGACTCGCTCGGCCATTCACATTTTAGAACTCCCTTATTTTGATAACTTTCAATCAGGTATACCTCTGTGTAATATCAAATGTTCCTTTTAAATCATCATGTACAACAGCGCTTCTAATAGTCATACGCCCTTTAAGTTGAATAAATGTGTGCGTGCGCTGCCTCTAGGTTCATATTTATATTGTAAATATCCATCGTCCGGAACTGGCATGTATATTTCAGTTACTACATTATTAAACAGGATTTTGGGAATCGCTTGGATCACTCACTCAGTATAGATTAATTCTGTATATTAATTATTAACGAAAAATTAATGATCTGGCTTTATAGATCATGCAAATTTTATTAGCAACGTTCAGAGGCATCACGGTGTAAAAAGCAATGACGTGACGTATAGGGGTCGGACTAAATTACATTTAGATGTATAATATTGAACCTCTGGGGTAAGCAAATTGGTGCATTTCTGCTTATCATGAACTATAACGGGTGAAACATGGGAGGTTACTGCCATTTGTTGTTGTTGTTGTTGTTGTTGTTTTGGTCACCATAAACTGGTTTGATGCAAATCTCCATGCGACCTTATCCTTTTCATTTCTACGTAAATTTGCTCTAATCTGCTTGGTCTACCTCTACCGGTGTTGCCGCCTGCACTGTTCGACTCGTTTAGAGGGTCCCGGGTTCGATTCCCGGCCGGGTCGGGGATTTTAACCTTCATTGGTTAATTCCAATGGCCCGGGGGCTGGGTGTTTGTACTGTCCCCAACATCCCTGCAACTCACGCACCACACATAACACTATCCTCCACCACAATAACACGCAGTTACCTACAAATGGCAGACGCCGCCCACCCTCATCGGAGGGTCTGCCTTACAAGGGCTGCACACGGCTAAAAATAGCCACACGAAATTATATACCGCCTACACTTCCGTCGAAAACAAACTGCACAAGTCCTGGGTGTCTCAAGATGTGTCCTATCATTCCATCCCTTCTTCTGGTCAACTTTAGCCAAATCGATCTCCTCTCACCAATGCGATTCATGATATCTACATTCGTGATTCTATCTACCCACCTCCCCTTCAGCATTATTCCGTAACACCACATTTAAGGAGCTTATATTCTCTTTCTTTCTGGGTAGTTATCGTCCAGGTTTCACTCCCACACAATGCCACGCTCCAGACGATAGTCTTCAAAAACATCTTAATTCCTAGATCAATGTCCGAAGTGAGCAAACTTCCTTTCTTAAGAAATGCCTTCCTAGCCTGTGCTAGTCTGCATTTTATTTCCTCTTAACTTCTACCCTCATTAGTTATTCTATAACTCAAGTAGTCTTTAAGACTTAATTTCCTAATCTATGATTTCCTGCTTCACCTGACTTCATTCGACTGCACTCCCTTACTCTTCTTTTTGGCTTTCTTCTTTTCCTTTTTTACTCCCAACCCAAGATCCTGTCCACACCACTCATCGACTTCTCCAGATATTCTGTAGACTCAGATAAAAATAACCATATCATCCGAAAATCTCAATGTTTCGATTTCTTCTCCTTGGAATGTGTTTCCCTTTCCAAGTTCCTCTTCAATTATCTTTACCGCCTGTTCTATACAAACAATGAAAAGGGGATGAGAAAAGCTGCAGCCTTGCCTCGCTCCTTTCTGCAATGCTTCTTCTTTCTCACCAATGAAGACTGAATTTTGAACAGGTTTTTTTAATAGTGGTTCTTGCTCGGTATCTGATCCCGATAATCTTCAGAATCTCAAAAAGCTTGGTCCAATCAACATTATCCAAATAGATCTACAAATGCCATGTACGTAGACTTGTCCTTAATTCGATCCTCCAAAATCAGACATAAAATCAGGATTGCTTTACGTGTTCCTACATTTCTTCTGTAGCGAAACTGATCTTCTCCCAATTCAGCTTCAACTTGTCTTTCCAACCATCTTCGCTACTTACGGAGATGATTTCTGAAGATATTTCTCTTCTCAATGGTTAATTACAATAATTGTAGATCACTCAGAATAACTGCACAACAGTTATGCTGTGAGTATTGTATAAACATTAGGGGTATGTCCTATCAGACTCTCTAGAATTGGAATTTATTACTCTGGCTAGATTGCCTAAGAGCGGATTGGACGATTTTTCCTAATACTCAGAATTTTTGTTGCTATTTGCCTTACGTCGCACCGACACAGGCGAATTCGTCTTATGGCGATGATGGGACAGGAAAGGCCTAGGAATGGAAACGAAGTGGCCGTGGACTTAATTAAGGTACAGCCCCGGCATTTGCCAGGTGTAAAAATAGGAAACCACGGAAAACCATCTTCAGGGCTGCCGACAGTGGGATTCGAACCCACTACCTCCCGGATGCGAGCTCACAGCTGCACGCTCCTAACCGCACGGGCAACTCGCCCGGTAATACCCAGATTAGTTTGCATTCGAACCGATTGCATTATTCCTTAAGAAATATTTTCTTTTACTGCTAAGATTTTAAGTGCTTCTGAAGGAAGCAATGAAGAAATTCAACACACATGTTGCGCTTCAGAATGTAAGTACTGGAAAAGGAAAGCTGAAGTCAAATACAGACATTAATTATTGTCATTATTGTCAGATTCCCTGGGCCTAGTACGGTTGGACTCTTGTTTTTGGCTTGATACCACTTTTACGGTTTTCGGAGACAGCTGGACTCGGTATATGATGTAATAATATTGGTTTTACGTCGTCCTAAACATATTTACTTCTTTTGGGTGACTCCGATGTGCCAGAAATTTTGCCCCGTAGAAGTTCGTTTATATACGTACTAGTAAAATGTACCGAACAAGGCTGTCATTTCCTGCACACCTTGAGAGTGTGACTTTGACAGAGGCCGTAGAGGGCTAGGTAGGTAGGGGTGAGGCTGCTTGAAGAAGATCCAGCAATACAACGTAATGGCAGAATTTACCGAAACATGTAATTGTGTCTGCGGGTTGTTTGAGGGGAATGTTTCAGCCATTTCTTAATGTAATTTTGTATTTTGGTGGCTTAAAGGGAGTACGTACTGCCTATGCTGACAATGGTAATTTCTCCATTTTTTGGTACGCTCAGGTAAAAGGTCCTTTGTCCTACAGATTTGAAACTTTATAGTGTTATTGTATGAACTTTGTTCTTTACAGTGGTCTTCAGTTTTAGGATTAATTGCATGGTTATTTTTGGGAATTTTTTCCAAATTTAAAAAATTTTCATGAAAAATTTGAGTAATAATATTTTTTTCTGGTCTCATATATTAACATATCTAAAATAACCTGGAAGCTTTACAGAGAGAAGGTGTGGAAGTATCACTGATAATTATTTCAGATTTCTACCTTTTATAGTTTTTTTGACTGAGCGTACCTATATAAGGGAAAAAAAAAGCAGAGAAAATTAACTTTAAAGTTTAGCTTATATAAATCTTAGTTGAGATGTAGTCTAGAACCCTCCTGCTGCATATTCCTCATTCTACTTGTCCTCCTTTTCATTGCTCTCATTGACTTACTTATCTTGGCTTCCACTATAAACAGCTTTTTATCCTCCATTTTGGTCCGACGAACATCAAAAGCTTGAAACGCACTGGGTGAATTCTACCCTGGTTGGATCCCCAACTGTTCTAGAACTTTAATTCTGCCTGAATTTCCCATATTAAATGATAAAACAGCATCATGTACTCCTAATTTTAAGGTTTTATATCCAACAAAAATACTTTTAGGTACCGGTACACGGCTCCAAATAACACTGTTAAAAGACTCGTTTACATTTTGGGTTTTCCCATACAAACATTTCTTCAATAAATCGCGATGGGCAAGATTCTTATAAATGGGCTTAATCAGAAGCATCACTCCTCCTGGAAGTCCATGGAGTTTGTAGGTTTCCTTGTCTTTATTATCCGTGCACCAAGAACCACGACAAGCAACTCAGTAATCCGAAATAATAAGCTAATATACAAACCTTGAAGAAAAATCTAGCCTAATATTGCTGTAACTTGAAGTTGGATTAAAGAGATTACCTGTAAAAAATTGTGAAGGTGGATTAAAGGTATTCAGATCCTATATATTATCTGTACATCATACGGTATAATTATGTCTGGGAAAACTTCATGTTAGTTTGTTCTCTTTTTCTGTCTAATCTTGGGCAAGGTTCGGTACTGATGCCGTTTGTGCTATTTTGGATATTTGTTGCTGTGGGCAACTTTTCTTGATACGATTTTGACTGATGAGAAGCTCCAACATAGTCTATGCGGTTCACTAATGGACGTTTATTTCCTAGAACTAGAAAGTTATCAAAAATTAAACCCAGGCTACAGTCAGAAGAGGGCGTGGCATTTGTAAATGGGAGGGGCCATGGAATATCCAAATTATGGGCACTTGTAACGCGATTTCACTGAAATAAAAAACGGTGCTCTATTGTACACACACCAAAGAATACTAAAATACATTAAAATGAAATTCGCAATTTTTTGCAAAAATTGAGGTACGTACTCCCCTTAAATGTAGGACCTTCTGAGAAGGTTTCGGATTCCAGTTTTGGTTTCTAATGGGAAACATATAATGCAAGGGAACGCGAGTGGTGACCCTCAGATGTCTCCCCTTTAACTTGGAATTGTTTTCAGACTCTAGATATTGAAAATTTTGCCTCGGCTTTAAATGTTCCTCCTTTTAGTCACCCTTTTTAGTATATATACCACTGGGATTAGCCGGGTTTGAACTTGATACCTTAAGTTTCTCTTTATCGTTCCTCGAATAGTCGTGTTTCTAATTCGATGTATGTATGTGATCCCAACACACACATCCACAGTTCCAATTTGTACGTAAGATCTGAATATAGTGACAGTTTTGTACACTTCGCCCTTCAGTCTTACAGACACCCGTTCATGGCACATGACACCCGTCAGCCAACGTCGGCATTGACACAATGTGTTCCGTCAGCATCACATGTTGTGTCAGTCGTAAGGGGAGAGACGAGATATTCTAGGCTGTCAGCCATCATCATGGATTCTCCATCGGGAAATAAATTGCAATGTGAGCCAACATATCCCGATAATACGTCTTCATTTGTCAGATTTGAAGTACAGTATATAAATTTACAAAGCTATATTCTTATTTAGCAGATGAATTTGTTTCTTTTCCCAGAATCTCTTCATGCTCTCGCTGTGATATTTCTTCCGTTCATGCAGTGTTGGTTCTCATCTTGGGGTTCTCAGCAAAATGATGTTTGTTTAACAGGTAAAACTGATTTCTTGAAGGTCTTTTTCAATTTCGATTATCCAATTACTCTTGACTTTTAGCGAGGAGGCATAATTAAATATCTTTTCAGTAAGTCTTTCACCGAGCTGAGTGGCTCAGACGGTTTAACCGCTGGCCTTCTGACCCCAACTTGGCAGGTTCGATCCTGGCTCGTATTTGAAGGTGCTCAAATACGTCAGCTTCGTGTCGGTAGATTTACTGGCACGTAAAAGAACTCCTGCTGGACTAAATTTCGGCACCTCGGCGTCTCCGAAAACCGTAAAAGTAGTTAGTGGGACGTAAAGCAAATAACATTATTATTATTATTATTATTATTATTATTATTATTATTATTATTATTATTATTATTATTATTATAGTAAATTTTTCATTGTCCAATCTTTGAATATCGCCGTAAAATTTCAATCGCCTTTTTCTTAGTGTGTGTGATATTTTCTCAGAATATTGATCTAATTCAGGAGACATCCTTTTCATCCACACTCTTTCTATGCATACTGATCCAAATATTTTCCTAAGTAATTTCCTTTCTTGTTTTTCTAAAGTTTTAGTTAGTGATCTGCCTCCAATGTTCAAGAGTTTCTTTTGGGTTTAATTTAACGTTCATAGATATTGATTTTTTGTTGTACCTGTTCCATGTGAATCTATAGGCTTTTTATAATTTAGAAATTTTCTCTCCGTTTGCTTCGCGATTTAATCCGGATGGTTAGATGATTTTCATTAAGTATCTGAAATTATTTAAATGCGGGATTTTGCCAAACTGAGTTACCAGAGTTTGTTTGTCTAAGTATCGATGAGATCCTTCCATGTACCGGATTTTCTCATCTGAGATTTGGAGTCCAGTTTAAGATGCAATTCCATGAAGTTTTTCCAGGGATTGAATTGCTTCTTGCCTTTGTTAAATAGAATCACTAGATCATCCGGGAAGGCCAAACATTTGATGTGAATTTCATCTTTAACTAGCTTGTCGATAATAATCCCTATTGTTTTCTTTTCTTAGGTTAGGAATATTTTCTCTAGCAGAAGATCCCTGTCTTAATATCAAAAGGTTCAGAAATTTAATCTACGAACTTAACTTCCGAAGTGGTGTCAGTCTGGCCAATTTTTTCGTTTTCTTATTTATTATCTACTGAGTTATTAATTAAGCTACAACACCAGCATTTGCCTGTTGTGAAAATGGGAAATCACGGATAATAAATCTTCAGTGCTGCAGACAGTGGGGCTCGAACCCACTATCTCCGGGATGCAAGCTCACATCCGTGGTGTAGTGGTAAGTTGATTAGCTGCCACTCCCCGGAGATCCAGGTTCGATTCCCGGTTCTGCCACTAAATTTGCAAAGTGGTACTAAGGTTGGAACGGAGTCCTCTCAGTCTCGGGAAGTCAAATCAGGAGAGGGGGTTCCGATTCCCTTCTCAGCCATCTTCGAAGTGGTTTTTCCGTGGTTTTCCACTTCTCCTCCAAACAAATGCCGGAATGGTATCTAACTTAAGGCCATAACCGCTTCCTTCCCTCTTCCTTGTCTATGCCTTCCGATCTTCCCATTCCCCATCCCAAAACAAGGTCCCAGTTCAGCATAACACGTAGGGCCGCCTGGGCCAGTACTGGTCCTCATCCCAAGTCTAACGATCCAGAAAACTACCCTTGAAGTGGTAGAGGTGGAATCCCTCGCTGAGTCCCGGGGAAAAACCAACCCTTAAGGGTGAACGGATTAGGAAAGAAAGAAAGGAAGAAAGAAAGAAAGAAAAAAATATTCTTATTCCTTCAACACTGACTATGAAGAATGAAATGAGTTAATGGTTTAGTAACATATTACCGGGAGAGTTGGCCGTGCGGTTAGGGGCTAGCAGCTGTGAGCTTTCATCCGGGAGATAGTGGGTTCCCATTTCCCATTTTCACACCAGGCAAATGCTGGTGTTGTAGCTTAATTAAGGCCACGGCCGCTTCCGTCCCACTCGTCGACCTTTCCTCTCCCATCGTCGCCATAAGACCTATCTGCGCCAGTGCGACGCAAAACAAATTTTAAGAAAAAAGTAACATATTCTGGGATAATAGTGGGAGTTTCGCCTCCCATTCCTTCCCCACTTTATTTCCGCGGATGCTGATGGCTAGGTATTCGTATAATAATTTATTCATACCAAAGCGTGACGGAACAAACCATGACGTCATTTCACTGTTACATGTGTAGTTCCGCTACTCGGCTGGCTTCCCTGTACAAGCTGAAGTCACTCGTGACAAAGGAGCCGTTATTCTTGAAGTTCATAGGGATAGGTCATGGTTACTGAATGTGATAATCGACACTGAACAGAGCTTCCTCTTTTAACTCATTTACTGCCATGATATCCATTTGGGGATTGGTTTTCCTCGGTAAATATCGAAGCTATCTTTATAATTGCAGTGCCGATTTGTTATTTTAAATGTTGTACAGAAATTGTTCAAGCCTGTTATTGTTGAAAGGTTTAAAAATTACAAGTCCGGAACGCCAGTTCTTCCAAGGTTCCTGTGTTTCTAAAAAGAAATTTTTCTTCCCTTTTAGAAAATTAAATGATCATAAATATATCTCCCGATCATGGCCATCCATCAATGGCTGCTAATTTCAGATGGTAACCAGCCATAAGACATAGCCTGCACGGTTACTAGGTAACATTGTCTGACCATCCATCTGTACCTTATATCACTCCCTGCACGGTTGGTAGGTAACGTTGTCTGACCATCCATCTGTACCTTATATCACTCCCTGCACGGTTGCTAGGTAACATTGTCTGACCATCCATCTATACCTTACATCACTGCTTGCACGGTTGCTAGGTAACGTTGTCTGACCATCCATCTATACCTTACATCACTCCCTGCACGGTTGGTAGGTAACGTTGTCTGACCATCCATCTGTACCTTATATCACTCCCTGCACGGTTGGTAGGTAACGTTGTCTGACCATCCATCTGTACCTTATATCACTCCCTGCACGGTTGGTAGGTAACGTTGTCTGACCATCCATCTGTACCTTATATCACTCCCTGCACGGTTGGTAGGTAACGTTGTCTGACCATCCATCTGTACCTTATATCACTCCCTGCACGGTTGGTAGGTAACGTTGTCTGACCATCCATCTGTACCTTATATCACTCCCTGCACGGTTGCTAGGTAACATTGTCTGACCATCCATCTATACCTTACATCACTGCTTGCACGGTTGCTAGGTAACATTATCTGGCCATCCATCCATACTTTACATCATTGCCTGCACGGTTGCTAGGTAACATTGTCTGACCATCCATCTATACCTTACATCACTCCCTGCACGGTTGCTAGGTAACGTTGTCTGACTATCCATCTGTACCTTAAATCACTGCCTGCACGGTTACTAGGTAACATTGTCTGACCATCCATCTATACCTTACATCACTCCCTGCACGGTTGCTAGGTAACGTTGTCTGACTATCCATCTGTACCTTAAATCACTGCCTGCACGGTTGCTTGGTAACATTGTCTGACCATCCATCTATACCTTAAATCACTGCCTGCACGGTTGCTAGGTAACGTTGTCTGACCATCCATCTATACCTTGAATCACTGCCTGCACGGTTGCTAGGTAACATTGTCTGACCATCCATCCATACCTTACATCACTGTCTGCACGGTTGCTAGGTAACATTGTCTGACCATCCATCTATACCTTACATCACTGCCTGCACGGTTGCTAGGTAACGTTGTCTGACCATCCATCTGTACCTTAAATCACTGCCTGCACGGTTGCTAGGTAACATTGTCTGACCATCCATCCTTACCTTACATCACTGTCTGCACGGTTGCTAGGTAACATTGTCTGACCATCCATCCATACCTTACATCACTGTCTGCACGGTTGCTAGGTAACATTGTCTGACCATCCTTCTATACCTCACATTACTCCCTGCACGGTTGCTAGGTAACATTGTCTGACCATCCTTCTATACCTCACATTACTCCCTGCACGGTTGCTAGGTAACATTGTCTGACCATCCTTCTATACCTCACATTACTCCCTGCACGGTTGCTAGGTAACATTGTCTGGCCATCCATCCATACTTTACATCATTGCCTGCACGGTTGCTAGGTAACGTTGTCTGACCATCCATCTGTACCTTATATCACTCCCTGCACGGTTGCTAGGTAACATTGTCTGACCATCCATCTATACCTTAAATCACTGCCTGCACGGTTGCTAGGTAACGTTGTCTGACCATCCATCTATACCTTGAATCACTGCCTGCACGGTTGCTAGGTAACATTGTCTGACCATCCATCTATACTTTACATCACAGCCTGCACAGTTGCTACGGTGGCACTTTTTGTACCGTAACGTTACACATATTTTCGGGTGACTCCCCCCACCAGTCATAGGATATATTTATGTCAAAAACTCTAAGTCATATAACGAGGGTTGGGAGAGGGGAACGTAAGGTGGTGGGAATGCATGAAAAATGCCGAATAGGTTTACCCGGTGTAGGATACAAAGCTACGAAACTGTCAGGCAGGAAATCCTTGTGTTACATAATGTTTATTCTCAGAGATTACAGTACGGCAAATCCTCACATTAGTTCCCTAGATTATCCCCAACTCCGCTGCCTATGAGATCGTATACCAGTCGACTCACAATGTGCGAATTTTGTAATCTCATGTTTCACAGCGTTGTCAATGCCATGTCATGTCCCAGACCGTCTCCCACGCAATGAATCTTACACTTCATGGATGAGATCAAAATCGCACGGAGATAAGTCCGGTGAGCATGGCGGCTGTTCCACTATTTCCTACGTTGTTCTTGCATCGTCCCGTCAATTCTACACAGAGCCTGACACACCACTGCAATCGCATCGCCCTGTACATGGTACTTGTCCAACGCACCGCTATCTCGTGCTGTGTCCATGTACTAGGAGTGTCATATGACCATTGTATGGTTGTACCGTACAGATATGAGAAAAAAGTAGTTGCTACGACTTATGCCCAAACTCTTGTATTATATATGCAGTCTATTACTTTGGGGGTATTTTAATACTGATCCTCATTAAGAACAACTGATAAAGGAGGGTTATTTAAAACTTGTACTTGAGAGAGAGATAATCCCTGCCCTAATACTAGGCAATCCACGAAGATTCAGCCTTCTGAGTAATTCATAAGGACAATAAGAAAATACCTTTAATTAATTATCATTGGAATTTTTAAATTGGTGAAATATTTATTATTTTTCCGACATCTGCCCCCGATGGATTCTATTTATTCAAATAACTTTTAAGTTATACAGATGTTTTTGTAAAATTTGGAGTGAATCTCTCAAAATTGCAGTTGACGTAGCTTGCAGAACAGTGGAAGGGAGTCGAAACCTTTTGAAAATATTCACAAAGAAATTTGTGATCGTTCTGCGTACACCAAACAACATACCAATAACTTCTCAGTTTTAATTTTATACTTGTGTTCCAAGTCACGAGAGCAAGGCTCAGTTTATTTTCTGTATCAACCTCTTTGGAATACTTTACATCTCGCTAAAATCTGACTGTTAGTTCGATAATGACACCTTTCTTGGATTTCCAATCTCTTCTGTGGTGTTCAATCCGAAGATTGGTTTGTAGCGGCTTTCCATGAATTCCGGTCTGTGGCTAATCTCTTCAAGTCCAAGTAATTATCACAACCGTTCTCGTGAATGATTTGTTTTGTATATACTAGCTGTGTTCTACCTCTACAGTTCTTCCCTTCCACACTGCCATCCAGTACTGTGTGCAGTAGACTTTCATGCCTCAAGATATTTCCAATCCAATTTTCTCTTCGGTGAGTAAGCATATTCCATAAACATGGCTCCTCGCCAATCCTTTTTTGGGTTTCTTCATTAGTGATTTTGTCCGCCCATGCAATTTTCAGTATTTTCCTGTAGCACCATATTTCAAAGGCTACTATATGTTTCTTATCAGTCCAGGTTTCACTACCATACATCAGTATGCTCCATACATGTATATCTTCACTAATGTTTTTTGCATGTAAAGAGTTTTCCTCTTTTGTTGAACACTATTTTGGCTTGGTAATGAAATGGCGTATGGCTTTTGTTGCCGGGAGTGTCCGAGGACAAGTTCGGCTCGCCAGATGCAAGTCTTTTGATTTAACGCCGGTAGGTGACCTGCGCATCGTGATGAGGATAAAATAATAATGAAGACGACACATACACCCAGCCCCCGTGCCAGCGAAATTAACCCGGGACCCCTGTGGCCAAAGGTCAGCACGCTAACCATTTAGCCATAGAGCCGGACTTTGGCTTAGTTAATATGGCTGACTATTCTTTTTCTACTTCTTCCATCTGCTGTTATTTTGCTACCAAGGTAAGTGAACTCCTGTACATTTGTCAACTGCTCTCCATTGAAAGTACGAGGAGGTTCATACTGCCGGCTGCAGAGAAGGACTTTGGTTTTCATTTTGTTGATCATCATGTTGTATTTGTTGAAGGTGGGTTCCATTTCTGCTAATGTATAATTCAGATCATCTTCGTTTTCTGCCAGGTTGCGATATCATGTGCAAAGCGAAGCATGGTAATTATTTCTCCTTGAATCTTGAGACCTCCAGTCATTGGCAAATTGATTTCCCGTTAATGAGTACACCGTCCGCTCGTTTCATTGAACTTTCAGCAGCTCTATCCTGAATGTACGTAAGTTAAATAAGATTTTAACCTGTAACTGCATATGTGTGTTACTTTAAGTCATAGTGTGTGATGAAACAGACCTCTCGCCCGATTCCGATATTTCATAATCTTAATTTGGCGGCCTACTGTACTGACAACCATGTTTTTCGGAAGAACGGCTGATAGATAGGTTTCACTACTGATCCCTTGGAATACTTTTATCCTTCTGTGTAAATGCTGTATTCCTAGTCTGTTACAACCTATATTTATGTCTCTTTTCCTGCCTTTCCCTGGCATGTTTGGATGAAAATCAGCTTGTACGTTTTACCAAGAGGCAAAGTCCTCTAAGCTTCAATTACTGTGTTGATGGGGGTTGATAGTACCTCATGGGGAACATTGTGATAATCTAGGTGTTAATATAAGGAACGATCTTCATTGGAGTCATCATATAAATGAAGTTGCAGGTAAAGGTTACAGAACTCTTCGTGTGGTTGTGAAAGAACGTAAAGGACAGTCCGTGTAGCTCTAAGGTAAGACATGAATTAGAGTATGGTTCTAGTGCAAGGATAGCGACACGGGAACACGATTTCGGTGGCTCACCACATTCACGTTTTATCGCTTTTATATACGTTTCCTAAAGAAACATGGACTTGATTGGAGGGATAGAGGGCTAATGAAGAATTTGTGTTTAAGCCAGAGAGCAAGAGTGAGAATAGGTGATGAGATGAATGAAGAAACTGTATTAGCAAGAGATGAAAGACAGGGCTGCTCTTTATCACCGTCACTGTTCAACATATATCTCGAAGAAATAATCAATGGAAGTTTGAATGGGAAAAGTGGGGTTTGTGTTGGAGGCAGGAGAGTAAAGTGCATAAGATTTGCAGATAATATGGTTGTGTTGGGAGAAAGCGAACGTGAAATTATACAAATGTTAGATGAATTCAACATGAAAATAGAAGAATATGGAATGAGAATTAATAACAAGACCAAAAGAATGATAATTGGAGGAAGATGTAGAAATTTTCATAATAGTATAAGGGGAGAAGAAATAGAGCAAGTCAGAAACTTAAAGTATTTGGGAAGTATGATCAGAGATGATATGTTTTGCACGACAGAACTTAAGAAAAGAATTACCGTGGCACAAGAAGGCTTCAAGAGAAAATCGGAATTACTTTGTGGGCCACTAAACAAAGATTTAAGGAAAAGTCTTGCCACAGTGTTATATTTGGAGCATAGTGCTGTATGGCGCAGAGATTTGGACATTGTGAAAGGAAGATGAGCGAAGATTGGAGGCACTAGAGATGTGGGTATGGAGGAGAATAGCACAAGTGAAATGGGAAGACCGGGTAAGGAATGAGAAGGTATTGTGAAGAGTCGGAAAAGAATGGAATATGTTGCAAATCATTAAATGGAGAAAAATGAACTGGATCGGGCATTGTTTGAGGAGGGACTGTTTACTGAATGAAGAAATAGAACGAATGGTGAAAGGCAAACGAGGAAGAGGAAGGAAAAGGTATAAAATTTTGGACAATATCAAAGGAAGGAAATATTCCAACATGAAAAACTTGGCGCAGGACAGGCCAAAGTGGAACAGGTTCACCGCATGACAAGACCTGCCATAAGGCAGAATACCTGGATGATGATGTACTATAGACTATACATATCTCGTGAATTGCGTAGTTATGGGGGTTACGGTTTAAGAAATAAATACCGAAAATATAAATTCTAGTTCCATTCGGAAGTGTATTACGCCCAACACTGATAGGTCCGGAAGTCAAGTGAGATAGATGTCAGATGCAGTGCAAGTAAGCGCCCGCGAGGATGACCCAGAAAGACTTCATGCAGAATTCCTTGAGAACGCAGGACTGCGATGCTATGAATAGGCGAAACGTGCAGTTCAAGGCGGAGTCAATTGAAGAATACTTATAACCAGAACAAATCCTTATGATGACCTTCTTCTCCTTTGCCTTTTCCTGTTCTTACGGGGTCGACGTTTCTGACAAGTCGTTTTCATTTCCCTCAGTCCCAAACAGCATTTTCTCTTAATTTCTTTTCCCTGAGATACTCCCGCACGCAATCCATCTACAGTCGTGAGGATGCTTGTAGTCATCGGCCCCTATCTACAGTCAAAGCTCGATATATCGAACCTCCAATACTCGAATTTTCAGTATCTCAAAATAACTTAAATTTCTCGACCGTTTGTCGTCTTATTCACGTGTATTTATTTCTCTATTTCTCGAAGTTCGGTTACAAGAATATCTCGATTTTTCGAACCGAACTTTTCCTCACTTGAACCAGAATCTCGATTAGTCGAATTTTCAATATCTCGAAGTAACTACAATTTCCCGCCCGTTTGACCTATTCTTCATGTGTATTTATTTCTCTATTACTCGAAATTTGGTAACATGAATTTCTCGATTTCTCGAACCGAACATTTTCTCACTTGAAGCAGAAAATACTCTGTAACTCGAATTTTGTGCAACATTAACTGTGGAGTACGGCATTTGTGTTTTATGAGGAACAGTTAACAAGTAAAGAAAGGATTACAGGGATGCTGAGAGCTAATATGACGGGAACCGAAAAACTAAAACTTCTAATGATCGGAAAATCGGCAAAGCCTCGCTGTTTTTCGGGTGTGAATTAATTACCGGTCACGTAAGAAAGCAGCCCCGTAAGTCGCGGATGACAATCTCCATTTACGAATCTTGGCTGCGTGGAATTGACGAGAAGTTTGAACATGAAGGGAGGAAGGTTTAAAAGTGACAAACAGAAGAGATTGAGGGATTGTTTCCAAAGGTGTTAACTGAGGTATTTTTATTGTTTCACTACTGTATGTACTCTACCCTGTCTTTTAAAAAGTTACTATAATAAGGGTTTTAATAAAAGTGATGCCATAAAATAGAGTTTGTTTGTATATTTTCAAATACTGTTAAAGATAATGTATTCAGTATATTGTAAGCCCGTAGATACTATGATTCAATTATGTGCTACACACGCTCAAAAACAGTATTCCTATATCTAGAAATTTCGATAAATCGAACTAAAATTTAGCTCCCGAGTTGATTTGGGCCATATCAAATATTAAGAAAAAAAAAAAAAAGAACAAAGGAATTACAATTAACGGAAAACAAATTCACTGTTTAAGGTTTGCCGATGACATTGCATTAATTGCAGATTCAGAGAGGGAAATAAGTAAAATGCTACGATTTTTAACATCAACACTATACAAGAATCAAAATTGAAACTGAACACCTCGAACACAAAAGTATTAGTTGTCAAGAAATCAACTGAGGAAATACCAATAAACATTAAGGTAGGTGATGAAAATGTACAACAAGTAAGACAATTTTGCTACTTGGGAGGCATTATCACTCAGGACAACAGGCGCAGCACAGAAATCAGGAGGAGGATTGCTTCTGACAAGCAGGAACATTAACATTAAAATTAGAAAAGTATTTTCCAAAATGTTTGTGTGGAGTGTTTTGTTGTATGGTTGCGAAACATAGGTCTTAGCAAAACAGGATATAAAACGCCTGAAAGCAACGGAAATGTGGATATGGAGGAGGATACTGAAAATTATTTGGACAGAGAAAAAGTCAAACAATAGGGTCCGTAAGGAAATAGACGAAACAAGGGAATTGCTCAACACTGTAGAAAAGAGAAAAATCAAAATCCTTGGCCACACACTTCGACATAACACATTCCTCACGACTATGCTGGAAGGAAAAGTTCTGGGTAGGAAGGGAAAAGGAAGGCTGAGGAAGAAGTATCTGGAATCCGTGATGGACAAGCTCAATTTGAAAAAAAAAGTTGACCTGAAACGCTCAGCAGAGGAGAGACAAATGTGGTTGCAGCGACAAGGCCTTGCCTTTAGGATATGAATGAATGACTGAATGAATGAGTTGATTCAAGATAACGAGGTTCCACCATATTTGGGCCTACCTCTCTCCCTCCTACCTTCCACCTCCATGTCAAGCATTCTCCTTCCCACAAATTTTTCATTCCTGTACTTAACGTGGCCATACCAGAGCAATCGTCTTTCTTGGACCTTTCTAGATATTTCAGTCACTTTAACGCTGCCTCGTATAATTGTGTTCTTGATGTGGTCTTTCCTCGTAATCCCACACATCCATCTCAACATCTTGAGTTCAGATAATTCTAGCCGCTTACATTGTGACTGCAGTTGGCTAAGTTCCTGCTCCATACAACATTGCAGGTCCCGCCGCACATCTACAGGCTTTCCTCTTTGTTCCGATATTTAGTTTCCTGTCACAGAGGACACCAGACAACCTTTGCCAGTTAGACCAGGCGGCCTGAATTCGGCGGGTAATTTCTAGATCAACATTACCATCAGCAGATATAGTGAGTCCTCTGAAAATGAAAACCTACAACCTATTTTCCAGTTTTTGATCGGGTCAGGAATGTAACGAATGAAACATATACAGGCTGTTAGTACACTGGGGTCGCCACTCCCAAGGTGATTTATTAATGACTGATAACTGCTATGAAATGATGCGTTACTGGAATGAAAGATGACAGGGAAGACCACAGTACCCGGAGAAAAACCTGTCCCGCTTTGTCCAGCACAAATCTCACATCGAGTGACCGCAATTTGAAACACGCTATCCAGCGGCGAGAGGCCGATGCGCTGCCGTCTGAGCCACGGAGGCTCCAGTGGGTCCTCTATTTGCATAAAATAAAACAATTCATTATATCGCACTCCTGACATTTATTTTCAAGTTCCAAGATATTAGATTGCACAGATGATGAAATTTAGAGAAAAGTCATGAAGTCTTTCAAAGTGGTTGTTTTTTTATAGCTTTTAATACTTGCTCTGTAATGAAAAGAAAATTAACTTACCGGTGAGGTAATTGAAGACTTCTTTCAGACCCCATCTCCCCCGCAGAAGAATAAAAATCAATTTTAACGATGCTCGGTAGGGAGATTAAATAAAGTGTTCCGAGAAAAACTTGCACCTTCTTATAGGTATTAGGTTGGCAAGAACAGTCCAATTACTGTAGTTATGATCCATAAGACGTGACATAACTGCCGCTATTACAACACATTACCTCGGGACATGGCTGAGGAATGCCCCCATTACCGTAAACATTTCACACCGATGATGATAATAATAATAAACATGAAGGTTAAGTAAAGTGTCTTCAGATACACGTTGGAGTTAATTGCGGTTTCATCTTGGTCAGTACACTCAATATTTTACTGTGTGACCAGCTGTGAAATTAAATCACACAGGTGCTCACTATCTGTGCTCGAGGGTGTAGAATTTCATCCCAGCAAATCGGTTCTCAACAACACTGAAATCAGTAATCACGTCATTGGTCTCTGTTCTATCGGTAGAACATACATTCTTAAGGCAGGTAAAATGCAATCTAATTCGGCTAGTAGACCCGGCATTTCTAAGGCAGGTTAGAATGAAAACTAATTTGATTAGTAGGCCTAGCATTTTTAAGGCAGGTTAGAATGAAAACTAATTTGATTAGTAGGCCCAGCATTTTTAAGGCAGGTTAGAATGCAAACTAATGTGATTAGTAGACCCCGCATTTTTAAGGCAGGTTAGAATGAAAACTAATTTGATTAGTAGACTTCGCATTTTTAAGGCAGGTTAGAATGCAATCTAATTTGATTAGTAGACCCCGCATTTTTAAGGCAGGTTAGAATGAAAACTAATTTGATTAGTAGACCCGCATTTTTAAGGGAGGTTATAATGCAAACTAATGTGATTAGTAGACCCCGCATTTTAAGACAGGTTAGAATGAAAACTGATTTCATTAGAAGACCCGCGTTTTAAGGCAGGTTAGAATGCAAAACTGATTTCATTAGTAGACCCCGCATTTTAAGGCAGGTTAGAACGCAAAATAATTTGATTAGTAGATCCCGCATTTTAAGGCAGGTTAGAATGCAATCTAATTTGATTAGTAGACCCGCAATTTTAGGACAGTTTAGAACGCAAACTAATTTTATTAATAGACCCCGCATTTTAAGGCAGATTAGAATGCAAACTAATTTGATTAGTAGACCCGCATTTTAAGGCAGGTTAGAATGAAAATTAATTTGATTACTAGACTTCGCATTTTTAAGGCAGGTTAGAATGCAATCTAATTTGATTAGTAGACCCGCAATTTTTCGGACAGTTTAGAACGCAAACTAATTTGATTAGTAGACCCCGCATTTTAAGGCAGGTTAGAATGAAAACTAATTTGATTAATAGAATCCGTATTTTTAAGACAGGTTAGAATGCAAACTAATTCGATTAGTAGACTTCGCATTTTTTTTTGCTAGGGGCTTTACGTCGCACCGACACAGATAGGTCTTATGGCGACGATGGGATAGGCAAGGTCTAGGAATGGGAAGGAAGTGGCCGTGACCTTAATTAAGGTACAGCCCCAGCATTTTCCTGGTATGAAAATGGGAAACCACGGAAAACCATCTTCAGGGCTGCCGATAGTGGAATTCGAACCTACTATCTCCCGGATGCAAGCTCACAGCCGCGCGCCTCTACGCGCATGGTCAACTCGCCCGGTCTTTGCCTTTTTAAGGCAGGTAGAATGTAATCTAATATCATTAGTAAACCCGCATTTTTAGGGCAGGTTAGGAAGCAAAATAATTTGATTAGTAGACCCGCAATTTTTAGGACAGTTTAGAATGCAAACTAATTTGATTAGTAGACCCACATTTTTAAGGCAGGTTAGAATGAAAACTAATTTGATTAGTAGACCCAGCATTTTTAAGGTAGTTAAATATGCAATATAATTCGATTACTAGACCCCGCATGTTTAAGGCAGGTTAGAATGCAAAATAATTTGATTAGTAGACCCTTCATTTTTGAGGCACGTTAGAATGGAAGCTAATTTGATTTGCAGGTCCCTCATTTTTGAGGTACGTTAGAAAGGAACCTAATTTGATTAGTAGACCCAGCAGTTTTAAGGTAGTTTACAGTGGAATCTAATTTTATTAGTACACCCCTCATTTTGAGGCAGATTAAAATGGAACCTAATTTGATTAGTAGACCCCTCATTTTAAACGCAGGTTAGAATGCAAACTAATTTGATAAGCAGACCCCGCATTTTAAACGCAATTTAGAATGGAACCTAATTTGATTAGTAGACCCAATATTTTAAACGCAGATTAGAATGCAAAGTAATTTGATTAGTAGACCAAGCATTTTAATGCAGTTTAGAATGCAAACTAATTTGATAAGTAGACTCTCATCTTTAAGCCAGAAATAGGTTAGGATGCAAGCTAATTGGATCAGTAGACCCCGCATTATAAACGTATTTTAGAATGGAACCCAATTTGATTAGTAGACCCTGGTTGTTGAGGCAGTAATAGGTTAGAACGCGAACTAATTTGGTTATTAGGAAATGCCGTGTAGACTGTTATTCCGTTATGTAGCGAGAGTAACATAAATTCTGGGGGTTTTAACGGGCCGTACTCCTACAGTTTATGCAAAGCTCATAGCATAGCCGTAGTGCAGGGTAGACTATACTTGTTACCCGCTTTAGTAAGATAGCATTCAAAATTGAAAAATGAAAACCTACAACCTGCTTTCCAGTCATTGACCGGATGAGGGATGGAATGAATGAACCAATTATAGGCTATTATTACAATGGAGTCGCCACTTCCAAGATGATATTAATGACTGATAAATGCTATGAAATGATAAAGGAGAGTGTTGCTGGAATGAAAGACGTCAGGGAAAACCAGGGTGCCTGGAGAAAAACCTGTTCCGCCCCCACTTTGTCCAGCACAAATCTTACAATGAGTGGCAGGGATTTGAACCACGGTATCCAGCGGTGAGAGGCCGACGCACTGCCGCCTGAGCCACGGAAGCTCTAGCATTCAAACTTATTACTGCCTAAATATCTGGGCCCTAGTAATTAGGAGGTGTCAACTAGCCCGCTCTTCCCTAGTGTAATAGGAGTAACATACGTTCTAGGAGTTCTAATCTATTACTGCCCAAAATTTCGGGCTTAACCTATCGCGACACTATCTGTCGTGTGTACTAAAATGCTAGGGACGACAGAAGGGACGAAAATAAATGTGTCTTATAAACACTTCTAATGGACGTACGCAGGAAGACACTCATAGCATTTTATGAACAGGTCTACAGGATGCATCATGCCAAGTTGACCATCTAGCTTCTCGTTTACTGACAAAAGGGGAGAAAATTCTACAGAACTGGGAGGAACAGGAAGAAACCGGGCATCTCTCAGGAGGATGCTACAGCAAGCAAGACTCATTTTGTGGCGAGCTAGGGTTGAACACCTTGAGCAATGGAAAACACTTCCTGAAGAATTACCAGCTGGTCATATGAAGTACTGGACGACTTGGAGATCTTTAAATAGGCTGCTCTCGAGTGTTACTACCTGCAGGACCAAACTCCACAAGTCGAGATATTCTGTTTTGTGTGACTGTGGTGAAGTGCAGAATACGGCCCATCTGCTAGAGTGTCATCTTTGTCCTGCCACATGTACTGAGAAGGAGCTGCTTGAGGCGACAAAGAACGCACTCGATGTTGTTAATTTCTGGAGCACCACAATATGAACGTTTGATGCACAGTTTATTTTGACATGTTTTTTACACATATATACGAGGGCTGATCAACAAAGACTGAGACTGTTTTTTCCTGTAGCTTCGGTGATAGTTTCCTACCTGTGACATAAATATTTAAAAAGAGCGGGTTTTTATGTATAATGTCCGTAGGCGGCAGCACTCTCGTATCAGTAGGTTGGTAGTAAAGCTCTGTTGTGTAGATGCTACTTGCATTTCACATACCAGACTATGGAGGTGAGGGAGAGGAGAAGTACAGCGCAATCAAATTCCGTTTTACGAAAAGATGAAGCATCATTATGATTCTGAAGGAAAACAAGCCAGTACAGTGTGGAAATCGCCAAGAAAGTCAAATGCTGCTCCATCTGCAGGGAAAGTGATGGTGATCACATTTTTTGACTGTAATGGAATGATTTACCAGCATGCAGTTCCCCCTTACACTACTGTTACTATTGGCTACACTGCGGAAGCACATTACAAAGAAACGACCAGAGCTTTCTCGGACTGGGTGGCGACTTCATCATGCACGGCCTCACGTCGCAAATCAAGTCATGCAGTTTCTGGCTGGATTCAACATTACCTGTGTAGCGCATCCACCTTATCGCCCTGATCTTGCACCCTGTGATTTTTTTATTCCCATCACTAAAGGCAAAGTTTAGGGGCATTCGATTTGAGAACTATGAAGTAGTGGTCAAGAAAAGTTGAGGCGATTCTCAAGGACCTGAAAAACAATGGTCTGCAGTATGTGTTCAAGGACTGGCAGAGACGCTATTGAAGTAGGAGGGGACTACTTTGAAAAAAGATCGTGTAAACATTGAAATGGAGTAATAAACATCTGTGAAAAAATCACTCTCACTCTTTGTTGATCAGCCTATATGTACCTATGCTTCTGACACGATATAAATGAATAAAGGAGGACGCTTAAACAAATTAGTCCTAGGACAAACAACCAAGAAGTAAGACAGGACGAAAGAGAGGAAGGAACAACAGAGCCAGAGGATGCGCAATTACTGTGCGAACGTCAAAACCCACCCCAAACGCAACAGTTGAATGTTGTGGTCTTTAGCCGGCGTACACGGAACAGGAATAAGACATACGCGGGGAATCAGTAACTGAGGTAATAATACTCGTATGTGGTCAGCTACCATGTGCAGCTTGCTCATCAACTTCGAGGTTCAGGTTTACTCTACGGCTACTGGAAGGCAGAGTAAACAGAATCTCTCTTGGGCATCTATGGCTGAGTTTTTGTTACATAGTAACATTTCCTCAATTCAGAGGTTGCTTAAAAGACAAAGTATACTTAATACTGTATCAGGAAATCCCTATGGCCTGGAACATAGTTTTTGTTACATGAATATTTGCAACGGGACGGCTCGAGCGTATGTGTAGAGTGCACAAGGTAACGGTACGGCACGGAGCTGCAAGCAACGAGCGAGACACGTCACCAATGCGGATGACGCAACTATCACGTGAACATCACGTGACATTCTAGAATATACCAGAAGGATTTCACTAACTTCTAAATCCTTTGAAATATTGAAAAATTACATATATCATCGTGTAGCTCATTATCTGAATGTTAACATGCCATAATTTCATGAAAATCGGTCCACAGATTTTCAAGTTATCCAGCTACAAATAAACTACATTTCTTCACGAAGAGAAGCAGCTGACCTTGACAGTCCGTATAAAAGGACAATAAAAACTAACATTATGTAATGGAAAAATAAATACTGGTCTTACTGACGATTTTAAGGCAGAAAATGGAATTACAACAATCTAAGATTTTTAGGTGTCTTGTTCCTACTCCCGATTAGCAAGCCCATGACTTCCATCTTTTTTTTAGGTTGGATGCTTCCTTGTAGAACGAAACTCTGCGCTCTTATATTCTCTTCTTCTCACGATCAACATTGTCTCGCGGATTATTCGAAGCGGATGGTCGATCGATTATATATCCTACATTGTTGTCTTGGTAGGCAATTATATCGATCATTTAAGAGCTTCCATTCTCTGTCAAACCATGGATCTCCTCATGGACGGTGCATCCGGTTCTTCTGAGGGTCTGGCTCTAATTTGATGATGCTTAGTGATGCGCAGATTTTTGCCGTGCTGCCAGGAACCAAGGATGTGTGCAAGTGTTTCAATCTCGCTGAGGCGTCGCCTACAACGGTTACTGTCCATGGAGCTACCGGGCACAGCGCGAGTTACTGCTAAGGTCACGGGACAAAAAATTAATCACCCCTGGGGAAATCATTACGAGCATCATCTAAAACCGCGTAACTCCACCTCTGGACTTCATAACCGGAAGATTTTCCACAAGGTTGTGCAGGTACTTCGCATCCAGGTTAAGTTAGTCGCTGGGGATTAGATCACGCAATTCACCCAAATTGCGGGGATGCTGATGGCAGCGTTCTACCCGCTGTTCCATATTTTCAAAAGGATTCAGGTCAGGTGATTTAGGAGGCCAATCAAGATGCAATAGGTTGGGGAAGTGTTCATGAAACCAGTCAGATATGCGTCCAGCCCGATAAACTTTGCTGTTGTCATCCTGATGAATCGGGGCATCAATAGCAGACACAATGTTCTCTCCCTAACAGACAGGGATGGACCTTCATTCACTGACTGCAGCAATTCCTGTCGGGTTTGGAAGCGATTTTCATTCACAAACCGTGAAATGCGTCTCTGGTCCCTCTCAGTCAGAATCTTTCTCCGACCACATTTCGGACGTGGTGTTTCGTGGCCACGTGCAGTACACCACTGCTTGTAGATATGTTCAACAGTCCTCTGCGAAACACCAACAAGTCCAGCAACTTCACTCACGGTATGGCCATGGGCACGGCCGAACGTGATTGACACTGTTTGCCACTCAGTTACATCGTTACATGGACCCATGTTGATATACACTGCCCGCTTGAAAGCCGTCTCACTGCTCGCTACTGCCTTATGCTCACGTAGAGGCAGTGCACGTGGGGTTGAGTACGGGACTCGTTCGCTGCGCCAACTGTACAGGCTTAACGATCCATCTGTGCGTGCGCACTAGGGCGACTATTTTTTTGTCTGGTCAGATTACATTCACCTTCTTCTTGAGACAGTCTCTCCACTTGCAGTGTGGTAATCCTTCGTGGTGGCTGACCCATTTATTGTTCTTTAAAAGGAAAACTCTTTTACCTTTGTGATTTATTTTTATTTTTCTCTCAGGTGAACATCAAATGGGCTACCAGAGAACTTTTACATGCCCACACTTCAGGCATTGATGACAACTTTGGTTCACACACTGGAGAAGTATCGCAATGCCCGTAACGGCATGCTTGACTGAAAACTTAATTCTAGCTGGGGACTTTTTTTTGTTGTTTTTGGTCTTGTTTGGGAATACCCTGTATTGAAGAACTTAAGAGTTTCAAATATTTCTGGAGTTGTTGTTGTTGTTTTAGCAATCAATCCACAGACTGGTTTGATGCAGCTTTCCATGCCACGCTATCCTGTAGCTATCCTTTTTATTTCTACATAACTATTGCATCCTACATCTGCTCTAATCTGCTTGTCATATTCATACCTTGGTATTACCTTCAAAGACCAACTGAACAAGTCCTGAGTGTCTTAATATGTGTCCTATCTCCTCTTCTTGTCAAATTTAGCCAATTCGATTCAGTATCTCTTCATTCGTGATTCGATCTATCCATCTCCCCTTCAGCATTCTCCTGTAACACCACATTTCAAAAGCTTCTATTCTCTTTCTTTTTGAGCTAGTTATCGTCCATGTTTCACTTCCATACAATGCCACGCTCCAGATGAAAGTCTTCTGAAACATCTTTCTGATTCCGATATCAATGTTTGAAGTGAGCAAATTTCTTTTCTTAAGAAAGCTCTTCCTTGCTTGTGCTAGTCTGCATTTTATGTCCTCCTTATTTTGCCGTCGTTAGTTATTTTACTACCCAAGTATACTGGAGTATACTCGCAAAAAAACGTAAGAAACAGACGAGGAAATTGGAAAGATCACCCTGTTTTTACCAGTATGTGAGTGGTATAGCGTGGATCCAGGAAGTCCCAGAGAAATGAAACAAAAACTGTTTACAGTCGCAGTCAGCACGTGAAAAACAACAAAACGGGATTAAGGCAGAATTCAAGCAGCTGAGATGAAGTTCCTTTGGAGAATAATTGAAGAGATTATTTCCAAAGTCACGCAACTCCACATGACCAACAGACCGGCACGCACATGTCACGGGACCGCTTATCGGTTATGGCGGGAACTGCTCTTTCGCTTATGGTTTTGCTGTGTGCAAACGCGACCTGCTGAAAAGAGGTAGGAACTGGTCGTTTCTTCAAGTGGAACAACGATCATTGGGCAACGTATTAAAGAAGACAAAGGCAAGGACGTTAAGAGACTCCTCGATAAACAAAAATGAAGGGCATCCTGCCATGCTTTGTTGTAATTCAATTCCTGAATATTGAAACCCACAAAGAAAAACATTACGTTCTTAAATTCGAATGTAATAATTTAAAAAAAATTGTTTTGAGAGTTGAACATGTGAAGTGTATAGACCAATAGGTCCTTCAAAACATTTCCTCCCAAAAAATTTTTGTGTTAAAAAATACGATATATAACTCGAGACAATCATCTTCAAGTTTGTATCCAGTCATACGTTAGGTTTCCTTAAATTAATTTATGAATCTTGCATTGTAGGTGTTCCGAGGTTTCTGTGGAACGCAGAGATGGTAAAAGAAGGTGCAGGCTTGAATGGGTCCAACTACAATATCAAAATTAATTTAAAACTTAAACTGAAGGTTATATTTTCAGAACTTCAACAATTTTTCATAATAATGAAACATCAGGTACAATGAGAACTTTAAAACAAGTCAAGGAAAATACAAGATTAGTGAACTTGACAGATTCTGGTGTTCAAGCCCCTAGTTTTACAATTCCAGAGATACCGGATCCAGTTTACACAATCTTTAATCCAACTAAGGGATCATTTACCTAAGGGCAGAAATCCCCTTAATTCAAGAGCATGTGCTACCTAAATACTATCTCAATTCTCCCAGAGGCACTCTTCACAATTACAAACTTCGAAAAGAGCTAACAGGCTCTCCGTTCCTTCCAGCCTACTCCAGGCAACATCACCTTACAATCACTGGCCTCTCAAGGCACAACTTACGATTTGAAGAATGATTTATACAGGGGTATTTAACACCCAACATACGGGGGCCTTCATAGAAAAGGAACAGGTTAAATAACTGGCCCAAACACAAAATGAATGGAGGCGTACCCTGCACTCCAAGATGATAAACACTAAAAAACCTAAATGGCTCTAGGTCGATGACACAGGGGCTATTCCCAAACTACTGAGGTGACTCGTATAGAATTTACTTTAACACATTACAGAAGGAAAAACAATTACAAAACGTAGTCACCTCAAACCAAGATGAAGGGAAGCTCGAGAGGGTACATCACTCTCTATTCCGGATTTAAAGTCAAAGCTTTATGAAATTTTTACATTAGCCGAAGATGATTTACATTTTAGAAAAGTTTGTTACATAACAAAAGAGTCGGACCTTTCCCTCGGGTTAACCTGTGGAGGTAGCAAGAAAGAAAGAAGTTATGTGGCCATTACCTTGTAGATGTTCTGCTGACCGATGAAAGAGGCCGCCCACCTCCTGCTTTGACTCACACACTCAGTAAGATGACGATCAATTGGCTAAGAAACGTGAAAAGCCGCAGTTTATAAACCCTCAGGGAAGGTTCGAGATCTTTCACGACTAAACCAGCCACACCCTCTCAATTTTATTGGTTTATCCCAAAGTTACACTCAAAATCGAAGAAGAGCCTGTGATAGGTGGGAAATTAATTACAGAAATTAGTGATTGGCTAGATTCAAAACTGGCGGAAATAAAAAGGAAATATTGCCAACCCAAAAATAAATGAACGTCAATTAGTTACAAAAACCTAGAAATACAAAACTTCTTTAAATTATAAGTTCTTTCACTTTGCACCAGGGTACATGATGATAGCATTTTGGTAGTGTCATCTGTGTAAAAATGTCCAAACTTCTTGATGAATGGCAAATAAAACAAGGAGAAATTCACTCAGGTTAGGAAACTGCACAATAACAAAATTACATAATATTTCGGTGGTGACATCTTCTGATTAAAGTTCTAAGTTCCTGTTGTAGTAGTTTCCACTTTAGCTCGATAGAGGAGTTTATTTAGACGCTAATTTTGAATGCGCGGCGTTGAGGTATACCTCCCGGTACAGTAGGCATTTTCATTTCTGCTCGTATTATATGCATCTTAAAATTCATAAATTGTGAATAAATAAAGCATTTGTGAAGTATATATTTAAAAATGCCATTAAGCATTTTATTTGAAAGCTTGAGCACTTAAAAATGTAACCTAGCCTACAACGTTCCGTAAATGCTGGCATTCTTTGCATTAGAATTTCAGGCATCATCAGATTTTGTCTGAAGTGATGTGGCTACATAGAAAATAAAAGAAGCCTCTATCTTGTTAGGAAATGGCGCTTTCTGAAATATTGTGTTTCTTGGAGATATTCACTTTGGAACTCTTATCATCTTCCATTCGCATTGTGTGTTCATAGCATTTCAGTTTAGTTTAATAATCTGGTTCCCTCTCTGATTAATAATTTTATCTCTTCCTGCCTCTCCAATTGAAGGGCTTATTTCCAAAGTGACGCAGAAATGATAATAGGTAGAAGACAACGGGGAGGGTCCGGAGAGATATGGATTGACACGGTGAAAGAGGACTGAAAGCAAAGGAACTATTGGAAAAAGGAGTTCCTTGATTCAAACCCGACCCACAAGACTGGAAATGGGAAATGAAGAAGACCGCCCCAACAACAAGTAACTAAAAACTTTTATACGAATTTTCTTCACAACTCTAATAATTCCCAAGAAAATAGTGCTTTTCTTTGTTTTGACATTTACGTTTGAGGTTTGGAGTGTGTTGCCCTTATTTTGAGCGAAAAAATTAGTCACAAAGTGGCGGTAGCAGCATCATTTAATTTGAAAACTGTTACACACATTCCTGTGTGATTGACGCGCCCATTCATGCTCTCACCATTTCTTTACTTATCGCAGTAACCAAGTACAAACCATATAAAATTGATTCCGCTTCAATTTGAGCGCCTTATACTAGCGCCATGTGATCCTATCTTATTTTAAATGCCTTTAATTGGCAAGAAATATTAATAGATTAAAGAATGACAAATCAATCACTCAGTCAGTTGTCACGGCATGGAGGTTCAACACAAAATACCGTACTGCCACTTACACTGACTGACAGAGCAAATGCAACACCAAGAAGGAGTGGTTCGAAAGGGATGAAAGTTGGGGAAAAAACAGAGACGGCACGGAAGAATAATTGATGTTTATTTCAAACCGATATGCAGGTTACACAATGCGCACGGCATCGACTCAGTAGGATGTAGGACCACCGCGAGCGGCGATGCACGCAGAAACACGTCGAGGTACAGAGTCAATAAGAGTGCGGATGGTGTCCAGAGGGATGGTTCTCCATTCTCTGTCAACCATTTGCCACAGTTGGTCGTCCGTACGAGGCTGGGGCATAGTTTGCAAACGGCGTCCAATGAGATCCCACACGTGTTCGATTGGTGAGAGATCCGGAGAGTACGCTGGCCACGGAAGCATCTGTACACCTCGTAGAGCCTGTTGGGAGATGCGAGCAGTGTGTGGGCGGGCATTATCCTGCTGAAACAGAGTATTGGGCAGCCCCTGAAGGTACGGGAGTGCCACCGGCCGCAGCACATGCTGCACGTAGCGGTGGACATTTAACGTGCCTTGAATACGCACTAGAGGTGACGTGGAATCATACGCAATAGCGCCCCAAACCATGATGCCGCGTTGTCTAGCGGTAGGGCGCTCCACAGTTACTGCCGGATTTGACCTTTCTCCACGCCGACGCCACACTCGTCTGCGGTGACTATCACTGACAGAACAGAAGCGTGACTCATCGGAGAACACGACGTTCCGCCATTCCCTCATCCAAGTCGCTCTAGCCCGGCACCATGCCAGGCGTGCATGTCTATGCTGTGGAGTCAATGGTAATCTTCTGAGCGGACGCCGGGAGTGCAGGCCTCCTTCAACCAATCGACGGGAAATTATTCTGGTCGATATTGGAACAGCCAGGGTGTTTTGCACATGCTGAAGAATGGCGGTTGACGTGGCGTGCGGGGCTGCCACCGCTTGGCGGCGGATGCGCCGATCCTCGCGTGCTGACGTCACTCGGGCTGCGCCTGGACCCCTCGCACGTGCCACATGTCCCTGCGCCAACCATCTTCGCCACAGGCGCTGCACCGTGGACACATCCCTATGGGTATCGGCTGCGATTTGACGAAGCGACCAACCTGCCCTTCTCAGCCCGATCACCATACCCCTCGTAAAGTCGTCTGTCTGCTGGAAATGCCTCCGTTGACGGCGGCCTGGCATTCTTAGCTATACACGTGTCCTGTGGCACACGACAACACGTTCTACAATGACTGTCGGCTGAGAAATCACGGTACGAAGTGGGCCATTCGCCAACGCCGTGTCCCATTTATCGTTCGCTACGTGCGCAGCACAGCGGCGCATTTCACATCATGAGCATACCTCAGTGACGTCAGTCTACCCTGTAATTGGCATAAAGTTCTGACCACTCCTTCTTGGTGTTGCATTTGCTCTGTCAGTCAGTGTATATACTGTATGAGGGTCATTCGAAACAAAATGGGCAGGGGGATATAAAACGAAAAACGCTGAAAGGATCGTAATGCAATTGCCTGCGAAAAAAGGTGCGGTCCCTATAAAAGCGCTGAAATCCTAAACTCGCCGTTGGAGGTACATGGGTGCATATCACGTGACGACAGATCGCGCATGTGCACGCGCTGATCATCCACTGCAACTAGTCGTGAAATGGAGGCTTCAAAAGAAGAACAAGGGGATGTAGAGCGTTTCCTGACAGCAGAAGGAGTCAGGGGAACGAAAATTTATCGAAGAATGGCACAAGTGATTTAGGGAATGACGGATGTCGTTGGCCGATGATGCACGGTCTGGAACGCCACATCGCATTAACGATGTCATTGTCAGCAGGTGGATGCCCTGATTATGTAGGACAAGCGAGTTACGGTAGCAGCCATTGCCGCAGAGGTCGGTATGAACGTCGGAAGTGTTCACGCCATCATTAAGGACAGATTGAAATGTCGTTACAAGTGCTTTCAGTGGGTGCCCCACAGTATTCAACCAGCACAGGAAGCATAGACGTCTCTCTTGAATATCTGCTGTGATATGCCAAGGAAGGGAATGAGTTCCTATCACGACTGGTCGCTGGAGACGAGACATGGTGTCATCACTTCGAACCTGGGCCAAAACAACAATGTCTCCAGTGGAAGCAAGCAGGGTTGCTGCGACCCAAAAAATTCAAGGTGAGCTAAGGACGGTTCTGAGAACCAAACGATTTGCCACGGACGACGATGACAAGCAGTACGTTCTGAACTGATTCACATCGCAGCCCCAGGAATTTTACGAGGCGGCCATTCATCGCAGTGAGACAAGTGCCTCAACAGTGCTGAAATAATGGTACATGTTTTAATTTTATAGCCTACAGCTCGTTTCTTTTTGAATAGCCCTTTGAATCGCACCTTTCGGTCAGTCATAACCTTCCTGATTCTTAACATCCTCCAGGTTGTTATAATAAGTTTAGCGATAATTATGTCTTGGAAACGTACTGATCTTCAGAGAACCGTTTTACACGATGCCTATACTCAGGCCAATTACCCCCATATACATTCTAATCATACGACATTAATATTAAACATCAATACTTTTCCTTTGAATTTGTACTTACGCAAATACCTATAAAAGAAACCGCTATATTGCTTTTTTATTGCTGTCATGTCGGTTGTCGTTCAATTGACATATCCATTAAGAAATTTAAAAAACACACAACAGTGTTCTGAGGATATAAATTAATTAATAAAAAATCTCCCATTGCGAAAATCAAACGAAAATAAATATGTCTCACGGTCATGACCATCCACCAACGGCTGCTAATTTGCGATGGCAACTAGCCACAAGACATAGCCTGCACGGTTGCTAGGTAACATTGTCTGACCATCCATCCATATCTTACATCACTGTCTGCACGGTTGCTAGGTTGTCTGACCATCCATCCATATCTTACATCACTGCCTGCACGGTTGCTAGGTAACATTGTCTCACCATCCAACCATATCTTACATCATTGCCTGCACGGTTGCTAGGTAACATTGTCTCACCATCCATCCATATCTTACATCACTGTCTGCACGGTTGCTAGGTTGTCTGACCATCCATCCATATCTTACATCACTGCCTGCACGGTTGCTAGGTAACATTGTCTGACCATCCATCCATATCTTACATCACTGCCTGCACGGTTGCTAGGTTGTCTGACCATCCATCTGTACCTTACATCACTGCCTCCACGGTTGCTAGGTAACATTGTCTGACCATCCATCCATATCTTACATCACTGTCTGCACGGTTGCGAGTTAACATTGTCTGACCATCCATCTGTACCTTACATCACTGTCTGCACGGTTGCTAGGTAACATTGTCTCACAATTCATCCATATCTTACATCACTGCCTGCACGGTTGCGAGTTAACATTGTCTGACCATCCATCTGTACCTTACATCACTGTCTGCACGGTTGCTAGGTAACATTGTCTGACCATCCATCCATATCTTACATCACTGTCTGCACGGTTGCGAGTTAACATTGTCTGACCATCCATCTGTACCTTACATCACTGTCTGCACGGTTGCTAGGTAACATTGTCTGACCATCCATTCATACCTTATATCACTACCTGCACGGTTGCTAGGTAACATTGACCATCCATCCATATCTTACATCACTGTCTGCACGGTTGCTAGGTAACATTGTCTGACCATCCATCTGTACCTTACATCACTGTCTGCACGGTTGCTAGGTAACATTGTCTGACCATCCATCCATATCTTACATCACTGCCTGCACGGTTGCTAGGTAACATTGTCTGACCATCCATCCATATCTTACATCACTGCCTGCACGGTTGCTAGGTAACATTGTCTGACCATCCATCCATATCTTACATCACTGCCTGCACGGTTGCTAGGTAACATTGTCTGACCATCCATCCATATCTTACATCACTGTCTGCACGGTTGCGAGTTAACATTGTCTGACCCTCCATCTGTACCTTACATCACTGCCTCCACAGTTGCTAGGTAACATTGTCTCACAATTCATCCATATCTTACATCACTGTCTGCACGGTTGCTAGGTAACATTGTCTCTAACAATGTCTGATCATCCATCCACACCTTACATCACTGCCTCCACGGTTGCTAGGTAACATTGTCTCACCATCCATCTGTATCTTACATCACTGCCTGCACGGTTGCTAGGTAACGTTGTCTCACCATCCATCTGTATCTTACATCACTGCCTGCACGGTTGCTAGGTAACGTTGTCTCACCATCCATCCATACATTTCATCTCTGCCTCCACGGTTGCTATGGTTACACTTCCATTACACATTTTGTCGCGTCACGTTGCACAAATTTCCGGGTGACACTCAGCCATAAGACATATTTATGCCAAATTATTCCTGACATTTTATGACAAGAAGGTGAGTCCCGATCTCGTCAGAACGGAAGGAACGTAGTTTAGTGTCAACCCTTGATCAATAATGATGACCACTGGGAATCATCACCGTGAGGAATGGAACACTGAAACAAGTATTGTGTACATCATATGAGCAAGTCGCTCTTTATAGCCTCTTCTCAAGCTGGGCCATCCGAGCTGCCTTCAGAGCGCGGCATCGATTTTTGATGACGTCACCCGTACTTGTGCCGAGGAGCAACTAAGTGCAGGGAAAGAAAAAAACAAAGCGTTTTAAAGTCAGATGCATCTGGCGAAACACTTTCTAATGTGAACACAGGTGGCCTAGAAAATACCTGCTCGATGATACAGGATTTGTTGAGCAGAGATGAAAGAGATGTCATATAGAAACAAAGCCAAGCAGAGCAAAGCCATCACTAAACAGGGTATGTAGGCCCTTGGAGGAGTAGAAGTCCGCGTGGAAAGGTAAACAACTGGCAACGTTACGACTATAGCAGGCATGTCAAGGCCGCAAGCTGAGAGACATTTCTGCGTGCATGAGAAACAGCTGGTACGAGCGCTAGCCCATTTCGTTATCAGCTAGTGTACGCCTGGAGGGGTGTTCATTACACATTCATAACTACGATACTCCGTACATAAAATAAAGTGACCGAGTATACCAGGTGTATGCATAAGTTTTTGCCAGTTTTTGTTCTAGTAAAAACACGTCATTTTCAAGGGAAATGAATGTTTTGTTTATTCAAAATATTGGTCATCGGCTTGTATACACTTCGCCCATTTTTCAGGTAAGTTATGAATACCATGACAGAAAATCTTCTTGCCTTTTGCGACAAACCATTCGTTGAGTCATTTTCCAACTTCCTCGAAATTGCTGAAGTGCTGCTCTGCGAGCGCGTGCCCTATTGATACGAAGAGGTGATAGTCAGATGGCGCCACGTCGGGGTAGTACGGCGGGTGTGGAAGGATGTCCCATCCCAGCGATTTCAAGGTGTCTTTCACTGGTTTTGGTGTGTGAGACGGCGCATTGTCGTGTAACAAAATCACTTTGCCATGTCTTCTGGCCCATTCCGATCGTTCTTCGATCAATGAGTGATTTAAATTAATCATTTGTTGGTGATAGCGTTGTGCATTAACGGTTTCGCCGCCCTTCAAGAGTCTTCGCACTTTTGTGTTCTACCAAAGCGCACTGTTTTTCACATTGAAATAACCATGTTTAAATAGTCGAAACCATGCTTCACATATTCTAATTGATGGAGAGTGTTCACCATATGTTTCTTCCAGCAAACGATGACTTTCCACAATCTTTTTCTTTTGATTAAATAAGAAAAACAATGCGTGCCGCAAATATTCTTTTTCAGGCACAAACGTTGACATAATCATTGAACGATAGAACACAGACGCTAGTGTTTGGTGGACTCAACTTGTGTGTGTTGGTAGGTTAATGTCAGACGAACAAACTGACGTATGTGTCAAATTCATACGCTGCGTACTGTTCGCTGGTGCCATCTCTTAGTGAAACCGGAAAAGACTTACGCATACACCTGGTATGAGGGTTAGAGTGTTTGTCGTACTGATAAATAAATAAATAAATAAATAAATAAATAAATAAATAAATAAATAAATAAATAATTTATCATTTTACCAGCTTCTGAAGTTAGCCAATCAGATCACCTCGCAGGGCGGATTCAGATGGGCTTTGCGAGGCGGTGTTGCCAAATCGTACGTGACTTAGTACCGACTTCAGAGCGCCAATAGAAGAAATAAACTTCTCCAGGGGAGGGATAGTCTCGGCCCACAGCAAGCACGCTACAGTGACATTGGCTAAAACCCGCAGTGTGTTAGTGTTTGACGCTCATTTCTCGGCATGACTCTCGAGCCCGACCAAGCCTCCAGAAATGGTGTTAAAGATTCTTGAGGTCAGTCTCTTGTTGTCCATTCTGACTATAAATTATCTATCTAGCCATAAGCAATGCAGTAGCAAATAAAAGGCATTTATTTTTAGGGGATGAACAATTACGAAGCAGAATAATGCCGAATATTCTATATCGCTTCTGTAGCAAGATCATGTTTTTTATAAACTTAAAAGAAAATAGGCTATGACAAAAGTAACATCACGTCAGACAACGATGTTGATACAGAAATCTATAATAATAACAATGTTATTTGTTTTACGTCGCACTAACTACTCTTTTACGGTTTTCGGAGACGCCGAGGTGCCGGAATTTAGTCCCGCAAGAGTTCTTTTACGTTCCAGTAAATCTACCGACACGAGGCTGACGTATTTGAGCACCTTCAAATACCACCGGACTGAGCCAGGATCGAACCTGCCAAGTTGGGGTCAGAAGGCCAGCGCCTTAACCGTCTGAGCCACTCAGCCTGGCACAGAAATATATAAACACACACACTAACAAATTACTGTATCAATTCTTATGCCACAGCCTATGTAGCTGTATGTTTCAACCATTACTTGTAGATGAAAACAGACCGCGCGATTTGGCCATGCGGTCAGGGGCGCGCAGCTGTGACCTTGCATCCGGGAGATAATGGGTTCGAACCCTGCTGTCGGCAGCCCTGAAGATGGTTTCCCGTGGTTTACCATCTTCACAGCAGGCAAATCCTGGGGCTGTACCTTAATTAAGGCCACGGCCGCTTCCTTCCCATTCCTAGGCCTTTTCTATCCCATCGTCGTCATAACACCTATCTGTGTCGGTGCGACGTAAAGCAAAAAAAAATAAAAAAATAAAAAACAGATTAAGAAGGTGACAGCCCTGAGTCAGCAATATGGGGAAGTACAAGCGGACAGATGGGAAGAGACTTGTGACCGCCTGCACAGGTGTTTCCAGCACGGGCATGGTTTGACACCAATCAATCAATCAATCAATCAATCAATCAATCAATCAATCAATCAATCAATCAATCAATCAATCAATCAATCAATCAATCAATCAATCAATCAATCAATCAATCAATCAATCAATCAATCAATCAATCAAGCAATCAATCAATCAATCAATCAATCAATCAATCAATCAATCAATCAATACTGATCTACAAGTAGGGCAGTCGCCCTGGTGGCAGATTCCCTATCTGTTGTTTTCCTAGCCTTTTCTTAAATGATCGCAAAGAAATTGGAAATTTATTGAACACCTCCCTTGGTAAGTTATTCAATCCCTAACTCCCCTTCCTATAACCGAATATTTGTCCCAATTTGTCCTCTTGAATTCCAACTTTATCTTCATATTGTGATCTTTCCTACTTTTAAAGACACCACTCAAACTTATTCGTCTACTGGTGTCCTCCCACGCCATCTCTCCACTGACAGCTCCGTACATACCACTTAGTCGAGCAGCAGCTCGTGTACTTTCTCCCAAGTATTCCCAGCCCAAACTTTACATCATTTTTGTAACGCTCCTCTTTTATCGGAAATCACCCAGAACAAAACGAGCTGCTTTTTGTTTGGATTTTTTCCAGTTCTTGAATCAAGTAATCCTGGTGAGGGTCCCATACACTGGAACCATACTCTAGTTGGGGTCTTACCAGAGATTTATATGCCCTCTCCTTTACAAACTTACTACAACCCCTTGCAGAGATCTGTACCCTTTATTTACAATCATATTTATGTGATTACCCCAATGAAGATCCTTCCTTACAATGATCTCCAAAGGATCTTTCACCCCCCCCCCCACTGTACTATAGTGACAGCGCTGTACTGCTCAAATGAAAAATATTGCTTGGTTGTTCACAAGCAACACACCTGCGCCTGACCACATTAGAACACGATATCTTCCGAAATGCGTGGAGTCATACTGATGCAAGCAGGTAGACTGCCCTTCCCTCTCCGCGGGCCATGGTACGTGAGCCACCCCACACACCCTATTATTACTGCTACCTAATGAAAGAAAACGAGGTCCACTGGATCAGGTTCAGGACGAACAAAAAAGTGTCGATTTTAGATTCACAACTAATTCTAGATTATAACACCGTAAAAGAACTCAGCTCAGAATTAAGAAAAATAATTTATTTTATTCTTAACAGATTCGAAGCAAATTATTATACAACTCTAAAAAATTAACAGGGAAATACAGACAAAACAAATACGGAGAAATTATGATCATGGTACTCCACCCTGAAAGGCTTTGGCCTACCAAGCGACTGCTGCTCAGCCAAAAGGCCTGCAGATAACGAGGTGTCGTGTGGTCAGCCCGACGAATCCTCTCGGCCATTTTCTTGACTTTCTAGACCGCTATCTCATCGTCAGATAGTTCCTCAATTGCAATCACGTAGGCTGAGTGGACCTCGAAAAAGCCCTCAGATCCAGGTAAAAATCCCTGACTTGGATGGGAATCGAACCCGGGGCCTCCGGGTAAGAGGCAGGCATGCTACCCATTACACCACGGGGTCGGCATCATACTTGATTGCAAAGACAAAATAGAACAAGTCTTATGATAGTTAAAACTAAAAATGAAATAAAATCAGTCGTAAGAAAATTTCAGAATAATATTTCTGCAGGTGTCTTATCGCTGTCTCGAACCAGCTCACGAATCATATGGCGTCAATCAGTATGCAGTAACGCGGCAAGAAAATGGACTTCTTCACTGACACTAGGACGACCCGGCCGACACATGTCTGCCACATTTTGGTGTCCGTCGTTGATGGCTTTTACCCACCGTGCTACTGTTCTGTAAGGCAATGCAGATTCCCCGCAGGCCACTTCAAGACCTTGATCACACTGTCGTGCACTGCGATGAATCTTCGGTACTTGCTGAAGTGATTAATGATTTTCTATCTAGGAAATGGTGTACTGGTAAAGTTTACCTTACCTTTAGGTGGCCGAAAACAGAGTGATCCACGATTATATTTTAACTTGTGCCAGTCAAATCGTTGAATTTCATTTTCTAGCACATTCCAAATAATTGGTTACGGTACAGAACACGACGTTGCCAATGTTAGTCCCAACTTCTTTCTGAAAGATTTCTTGAATTTCTTCCTCTTCTTCTTCTTAATCTGTTTACCATCCAGGGTCGGTTTTTCGATCGGACTCAGCGAGGAATTCCACCTCTACCGCCTCAAGGGCAGTGTCCTAGAGCTTCAGACTCTGGGTCGGGGGATACAACTGGGGAGTATGACCAGTACCTCACCTGCTATGCTGAACACGGGCCTTGCGGGGGGATGGGAAGATTGGGAGGGATAGACAAGGAAGAGGGAAGGAAGCGGCCGTGGCCTTAAGTTAGGTACCATCCCGGCAGTTGCCTAGAGGAGAAGTGGGAAACCACGGAAAACCACTCCAGCATGTCTGAGGTGGGAATCGAACCCAACCTCCCGAGGCTGAGTGAACCCCGATCCAGCCCTCCTACCACTTTTCAAATTTCGCGGCAGTGCCGGGAATCGAACCTGGGCCTCCGGGGATGGCAGCTAATTGCACTAACCACTACACAACAGAGGCGGACTTGCTTGAATTCCAGCAAATAAAAACCCCACACACAAACACAAACATAAACAAAACAAAACAAAAATCAAACAAATTTAGGTGCTAAATTTATTATATTTGTGCGCCTAGAAGTAAACTGCCAACCGTCGTGGTCTGTACAGCAACCAAAATACAGGCTGTTTATAGAGGGTGGGCTTGAAAAAGGTTCCAATATTTTCAGGGGAAGTAGCCTACAACAAACGAAGAAAAACGTCCTATAAACATTTGTCGCGAACCCAGTGTCTTGGGAGTTATGGTCCACTACAACTACTATCAATGATCACGATGTTCCCATAATTTACGGAGGATCGTATGCAGCAAAAGACGGAAACAGTGTGGCCAGACCTGAAAATAAAAAATAAAAAATTGGGAGATTGTACGTAAAATGTTTGCGGGTTTTAATGAAAATTTCGGTAGTTATAAATAGTTATAATATAAATTAAAGAAGTTATTATGAGAAAAGTATACAATTTCACTCACCCTTACTTTCCGGCCACTACATTTTCTTCTTCTTCTTCTTCCTCTTCTTCTTCTTCTCCACAATCTTCCTGTAGTTGTAGTTATTCATCAGGCGTAGAAATTATGTACCAATTTTGAAGTCGTAACAGGATGCAGATTTCGTATTCTATATGTGGGTCGGTGATTTAACTTCAGATGATGCTGTCAAGCGTGAGTTTTGAGTTCATTAAGAGGGAAGAGATTACGTAATTCGAGCTTAAAGTGAATGCGGGGAAGTACCTAAGGAGTGATGCTATCGATAAAACGTCACGCAGTGAGACGAGGAAATATATATTACGTGCCATTAATCATTATTATTATTATTATTATTATTTATTTTCTTTAAATATGGATTAGAAGAAATTTCTGGAGATTGTTTTGTTTTTCGGGTTTTCTTGTGTGTTGAAGAAAACGGGAGATCTCCTGAAATTTCGGGAGGCCTGGGAACACAGGACGGAAATACGTTCCTAGTTAAACTTTGGTCGTAAACGACTGCAAATGTGGTACATGCAAGCACCGCCCCATTTTCATCTTAGGTTCCGGTGATACCTAACATGGATCTTCTATGAGCGATGAGATACTTCGGCCTGCCCGTTCCCCTGACCTCAACGCTTTAGATTGTTGGCTTTGGGGATATGTAAGGACGATTTTGTATGCGGTCCCGATAAAAAATATAGGTTACATACACTTGGAGAATGCGTGTTCAGATGCCTTTGATGCAATCCGTCAACAGTCAGTCAGGGGTGTTCCAATGAATGCGTGATTCCATACGACGTACGGTAGAAGGCTACTTATGGTGCTATACAAATAGGTTAACCGTGACGAACGACATTGTGTGCGTATTTCCGCGAATACGTTTATGAATAATTAAAGAAAATAAAGGTAAGAATTAACTGATATAACAACAGAGCTTGTAGAAATAGCTGGATTTTTTAAAGTAATTCCTATAATTCGTCGTTTCACTCGGCTAGAATGGAATAAAAATGTAATGTTTTCATCACTGTCCATTGCAATGGATGGCAGTCACGTCGAGCACATGTTGTGAAGAGTAGATCAAAGACATTGTGATCATTGATGGTAGTGGTAGCGGATAATAACTCCGAAGATATTGTGTTTGCGACGAGTATTATAGGACCTATTTTTCTTCGTTTGTTGCGTCCTGCCTCATCTGGAAATACTGGTACCTTTTTCAAAGACACTCTGTATATAAGACCTTACAGGGCTCATTTTCTTATAAATATTTACACATAGAGATATTTACTATTGTTCCGAGGTCTCTGTGGAACAGCAGAGGTGAAAGAAGGTGCGGGGGTGAACAGGTCTCAAAATACGAAATTAAAGTTAAGATAAAATTTAACAAGGTTATATTTTCTTTTAAAGATTAAGAAATAACAAATAGAACAGGTACTCAGTAGCCGAAACACAATTCGAAAATGTACAATTACAATGATTACAGGATTTGGGCTCCGAGAGCCAGACACCTAATTCTTGAGCTATAAGCCCAACCTTACGATATACAGAATTCAAAGAAAGGGGCAGAAGACCCCAATCATGCCCAGGAGCACTTGCTCCCAATTACACAGTAAAGCCTCCTCGAGGCGCGCAGAAAACAAAATTTTAGAAAGAGCAACCCGCTCTTAAGTTCCAGCCTATCAAAGGCCACACCAAACTCCACTTTCAAGTTGTCCTCCCGGGATATGAAAACAGGAGTAAAAATACCCAACCTACTGAGGCCTATTAAGTAAAGAAACAGGTTAATTAGCTGGCCTCTAAAATACCAACTTGAGAGGAGGCGAAGCTGCACTCCTAATACATTGTGTTTAAAACCTACTTGGCACTAGGCCGTTAATGCAAGGGCTAATCCCATACTAAAGAGGTGACTTATATGAGAAGACAATTTACATTACGCTAGAATGGAAGAAACGGTTGAGAAAATAAGTTCACCTCAAAGCAATATGAGTGGGAGCTCGAGAGGGTTAAGCACTCTCTATCCCAATTTATAGTTTAAACAGATAGAATTGATACCGAGTGTCTTTACATTTTAAGGGAAAGTTACATGGTAAAAGGCTTCGGACTTGCCCCGAGAGTTAAACTGCTGAGCTAGCAAGAAATGAAGTTATTAAACGGCCATTACCTTGTGGATGAACTGCTGCCCGAAGAAAGAGGCGCTTCCCGCCCCCTGCTACGTACTTTACACACTGAAAGATGTTACTGAAGTGGCGCGGAGACCCGAAAATCAGCAGTTTATATACTCTCGCGGAAAGTTCGAGGCGTTTCAGGAATGAGAACACCCTCCCACAAGAATTTTATTGGCTAGGGTTAAGCAACATATCCAAGTTGAAGAAGATACACCTGATTGGTCATAAATTAATGAAAGAAATTCGGAATTGGCTACATTCAAACCTGGCGGAAGGAAGGGGTTAATATTGCCAACATAAACAATAACTGAAAGAAATTTAACAAAGAACAAACTTATGAACACAAAATTTCTTCAAAAACATAGTTCTTTCACTTCGCACTAGGGTGCATAATTGTATTTCTTCAGTAGTGACATCTGGAAGAGAATGTCCACACTTCTTACTACAGGCAAAACAAAAATACATCGAAAACGACCCAGTTCAGAAACTTCAAAATTTACAAGTAGTGACATCTTCTGAGAAACTAGAAAATTAACACAGTAGATAAAGTTCAGACTTCCTCCAGTAGAGGAGTTTCAACTGGCGCAAAGTTCGAATTAGCGACGTGGGGGTGTACCACCCGGTACAACTATAACAAGTCCCTTTCGTGATTACAAACTGAAAACAACAAGCAGCACGGTGGGCCAGTGATTGTGAGTACCTCACGGTTAAAACTGTATTAAATCACGCTGTGACTCACAAATCACAGTATCGCTCATACCCAATGTTTACTGCAGCTATAATAAATGGACTGTGAAATACTGGCAAAACACTTTGAAAACATTCTGAACTGTCCGAAACCAAACCACAAATTAAAATTTCCAGAGATTCACGAAAACCTAAAATCTGATTTGCTGCCAACTGTCGAAGAATTTAAAGATGTAATTAAATATCTAAAATATAATAAAGCTAATGGGGAAGATTCCATAACAGCTGAACTTTTGAAATGGTCAGAACCAAAAATCATTGAAGATTTACAAATAATTTTTGAAGAAATTTGGAAAAGAGAAAAGATACCAAAAAAATTGGAAAGTGGCTCTAATACACCCATTACATAAGAAGGGTAACAAGCAAGATGTCGACAAGTATAGAGGAATTTATCTTCTACCAATTACTTATAAATTATTCACAACAATATTTATCAACAAAGTACAATCTATACTAGACTGTGAACCGGGTGAATATCAAGCTAGAATTAGAAAGGGCAGGTCCTGCTCTGTACAGATATTCAACTTGAAGTCAGTAATTCGTTGCAGACAAATGAAATCGAAAGATATAGTCGTTAAATTAATCGATTTTAAATAAAGCTCTTGACTCTGTTGATAGAGAAACGTTAGATAAAACCATACGTCAGTTTGGAGTTAAAACCGAATTGGCAAACTTGATCAGCGAAACCCTTACAGACACAGTTTCAACAGTTGAATTTATGGGTGAGATATCGCGGCCTTTTAAAATAAAAAGAGGTGTCCGATAAAGTGATGTTTTATCTCCACTCCTTTCTAACTGTATCTTGGAAAACGTTGTGAGAATTTGGAACGAAAAACTGAGGCACTATAATATATTACCACTTAGGCTGGGGAGAAAGAACAAAGGTGTTGCAATAAATTGCCTAGCATTTGGAGATGATTTTGCCATATTCTCTGCAAGCCTGACTAATGCAGCAATACAAGTAAATCTTCTGAAAGCGACAGCCAACATGGCAGGCTTAAAAATTTCGGCAGAGAAAACAAAATTCATGACGAATATAAGAATACTCCCAAATTGCTAGGAACAGAGGTTGATTCAATCAAAAGGGTAAAGCAATTCAAATATTTGGGGGAAAAAGTGCAAGAAAATGGTTTGGAAACATCTGCTATAGGGGCAAGGATACACTAAATGGAAAGAGCATATGGTATAACAAAAAATACAGACAACAAACTATGTTTATCCAAAAATCTTAAAATAAAGCACTACAACACAGTTGTGAAACCAGAATGCTTATATTCCAGTGAATGCTTAGTACTCAGTTATAAACTTGGAAGTAATAGAAAGAAGAATTATAAGAAAAATATTAGGTCCTCTAAAACTACAGAATTTTGGAAATTAAGAAGTAATAACGAAATTTATCAGAACATAGAAAACATATCTATAACAATACGGAAGAGGAGAGTGATATTTTTTGGACATATTTACAGAATGGACGACAATAGACTATCCAAAACGATCTTCACGTATCTTTGGAAGAAAAAGTCAACAACCACCTGGATTCAAGAGATCAAAAAAGACTTGGAAAGAAACAACATCAGAGAAGAAGAAGTAATGGAAAGAGAAATTTTCAGTTTTAAAGGTGGAAGGATTCCAAGTGAGTGAGGTCAAGTTTGGGCTGGGAAGAACTGTTAGAAAGAAGACGAGCTGCTCAACTAAGTGGTATGTTCCGAGCTGTCAGGGGAGAAATGGCGTGGAATGGCATTAGTAGACGAAAAAATTTGAGTGGCGTCTTTAAAAGTAGGAAAGATCACAATATGAAGGTGAAGTTGGAATTCAAGAGGATAAATTTGGGGGAAATATTCATTTATAGGAAGGGAAGTTAGGGATTGGAATAACTTACCAAGGGAGATGTTCACTAAATGTCCAATATAATTTAAATCATTTAAGAAAAGGCTAGGAAAACAACAGATAGGGAATCTGCCACCTGGGCGACTGCCCTAAATGCAGATCAGCATTGGTTGATTGAAGAAAGAAAAAAAAAGAGACATAGTGAAATCATGAAGGAATACTAGAAGGAGAAGAAGGAACAGCAACAAACGATGAAGAATTTAAATTGGAACGTGCGCTCTAGTACGCCTTAACGCAAGAACAGGAACGGATTTCTGTAATATCGTCTACATTTATGATACAATTTCTTCCTTGTGGTACAAGTACCCTGGTAATCCGTACTTGTATGTGAGATAAACTTATTTATGCAGTATATGTAATCGTTTCTGATTCTCAGAAAACGAGATAACAATCATACGTAGAAGAAGACATCAGTTTTTCTTATTCACAAGACACGAAATAATTCAATAATCCATAGAAACCAATACATTCTTATTCCAGGACGATGTACGTGGAAAGTTGACAGCAGCGCCATCACGTGGGACTTTGGAGAAATTATACACCCACCGTCTTACTAATAAAAAGTCCTTATACAGTTGTTTAACTCTTGTTTAGTTATACAGTGAATAAACCCTGTATAAGCGTTTTACATTTTTCTTACTAATAAATGAGGTATACGCATTGTATTACTATACAGCACGTATACACTCGTTCCAAGGCGTCGGAATCTCTTCCTGCAGATCACTGATGTATTTCGCACGTTCACCGCCTTTATGATCGCTTCTGCTGGTTATCTACGAGCAAAACTTTCCGTAAAGCCGCACAGTAGCACGGCATATCGAAAAGGCAGTGGCAACACAAAATGAGACAGCTGGAAATTAGCTTATACTGATATCAACATTTCTTCAGCTTGCTTGTGTAATGAACGCCAAAAAAAAAAAAAAAAAAATGGAATGGCTTAAGAAAAGATCAATAGCTCCTAATTGGAATAGTACGGAAAACGTAAGCAATTGTAATTGAATCGGAGAGTTGAAAAGGGTACACATTCCAAAATTCTTACTTTTCAGAAGAAAGGAAAACCTGTTTTGTAGCTAAACGAAAGGTTTGATCAAAAAAGTTTCTATTAGACATTTATACATCATATTTCTGCGTATTCAACTACAAAGTATGGAAATCATATTACGTATGGTTTTTCAAGTTATGCCATTTTTTATCTCGAGGAATATGTCCCCTTTTACAGGTACTCAAATTTGAGAAAGATCTTTGTAGGGGTAGATAATGTATAATAAACTCGCAATATCATAAGTCTATGAAGCATCATCATTTCTTTTATAGTTATTGTCATTCCGTCTCTTTAAAGTGTTTTACTTTACGAAGATGTCTAGCCTCCATAACCTTTGAATGGTGTATGTCTTCTATGTTTAAAATATCGTGAAGATCATCAACGTTATCGTCCATTCTTTCAATGTGTGTTCAATGTTAAATAGATAAGTCGAATATTTCACCACGATTATATTACTGTAGACAATAAATACTACGAAAATAAACTGTTCACTCGTTTCTTTTTCCGCTACTCGCTGCTATACAACGCTTATTCAAGGGTCCTGGTCTGTATAAACAATTCAATGAATAACTATAACAGATGTATACACAGGAGGCTTATACACGGTTTATTAGTAACGAATTTCACATAAACGGTGTATAAACCTTGTATAAAAGTTATACACCGTTTATTAGTAAGACGGTCATAATATACTGTAGGAGAAGAGGTTATACAGGGTGGACAAAATAAAACTGGCCTGGAAAATATTTATAAGACTGACGCGGAATCGACCCTTGTTAATGGACCAGAGAATTGCCTGTCACAGGAAATGCTAGAAACCGTGATTTCGATGCACCAATCTGTCACATGTCTGCGCGCGCGCATCTCCCGAGTACGTCACAGTGTCATTACGTGTGAGTGATAAGCAGACCCTAGACGGTCAATAATACTGACAATACGTATCAGTATTATAGCGACCTTACGCGATCATTATTACTGTTAATACTTTGATCAGTACCAGTGCACTTGCTTATCATTGCGATATTCTCACTGTACAAATAAAAAGTCGATAACCATCAATACGGAATGAGATTTATAACTTGAAATTGCGGTATTCTGTCAAAATGGATCGTAAAAAGACGGGCATGTGTAGCTATCATACTAGCACTCTGCACAAAACGTAAACAAGAAGAACCGAGCTCGATAGCTGCAGTCGCTTAAGTGCGGCCAGTATCCAATATTCGGGAGATAGTGGGTTCGAACCACACTTTCGGCAGCCCTAAAGATGGTTTTCAGTGGTTTCCCATTTTCATACCAGGCAAATGCTGGGGCTGTACCTTAATTAAGGCCACGGCCGCTTCCTTCCCACTCCTAGCCCTTTTCTGCCCCATCGTCGCCATAAGACCTATCTGTGTCGATGCGACGTAAAGCAACCAGCAAAAAAAGAAAAAAACAAGAAGAGAAGAGTATTCTCATATGAAGTTTTCTTCTTCCTCTTCTTATAATCTGTTTACCCTTTAGGGTTGGTTTTTCCCTCGGATTCAGAGAGAGATACCACCTCTACCGCCTTAAGGGCAGCGTCCTGGAGCGTAAGACATTGTGTCGGGGTATACAACCGGGGAGGATGACCAGTACCTCTCCCAGGCAGCCTCACCTGCTATGCTGGACAAGGGCCCTGAGGGGGGGATGGGAAGATTGGAAAGGATAGACAAGGAAGTGGAAGGAAGTGGCCGTGGCCTTATGTTAGGTACCATCCCGGCATTTGCCTGGAAGGGAAGTGGGAAACAACGGAAAATCACTTCCAGGATGGCTGAGGAGGGAATCGAACCCCCCTCTACTCAGTTGACCTCCCGAGTCTGAGTGGACCCCGTTCCAGCCCTCGTACCACTTTTCAAATTTCGTGGCAGAGTCGGGAATCGAACCCGGGCCTCGGGGGGCGACAGTTAATCACACTAACCACTACACCACAGAGGCGGACGCAATTCTTTTAGCTCTTACCTCACTGACCGTCGGCAACGAGTATCAGTGGGAACAATGAACTCAGGATGGCACAATAAGTCTATAGGTGTCCCGCAGGGGTCGGGTTTGGGCCCACTTTTATTTGTTGTTAGTGTGAACGACATAGAGGACGCATTGAAATATAGCAAGTACCATATGTATGCAGATGATCTTCAGATTTATTATCACTCATATCCACAAGACATAGATGTAGCCATTGACAGAGTAAATTTTGACTTACGACGACTGAATGACTATGCGAAAAATAACAGCTTGTTAATGAATTCAAACAAAACTCAGGCTATTATACACTGACTGACAGAGCAAATGCAACACCAAGGAGGAGTGGTTCGAAAGGGATGAAAGTTGGGGAAAAAACAGAGTCGGCACGGAAGAATAATTGATGTTTATTTCAAACCGATATGCAGGTTACACAATGCGCACGGCATCGACTCAGTAGGATGTAGGACCACCGCGAGCGGCGATGCACGCAGAAACACGTCGAGGTACAGAGTCAATAAGAGTGCGGATGGTGTCCTGAGGGATGGTTCTCCATTCTCTGTCAACCATTTGCCACAGTTGGTCGTCCGTACGAGGCTGGGGCAGAGTTTGCAAACGGCGTCCAATGAGATCCCACACGTGTTCGATTGGTGAGAGATCCGGAGAGTATGCTGGCCACGGAAGCATCTGTACACCTCGTAGAGCCTGTTGGGAGATGCGAGCAGTGTGTGGGCGGGCATTATCCTGCTGAAACAGAGCATTGGGCAGCCCCTGAAGGTACGGGAGTGCCACCGGCCGCAGCACATGCTGCACGTAGCGGTGGGCATTTAACGTGCCTTGAATACGCACTAGAGGTGACGTGGAATCATAGCAATAGCGCCCCAAACCATGATGCCGCGTTGTCTAGCGGTAGGGCGCTCCACAGTTACTGCCGGATTTGACCTTTTTCCACGCCGACGCCACACTCGTCTGCGGTGACTATCACTGACAGAACAGAAGCGTGACTCATCGGAGAACACGACGTTCCGCCATTCCCTCATCCAAGTCGCTCTAGCCCGGCACCATGCCAGGCGTGCACGTCTATGCTGTGGAGTCAATGGTAGTCTTCTGAGCGGACGCCGGGAGTGCAGGCCTCCTTCAACCAATCGACGGGAAATTGTTCTGGTCGATATTGGAACAGCCAGGGTGTCTTGCACATGCTGAAGAATGGCGGTTGACGTGGCGTGCGGGGCTGCCACCGCTTGGCGGCGGATGCGCCGATCCTCGCGTGCTGACGTCACTCGGGCTGCGCCTGGACCCCTCGCACGTGCCACATGTCCCTGCGCCAACCATCTTCGCCACAGGCGCTGCACCGTGGACACATCCCTATGGGTATCGGCTGCGATTTGACGAAGCGACCAACCTGCCCTTCTCAGCCCGATCACCATACCCCTCGTAAAGTCGTCTGTCTGCTGGAAATGCCTCCGTTGACGGCGGCCTGGCATTCTTAGCTATACACGTGTCCTGTGGCACACGACAACACGTTCTACAATGACTGTCGGCTGAGAAATCACGGTACGAAGTGGGCCATTCGCCAACGCCGTGTCCCATTTATCGTTCGCTGCGTGCGCAGCACAGCGGCGCATTTCACATCATGAGCATACCTCAGTGACGTCAGTCTACCCTGCAATTGGCATAAAGTTCTGACCACTCCTTCTTGGTGTTGCATTTGCTCTGTCAGTCAGTGTATTTGGTACCAAAAGAAACCTTAACTCGTTAAAAAGCATACATGTACCCCCAATTATTTTAAATAATATTGTCGTGCCCTATTGTACGTCAGTAAGAAACTTAGGCGTTATAATGACTGAGACACTACATTGGACTGAACAAGTGACAAATACATGCCGTAAAGTGCAGAAATCCCTTTTTCCTCTCAAACGCTACTCTACTATATTTCCAAAACATCTTAAAATACACCTGGTAAAATCCCTAATCTTACCAATCCTAGACTACTGCGACACTGTACTTACGGACATATCTCATGACAGTAACAAGATGCTTGAACGGAGTTTAAACACCTGTATTCGATTCATATTTAAGCTGCGATATGGTTCTCACATTTCACCTTATTACAGGGAGTTGTCATGGTTTCGTGTTCATGAGCGTCGCAGTCTCCACGTGTTGTCCCTTCTGCATGGAGTTCTAAACACAGGTGTACCGAATTATCTCTCTTCAAAATTTAATTACCTCTCCTCCTATCATAACCACAATACACGATCTGGATCCTGTTTAACAATATCTCTCAGTCACTCCAGGACCTACAACGCTCCTTTGTAGTCACTGCCGCGAGGCTATGGAATACCCTACCTGCTACCATTAGGGATTTGCGTTCTCGTAGGATATTTAAGATGGATTGCCGAAATCACTTGCTGAATACTTCTAGCTGACTTTTCGATGTGTGTTGTGTGAATGAGTGCGTGTAAGAGCATATTTTCATAAAAAGTAGAATTATATTCGCTAGTTATAGGTTTTTACTGGGTTTCCGTCTCTTATTATCACTAGTGTTAGTTTTATATTTATTATCATGTACATTTACATTGTCGTGTTGTACATTCTATAATGGTTTATATTACAATCTCCACATTTTCTATTAGTACTATATTATTTTTAAAAATGTGTTGTATTTAAATATTACACTGTATGTATGTTAATTATTTTAAATATTGTGGTTAAGTGTAAGAGAGGGCCTTGAGCCCTAACTTCGCCACGAATAAAGACGAACTACTTACTTACTTACTTACAAATAGATTTCTTCACCCTAAAAACAGAAAATTAGCCCTTGAAATGCTCGCAATGGAAATAATTTTTGCTTTCATCCATTTGACACTGTACAAATATTATCCAGAATTATCTGTGGACAGTTTTGTCGTTTTAGAAGAATGCAATGAAGTAGTGATTGATTTAAATAGCAATACTAATTAATAGGTTAAATGTTAGGTCATAATGCCTTAGATTAGTTTTAGGGTTGGCTTTTCCCTCGGACTCAGCGAGGGATCCCACCTCTACTGCCTCAAGGGCAGTGTCCTGGAGCTTCAGACTTTGGGTCGGGGATACAACTGGGGAGAATGACCAGTACCTCGCCCAGACGGCCTCACCTGCTACGCTGAACAGGGGCCTTGTGGAGGGATATGAAGATTGGATCGGATAGACAAGAAAGTGGAAGGAAGCGGTCGTAGCCTTATGTTAGGTACCATCCCGGCATTTGCCTGGAAGGGAAGTCTGAAACCACGGAAAACCACTTCCAGGATGGCTGAGGAGGGAATTGAACCCCCCCCCTCTATTCAGTTGACCTCCCGAGGCTGAGTCGACCCCATTCCAGCCCTCGTACCACTTTTCACATTTCGTGGCAGAGCCGGGAATCGAACCCGGGCCTCCGAGGGTGGCAGCTAATCACGCTAACCTCTACACCACAGAGGCGGACACGTAATATAACTTAAAAGTATTTTATTTCAATAGAGTGTTGGATATACTAGACAATACACTACACTACCAACCACCACAGAAACACGCAATAGTGCTTACATCCCTCCATAGAGGGTTGGCGTCAGGAAGGGCATCCGGCCGTAAAAACAGGACCAAATCCACATGTGCGACGCAGTTCGCACCCGCGACCCCACAGGTGTGGGAAAAAGCGGCAGGAAAAGAAGAAGAAGAAGAAGAGTGTTGGATATACTGATGATTTATCACTCACTTTCACTGAAAAGTGTTAATCAGCTGATCTCTTCTGGAGCTACAGTGTGTCTGGCAAGTTCTTCATCTTTTGGCTCAGGTAAGTCATCCACAAGTTCGGCCCCGCGGTGTAGGGGGCAATGCGTCCGCCTGTCACCCGGTGGCCCCGGTTTCGATTCCCGGCCTGCTCAGGGTTTTTTAATTGTAATGATTAATAACACTAGTTGCCCCTACCCGGCTACAGCTGGATAAAGGGAAATGATGATGAAGATGATGATGATGATGAATATCACTGGCCTGGGGACTGGGTGTTTGTGACGTCCTTAATTTTCCTTACCTCACACACAACATTCCACACTACCGCCGTACCAATTACACGCAGGTTCATACAATATGGTGCCAGTAGGGACAAAAGATCCACATGGGTCGATGCCCCGAACAAACAGCATTACAAAAAGTCATCCACAATGTTGTTTTCCTGCAGGTCTATTGCATTGATTTGTAACTCTCCATGAGAAATATTATATAGTGTTACGCAACACGTCCGCCTCTGTGGTGTAGTGGTTAGCGTGATTAGCTGCCACCCCCGGAGGTCCGGGTTCGATTCCCGGCTCTGCAACGAAATTTGGAAAGAGGTACGAGGGCTGGAACGGGGTCCTCTCAGCCTCGGGAGGTCAACTGAGTAGAGGTGGGTTCGATTCCCATCTCAGCCATCCTGGAAGTGGTTTTCCGTGGTTTCGCACTTCTCCTCCAGGCAAATGCCGGGATGGTACCTAACTTAAGGCCACGGCCGCTTCCTTCCCTCTTCCTTGCCTGTCCCATCCAATCTTCCCATCCCTCCACAAGGCCCCTGTTCAGCATAGCAGGTGAGGCCGCCTGGGTGAGGTACTGGTCATTCTCCCCAGTTGTATCCCCGACCCAAAGTCTGAATCTCCAGGACACTGTCCTTGAGGCGGTAGAGGTGGGATCCCTCGCTGAGTCCGAGGGAAAAACCGACCCTGGAGTGTAAACAGATTACGAACGAACGAACGTTACGCAACATTTGAAAATGTTAGCCTCAAAAACGAGATGTACTCGCAAATGGTTAAGACAGGGACATTTTTCTTTGAGAATACTAATAGCATTTTCAATTAATCTCTTTATACTCTTATTGGCCGTGTCAAATCTCTGCACTCTGAGCTCATCTAAATGGACTAGTTTAGGTGTAATAAGCCATAATAAAACAATCCCTCAAAGGATAAGCAGAATCGCCAAGCAATACTGACTGTGGAAAGGGTCTCCAACCTTGCTCCATCATTCGAAAGAGATTCCTGTTTCGAAGGACACGAGCATTATGGACGCTACCTGGCCAATTTCCGCTGGCATAATAGAACTTCATATCTGGCCCACATACAAGCATACAGTTAATAGAATGCTTTCCATACCGATCAACATACTGCTCTTAATGTACATAGGGAGCACAACTTGAGGTATTTGAGCTATATTATAGAATTCTTATACTATTTGTTCAGTATTTTCAGGCCAACCAACAATTTGAGGACATTTTATATCCTTTATTGCTGCTACCACAGAACTTATTGACCTACAGACCGAAGATTTTGCCATCCTATGCATATCTGCAATACCATAGTACTGATCGCCATTTCCTATCCAATGTAGTGTTGTTAGTAACTGTTGTTTAGCAGAGAGAGAGATTTATTTTTGTTCGTAGGATGTTCTAGCCTATGCCCAATATCCATCAAAAGTTCTTCCACTTGTATTGTGCTTAACCTAAAACGCTCAAATACAGGGCTAAAATGGTAGTTTATTATTTCCCTATACAGACGTAGTTTTCATTTTCATCACCATGGCTATCGCTACTGCCAGACCACATATTTATCAAAATGTATCTGGAATAGGTACATTTAATCAGTACTAGTACATTTATATATTATTGTCCGTTCACTGGTAGAGAAATCTTCCCAAATCACTAGTACCGAGCTCGATAGCTGCAGTCGCTTAAGTGCGGCCAGTATCCAGTAATCGGGAGATAGTGGGTTCGAGCCCCACTGTCGGCAGCCCTGAAGATGGTTTTCCGTGGTTTCCCATTTTCATACCAGGCAAATACCGGGGCTGTACCTTAATTAAGGCCACGACCGCTTCCTTCTAATGCCTAGGCCTTTCCTATCCCATCGTCGCCATAAGACCTATCTGTGTCGGTGCGACGTAAAGCAAATAGCAAAAAAAAAAAAAGCCAATTCACTAGTAAGTTACAACTACTAGTACTTTCGTAGAACATACCCATAAAAATTCACTGGTAAATGAAATGGCGTGTGGCATTTAGTGCCGGGAGTGTCCGAGGACATGTTCGGCTCGCCAGGTGCAGGTCTTTTGATTTGACTCCCGTAGGCGACCTGCGCGTCGTGATGAGGATGAAATGATGATGAGGACGATACATGCACCCAGCCCCCGTGCCAGCGAAATTAACAAATAATGGTTAAAATTCCCCACCCTGCCGGGAATCGAACCCGGGACCCCTGTGACCAAAGGCCAGCACGCTAACCATTTAGCCATGAAGCCGGATAATTCACTGGTAATTTGTAAGTAAGGAGTAGTAAAGTGCAACTGTAGACAAATATTTTGTGGAACAGATTTTTTCTTTGCTAGTTGCTTTACGTCGCACCGACAAAGATAGGTCTTACGGCGACGATGGGACAGGAAAGGGTTAGGAGTGAGAAGGAAGCGGCCGTGGCCCTAATTAAGGTACAGCCCCAGCATTTGACTGGTGCGAAAATGGGAAACCACGGAAAACCATCTTCAGGGCTGCCGACAGTGGGGTTCGAACCTACTATCTCCCGAATACTGAATACTGGCCGCACTTAAGCGAATGCAGCTATCGAGATCGGTTTGTGCAACAGAGACTCTGGTACTAGTTACTAGAGTATTTACTTGTAATATACAGGACCATACTTTTGTAGAATAGGCCCCTGGTCAGTTCTTGTGAAATAAGACAACTAAAGTACGAGTTTATGAGTCTTGAATGGCGGTAGAAGAGCTTACTGCCTACGTTGATGATTGTGAGAATCTGAGGATAGCAATATTTGTTACAGAATATGAAATATACATATTTTTAATAGAGCTGTCGCCCTCTTTATCACGCTTTGCAGCCCTCCAGTGAGGTCGCGCCCTACGCTTTGAGGACCACTGCTCTAGAGCACACGTCTCAGGTCTTTGAATGTGTACGATAAACGACGAACTGACATCGTTGCAGAGCGTGGAGTAAAACAGAAGAACGCAGTTTTGAACATTTTCTGTAAAATATTTAAATTAAACTGACATGTAGTAGTTTTATACTGAACCACCTCAAAATGTACTTAAACTATTAACTTAATAAAAGACATCTGCTCTTTGTCTTTTCTATCATCTCGAGGAGTTTCGGTATTGAATATTGATACACTCTGTAATTGACCTAAACATTCCTCCTCTATCGTTTATTGCCTCTATATTTCCGAAGTTACTTTAAATAATATTAATTACATTATTGTCATCTTTATCGCAGGTAATATTAAGCTGAAAGGCTTGACAACAGGGAGTTATTCAACGGCCTGACAAAAACAGCTCTGTAAGGAAGGAAGTGGGAGAGCTTTTGGCGGAGGAGAACGCCTGCTTTGTTCACGTGCCAGCAACCTGCATCTCTCTCCAGTGGAGCAAGGTTACATAAAACGCAGGGGGCTTCACCATGACGTCTAGCCCCATAGGTAGTAATGATAATACAGCTATTTTAAACCCAGAAAGGCAAACGTTAATTAATTTACACTGACAGTTTAAACCATTATTATGAATTAGTGATTAGAATACATGAATACAATCGGTTTATTTCGCTTTATATAATTCGCTTTTATCCGCAACCATATTCGATAATTAGTTGCCGTAATAGGACACATTGATGCCGTGGGGATAATTTACGTCTTTTAACATGATTATTAATTGTTCTCAAGAAATCGAAACTCTTATACCGTCAGACCCGAGAATGCAGAGCATCAAGTTCCTTTGCTCGTAATTCATCCTACAGTGCTATCAATTCACATGACTGCTTTTAGTATTCTCTACAGAAAAATCCAAAGTTCTAGCCCTTCAGGCAAGCAACTTACTGTTGAAAACATCCTAGGGATATGAGCTACAAATTTTAGATAAATGCAATATAATAAGTATGAGAATATATTTTTTATTTTTATTCCGAAAAAATACAATCCTTTTCTTAATCATCGTTATGTGGTCGATTAGATTAGCAGTTTGCCTTTTTCGACCACTAAGATCGCCCATGTGAGTCAATGCATTGTTTCACTTAAGCGCCACTACGACCGCTAATGTGAGTTAGTGCATTGTCTCACTTAAGCGCCACTACGAGCGCTAATGTGAGTCAGTGCATTGTCTCACTTAAGCGCCACTACGAACGCTAATGTGAGTTAGTGCATTGTCTCACTTAAGCACCACTACGAGCGCTAATGTGAGTCAGTGCATTGTTTCACTTAAGCACCACTACGACCGCTAATGTGAGACAATGCATTGTTTCACTTAAGCGCCACTACGACCGCTAATGTGAGACAATGCATTGTTTCACTTAAGCGCCACTACGACCGCTAATGTGAGACAATGCATTGTTTCACTTAAGCACCACTACGACCGCTAATGTGAGACAATGCATTGTTTCACTTAAGCGCCACTACGAGCACTAATGTGAGCCAATGCATTGTTTCACTTAAGCGCCACTACGACCGCTAATGTGAGACAATGCATTGTTTCACTTAAGCACCACTACGAGCGCTAATGTGAGTCAGTGCATTGTTTCACTTAAGCGCCACTACGACCGCTAATGTGAGACAATGCATTGTTTCACTTAAGCGCCACTACGAGCGCTAATGTGAGTCAATGCATTGTTTCACTTAAGCGCCACTACGAGCGTGAATGTGAGTCACTGCATTGTTTCACTTAAGTGCCACTACGAGCGCTAATGTGAGTCAATGCATTGTTTCACTTAAGCGCCACTACGAGCGCTAATGTGAGTCAATGCATTGTTTCACTTAAGCGCCACTACGAGCGGTAATGTGAGTCAATGCATTGTTTCACTTAGGCGCCACTACGAGCGCTAACGTGAGTCAATGCATTGTTACTCTTAAGCGCCACTACGAGCGCTAATGTGAGCCAGTGCATTGTTACTCTTAAGCGCCACTACGAGCGCTAACGTGAGTCAATGCATTGTTACTCTTAAGCGCCACTACGAGCGCTAACGTGAGTCAATGCATTGTTGCTCTTAAGCGCCACTACGAGCGCTAACGTGAGTCAATGCATTGTTACTCTTAAGCGTCACTACGAGCGCTAATGTGGGCCAATGAAGAGTTTCACGTAAGACCTTATAACTACATTCGGTAGATATTTTTCAAAAATCAAAAATCACCTTGGGGTATTGAACCAAGAAACAAATTTCAGAATGAATTATGAAAAATTTGTTAATTTGACTAGGATTTGAATAAAAAAGAAAACGAGTAAAGAAACAACCGATTTTAGGCTGTTTATCTGGAACTGTATTTAGGCCGGAAATGATTTTTCGAATTTTTTGTTGATGTTATTTGAAGAGCTATCCAAGACTCACATTATGAAACCTTTCCTGGCTCATTTAACCCTTCAACTTTCGTCACAATTGAGAAAATTGCTTAATTTTACATTTTTCGCAGTGAGATTGTTCTAACTCCTTTAGTAACTTTAAAATATACTAATGTGAATTTAAATTGAAAATTATGAAAATTAATATTCATTAAATAAAATACACAATCGTCGGACCTTGTACTCACACTTAGTTCTTACCTGATTACTTACACATACGTTATTTGAAGGGCGCCAGCTACAACTCAGTGGAGCAATACGAGAATGAATGAGATTCTTGAATATCTCTAGGGTGTGGGGTAATAAGCTTACTTGTGACAACATACCATATAAGTTCTGGAAAAAGGAGATTGGCGTTCGGTTTCCCCATTAAATGTGAGGTTAAGAAATGTTACTGTTTAAATAAAACGATAAATTAATGATAGAACAAAATATATTCTTGAAATAATTTCAATATAAATAGTGAGAACTGCTGTGATTAAAACAGATGAGAATATGAAATTATGACATTGCAACTGAAAGAAACTAGGCATGATTTTGAATTCTTCTTGACCGGACATTTAACAATTATATTTATTTATTTATTTATTTATTGAACATTGAACATTACAGGCTGTTCGCCCCGATACATGTTCACAGTGCTATAATACAAGAAAAAGAAAGAACCATAAAATAAAATAAACTAAACAATTAAAACAGTTATACAAGCACACCAACTAATCTACTGAGCTGTCCCCTACATGGGTGGATGACCAGTCCACATGTAAGGGTCAACCCTGCAATCCTGTCAACTAACTTGGTGGTCCCACACACGAGCGGTATACCAGTCTCCATGTAAGGCACCACCCTAGACTAATTCTACTAATTTGCCCCTACTAATAACAAAAGGAACCAATAAAATAAACAAAAAAGAATAAAACAGTATAAACATAACTATACCAACTAAATCTACTGACGGCCTCTTACATGGGCGGATGACCATACCACATGAAAATGCCAACCTTATAACCATAAAAACTAATCTAAGGTAAAACAAGAGCCAAAATTAAGCATCTACCCCTACTGCCCGGCCGTGTCATCACCCCTGGTGAGAAGAAGCCGCCCTCCCGATGATGACACGACCGGCCCTATCTACTAGGCCCTAATAAGGGCCCCCACAACTTACCAGATGACCGTGTGTCCCTCTCACCATTCCATTGCGGCCTGCCGCGTAAAGTTGAAGCCGCTCTCTTTTCTAAAACTACTGGGTGGACCCCCACATTGGCGGATGACCAGTCCACATGTGAGGGCCAACCCTACTTCCCTATACTCTTACAACATACTTGGTGGCCCCCCGCACGAGCGGGATACCAGTCTCCTTGCAGGGTACCACGCCCAGTCTAACTCTACTAAGTTGGCACTTACATCTTTCGGGTGGGCCCGTCCCACCCCTTTTTAACGGTTATATCTTGAGTCCCCTTTCCCCTCCTTCCTATCTTAGTACCTCTAATTATTAACTAATACTATTCTTCCTACTATCTCCTGCTCAATATGATTCCTGGTTTACATATAATCCACTATACATAGGAATGTATATTAAGAATAAAACCTAACTGCACTCTATAGGGGTACATATCTTCCCTCATAATTAGTGTCAGCAACACTTGTCCATGATCCATTTTGTTGCACACACATGGCAGATCGTTAAGTCATATACTAACTACTTCTAACTCTAAGACTCCTAAACCCTAAGAGCATCATTGACCCGATCCTTCTTCTATTTTACTCACACATCATTTTTTTTTCCGCACATGAGAATTTATTTAAATTACCAGCTCTTAACCATTCTTTCACTACCCAATTAATAATTTTATGATCATCCCCCTGCTTAATTATGGTTTGCTCTTCTTGATTCAACAGTTTGTTTCTCACTTTATCTAGAGCCACACATTCTTTCACCAAGTGCAGATCATCTGCCACTTTTTCACATAATATACACCGTGACTTGTCCGCTCTTCTTATCCATCCCCTATTTTTATGCAGCCCCAATAACCACCATACCATTCCTCTTCTCTCTGCTCTGTTTACCTTGGTGATGCTTATTCTTGTTATTTTGGCAATTTCATAATACAGGCTAAGGGAACACTTCTCCCTACCTTCCTCTATCAAGCGCTGTCTTTGGATGTCTTTAACTCTCTCTACTATCTCACTCAGTCTACAGCTCTCTTTTCCGTGCCAGACTGTCCTCCAGATATACCCCATACCAATCCTATTCAGATACTCTTTAACTCTCGTCAACCAACACCCCTTATACATATGTTTCAACTGTTGGATATATGCTGCTTGTAGGACTGCACCCCCTTCTCCTAGTTTAAGTCTCATCCAATATTTTAGTACTCTTTTCACACAGTCAGCTTCAATACACTCCCCACACATAAGTAGTGCCCCGGCATTAGGCGTGCATTGTGGTAATTGCATTATTATTTTACTGAACCTGGATATAATCTGTTTCAACATGTCTTTTTTGTCCTCTAAACCCCATAGCTCCACCCCGTACAGAGCTCTGCCCAGCACCAGCGTTTTCAAAACCATTCTCTGCAGGCTGTAATTTACACCAGGGTATTTTGACTCTAGGATGTTGACCACCGAAAGTGCTGCGGTTCCTTTCCACTTCGCTGCCCTCACTTGGTCGTTCCAGTCTCCTTTTCTGTTTAAAATTACCCCCAGATATTCTAGTTTGCTTACCTCCTCAATCTTCTCTCCCTGTACCGCCCATATCCTTTCATTCTTCCTTCTCTTAGTTTCACTTACTACCAACACCTTCGACTTACTTCCATTGATTTTCAGGGACCATTTCCTTGCAAAATCCTCAACCATGTTGAGGCTTTTCTGTAAGCCTCCCCCTGTCAGGGCAAGTAGGATCACATCATCTGCAAATATTAAGCCTGGTACCTCAAGCCCATTTACCGCTGGCATAGCCCAGCTATCTCTACCGTGGCCCTGGAGGATGTCATTAATGAACAGGAGAAATAATATGGGCGATAATTTACAGCCCTGTTTCAGACCTACCTTACACTCTATTAGTTTGCTCAACCGATTGTCCTCCAATCTAACCCTACAATATACCTTCCTATACATAGCTTCAATCGCTAAGATCATTTTCTTAGATACCCCTACGTTCCCTAATTTTTCTAATAAAGCTCTTCTACTAACCGTATCAAATGCTTTCTCAAAGTCTATTGCAGCTATGTACACTTTCCCCCTTTTCTATCCAGATATTTTTCTATGATCATCTTGACAGTCATTATGCTATCTGTTGTTCTGAGACGTCTCCTAAACCCTCCTTGGTAGACTGACAATATTGACTGACTCTCCGCCCAGTCGCTTAGCCTATTCGCTAGTATCCCTGTGTACACCTTACTCAACGAGTCTAGCAGTGTTATTCCTCTATAATTCTTTGGTAGATTTCTGTGTCCTTTCTTTTTGTAAATAGGACATACTACACCAACTTCCCATTCTTTTGGGTAGTTCCCTCCTTCGAAAATCTTGTTAAAAAGTTTAACTATACCATCTACTATCTGAACGTGCTTACCTATTTCCTTCCAAAAACGTTATTTATTCCATTACATCCTCCTGCTGATTTACTCTTAAGATTACTCAGTACCCTCATCTCTTCTTCCCTCGAGATCTCTTTATCCAGTTCCTGGATGCGAACCTCTTGATTTTGTCCTCCTGCCATTTCCATATCTACCTTTTCCCATTTATCTTCACCACCTAGCAGCTCCCGAAAATAATCTAACCATTGCTCATCCGCTATATTCGGTTTGCTAACCTTTTTCCCTCCTTTGTTGATTTTATTAATTCTGTCCCATACTCTTTCCACTTGATTCATTTTACATTCCTTGTTTATTAGCTCTGTTTGCTCTTTCATCCATATTCTTTTTCTCTCTGCAATTTTTAATTTATATTCTTTTCTTAGGTTGCAGAACGCTATTTTTTCTTGGCACCCTCCCTTCTTTCTAAACTCTTTTAGTGCCACTATTACTGCTTTTCTTTTTTCTTTACATTCATTGTTGTACCAGCACTCTTCATTGTTATTCGATCTTTTAGGGACTCTATTCACCTTTGCCACTCTTTTAATTGGGTATTCGATTAATTCAAGCGCTTTATCAGTCTTACCTTCTCTCAGTGCCTCTTCCCATCCAATCCTAATTATATCCAGCTCCTTTTCTAAAAGGGCATTTAACTCCTGTGATGTCTTTTCCGTCCACCTGTACTTAGTGAGACTAATGCCCTTCCCCATGCATCCCTTTGCCTCCTCCTCGTCCTCTATTTTCCCCTCGCTTCTTTCTAACATTACCCATACTGGTGCATGATGGGACTCGGCCCAGTCTCTAATCTGTATCTTTTTGATATACTCTAACATGTCCTCTGTGCACAATATTAAATCAATCACACTCCCCCTCTGTTCCGTAATGAAGGTTAGCTTACCCCTTTGATCTCCTTCCCACCAGCCATTCAAAATATAAAATTGGCCTGTCGCACATAGCTCCAATAGTTTTGATCCATACCCATTCCTTTCTTTGTCTGCACTTTGCCTTCTTACCCTCATCGTCATCTCGTCTTCTTTACTGTAGACAGGGCACAATTCTCCTATCCTGGCATTCCAATCCCCGAATAACAACAATCCATCTTCATCAAATTTCCCTCTCATGGTATTCACTTCTATAACTAATTCCTCATAGAAATTTTCATTCGCGTAGGCAGAGTTCTGTGGGTGGCAATAAGCAAAGGCCATACATATCTTCCTTTCCTTCCCACTGCTAAACCTGACCCAGATTACTTCTTCCATCTGATTGTCAATCACTTCTACTAGCTCGCTTATCTCTTCTTTTATTAATAGCGCTATTCCTCCCGGAACTCTCCCTTTGTTGCTCTTTTTTCTCCTAGATTTATACTTTACCTCGTAGCCTTTCCATTTTATCTCTTTCCCAAACTCAAGCCAGGTCTCTAATAGGGCCACAATGTCAAAACTTTCTATCGTTTCAATAACTGCCTCATTACCCAGTTTATTTAATAGCCCTTCAATATTTATAAATCCTACCTTCCAGTCTAGGTATGACTTCCCCTCCCGTCCCTCTAGATTATCTCCCTTATTTTTACTTCTTGTTATTATGGCCCTTTCCTCATCTGTTCCGTTTCCATTTTTCTTTTGCCCTTTGGCACGCAGTCTGTCATCTTTGTCTTCTGGAAGCCTGTTTTTTACCCCATAAATCTTTTAGGCTTAAACTTCTCCCTCTATTCAAGACATCTTTACCTTTTGATTCCTCGCGTGTTCCTTGTTCTTTATTGGATACTTGTCTACTTATATTTAAACTGCCTTGATCTTGTAAGTCGACTTCTGCCGGCACTTGCTGACTCCCCATTTCGGCTTCCGCACTGCTTACTGGACTGCTCGGTACACTGACCCCAGAGATACGTTCCTTACTTGCTTCCCTGACCTGCGCTGTTTCGTCTTCTGTCCTCCTGTCTGTTGACATATTTTCTTCTCGTTTTAGATTTTCGTCAATCACCTGTAGCTTCTCTACTGTCCATCGCCTTACCCATTTTCCGTTAGAAACTATCAACTGCTGTCCCCTGATGTGTGCTCTGAGCCCTTGCCTTCTAGCTCTAAATAGGTGGGCTCTTAATGTATTGAAGCACTTACTACCTTCACTTCCCATGTCTCTTCTCACCCATACTTTCTCACCTTGAAGATCGTTCGCGTTTCTTACTATAATTTCCGCCATGAGTGTTGATATCAATTTCATTCTGATCGGTCTGCTCCCTCTCACTTTTCCAACCCTTTCCACATCGTCGATATCGGCTTCGCTAAAGTTGATCTTCATCTTAGCCTGAATTACATCGACCGCCTGTTCAGCATCCACTTGGCTAATAACTAATGACCGACTGGGCCTCTCCTTCCTGTTGACTCAATGACTGACGCTACAATATGCAGCCACCTTATATAGACGTTGGTTGACACACCTACGCAATCTCCAGAAATAACTATGATCTACTCCCACCTCGCGACAAATGTTACACCCTCTGGTGAAACCGCCGGCGGCACCCTAGGTATCTCCAAGAAAGTGAGCTCACCGCTAAAAGCTCACGATGACGTAGCAATGACTCGGCAGATACTCCAGCAGTATTTCACAATATTACAATGTCAGAAGTTATTGCACACACTACATCCACATCTGATATGCAGCAACTCTTACTGTACATGTTTTAATGTAAATCTACACACACATATACGTAACAATTTGACTACAATCACGCAAGCGACAAGCATTGCAGAATTGAATTGAACAATAATAATAGTTACAATAATAGTAATAATATCACAGATTAAATAATAATAATAATAATAAAAAGACAACTGGTAGGAAGTGGTCGACAGAACGCAAGATGCAACACAGTGCATTCATGAAGAGATTTTGGGAGGATAAGAAGGCACAAACCATCAAACCAACTATCAAGTTCAAACGCGCTCTATGAATGGGCATAACGAAGGAATAATAATAATAATAATAATAATAATAATAATAATAATAATTTAAAAAATACAGATATCACCTTGTAACGGGATTTGAACCGTTACAGTAGCATGGGGGCACCTGCTTTGTCTGGTAATAAAATGTTTGTAACATTAATATTGGTCGGGGCAAGACAATTGGTCTGGATTAATCAGGTCGGGCAAGTGACAAAACCATAGGAACAAAGAAAATGGTGACACAATTTAGTTTCAGTCTGTCTCCTTTCGAGTGAGTAGGTTGGGTCCTGGCATGTATCGAGGAAGGATCTCTCCTCTCTGCTTCTTCAGGTAACGTAAAAAATCATTTTTTTTCTATGATTCCAGCATATGAACCGAATACCAAAACGCCACCGAAAAGAAAGAGTTACACATTGTCAAGGTTTTGTTAATATTGTGAACTATCAACAACAATGCATTGTAAAGGATTCCGGCAGTGCATGGAATTTTTAAATATTCATTCATTTGAAATGTTATACCAATCTGAATTTCAAAATATATATTGTTTTATACAAAATAATAAGAAAACTGCAAATACATATGCACGTATGTCACGAAATGCTCTATGAAACTTAGTCATTCGATTTAAAATGGCATGTATATGTATGTTTATTCATCAGCCCGAAGGCTGGTTGGATCCTCAACAGTTCCGCCATGAGCTGTCATAGATGGCCTAGGCATCTCTGAAGAGGGGTACTAGGGAAATGAGGAGTGAGGTAGTTTCCCGTTGCTTTCCTCACCAAAATGGCATGAAATGCTTTTATTTCTTAGGGGCATATTGCATTTTGAAACAAAACATGTAAATATGCCAAAGTCCTCCCTCTATTATTAACCCATTCATTCACTCATTCTCTCACATACATCCTATCACTCTATCAGTCTTCCAGTCACTCACTTTCCCACAAACTCACATACACTGATCAGCCAGAACATTATGACCACTTACCTAATAACCGGTATGTCCACCTTTGGCATGGATAACAGCGGCGGCGCATTTTGGCATGGAAGCAATGAGGCCTTGGTAGGACGCTGGAGGGAGTTGGCATCACATCTGAGCACACAAGTCACCTAATTCCGTAAATTCCGGGGAGGGGGACGATGAGCTCTGACGCCACGTTCAATCACATTCCAGATGTGTTCGATCGGGTTAAAATCTGGCGAGTTGGCGGGCCAGCACATCAATTGTAACTCGCAACTGTGTTTCTGGAATCACTCCATCACACTTCTGGCCTTGTGACATGGAACGTTACTTTGTTGAAAAATGTCACTGCCGTTGACCGTCATGAATGGGTTACGTGGTCTGCAACCAGTGTACCATACTTGTCGGTCGTCATGGTGTCTTGCACGAGCTCCACTTAAACCATAGATGCCTAAGTGAATGTTCCCAGAGCATATTTGAGCCACCACCAGCTTGTCTCCGTCTTGCAGTACAGGTGTCAAGGAGCTGTTCCCCTGGAAGACGACGGATTAGCACCCTCCCATCGGCGTGATGAACAAGGTATCGGAATTCATCAGACCATGCAACGCTCTGCCACTGCGCCAGCGTCCATGGGCGATGATCACGTGCCCATTTCAGTGGTAGTTGCCGATGTCGTGGTGTTAACATTGGCACATGCATGGGTCGTCGGCTGCGGAGGTTCATACTTAGTTAGTTCCACCACAGTTCGCTGCCTGTCCTGTTTCACCAGTCTTCTCAGCCTACGACGTCCGATATCTGCAATGAGGGGTGGCCGCCCAACCCCTCGACGTTTGGACGTGGTTTCACCTTGGTTTCACCACTTGTTTAAGACACTCACCACAGCAATCTTCGAACACCCGACAAGTTGTGCAGTTTCGGAAATGGTATTGCTGAAGCGTCCGGGCCATCACAATCTGCCCTCGGTCAAACTCAGATAGATCGCGCGCCTTCCCCACTCTGCACACGGACAGCACGCTCACTGATACTACAAGTACCGTGCGTGTGTCTGACTAGCAGTCATACCTCTTCAGGTGACGCACCTATCGCCTGGTCGGATTTAATTCGATAGTAGTTAGGTGGTCATCATGTTCAGGCTGATCATTGTACACATGCTGCAGTTGCTTTAAAAAACATTAGTTTTTCTTTATAGAAACTGAAATTTTGGAAGAGGCAGGTTATTGACATCCCGTGACAGCGAGTTCCACAGTTTTGCGGAGCGCCAATAGAAACCCATTTCGAAGGCAGAAGTAGGGTAGAAAGGCGGAGAAAAGTGGGTAAGCCCTTTTCCTCTCTGACTTGAGCGCTAACAAGTCATTTGGCTGTTGGCTGTTGTCTCAGCAGGAGGGAGAGTAATGGTTAATTAGCCTTTGAGCGCAACGCTGTACTCTCTGCAGCTTGCTCATGCTGTCCGCCGTTGTGGGATGCCAAGCAGGTGGCGGATAGGGGGTCCTAATCTGCGGACTTGGGCGAAATAAAAATATAGCTCTCGCGGACAAACACACAGCCTCCTGTGGGTGGCGGACGCAGACGAGGAATACACCCACGATATCTCCTGCCTGTCTAAAAGGGGCGATCAAGGGACGATTGAATGATGCTGGTGAAATGGCTAATTCAGGATTAAGACTCTTAGAAAATCACAAGGCAGATATTGGAAGGTGTATGTGATGATTAATAACCAGACTCACAAGAGCAGCTCTAATTTATAGTCTGATAACGTAACCGACGGCAGTGAAACCATCAGTGCTTTGGTGTATCTGTAGTGAGGCGAATGCCATGTTGTAGGTTGAGGGCGAATACCAGAGGTGATTTTGTCAAGCTGGTTGTAAATATTGATGGAGTAATCGATTAATTTTAAGAATCGAATAACCTGCATACGACTATTTAAATAATCGAATAAATAATCGCATAAAATAATCGAATAAGTTTCAAATATCATTCAGTTCAATAATCGAACACTCTTAATAATCGAATGACTTCCATCCGATTAATAAAAATGGAATGGAAAAATTCCCTATTCGATTCGATCATTGATTCGAATGGAGTTTCGGTCTAATAATCGAAAAATAATCGAATAGAAAAATCACTATTCCTTTACTTCATTCGAATAGAGTTTCGAATAAATAATCGAAAAAATAATCTAATGGAAAAAAAATTCACCATTCCATTCCCAACCACTAAGAGAACCTGTCAGATATACTTAGTCCATGTTATGGTTTTATTACTGCGAGGCATTTTTAGTGTGATTAGAATATAATAGTTCGCCTCTGTGTTGTAATGGTTAGTGTGATCAGCTGCCACCCCCGGAGGCCCGGGTTCGATTCCCGGTTCTGCCACGAAATTTGAAGAGTAGTACGAGGGTTGGAAGGGGGTCCACTCAGCCTCGGGAGGTCAACTGAGTAGAGGTTGGTTCGATTCCCACCTCAGCCATCCTGGAAGTGGTTTCCGTTGTTTCCCCACTTCTCCTCCAGGCAAATGCTGGGATGGTACGTAACTTAAAGCCACGGTCGCTTCCTGCCCTCTTCTTTGTCTATCCCTTCCAATCTTCCCATCCCCCCACAAGAACCCTGTTCAGCATAGCAGGTGAGGCCGCCTGGGCGAGGCACTGGTCATACTCCCCAGTTGTATCCCCCGACCCAGAGTCTCACGCTCCAGAGCACTGCCCTTGAGGCGGTAGAGGTGGGATCCCTCGCTCAGTCCGAGGGAAAAACGAACTCTGGAGTGTAAATAGATTGCTGCTGCTATTAACTTTACGTCGCACTGACACAGACAGGTCTTATGGCGAGGATGGGACAGGAAAGGGATGGGAATGAGAAGGAAGCAGCCGTGGCTTTAATTAAGGTACAGCCCCGGCATTTGCCTGGTGTTAAAATGGGAAACCACGGAAAACCATCTTCAGGGCTGCCGACAGTGGGGTTCGAACCCACTCTCTTTCGAACACTGGATACTGACCGCACTTAAGCGACTGCAGCTATCGAGCTCGGTGGTAAATAGATTAAGTAAGTAAGTAAGTAGAATATAACAAATTGTAATAATCGATCTACTGAGTTGGTGGAAAGTTAAATTTCTTGTAAATCATCTACTTTCAAACAGTAATATCTAAGATTATTATTTTGTTAAAGTTGCTTTTCGTCGTACCGACACAGATAAGTCTTACGGCGACGATGGGACAGGATAGGGCTAGGAATGGGAAGGAAGCGACCGTGGCCTTAATAGGTACAGCCCCAGCATTTGCTTGGTGTGAAAATGAAAAACCACGAAGAAACACCTTCAGGGCTGCAAAACCCAGTATCTCAACAGGCCGCTTTTAGGCGACTGCAGCTATCGAGCTCGGTAAAAGTTAATATTACGGACATGATTTAATAAGTAAAAGTACACAAATATACTGGGTCACTAAAGTAATTTTCCTGTATTCTTAAACTGTACACTAGATAAGGAGAATAGTAAGAAGTCGTACTATGTGATATTAATTACTAAATACTGACAGGGTTTGCCAGATCCCACTGTGGTATTCATGTATGAATTCTGGAAGTGTGGTGTTCAGGGGTTATCTTCGTATATTCGAACGCACAGTTTCTCTATTAGCATTCACAGGCACTGTTAATTAAAACGTAGACTATTAGCTAAATTTTGACACAATTCTGTACCTAAAACATACTGTATTTATTACAATGTGTACGGGAAAAGTCGTTGTTTTTGTACTTGTTCCATTAAGCAGCAAGTTCCGCTGTAGTAGTGATAGAGAAGGTAGATACTGGGTGTGAGAAAGAGGAGTGTAGTAGACTGTGAAGGGGGAAGGGAGGAAGTGTTTGTAGCAGCTTAGAGGAAGAGAGACCGACAAAGAGCGTTCTCTCTCTTACGAGAGGACGGACTGCGGGTGGCTTATCGGCACGCGTCCGTTGTTGGGGTCACTCGAGCGTGTCTTAGCGGCCGCCCTGGCCTCGCAAGCCTTCACCTTCCCTCACTCAGAGTAGGTCAGTGGCGTCATCTATATTTCCTTCTCTTCTTCTTTCAGTACAGTGAAACCTCAACTGTATGCTTTTTTTTCCAAAGGGACATGGTTAATTATATAGTGGGTTATTAACCTGAGCCAAAGGAAATATCATTTGAATACACCGGTTTCCGCAGTTAAGCAACAATGGGCGTGGTCAGTACTTGGATGGGTGACCTCTTCTGAATTCCACGTGCCGTTAGCTCATTTCCCTTGACCGGTCCCGCGATGTAGGTGTAGCGTGCCTGCCTGTTACCTGGCATCTCCGGGTTCGATTCGCGACCAGGTCAGGCATTTTTACCTGTATCTGAGGGTTGATTCTAGGTCCTCTCAGCCTACGTGATTACAATTGAGGAGCTATCTGACGGTGCGATGGCGCCCTCGGCCTAGAAAGCCAAGAATAACGACCGAGAGTTTTCGTCGTGCTGACCTTACGACACCTCGTAATCTGCGGTAGTTGTTAAGCCACGGCCCTTCGGGGCTGTTTCGCTATAAGGTTTGGTTTTATTATTTATTAACGATTTATTTACCATCTAGACAAGACTTTAATCTTTTACCTTTGCAGTTCGTGGTTTACATGGATCATCTGCTGAGAGGTATAAAGTGGCAGGGAGGGATGCAGTTAGGTGGAAATGTAGTAAGCAGTTTGGCCTTTGCTGACGACTTGGTCTTAATGGCAGACTGTGCCGAAAGCCTGCAGTCTAATATCTTGGAACTTAAAAATAGGTGCAATGAGTATGGTATGAAAATTAGCCTTTCGAAGACTAAATATCAGTAGGTAAGAAATTCAGCAGAACTGAATGTCAGATTGGTGATACTAAGCTGGAACAGGTCGATAATTTCAAGTATTTAGGTTGTGTGTTCTCCCAGGATGATAATATAAGTTAATAAGTGTGATTGAATCAAGGTGTAGTAAATCTAATGCAGTGAGCTTGCAGTTCCGATCAGCAGTATTCTGTAAGAAGGAAGTCAGCTCTCGGACAAACTATCTTTACATCGGTCTGTTTTCAGACCAACTTTGCTTTACGGGAGCGAAAGCTGGGTGGACTCAGGATATCTTATTCATAATTTAGAAGTAACATATGTGAAAGTAGCGAGAATGATTGTTTGTACAAACAGGTGGGAACAATGACAGGAAGGTACTCAGAATGAGGAGATAAAGGCTAAGTTAGGAATGAACTCGATGGATGAAGCTGAACACATAAACCGGGTTCGGTGGTGGTGTCATTCTAGGCGAATGGAGGAGGATAGCTTACCTAGAAGAATAATGTACTCTGTTTTGGAAGGTAAGAGAAGTAGAGGGAGACCAAGATGACGATGGTTAGACTCAGTTTCTAACGATTTAAAGATAAGAGGTATAGAACTAAATGAGGCCACATCACTAGTTGCAAATTAGAGGATTGTGGTGACGTTTAGTAAATTCACAGAGGCTTGCAGATTGAACGCAGAAAGGCATAACGGTCTATAACGATAATCTATGCATGTTATTAGCCATCACCACCAGCTGGATGAAAGTCCGTTTGGTTACGGGATCACAGTAGACGCGGAAACGAGCCGAATTTCTACCTTTAACTGCTACCTGAAGCATTTGAGTTGAGACCTGCTCCTTGCGAGACTTTAAAATCTGCTACTTTCAGCAAGTTGGCAATATTACTTAAATATTTAGTATTCTTTTTACAGAGTATCGAAAAAGTCTCGAGCAAATCTGTAGTAGTATCGTTAGATATCTCTGGAATATCGACGGTATGAATGTACCGAATGTATCCAGAGCCCATATCCACTAGGTAGCGTTCATGGGTCACAGGCTGCTAAATTATAGTCGCGGCCACCAAATCCAGTGTTGCCAGGTCGCAAATTAAAAAATCGGTAGGTTGTACGTAACATTTCTGGAGTTTTAATGAAAATTTTGGTAGTTTCTCGAGCACTGAAAAGTTATTATATCTTCTTCCTCTTTATCTGTCTAGCCTCCAGGGTCGGCTTTTCCCTCGGAATCAGCGAGGGATCCCACGTCTACCGCCTCAAGGGTAGTGTCCTGTAGCTTCAGATTCTGGGTCGGGGGATACAACTGGGGAGGATGACCAATATTTCGCCCAGGCGGCGTAACCTGCTATGCTGAACAGGGGCGTTCGGGGGATGGGAAGATTGGAAGGGATAGACAAGGAAGAGGAAAGGCAGCGGCCGTGGCCAGTTAGGTACCATCCCGGCATTTGCCTGGAGGAGAAGTGGGAAACCACGGAAAACCACTTCCAGGATGGCTGAGGTGAGAATCGAACCCACCTCTACTCAGTTGACCTCCCGAGGCTGAGTGGACCCCGTTCCAACCCTCGAACCACTTTTCAAATTTCGTGGCAGAGCTGGGAATCGAAACCGGGCCTCCAGGGGTGGCAGCTAATAATACTAACCACTACACCACAGAGGCGGACCAGGATATCTAGCTTCTGCAGCTCATCAAGAATCATATGGTAGTCACTATTTATTATTTATTCAATCAATTGAGCGTGAACCTCCGTGGCTCAGGCGGCAGCACGCCAGCCGTTCACCGCTGGGTTCCATGGTTCAAATCCCGGTCACTTCATGTGAGATTTGTGCTGGACAAAGCGGAGGTGGGACAGGTTTTTCTCCGGGTGCTGCGGTTTTCCCCGTCATATTTCAGTCCAGCAATACTCTCCAATATCATTTCATTTCATCTGAAAATTAAAACCTACACCTGTTCTCCAGTCATTGACCGGGTCAGGGATGTAATGAATGAATCATATATAGGGGTCGCCACTCCCAAAGTGATTTATTAATGACTGATAGATGCAATGAAATGATAATGGAGAGTGTTGCTGGAATGAAAGATGACAGGGAAAACCGGAGTACCCGGAAAAAACCCCGTCCCGCCTCCGCTTTGTCCAGCACAAATCTCACATGGAGTGACCGGGATTTGAACCACGTTATCCAGCGGTGAGAGGCCGACGCGCTGCCGTCTGAGCCACGGAGGCTCTGTTCATTTCATCTGTAAGTCATTAATCATTGCCTCAGGGGAGTGCGGCAGGTTCCGGCAGCCGGCACAATTCCTATCTTCGCCGCTAGATGGGGGCTTCATTCATTCCATCCCTGGCCCGGTCAAATGACTGGACACAGGCTGTATATTTTCATTCCTCCATCAGTTGAGCTATATTTTTGGAAGTAAGTTTGCCAAAGTTTTTGTTGGAGCTCCGTGAGAAATATACGAGGCCACTATTCCAGAAAAATAGGTATATCGCGATGAATGATTCGACGTATTGCGTGTATTCACAACGACAACTGAGCGCGCGAGTCAACACAGCGCCATCTTATAACAGAGTATGCGTGTGACGTCACATATTTAGAACAAATTTTACCTTACTTTGAAGAGCTATTTCATGAAAACTCCGTTTCAGATCTTCATTTCTTTTTTGTAACAGGCAGCATCCTGTTTTATCTGTCCATTGAGGCATTAAACATGATTGTAAGCATAGATGAGTCTAAGTGCTATTTCAGAATATTTGTGAGCGGCGTATCTGTGACAAACACATTTCTGTGACTTTTATCTGTGATTCAGTCACAGGAAGCACGAGCATATCGTCGCTTCACCGGTAAAACGTTGTATCCCACAATACTCTTCCTATCCATTATTCTCCTTAAGACAGGTCACGCCTCCCAGCCACATATGGATATGCAGTCCATCAGAACAATGTCCGTTGTGTTCGTTTTCCTATGCCGACGATTAAACGAAAATGAACCTTACATGCATTGTACATTAGGAGTGCGTAAATACGTAATGCAAACGTACATTCCTACAGAACGGTACTGTAAGGTTCATTTTCCTTTACACATGGGCATAGGAAAATGAACACAACAAAATTTGTTCTGATGGACTGCATATCCATACGTGGCTGGGAGGCGTGATCAGTCTTAAGGAGAATAATTCATAGGAAGAGCTTTGTTGAATACAACCTTTTACCGGTCGAGCGACGATATAATTACCGTCACGGTCACTCTTCGGACGCGGGCGGCCAGTATGGAAATACCATAATAATAAATTAATAAGATTAAAATGCCTATTAGTATTTTTCGGAAGATTCGGGACGTTAGAAGTGGGAAAAATAATATTCACCCTTATAATTTTAAACTTTTAATAATGCAAATGGAAAAAGGTGACGTGATGTGCAATAAATTAACAAATGGAATGTGACTGATCGTGTAGTGTCTCCGGGATACCAATTATTTACAGTAGTTCATTAGTTGCAAAAATAAAATGACTGCTGGTATAATAATAAATTTACGAACTTAATTCAAAGATTCCTCCCATATACAGAGTTATTCAGCAACGTTTTCCACCTGAAATAACTCGTCAATTATTAAATACCGTATTTACGCGAATAATACCCGCATTTTTAAAAAAAATTGAGGCATGAAATTGGGGTGCGGGTTTTATTTGACTCAATGTTGGCAATTTTTTTTCCTAAAGTTAGGGTGCGGGGATTATTCGCATAAATACGGTATATTGAAATTTTGTTTTCACTTTCCGTAATGGTATCAAAGGGATAATAATCGGACTTAAAATACTGTGTCATGACGTTAAAATTTTCTGAGATCATGGTACTAACTTCGCTTTGTTTTAAAGGTACTACACTATTTTGTACACATAGCCTTAAATCTACAATCATTGCAATTTCAGCACCGTGATTATTTTGTTGGACAAGTAACTTACTTCTCGAAAAAAATATTATGTATTCAAACGTGCCTCATTTGCCAGCTGAGAACTGATCTGCTCGATTCGCGCTCCGTATGAAACATGAGCTAGCTGTTCACAGGTAGAGTTGCTAGATAGGTATTCTCTCTACTGCGCTCATAAATACACTATGATAAAATGTATGATTGAACACCTCTAATATCACCGTAGGTAACTGGTACATAAAAAAAAAATGGATATAGACATAGAGGTACAGAAGATAACAGCCCTGTGAACGTGATCCAAGTACACAACTTACACGATATTTTGTCACAGATATTTCCGTGACAGAGTATCTGATATAGCGGTGACAGAAAAATATCGGTGACAAAGTAACAGGCTGTAATATATTGACCATCTCTGATCGTAAGTAAAATAGGTTCGGCGATATACTGTACAAGTTCTACCCAAACACTAAAAACGTTTCTTTCCATGTACCCATTTTCGAGGAACGGTAAGTCTGCTGGTGCGCTGGATACTGTCACAAGTCTGCCGAACTGTGTGTGTTGTTCTTCATTGCCCATGCACTGCTCCGGGATTCGATCGCGCTATTTTTAGCCCAAGACGCGAGCATCAAATGAATTATCTCTTGTACACTGTTGCCAACCTTCCGTATCATTGAACTTGGCACCAAATACAGCCTAGAGGAAAAGGCGAGAGCAGTAATATTGTGTCTCGTGGCTTTGTGGTACTCCGTGGCAGGTGCGGGCCAGCTGCTGTTTGACCTTCAAAGGGGTCAGCTGTGGCCCGGCCAAGCACACACACACACTCATCCAACACAACAAAAACAAGGTCACCGCTCTTATTTCTTTTTTTGAGCGCGCATTTCCAATACTGTATTATCATTCTCTCTTGAAGCATCACAAGTCTTCTTATTATTATTATTTTCTACCGCTTTTCCCATACCTGTGGGTTCGCGGGTGCGAATTGTGTCGTACATGTGGATTTGGCCCTGTTTTACGGCCGGATGCTCTTTCTGACGCCAACCCTATATTGAGGGATATAATCACTATTGCGTGTTTCTCTGGTGGTTGGTAGTGTGGTATGTCGTCTGAATGTGGAGAGGAGAGTGTTGGGACAAACACAAACACCTAGTCCCCGAGCCAGACGAATTAATCAGAGGCGATTAAAATCCCCGATCCGGCCGGGAATCGAATCCGGGACCCTCTGAACCCTTGAAGCATCATAAGTAATGATGAGTAATCGAATACTTTTAAGAATCGAATAACCTCCATCCGATTATTTAAATTTAGTCCCGCAGGAGTTCCTTTACGTGCCAGTAAATCTACCGACACGAGGCTGACGTATCTGAGCAACTTCAAATAGCACCGGACTGAGCCAGGATCGAACCTGGGTCAGAAGGCCAGCGCCACAACTGTCTGAGCCACTAAGCCCGGCAAAAATTTGAGTCTCTTTTCCTCATTGATCCAAACAATCTTACGCTTTCCTGGTATAATTATCCCCTTCCTCGTAACCTATACTGGCTATCCACGGTTTATGGACCCATTTTCTTCCGGAGGATCATTCTCTCCATTAGTCCCAACATCCCTGTCATTCGGAAGCATTCACAAGCATACAGACAATGGTCCGATTGCAGAAACGGTGTTTAGACGACGTCTACGGTTAAGCAATGGCTAAGTATGGCTGCTGCATTGCAGAGACGTTATTTTCTCTTAGACACTGTCTAAAACCGATGTTCAACCGGTCATGTTTAAACACTGTCGAGAGCACAGTTCAACCTCAAATGAGAGGAGTGAAACACAATCAGAGGTTATGTATCATGAAACATGCAATTTGTATCATGTTGAGACGATTCCGGGAAGAAGGGTTAGACCGACGGTCTCTCTGTGGGTCGCCCGCTGCTAAATCGCAGCAATTCATTTGACATGTACGGGGAGATAGATCTTAAAATAAGGTTTCGCTTTTCAAGTGACTTGTTTCGTGAAACTAACAAAGGGACAGTCCGGTAACTGTTGACTTGAATAATTTCCATGGAATTATAGGTCACTTCGACTACATACATGTCAGAAATACTTGTTCCAATCGTCAGAGGGTTGTCACATACGTCAACCGGGAGGGAGTCACTTATATTTACTGCCAAGTAAACACACATAATAGTGAAAACTAAAAAGTAGGTTGTATGTGGTTTTTATGTATATAATCGTATAAGTTTTCGGCAACTATCAGATAGGAAAAGGCAAGTGGTGGTGATTATTGTTTAAAGAGGTCTGGAGAAGAAGAGCCGTGGCCATAATAACAGCCCTACTATTTTCCTGGTGTAAAAATAGGGAAACTACGGAAAACAATCTTGAGGGCTGCCGATGATGCGTTTCAAACCTACGATCTCCAGAATTCAAGCTACATCTATATGGCCCGTACAACACATTCGGTTACACATTACTATTGTTTCATCTTCCCTTCGTCGAAGCTATTTACGAGTAGATTACACTCACTGTAACAACGCTACAATCAAAGCTACACTTTCCCGTACGGTGGCGGGTCGCTTTAGTGTCGATAATATTATGAGATTTAATTTCCACAGAAAGCGATACTCTTATCTGCGGGCAAGTCATGCTCATGCTCAGCCATATTTGAGTAATGTGTAGGAAGACAAACAGCTGACTGGCGTTCGGCGCGCGCACCGACGAATTTCATTGGTTGCGACTAGCAAAGAGTTGCGTGAAAGATACTATCTCCATTTTCAAACCAATACTGAAACTTTAAACTATGTCTAGTTAAACATCGGCCGAACATTGTTTACGCAATGGAAGATCGTGCTCGATTTAGACGTTGTTTAGGTAGACGTTGTCTAAGGCTTAACATTTCTGCAATTGGCCCATTATCTTCCGGAGGATATTTCTCTAAACATTTCTTGGCTTCCCTTAGTCCCAACATTCCTGTCATTTGTGGCATACAGACACTTTGTTTTAATCACTGTATTATTCTTTCTTTGTCATCCCCGACTAAGGAGCGCGACTGAACTTATTTAGCTCATGTCGTTGCCCTTTTCTTCTCCCCAACTCTCTTCATCTTCTCGCTATGGCTTTTCTTACGATCTTCTGATCAGGTTTTGTTGGTGGTTAATGATTGGATGGTGTGTAAAGCGGTGATTGACGACTAGTTCTCTGAACTTAGATATATCTAATACAATGTCATCTGTGACGCTTATTTCCTGAAGATCTTTTCCAACTTCGAGTAGCCAATTGCTTTTGGTCAATCTCTGATTAGTCATTCTGAGAATATGTCCGTAAAATTACGAAAATGTTACCCTAAATGTGTCTGAGATTTTTCCTGAGTGTTGGTACATGTCATGAGGTATCCGTATCATCCAGATTCCCTCTGTAGAGACTGGTCAAAAAATTTAATTGAACATTTGTCTTTCTTGCTTTTCAAAATATTTACTCAATGATCTGCCCCCAAAGATCAATCTTTCAGATGCATCTAGTGCTCCAAGCCTGATTACATTATTGTAGTACCCTTAATTTTGCATTTCGAGTTATGGATTTTTTAAAATGACATCTCTTCCAAGTGAGTCTGTATACTCTTTGTAGTATAGCGACCCCCTTTTTTTTGTTTGCTTCTCGATTCAGTCCTGAAGGTTGGATGAATTCTCCCAGATATTTTAATTTAGACACTTGGGATATTTTGCCATATAAACAATTATTATTATTATGTCCGGCTCCATGGATAAATGGTTAGCGTGCTGGCCTTTGGTCACAGGAGTCCCGGATTCCATTCCCGGAAGGG